>NC_141384.1:19863864-20591109 GCF_017979445.1 Akebia trifoliata | reverse complement strand
GTTTGGAACACCCAAGTTTCACTAAATTTCGAGTTCCTTGCAGTCTCACTTGAACCTCTGTGCTAGCTTCACATATTTGACAACCACAAACCAGGTAGGGGACTTTCAACTCTTATTAGTAGCCGTAGATTCGAAAAAATTGCATTTAGGGATATTTCGAAACTTATTTTGTGTTTTAAAAATTATAGAATATTATTGTAATTGTTTCAAATTCATGTCAGAACTAAGGTATTTGATGTATTTTATGATGATTTAAATATTGGATCTGTGGGTGGATTATTAAAATTGAAAACAAGTGAAAAACTCGAAGAAACGATGTACTAAATGAAAACCTCACGAGTTTTTAGCATTCTGATGATTCCACCGTGAACAGTCACGGTGCCACCGTGAGCCGTCGTACTATAGTCATGGTGCCACTGTAAGCCACTGTCAACACCAAAAAGTGGTCAAAATTTTTTTTTGATATTTTTTTGGATTCCTCATGCTTTTAATATGTCAAAACCACTACTTATGGGCCCTGTAACTTTTTCAAATGAGTCGAAAAATAATTAAACAAAATTTCGTCCAAACAGGAATGTTTCAAAAAATTGTGTGATATCTTTTGCATTACTTTGAATTAAGTTACAAAAATTACCTGGCCTTCTCATGTTGTCGAGGGCCTTCATTTATAAAAAACCCCATTTTCAATTTCGACAATTTTGAAAAATTGAGTTTCTGACACTTACTCAAATTTTTACCAACTTTTACCGTTTTGACAGTTCGACTTCACGGACTTATTGGGATCCCGATTTAACAAAAGTTTAATATTTTCTTATTAAATGATCAAAGTGAATTTAAAAGCTTGAAAAAAAGGTTTGGTTTGATAAGATGAAGAATGAAAATGTCGAAATAATGGGAAAGGGATGAATCGGTAAAATGTCAGAATCATACCCGAGGGGTGAAGTCTGCATTTTATGTTGTATGTTGTGTGTAGGTTTGTGAAAGGATATCCAGGGATAATAAATGGTTGCATGTTTATTTAAATTCTGTTAGCGAAGAGACGCTGAGTACTGTTATTTATTTTACGCCGGGGGGGCACTGTTGCATGGTAGGAACTGGTTATCCATCTCAACTTTGTTCTATTAATTTTTCTTTTATTTTTAAAGAAAAACAATATATATATATATGTAGCTATTTTGTGAGCTGTTATAGAGCTTGTGAATGCTTGAAGGGATAGTGCGTCGTATCATCAGTAGTGATATACTATCTTGGGATGTACGGTAGGGACTACCAAGCTCATACGTGGTATGGGACGCGTATAAGAGTGGAGTCACAACTGGAATCTGGGTCTATTCCTCTTTATCTTTACCAGTGAACATGTAATATAAAGGTAGTCATATATGAATGGAGTTGTTTACTTTGGGAATCACATACACACCTGATAGGCATAGACGAAAATGATTAGTCAGTGATCACTAACAATCTAGTAGTAGTCGAACGTTCTGAAACATCGAAAAGAAACCCATTGTTTACGGTCACTTCAAACGATCCGCTTGAACCGGATAAATGGTCATCAGTGTGGTAAGAGTAGAGATTGCCCACAAAATCAAGAACTAAAAATCAGATTTATGTTGTAATATATTGTCCCAATTGGGAGTGATCCAGTCGTGAATCCCAACTCTCTCATTTCACTACTCCACCATCGTGTAATATGTATCTATTATCATATTTTGAATTATAAACTGAAAAACATGCTTGTCATTTCAATGTTGTCAAATTATTTGCATAAAATGAAATTGTATAGTGTGTACTAATGATTGATGCCATGTGAATCTTTAAAATTGTTTAGTTGCTCATCCTTGGCTACATGTACTAGTTAATCGTATTTTACTTGATAATGCCTCACATATATTAAAATGTTTCAGTATGCTTATTCGTACATGCCAGGTGAGGTTATTAGTAGGGGTTGTTTGTGGACCTACTGGGTAACCATTGTTACTTACCCTTTATTTCCTATTTTTTTTAGTTTCAGAGCCTACAGTCGGAGAAACAATCGTAGAGCCGTCTAGCAGGGACTATCTGATGAGTCATACCAATGACCAGAGTCTGTTACCTGGTGAACATCAAGACTAATTCTACTAGGAGTCTGTTCTTCCTAGGAAAGGTATATGTTCTTTTTGGGACTGAGTGCTAAGTCTATCTTAGAATGAAATTTTTTTTGTAATCTTGTACATTTTCACCTTTTTGCGTAACTTTGATCAAAGTCTGCAATATTCGCCATTTACCATCTTTCGCATCTTGTATATTTTGGTACCTTGTTATATACAAGATTTATTGGTTATTGGCTTATCAATTTTTTTTTGCTTTTGAGTTCCGTGAAACACTAACATATGAAGAGGAAACTATCCAAATTTCAAAATTCGACCTTGGGATTTGTGTTAGCATTTGGTGGGACGCCACAACTTTTTAGTCTCGGATCTAACTTTGACAATTGCCTACATCACTTAAAGTTTGTCTTAGCTAGATGCCGCGAAAAGAACCTAGTGTTAAACTGGGAGAAGTGCCATTTTATGGTCACTTCCGGGATTGTATTGGGACACATCATATCCCACATGGGAATTGAGGTAGATAAGGCAAAAATTTACCTTATCGCTAATCTACTTCCCTCTAAAACTGTGAAGGAAGTCTGTTCTTTTCTGGGGTATGCAGGTTTTTACAAGCATTTCATTAAAGATTTTGGGAAGATTTCCAAACCTCTATGCGACTTATTATCCAAAGACACAAACTTTGAACTTTCTATCGCCTGTTTATACGTATTTGACAAACTCAAAACTGAGTTGATAACAACACCTATCATCCAACCATCAAACTGGAATTTACCCTTTGAGATGATGTGTGATGCTTCAGACTACGCAATAGGTGTTGTATTGGGGCAATGAGTTGACAAACTCCCCCATGTTATCTAGCATGCAAACAAAACGTTGAATGATGCCCAACTCAACTACTCAACTACTGAAAAAGAGCTACTAGCAGTAGTCTTTGCTCTGGAAAAATTTTGCTCTTACTTAATAGGATCCAAGGTTATAATCTTCACTAATCATGCAACGTTGAAATACCTTCTTTCCAAGAAGGATGCAAATAATTTGATGGGTTCTTTTACTACAAGAATTTGATCTCAAAATTCGAGATAAGAAAGGATGCAAGAATGTGGTTGCTGACCACTTATCCAGATTGGTAATTGAAACAAGTTCTGACCCCCTTCCAATCTCTAAGAACTTTCCAGATGAACAACTGATGTCTATCTCCAATATGGATACACCTTGGTACACTAACATTGTCAATTACCTAGTGACTGGGCAAACACCTACCTTATGGATGAAACAAGAGCGACTGAGATTTCTCGCCCAAGCTAAATAGTTCTTCTGGGACGAGCCATACTTATTTAAGTACTGTCCATATCAAATAATCCGTCGGTGTATTTCTGACCATGATCAGAAACATATACTCGATTTCTGTCACAACCACGCATGTGGTAGACACTTTGGAGGCAAGAAAATAGCAACAAAAGTGTTGCAATGCGATTTTTACAGGCCAACACTTTTTCGTGATGCCCATATCTTCGTTAAGTCTTGTGATCGATGCCAACGTTTAGAAAAGATTAGTCGAAGGAATGAAATGACTTAACAACCCATTTTGATCATCAAAATTTTTGATGTTTGAGGCATTGATTTCATGGGACCTTTCCCCATTTCGCATGGATTCCAATTTATTCTAGTCATAGTTGACTACGTGTCTAAATGGGTAGAAGCAACAACGTATCGGACCAACAACCAAAACGTTACTATGAACTTACTTAAAATTACCATATTTGCTTGCTTCGGTATTCCAAGGACGGTCATTAGTGACGAAGGTAAGCACTTCTACAATCGAGTTTTTGAAAGTCTCATATGTAAATACGCTATTACTCACAAGGTCGCCACTCCATATCACCCTCAAACGAGTAGACAGGTCAAAATTTTCAATCGTCAAGTTAACATCATTCTTGAAAAAATAGTAAATCCTTCAAGAAAGGATTGGACTTTGCGATTAAATGACGCCTTGTGGGCATATCGTATTACTTTCAAAACTTCAATTGGCATGTCCCCCTATCGTCTCATCTTTGGATTCCAGGAATGAAACACCTATTGCGTAGTCAGAAGCATCACACATCATCTCAAAGGGTAAATTCCAGTTTGATGGTTGGATGATAGGTGTTGTTATCAACTCAGTTTTGAGTTTGTCAAATACGTATAAACAGGCGATAGAAAGTTCAAAGTTTGCGTCTTTGGATAATAAGTCGCATAGAGGTTTGGAAATCTTCCCAAAATCTTTAATGAAATGCTTGTAAAAACCTGCATACCCCAGAAAAGAACGGACTTCCTTCACAGTTTTAGAGGGAAGTAGATTAGCGATAAGGTAAATTTTTGCCTTATCTACCTCAATTCCCATATGGGATATGATGTGTCCCAATACAATCTCGGAAGTGACCATAAAATGGCACTTCTCCCAGTTTAACACTAGGTTCTTTTCGCGGCATCTAGCTAAGACAAACTTTAAGTGATGTAGGCAATTGTCAAAGTTAGATCCGAGACTAAAAAGTTGTGGCGTCCCACCAAATGCTAACACAAATCCCAAGATCGAATTTTGAAATTTGGATAGTTTCCTCTTCATATGTTAGTGTTTCACGGAACTCAAAAGCAAAAAAAAATTGATAAGCCAATAACCAATAAATCTTGTATATAACAAGGTACCAAAATATACAAGATGCGAAAGATGGTAAACGGCGAATATTGCAGACTTTGGTCAAAGTTACGCAAAAAGGTGAAAATGTACAAGATTACAAAAAAAATTTCATTCTAAGATAGACTTAGCACTCAGTCCCAAAAAGAACATATACCTTTCCTAGGAAGAATAGACTCCTAGTAGAATTAGTCTTGATGTTCACCAGGTAACAGACTCTGGTCATTGGTATGACTCATCAGATAGTCCCTGCTAGACGGCTCTACGATTGTTTCTCCGACTGTAGGCTCTGAAACTAAAAAAAAATAGGAAATAAAGGGTAAGTAACAATGGTTACCTAGTAGGTCCACAAACAACCCCTACTAATAACCTCACCTGGCATGTACGAATAAGCATACTGAAACATTTTAATATATGTGAGGTATTATCAAGTAAAATACAATTAACTAGTACATGTAGCCAAGGATGAGCAACTAAACAATTTTAAAGATTCACATGGCATCAATCATTAGTACACACTATACAATTTCATTTTATGCAAATAATTTGACAACATTGAAATGACAAGCATGTTTTTCAGTTTATAATTCAAAATATGATAATAGATACATATTACACGATGGTGGAGTAGTGAAATGAGAGAGTTGGGATTCACGACTAGATCACTCCCAATTGGGACAATATATTACAACATAAATCTGATTTTTAGTTCTTGATTTTGTGGGCAATCTCTACTCTTACCACACTGATGACCATTTATCCGGTTCAAGCAGATCGTTTGACATGACCGTAAACAATGGGTTTCTTTTCGATGTTTCAGAACGTTCGACTACTACTAGATTGTTAGTGATCACTGACCAATCATCTTCGTCTATGCCTATCAAGTGTGTATGTGATTCCCAAAGTAGTCGTTGTATGGTATGTTAGCAAGTAAAGGCTGAACATAGAAGACCTGCAGGGTTATTGCAACCACTTCCTATTCCAGAATGGAAATGGGAGCACGTGACTATGGATTTTGTTAGTGGGTTGCCGAAGGCCAGTGATGGGATTGATGCTGTATGGGTGGTGGTAGATAGACTTACTAAGTCTACTCATTTTCTACCTATCAAGATGACTTACACTGTGGATAAGCTGAGCAGGATTTAAGTCTCAGAGATTGTGAAGTTACATGGAGTCCCAGTTTCTATTGTATCTGATAGGGATCCACGTTTTACATCTCAATTCTGGCAGAGTTTTCAAGTTGCATTTGGTACGAAGTTGAAGATGAGTACAGCATTCCACCCACAGACTGATGGGCAGTCAGAACGTGTTATTCAGATATTGGAAGACATGTTGAGGGCTTGTGTACTAGATTTTGGAGGTAACTGAAAGAATCACTTGGCAATAGCTGAATTTGCCTATAACAATAGTTACCAATCTAGTATAGGCATGGCACCGTTTGAAGCATTATATGGCAGACCATGCAGATCGTCAAATTGTTGGGCAGAAGTCGGAGATAGTATTCTGTTGGGACCCGACATCGTCTTGGAGACTACTGAGAAGATTAAGACAGTTCGAGAAAGGTTGCGGGTAGCACAAAGCAGGCAGAAAAGTTATGCAGATCATCGTCGACGACCATTAGAGTTTGTGATCGGTGATTTTGTATTCTTGAAGGTTTCTCCTAGAAGAGGAATCAGTAGGTTTGGGATTAAGGGTAAACTAAAGCCGAGGTATGTAGGACCTTTTGAGATCATAGACAGAGTTGGCACGGTTGATTACAAGTTGGCTTTACCTGCTCAGTTAGAAAGGGTTCATAACGTATTTCATATATCGATGTTGAGAAAGTATGAACCGGACCCATCCCATGTTATTGATTGGCAGTCCTTGAATCTAGAGGAAGACATATCGTATGAAGAGGGGCCAGTACAGATTCTTTACCGTAAAGAGAAAATGTTGAGGTCACGAACTATTCCGTTAGTTAAAGTGCTTTGGAGACATCACAATGTCGAGGAAGCGACTTGGGAGAAAGAAACGGAGATGCGTGCTCAATTTCCAGAATTATTCTTCGATTGAGGTATGTTTAATTTCGAGGATGAAATTCTTATTAAGGGGAGGAGGATGTAATGACCTGAAATCCTAAAATGTATCTCAAGGAAAGAATTTTAGATCCGTGCATTGATTTAAAAGTTATCAAATCCTCGAGTTTCGCATTAGATATTTTTCTAATAGGTAAACGACACCATAGAGACGTAATTTGAGGAAAACGATCATACCATTAGATTCGTGTCGAAAAATCATCCGAAATAGAGTATAAGTTTGTCCAATTCGGCATTCGGGAAAAATAATTCCCAAAATGACAAGTATGTCCCAACTTAAGTGATATAAATATCTAAATTCTATTAGAAAAATCAGATTTTTCTTATTCTCCTCTCCAAACAAATCTCAACCCTTTTCCTTCAATATTTGAAACTCAGATCTACGCCAAATGAGAACGATTCGAGCTTAGGCGCAAGAAGGAAAGTTGTTCCTCTCGCCGAGGGTTACGCGTGGACGCAAAGAAATCCGATTTTCGCCGAAAGAAAATTTTGGAGATTGGCCGGAGGCGATTTTAAAGTTCGTTCAACCGTTGAAAATAGCTTGAAGTAGGTTGCCTTCCCTTCTACTTTCTAGTTATGCGATAATTTCATAGAAAATCCATATGATTGTTGATAAATCGATTATTTCATTAAGTTTATACATATTTGAACGATTTGAATCATGTTTACATGCTTATTTATGATTGGTTTTAGTTCATTTGATGTAATATAAGCATTTCATAGTTAATATGATATTTGGATCGAGTTTGGTCGAGTTTCGACGAAAAATCAGCAATTCGGAAAAGTATCCGAATGTTGAGTTTGGTTCAAATTTGTTTTGTGTTGCTTCCATATAGTATGTATACCCATTTCCTACATTTATTTCATTAAAAACAATTAAGTATTACTTTAAGTTCTTTAATAAATAAATAAATAGTTCGTTTTCAATTTTGACTTTGAAAAATTATTTTTCAACACTTAGTTAAATTTTCATAGATTTTCAGCTTTTATGTCTTATGGTTTTATCTTTGTTTTCGAGTCTCTCGACTCAACCAAAATCATCGAATGGAATTGGTTGATGCTTTATGGATTTCGAATTGCTTTAAAAGTAAAATTATTTTAATAGATATGTAGGAAATTAGATGATAGATTGATTGATTTAATCGATGGATGGATAAAGAGAACGTATGTTCTCGACTGATTGATGGGATAGTGCCTCCAGTTTTACGTAGTGGCCATACCACGTAAAACGTGATAGATGGATAGAGGGATGAGATGGTTGATGGATGGAAATGACAGATAACTGTCACTGGAAGGCACTACCAGACTTTGTTTGTATTTTCGATTAAAAAGAAATGATATATTATATACAAAATAAATTATTTTGTTTACCAGTAAAGGTTTGTAGAAAACCCATAAAGAGTGACGCGTTGCTGTGTATCCGGAAGCGACGAGTCAATCTAGGATAACACTAGATGTCATATGCTCTTCGGTAGTATGGGATACCTTAGAGCATATTATAGCTTATGAAATCCGGGAATTTCTCCTACTTATTTTCTGGGGAACGTTGTGTGTAAAGGCGGTCTCTGTATAGTGTAGAGATAGGCGGGGTTCACATGCATTGCCTCTTGATAGGCTTCGACGCGAGGGGTCTCCTGGGCTAGTTAGTGATCACTTTTAGTCTGTAGTCGTCAAACGGTCGACCTCACCGTTAGTTGAACTCAGTATTGGGTTCTTGGTCAACGGCCATCTGAGCCGGATAAATGGTCATCCAACCGTGGTATGCTAGACCGGCCACAAAATCAGATTATAACGATGGGATTCCACATCGGAGGCTAAGTTTGGAATATCGTATTGCCATAGCCGAGGCGGTTATATCGACGTGTTCCTCTGCTCTCTTATCGATTACACCGCCGTGTTCTTATTATGTATCTTTTTCTTATTTTGTAATGATTGATAGATGTTTTCATTTAAAAGATGCATATGTTACTTTAAATGATAGAAATGATAGGTTGAAATTATTTAACTGTTTATTGAATATGCTTAGACATTTATCGTATGTTATATTATGAAAAACTTACATTATTTAACTGTTCAACTGATTACTCGTGCAAGTATGACTCGTTGTTAGAACGACGTTCATCCTGCTGAGTAACATTCCCCTGTTACTCACCCTATCCTTCCCCTTTCAGATTATTCAACTTTTGAATAACCGTTCTTTGAGAAGTCTTTTGAGGAGGTCCTCGAGGAGGATCAGATTGATGTCTTGCCGCCGCCATGTCTTTGAGGACTAGTAGAGGATCTTAGCGGTTTTTGGTTGTAGATAAGAAATATGGTAGTTTAGAATTTTTTGTAACCTGATGAATTACGAGATTAAAGATCTTGACTTATATCAGTGTTTGTCAATTTCTTCTGTTTACTCTAGATTCTCGTATAGATGTTAGTTAAATGTTTATTCCGCTGCGTATATTTTCTTTTCATAAGTATTATTATTTATGAATGTTCTGTCAGATTGTGTGATTGATTACCTCACACCTCGAGATTCTGACTGATGAATCATAGGGATTCGTGTTGGGATTTCGGGGCGTGACAGTAAGCATTTCTACAATCGAGTTTTTGAAAGTCTCATATGTAAATACGCTATTACTTACAAGGTCGCCACTCCATATCACCCTCAAACGAGTAGACAGGTCAAAATTTTCAATCGTCAAGTTAACATCATTCTTGAAAAAATAGTAAATCCTTCAAGAAAGGATTGGACTTTACGATTAAATGACGCCTTGTGGGCATATCGTATTACTTTCAAAACTTCAATTGGCATGTCCCCCTATCGTCTCATCTTTGGAAAAGCCTGTCACCTCCTGGTAGAACTCGAACACCATGTTTATTGGGCTATAAAACATCTTAACTTTGATCTTACCAAAACAGGAGAGCAAAAAAAACTTCAACTCCCTAAGTTGGAAGAACTACGTAACGATGCATACGATAGTGTTCAACTGTACAAGGATCGTACAAAGGCTTGGCATGACAAATAAATTCAAAGAAAGTCCTTCCATATAGGTTAGTAAGTATTACTCTATAATTCACGCTTCCACCTATTTCCCAGAAAATTAAAATCTCGATGGACAGGACCCTTTGTGGTCCATAAAATTAATTCCTATGGCAACATCTAGATACCCAATACAACGAACGGTAATATTTTTCAAGTTAATGGTCAACGACTCAAGTTATTTATCAAATTCCCACCCCAAGAAAAAGATTCCTATTTAAAGGATCCTGTGTATCAGGATTAACCTAATGTCATTGTCTGGCTGAAAACAATAAACTTAGCAGTTTTCGGGAGGCAACCCTTGATTAAGATGCATTTTATTTCGATTATGATGTTTTTAATTTCATAATTAGGTTGTTTTTCAATTCTTAGGTAGGATTTTATGCAACCCTATTTCAAAAATTATCATTGTTATCACTCTCACTCTTTTCAGATTAGTTGGAACAAGATTTTGCTAATTAATGCCAAAATCAATTCATGTGTGATCTTACCATTTTTTTTCTTTCCTTACTGCTTTCATATTGAGGATAATATGTCATTTAGGTTTGGGGGTATTAGGTTAGCTCACAATTGCATAGCATTTCATTACTAGTTTATTTCCATGTTTTTAGAAAATAAAATTCTTTGAAAACATCAAAAAAATATTTAACACTTGCAAAATATTTTCTTCAAACCCTTTCTATGTACTGTTTGCATATGAATTTCAAATTTCAGGCTCATGTCCTAATTTTTTATCATAAGTTCTTTTTGGTATTCCTCACAAAGAAAATCAAAAGAATACTTTGAAAATTTACAACACTTCTAATTGAGTAAAAATAAGATTTTATGGAACAAGTGTTGACCCTCTTCTCTGTCTAGAGTGTTAGGGGACATCGAGTCTAGTGCCCTATGACTTCCTTATCCTTTGGTTGGCTGGTTAGAAGAAAAATAGAACTGAAGATAGTATGACTTGGACAGCAACCATAAGATTAAACTGGGAGGGTTACCTGCTTTTTGAAAAAAAAAGAGACTACAAAAAAATGGTGAAGTGTGAAAAAATTGAGAAAAGAAAAAACAGAAATATATGAAGAAAATCAAATCAAAGCAAAAAATGCTTAAGTTGAAAAAGTACAAAAAGAAAAGAGTCCAATGTGGCCAAATAAAATAGTTTCAATATGATAAAATTCGTCAATGGTAAAAACGTGAGTAAGTTGGAATATCATAGATAAAGCCCCTTTGAGGTATTAAAGTGAACATCCACATCTCTCACAATCCCAGACAGGATGCTTAATTTCGAGTTAAAACTGAGGAAGAACAGACCATTTTTAGCAGTAGGAGGTAAAATATTGTTCTTGAAAAGATGTTACTTTTTAAAAAGAAAAATTAGAAAAATTGCACAAGCACTCAAGTTACTCTTAAAATTTTATAAACTTAGGAGTGAAAACTAAAACTTTGTTATTTAACGTATGGACCTTTGACTGATTTGTAAAATATCGTTATGTTTTCCTTACATCTATTGAGTTTGACTTTGATATTTTTAAGTGTTAGAATTTTGTGGGTAAATTCACTGCAAACCCTCACGAGTCAAACTCGTCCACTAGGGGTAATTTAAGGATTTAAGGTCTTGCTGCATTCGTTAAATGTACTCGTGTAATCTTCGAAAGTGGTTTGTAAGTTAGTTTTTATTTTATTTTTACTCGGGACTAGCAAAATCTAGGTTTGGAGGTGTGATCAGGGTCTAAAAAGTTGTTTCGAAAGTCCTAATTACATAGACTTTATCAATAAATTACACATTAAATCTCCTCATTAGATATAGTTCATGGTTAGTCTATAATAATTCTTGTTTTCAATTTAATTATGTATTTTGGAACTAATTACTGTTATTTACGTGTAATAGGAATTACTTGCGAAGTTTCAAAGCGAATCGGGAAAATATGAAGTTATCACTGTGATTCATGATCCAAAAGAAGACCATGGACCAAAATTCAAGTCAATTGACCAAAACTTTATCGCAGTACAGGGGTCAACGACGGCGGCGCGGTCAACTAAGAAGGTCAAGCCTCGAATTTTGTATTGAAGCTTGGCGACTGGATACCATTCGTAATATACTAGTTTTAGTATTTTTTATAAACACGGAATGTCTCAAAAACCCTAATTTTTATAGAAAATCTTAATCTGATCTCTTTATAAATGAAAACCAGACCAAGAGTTGAATAGGCTGGGTTTTAGAGAATTAGTTTAGTTTTTATTTTCTTTTTTTCTGAGTTTTATTAAAGTTATAAGGAGGCTCTGCTGGTTTCACGTAAAACAATAAAGATAAGTTCCTTCTCTTATCTCTCTTTTCTCTCCATGTTTTATTTATTTTATTTTTGCTTTATTGTTCTTGCGATGGCTATTAGCTAAATCAGCGATAAATCGATTGAGGAAGCTCGAGTAAGATTTGTCAGTGTGTTACTGTTCTCGTAATGATTTCATAGTTTTATTATGATAGCATAGGTATTTATTATTAGGTTGAATATTAATTGTTTTCAAAGTTTTGATGGTCTCCTTCTTTAATAAGTTCAAGAAGAACCATGCTCTACAGAGAATAGTTAATGTTTACCTAATAATCTCAGCCTAAATTATTGTATACTTTTGATCTCGTTTATATTTTAACTGGTTGATTTGTCAATCCATAAATATTAATTTTGTTTAGCAGATCGAGATAAATAAAGAACTAGAATTCACTGATAAAGCTTGTGAAGGTGGATCCAATTGATCTACACTTCTCTCTTATATTGCTAAGTTTATTTTATTTTAGTAGTTTATTTTAGATAAATCATTTCTTACAAACTGTTTTTTAAATCGTTTCCATAAACCTGAATTGGATTGGAAGTAAAAACTTCTTTGAATTAACGTTGTCTCTGTGGTTCGACCCTTGCTTGCCAATGTTTTCTTTTGTTCATTATTTTATCATCATCTACTGCTCGAATAGAGATATTAATCAAAATGCACAAAAGAACAAAATACAAGTAAACAATTAGGTAAAACAGAAGTTAAAAGAGGAGAAAATAAAAAGGAGTACTCAAATAAAACCTTTAAAGTCTCATGACATCATTTCCACAGTTTCAAACCAAATTCATCAAAATCTCCAAGCAATTACTTTTTTCCCACAAAATCGAGTTTCTTTGGCACCTCCTCAGACGAATCTTTGAAATGAAAACCTTCAAATCGAATTCAATTGAAAGTGCCCTCGATCCGCGGGGGTGCGCGGATCCGCTTTTGACCCTTGAGGTTTGGGAGTCGCCACCTAGTTTTTAAGGTCTAGGAACCAAACTGACTCTAAAAAAGGCAAACTAATCTATGAAAGAGAAAAAGAGTCCGGGGATCACGTTACGGGGTTGGAAGGTGTTAGGCACCAACCCCGCCCGGCCAAAGCCGGTCTCTACTAACTTCCCAAATAAATCACATTGCTAAAAACCTAGATAAAAATAAAAAAAAAAATTATACCTTTCCGATAGCAAGGATTTTGTTCCCTCAGATTTGACAAAAATAGCTCCTTGTACCGTACTCCCTTACTCCGTTCTGTCTCCGGATTTGATTTCGGATCTCCGAAGCAAGGTATCTCCTTATTTTTTGATCTGAACTCTTCAAGTTTATTGCGGATTTTGGAATGTTTTTGGAAGGCTTTTAGACGTTTCTTATACTAAAATCGAAGGAGGGATGTTAGGTAAGGAGTTGGGGCTCTAAAACTAGGGTTTATGGGAGGCTAAGGGGGCTTTTAGACCTACTTCTCTTAGGGTTTATGATTTTACGAAAATAGGGTGTGAGCACCTCTATTTATAGATGTTTTTAGGGGTTGATTTGGATAGAGTTAGTATTTAATTAGAGTTGCGTTTTAGTTAGATTTATTTTAGGTAGAATTGTGTTTTAATTAGAATTGTTTTAGGTAGAATTGTTTTTAAGTTAGAACTCTATTAGATTGTATTATTATTTAATTAGAACTCTATTATGACTTTTGGTCTTATTTGATTGACTTTTAATGTTTTGACTTTAGTCTTAATTGATTGACTTTTAATATCTTGACTTCAGTCTTGCTTAATTGACTTTAATTTTGACTTTAGTCTCACTTGATTGAATTTAATACCTTGACCTTAGTCTTGCTTGATTGACTTTTAATTTTTGGAGAACCCCCCTCTAAAATATCTTTAATTCTTTGGACCCCCAAATGGAGGGGTCCTTAAAGAAATATCTCACGAACCCTCAACAATTTTACTTGAAAACCCAATTGATCGATTTCTTCGGTTCAAAATTTTAAATTAATTTCATTAATGTTTCACTTTAATTATTTAATGTTTTATTTATTAATTTTGAATTTTTTAATTATGAAATTTGTGAAATTACCGTTTTGCCCCCGGAGAGGACTTTTCACGTTTTAAGTTAGTTTTTAATGTTCTAGGATGTTTTAGAATCGATTTCTCGTAAGGAATTCAATGGAAATATTAGTTTGTGTCATTTATGAAATTTTTTGTGTGAAATGGTCATGAACTTTATGAGGGACATTTTCGTAATTTTGTCAAATTCTGTTAAAATTGGTGAAATGATTTATTTGGTTCCGATTTGTTATTTTATGTGTTCGAGAGAGTTTTCCTAAGCGTAACGTAGGCTCTAGGGTTATTTTGAAGTTAGGGGTATTTTGGTAATTTGGTCAATTTTTAGTGATTTTTATCGTGAAACTTCTTTTTGATCTGCAAGATGATGATTTCTATATTTCTGGGGTCGTATTTTCCTAACGTAGCGTGGTTTCTAAGATTTTGTCAATTCGAGATACCTCATCCGGATTTCTGAAACATATCGGATAACAAAATAAAGCAATGGAATACACATCCATCATTGGGAATCATTGCGATCGGGTTGACGAGTTGATTAATCAGGCGGATGCAAAAATGGGGTGTCTACAGCAATCGAAGGAGAACTACCATATTTCAGCTATAACTCGATCATAACCAATATTTACCTAAGATTTGGTGCTATAATGGCGAGTTTCAACAAAAAGAGAAGATTTTATGGAGGATTCTAGGGTTTCTTCTATTCTTTTATTCATAAATTGAAGAAGAAGATTTTTTAGTAGAATTGAGGTATGAGAAATAGAGAAACTCACTAATTTCTGTCCAAGATCCTTCAACTCACGATTCATTAATTTCGCTGCAAAATAATCGAATAAGAACAATGGAGCTTTGAGTTTGTTCTTCAGAGAGAGAGATTTTGTGGCGCCCCGCCGAACACTAACACAAATCCCCATGTCAGATCTCGAGGTAGTAGGTGGCACCTCGAAATTTCGGCATGGTTTCCTCTGTTTATATTAGCATTCCAAGGCGAATAACTTGCACCTGATAAACGACATACAATCCTGCATATATACGCATAAAATAGAATACTAGCGGAAGCTTATACACATCTAATATCGTACGATAGATCAGAGTGCGGAAGAGAAAATTTATATACAGGATTATACAGAGATTTTCTCACTCTAACAAAAGTCCTAACACTCAAGACATAATCCACAAGACTACCTGGGGGAACTGACACCACTAGGGGGTATAGCCCTAGTACTTACCAGGTGACGAACTCTGGTTGTCTATCTGACCAACCAGATGATCCTCATTCGTACTCTATACTTGCCTCGCCAAGCTCTAAATCTGAAACTAAAAAAATAGAGAAGGAAAGGGTGAGTAACAATGGTTACCCAGTAAGGAAAAACACAATTTCTGCTAATAACCTCTTCTAACATGAACGAATAAGCATACTAGATCATTTTAAAGTTTGTAAAATTTTACAAAAGAAACTACGATTAACTGGTACATATAGCCAGGGATGAGCAACTAAACATTTTAAAACTCATATTACATCAATCAACAGTACTCACTATAACATTATCTTTTTATACAAATCTAATTGATCAAATGGAAACATTAAACATGGATTTCATTTTATATATCAAAATAAGGCAACATGTACATAATACACAATGGTGGAGTATTGGAATTAGAGAGTTGGGATTCACGACTGGATCGCTCACAATCAGGACATGATGTTACAATTCTTCTATGGCTTTTAGTTCCTAATTTTGTGGCTGGTCGTTGTTTACCACGCTTGGTTGACCATTTATCCGGCTCAGGCTGGCCGTTTGACGTGACCGTAAGCAATGGGTCTCTTTTCGATGTGTCAGAACGTTCGACTACTATAGATTGTTAGTGATCACTGACCAATCATCTTCGTCTATGCCTATCAGGCATACATGTGATTCCCAAATATACAAATCATTCGTATACGACCACCTTTACATTACAAGTTCACTGGTAAAGATAGAGAGGAATATCCCGGATTCCAGTTGTGACTCCATTCTCATACGCGTCCCATACCACGTATGAGATTGGTGGTCCCTACCGTACATCCCAGGTTAGTACATCACTTCGGATGATATGATGCACTATCCCTTCAGGCATTCACAAACTCTTTAACAGTTCACAAAATAGTTACATATATATATTATTTTTATTTGAAAACAAAAGAGAAATTAACAATACAAGGTTGAGAATAGATATCCAGTTTCCTACCATGCAAGTGTGGCCACCCGGCCTAAAATAAATAACATAACGGAGCGCCTCGCGCTAACATAAATTTAAATAAACATGCAACCAACAATATTATCCCTGGATATCTGTTCATCAACCTGCACACAACACAACAACGTAAAATGCAGACATCACCCCTCGGGTGTGACTCTGACATTTTATCGTTTCATACCCTTTTTTCCCTTTTTTCGATTTTTACAGTTTTCAATCTCTTCAATAAAATATCCATCTTTTGATATTCATCAACTCAATATGAGTTCATTGAATATTAAATCACATTTTCCAATTATAGAATTTATTTCTATCAATACTATTAAAAAAAATACAAATTTCATATCAAAACGGGGTCCGAGCAGTGCACAAGACCCAATTTATGGAAATAATCTGTTAAAATACCCTACCCACGTATAATTTGATCAAAAATACAATTAAACATATCAAACATGTAATTTCTGGCGTGAATTTTTGAAATAAACAAAGAATTCTATATTTTGGAAATACATCAAAATTTTTCGATAAAATCCTAAATGCAATTTTTACAATCTACGATTACTAATAGAAATTGAGAGTTCCTTACAATCTCTAGGCGAAATGATCAAAGCGTGTGCACGGAAATCGAGGCGATCGACACGAAAATCGAGACGGACTGAACTTCGAAGCTGCTGATTTTCGAAACCGGCCTGGTGGTTTCAAAGATCTTGATGTGCTCGTCTCTTCTCCCTTCTACGGTGAAAGACGGTTTGACCCTAAAACTGATGAAAACCGAGGTCGAAGTTACGAACTCTCCGTATAAAAATACGGCTGATTTTTTACTATACGGGGTGAAAAAGACGAGAAAACGGAAGGAATTTGGGTGGGTTATGTAGAGAATGAGGCTGCGGACGTTTCTCCCTTCTGCGTCTGAAGATGGTTTGACCCCGAAACGGACGAAATCCGAGGTCAAAGTTTCAAAATTTCCGTATCCAAATACGACTGATTTTTGATGATATCGGGTGAAATAGAAAGTGAAACGAAGAAAGGTTGGATGGGTTTTGTAGAGAACGTAGCTGCGGGTTTTTTTCTCTTCTGCGGCGATCGACGACGGTGAGCCGTTTGCGAGAGATCTGAGGTGGAAGGTCGGAAGAAATTTTTTTTTTTTTTCCGTATATGTCTCGGCTGAAATGACGAGTTGGGGAAGATGAGATTAAAAAAAAAAATTTAATATTATTTATATAAAATTTGGGACGAATTCGGTATTTCGCCTATTATTTTGATCGACGATAACTTGGTCATCCGGACTCCAAAACTGACAAGTGAATACTCTATTTCGCCTAATTTTTCATTCTGGATCTAATGGTGTAGTCAATTTCTACAAATTATGTCTCCATCAAAAATCTACATTTTTAGCCTGAGGTGACCCCTAAACTTGATGTCATTTTCGTTTTTAACGATAATTCGACTTCCTGATCTCCAAAAATGACAAATAAATAGTCCATGTTGAATAATTTTTCGTTATGAACTCAATGGTATAATCAAATTTTAAAAATTATTGCTCTAACAAAAAGTCACTGTTTTAGCCTGGTCCGACTCGGTAATCGAAGATTTTGTAACTTTTATATTCGGACTCGCATTTGAGCGTGCTTACAGGCTAAACTATGTTTTTTGATCATTTTGAATCTAATGGTGAGGTCAGATTCCATTAAAAATGATCAGAAACATCCTAAAGTTTTACCCCTAAATCCCACATTCAAGATTTTCTTAAAATTCCAATATTTATTTTTTCCTCGAGATACGAATTAAAAATTCAGGGTGTTACAGATTTAGAGGGAAATACCTCATCTTCAATAAATTGAAGGCTCTAGTAACCCTAGATCTCATCGTCACTCCATCATTTTCAGTGTTGAGAGATCTACAGATCAGATATAGAGAGAGAACGATCGGATATAAAAAGAGATGTGATCGAGGGAGATAAACAGAGAGAGATAGAGAGCTTCTTGTTGGAATATAGCCTCACGGATTGCACAAATGGAGTTAAAATGTAAAGCTACATGTTTTAAATTGGAAGAGGAGAGGAAGAGTTAGTTATTGTAGTTAGTCTGTTATGAGTTAGTTAGTATGTTTTGTTATGAGTTAGTATCAGAGCGAAAATTATTTTTTTGCTTCTACGACCTTACAAAGATTTTATTCTGAAATCTTTGTAATTTTCCTTATACATTGGCTGCTAAAATTCCTGAATGGCAAGCTGCAATGCAAAATGAAATAAATGCCTTAGAGTTAAATAAAACTTGGGAACGTGTTACTCTTCCTAAAAATAAACAGACCATTGGTTGTACGTGGCTATTTTGAATCAAGTATAAGGCAGATGGAACTATAGAAAGACACAAAGCTAGATTGGTAGCTAAAGGCTACACTCAACTAGAAGGATTGGACTTTTTTGACACTTTTTTTCTAGTAGCAAAAATTACTTCCATTCGGCTACTTCTTGCTATAGTTGCTATTAAAAATTGTAATATATTCAACAATTAGATGATAATAATGCATTTTTACATGGTGAATTGCATGAAGAAGTTTATATGGAGTTGCCCCCTGAAAGTACCCTCGATTCACGGATTGCGGATCCACTTTTTCTGATTGTTTGGGAGTCGCCCTTAGTTTTGCGGTCTAGGAACAGAAACATGATTCAAAATCGAAAAATGTATTAATCTACGAAAAAGAAAATGTTTGGGGATCATGTTATGGGATCAGAAGGTGTTAGGCACCGATCCCGTCCGGCAAACGTCGGTCTCTACTTTTTCCCAAAAAAAAATTACATTGCAAAACTGACCTACAAATAAATAAATAAAAATAATACTTGGTTGATTGCGACAGCTGGTTCCCTCAAAGCTGGTGGAGAGCGTCTTCATATGAGTTTTCCTATTTTTTCTCCGTTAGTAGATCTACTTCTGATCTCCAAGTCGAGGTATCCTCCTCGTAGATTTGAGTATTTTTTTTTATTTTTTTGGATGTTTTTTTGGAAGGTTTCTGGGTGATTTTTGAGCAAAAACTGGGATTTGGATGTTAGGTAGGGAGTTAGGGCTTCAAATTTAGAGTTTTGGGAAGGTTGAGGGGTGTTTCTGACCTCTTTTTCTTAAGATTTCTCTTGACTTGCCAGATTAGGTTGTGGAGGTTCCTATTTATAGATTTTTTTGAGAGCTTTTTAGTTTGACTTGGTTTCTTTTAGATAAGATTAGATTGTTTAATTAAGGTTTGATTAAGATTTTGAATTAGGATTTCTATTCTTACGTACAATGAAAGAATATATTGTTTAAGTTTTTGAGAAAACCCCCTTAATTATATCTTTAATTATTTGGGCCCCCAGATGGAAGGGTATTTTATATCAGGTGGGCTCCATTTGAACAAGTGGGTTACCACTTAAAATTTGACCCGTAGGCTTGATTGATTGATTTTATTTGTTCAAAAATTTAATTTAATTTATTAAAATTTCATTTTACTTTAATTAATGTTTTAATTATTAATTTCAAAATTTTAAATTATTAGGATTGAAAAATTACCGTTTTGCCCCCGAAGAGGACTTTTGCGTGTCGAGGTCGCTTTTCAATGTTTTGGGATGCTTTGGAATCGGTTTTTCATAAGAAATTCAATGGGAGTATCGATTTGTTTCATTTATGAATTTTTGGTGTGAAATGATTGTGAACCTTATGAAGTGTATTTTCGTAATTTTGTCAAATTTTGTGAAAATTGACAAAATGATTTATTTGGTTTTAGTTTGTTATTTTATGTGTTCGAAAGGGTTTTCCTAAGTGTAACGTAGGCTTTAGGGATATTTTGATGTTAGGGGTATTTTGATAATTTGATCATTTTTTAGTGATTTTTCTCGTAAAACTTTTTTTTGTCTCAAAATGATGATTTTCATGTTTTTGAGTCATATTTTCCTAGCGTAGCGTAGTTTCTAAAGTTTTGTTCGCTTGAGATACCTCATCTGAATTTCTGAAACATATCTAGTAACAAATAAAAAACATTGGAATATTCATCCATCATTGGGAACCGCCGCAATCGGGTTGACGAGTTGATTAATCAGGCATATACGAAAATGGGGTGTCTACACCCCTTGGTTTGGTTGTCAAAAGAAAAAATAAAGTTTGTAAACTTTTGAAGAGTCTCTATGGTTTGAAACAAGCATCTAGGCAATGGTTTGCTAAACTGTCCACAACATTGCTTGAATATGGTTTTACTCAAGGTAGCTCAGATTGTTCTTTGTTTACCAAGAAATCTAAATCATCCTTCATAGCTTTACTAGTCTATATAGATGATATTCTTTTGGCCATTGATAGCTTGCTTGAAATACAACTGCTCAAAACTTTTATAGATGATAAGTTTACAGTTAAAGATTTGGGAGAACTCAAATATTTTCTGGGATTGGAGGTAGCAAGATCTAAAACTGCATATCAATTTTTCAAAGGAAGTATGTTCTAGACATACTTGACCAAGCTGGAATTCTTGGTGCAAAACCTATAGCTTTTCCAATGGAATCGAATTTAAAGCTCACTACTTCAGATTCTGATTTGTATGAAGATCTTTCAGCCTATAGAATATTAGTTGGGAGGTTGTTTTACTTAACTCTAACTCCACCTGACCTTGCCTATTCAGTCTAAGTTCTCAGTCAATTTTTAGCCAAACCAGTTGTTAGTCATTACCAAGCAGCCATTCGAGTTCTCAAGTATCTGAAGGCAACCCCTGGACAAATATTGTTCTTCTCAGCTTCATTAGAATTGCAGCTCAAGGCTTTCTCAAACAGTGATTGGGCAGGGTGTATTGACATTCGAAGGAGTGTAACAGGCTTTGCCATCTTCTTAGGTGATTCATTAATTTTATGGAAGAGTAAAAAACAAGCTACAATAAACAGATCTTCTTCAGAAGCAGAATATAGGGCTCTTACTTCAAGAACTTGTGAGATTCAATGGCTCTTTTATGCACTGTAAGACCTAAGTATCAACCACCACCGGCCAACTTTGGTTTATACAGACAATAAATCAGCATTATCTATTGCAACTAATCCAATCCAATACGAAAGAATAAAGCACATATAAATAGACTGTCATCTTATTAGAGAGAAGCTGCAACAAAATATCATCAAGTTCTTCCATGTCCTTTCAAGATTGCAATTAGCAGATATTTTAACAAAGCCTCTAGGCTCTCTTCCATTTCATCATACTTTCCGCAAGATGAACATCCTAAATATACATGTTCATCTTGAGGGGGGGGGGGGGGTGTTGGAATATAGCCTCATGGATTGAACAAATGGAGTTAAAATATAAAGCTACACGTGTTAAACTGGAAGAGGAGAGGAAGGGTTAGTTATTATAGTTAGTCTGTTATGAGTTAGTTAGTATGTTCTATTATAAGTTAGTTAGTCTATTCTGTTATGAGTTAGTTAGTCTATTATTTTTCTGACTAACTAACTCAGGTTTTGTATAAATATAGTTCAAGTACTCTGTAATTGATCATCTAATTTCATTTTCATGAAAGGATTTTTCAGTTCATCTCTTCTACTTTCATCTCTGTGATCTTTTCTCCCAAACCAAAACCTCAATTCATCTGAAATTTGACACTTCTCACAATGAGCTTCTCACGAACTAGAGAGAGGGAAAAAAATGCAAATTTCTCTAAATTTCGTGGGTCCGTAGCCGTCAAATTTGAGTTTCTAAAATTCGTCGGAGAAAGCCCAACAAATTTTTTTTTCAATTTTTACGATTTTCACATAGTGACTCCTAAACCATGAGTTGAAATCTCCCCAAAGATTTTGACGACTCCACTTGGGAAATTGAGGGTTCAAACCAAAATTTTAATGACCATTGGTGTTGATTTTGAAACATTAACTTTCTATTATTTTTCTTGTAGCTAACATTGTCTGGCATCTTTTATGTTCTTTTCTATTGTGTGGTGAATGGTTGTAATTGGGATTGCCTTGTTTATTGTTTTGGGACTGATTTCATTGTAAAGTTGGCACACCTTTTTTTAAAATTCACTTGTGCACTCTTGATCATCGCTAATGCATAAACTACCCACCTAATAAAAAAATTTAGCCTCGAGTCTGAGTAATGTTACGCCTTGAGGTAGCTCACCTTAAGAAATAGAAATTAAAGCATCAAACTCAATCACCAACCTATGAAACACTTGCTTCAACTTGTGTGAAAGTTTGAAGATTTGAGAACCTTCAACCTACCTATCGCTAATCATGCATAGCCTTCGGTTAAGGGTTTAACACACGTGTTGAAAAAAAATCTCAACGGATTGTGTGCCAACTCCTTAAAATATTGTAAATTCAAGTCAACCCACGAAGGTCAAGTTGTAAGATTTATTCAATGATCTATGTAATATAATAGGGTATCCCACCTTTGATTAGGGGGGATTTTCTTTTCTTTTTTCACTTTTTTTAAGCCTTACAAGTCATTTCCTAATGACCTAGTCTCCCCAAAGTTGATTTTCAACTTGGAGAGGGCCAAAACTCAGCAAAAAAAGTTCAAAATTGATGTTGGGAAGGAAAAGTTTTGAAACAAAAATAGTTATGGTCCATAGGTTCAAGCTAATTTTTTTTTCTGTATCTTACCTTTGGCCAAAACATTTTTGTTTCCTGGTCATACCTGATCTTAAGCCAAAGTAGTTATTTTGTATGGCCGTACCTTACCTTCGGCCAGGCAACATGTTTGCCTAAAATAACCTTACCCATAGCCAGAGGTGGTTTTTAGTATTATCCCTTCTCACCCATGGCTAAAACAAGTGTTTGGTCTAGTATTATCCTTACCTATAGACCAAAATAGAACATTGACATTTTCACACTCTCTTAGCTTCTTATGGTGAGTCTAAATACAAAACAAGTTTGTTTTCACATTCCCATGTAGTGTTGAGCCAAGGGTTCATTAATGTTGAGGGCAATCTTCCTCTTAGGTCCAAACTTAAGGTCCATCAAAGTCTACTCGATACTTTCAAGTATAGGATTATAGCTCAATTTTATCACTCCAATCACAATAGGTCTCCTTATGTGTTCAAGAGGTCAATTCTTATTTATGTAAACCCGATTGAATAATTCAAATTTAGAGAATCCTAAAGGAAGTTAGGAATCTGTTTCATATCTTGATCATACCAACTTTTAGGATTTGTGGTGTTATTTTCAAATTAGACTTAAGGTTTTCCAATTCATTATACGTAGGTGTATTCATAGGCCTAGAAGTACTCGTCCTCTCAAATCCAACTCGAATCTATAAGTTTAAGTTACGAGTCATCCTAGATTGCACTTCAATTCCAAAAGGGGTGAAAACCTTTTTACCACAATCCCTAGGATAGACCTCCATTTTCCTTTCCTTAGAACTTTGGAATTCGTAGGAAACATAATACTATTGATTCTTGTCTATTTTAGGCTTGTTAAAACCTCTCAAGCTCGACACCACTTGTAAGTCACTTTATTATTTCTCATTAGCAAGTGTCATGCATGTGATCAATTCTTATCTATTTTAGGTTTGTTAGTACCTCTCAAGATCAACCCTACTCGTGGGTCTCTTTAACAGTCCATGTCGGCAAGGGCCATGCAACTCATTAAAATCTAAGACCTTTTCCAAAGTCAATATTCATGGGTTCAAATCTCATACAGTCGAGATACCCATTTCCAAGGTTCAAGGGTAAACTGAACCTTCTTCAAGACCTTTCGGGTTCAAATCTCCTACATTCGATACCCATTTCCAAGGGTCAAGGGCAAAGAGACCCTATACAATGAACCTTCTCCAAGATCTTTCGGGTTCAAATCTGTTACATTTGAGATACCCACTTCCAAGGTTCAAGGGCAAGGCAACCCTATATAATGAACCTTCTTTAAGGTCTTTCGGGTTTTGCCTTATACACTCGAGGCACCCAAATCAAAGGTTTGGGCATAATACCCATAAAAGAGATTTTTTCCTTTTTGTCTCCTACATTCGAGACACCATCAAATATCTTCATTTTTTAAGTAGATCGGGTCTCTCAAAGACCTTTGGACCTCTTAAAGATCAATTTAAATCTTAGCCACGATCTCTTAAAGATCTCTAGACCTTTTAAAGATCATCTTGGATTGCGTTTTAATGTTAGAAGGTTTGGGCAAGGACATGTCTTCATTTCTGTAGCTCAAATTCTTTCTAAATAACATCCACGCATTTTACTTTCTATAGACCGGTTCTCTCAAAGACATTTGGTCTTCTTAAAGGACAACTTAGTTTGTAAATTGGGTCCCTTAAAGATATTTGGACCTCTTAAAGGTCAACTTAGTGTGTTCTTATCTTCGTAGATAAGGTCTCTTAAAGACTTTTGGACCTGTTGAAAGTCACCTTAGCATTTATTTTCTTATTTTTCACTTCTTTTTATCACTTAAAGGTCCTTAGTAGAAATTTTTAGATTCTTCCAAGGTATTTTCTCTACATTCCTCTAAGCGTTAAAAAAATAAGAGAGAAACAATAAAGGATTGCAAGTAAGATCATCCTTTCTCTTAAGTTTTTTAGGGTCTTTTTTAATTCCACCAAAAAAAAAATTAAAAATAAGAATAAAGTCATCGTTTTCCTAGAACTAAAATAAAATCTTTTGTCATTTTATTTAACTAATGTACCTACACTTCGAAGCAATCTTTTGTACAAAGGGGAAAACATTGGGCGTCCAAATAGCAAGGTACTAAGAAAATGGATTATAGTTTAGAATCATTATCATCTCAAATCTAGAATTTCTATAACAGATCAAACAGATAAAACTAAGCCTTCGATTATAGAAAACCCATTTGCTATAGATAATTTGATTACTAGTCATCCGATTAGTGAGGAAGTGTTTAAGAAACTAAATGATCAAATGGCATCAATCCAGGACATGTTATCAGTACTGATTCAGATTTTGGGGGTTACTCAAGTTATTTTGAATTATGTAAATAAGTCAGGATAGTCTAGTCAACAAACACCCATAACAGCCAATATGATAGTGGTACCTCCTCTAATGGCACCAACTCTTGATCTTACGTTGGTACTAGGTCAAGCCATAAATATTTATTTTCTCATCTTTACTCAATGTCCACCTTCGCAACATGTTGAGGTATCACATGAGGGTGAGTCATACTGGTTTAGAATGCTCGAGAAGAACTATGCTAAGGATAAGTTATCAAGTTTCATGGATGAGATTATAGAAGAATTGAATTGACTAAAAATGAGGAGATTCTCAAGATAGTTTTGGGTTCAATAATCTATGTTTCTATCTAGGCTTCCTACCACCGACGAACTTCAAGTATCTAGAATTCGAGAAATACAATGGCATTGGATGTCTTCTCACCCATCTGAAACTGTATTATGGCACTATGTGCCAATTCAAAAGAAATGACAAGTTTCTAGTACAAATGTTCCAAGGAACTTGACTGAGATAGCACAAAAATGATTCACTCAGTTGGACCATAGAAAAATTCTATGTTAGAAAGACTTGGCCACCATCTTATGGGTAACTATAAATTCAATATAAATATGACATTGGATAGGCAGGATATAGCCAAAATGACAAGGAAGCCCAAAGAGACCATTTGAGATTATTTCAATGATGGAGTGGGTCAAGTTCACCAGTGAAGCCTTTCATAACGAAGATTGAGATGAACACAACATTCATCTCAATACTAGGGTAGCACTACTACACTTATCTCATAGTTCATACCATGTCCAGTTTCTTCTCTTTGATTTAGATTTTTGATAAGATAAAAGATGGTTTGATGTTAGGGACATTTATAGATTGGACACTTCCACAAGAAGGTTACTTCGTCCAGTGATGCGATATACAAGAAATCGTTAGCCACGACAAAGAAGAAAAATGAAGGACAAGTTAATTAGGTACAACCAACTCAAGTACCCATTCATTTCCCAACTACAGCACTTGTGATTTTTTAAGAACCATTGAACCATCAGTGTCAAGCACAACAACCACGAGCAAGGCCATATAACAACCAACAATAGTTTCAATTTCAAGCACAACCGGAGCAACAATATTGTTAATCCTACAACAACAATCAATACGGCAACCAGTAAAAAAAAAGAAGTTTAGTCGGGTTGCTAATGAAATTGTTGGAGCTCTTGTCTATTGATGAACATCTCAAAATATTGATTTATCTATACTTTTCTTGACATTTATCTCGATTTTTGTCCATATCTATCTATATTAAGTAAATAATTATGTTAAGTCTCGAAATATCATGTTGCATGTTCTACCATACTATTAATTTTAATTATGCATAAATAATTGCATTTGTCAAAAAATCTTAATTATGCGTGTTCACTATACAGACCAAAGATCAAATCATAAAATTGAACCTCAAAATCAGAAACTAGACATTGCATTTTAATTTGGAGGACCAATCAAGCATCCTGACCAAATTTCAAGACTAAAGGTTTCAACCCAACTATGGTGCGATGAGAAACTTAGGCGGCGTGGTGGACTTCAATTGGAGCATCCTAAAATTGCACGAGTGTACTTCACATGTGATTTTATCTGCAATAATTAAGGTAGATAAGAATGGATCCTTCTAACACCTAGAATTTCTATAAATAGAGCATTTTTCAATACAGAAATTGCCCCATCTTGGTCCCTTCTTTGACCTCTTCTTGACCTCTTTCTTTGGCCCCCTTCTTGGGTCCCTCTTGGCTTGTCCTCTCTTCCTTTAAACCAGGGCCCTTGGCCTTTTCTTCTATATTTTCTACCTCTAGCTTAATCTTTCCATTAATTTCTGTAATTCTTATAAGTGAGAAAGTGAGAAGAGATTATAATTATCTTTTTTTAATGAAGAAAGACTTGTTCTTCTCCATCTATCTTTCTCTATCACTTCCAATGACCTTAGGCTAATCTCCCCTCTATTGGCGAGTGGAAAAGCCTAGAGCAAGATTACTTTGTTGTATTTAGTTTTTTTATCTCATAATTTACTTTAATGTTTATGTGTTCTCTTCAAGACTTATCCACTCTTATGGATCAAGGCTAGAGATGAAGATATAGCATGCTTAATTTAGAAATTTGATCGTAAGAGGTTCACATATTAAAGAGTGTAGGAATTCTATTTTTATATTCTTTAAATTTGACTTTATCTTTTTAAATCTTCCAATCTAAGGAGTTAACACCAAGTCCTTATGATTGAGTTATCAAAGAGGTTAGAAACTAGATTTTTATTTCATAATTTGATCTACGTGGATCCCTTTCCAATGGTATTTCCCTCTATAGTTTTTTGTTTTAATTTTATTTCTATTAGTTTAACTTTCTAACAACTTTTATTTTCTTTTGGTAACTTCAAAAACACAAAAATAGTTTTAATACTTCTAGTTAGATTCGATTTCATTGTCTTAGCTTAATTTTATCCCTTTCTTTTAGGTTCGATCCTTTACTTTCCCCATAAGTCAAGGAAAGTTACATTTATACTAATTTCTATGGGAAGGACATTGATAGTTCCATCAGAATTTCGGTGTCATTACCGGAGAAAGGTGTAGTAGTTTCAAGTTTTGATTTAAAGTTCATTTTCACCTTTTTCTTCATTTTATTTTTATTTTTATATTCTATCGATCCAAAAATATTTAAAAAAATAAAAATATTCATTGCAATCAGTGAACAAGTAGGAGGTTATTGTGAAAATTCCGTGACAATACTAACATCACATTGTGTTGCCCAAACCTATTTGGGCGCAGTGGTAAAATTTTGGAAAATTTTCCTATAGTTTTTACACCATCTTTTTGGTGATCCCTGGATTGTAATAGCATCTTCAACTTTTATTTGTACTTCTTTGTTTTATTCAGTTTTTGACTTTTTGTTTTTTTTTGTAGGTTCGAACAATTTTTGGAGAAAACTAAACCTTAAAAGTTCATCAAGGCTCCAATAACATCTCATTTTTTGTTTTACTTTCATTTTTATTTTATTTTAGAAAGACTTAATTTTCTATAATAAATACACTTGTATTAAATTCTTTGTAATTTTCCTTAATTAATTATCCATGATGATTTGGATTGTAACAGACTAAGGAAGAATGACGGTTGCACGATATCGTCACGACTCCTTAGGTTTGCACACCAAATTTGGAGTTGGTAGCTTAAGTTGACTCAACTCATCTTCATCCCATCTAACATAGGAGGTAATTTCAAAATACCCACGCCTCTCCTTGCTAGTGGGTAACTCCTTACCTTCAGTTGTTATTTTTCAATTTGTACACACTTGGTGTAGACACCCCATTTTTGTACTCGCCTGATTAATCGACTCGTCAACCCGATTGCGACAGTTTCCAATGATGAATGGTTATTCCAATGCCCTGTTTGTTACCAGATATATTTCAGAAATTCGGTTGAGGTATCTCAAAAAAATAAAACTGTAGAAACCACACTACGCTAGGAAAATGTGCCTCAAAAACATAGAAATCATCATTTTTCAGATAAAAAAAGCTTCACGATAAAAATTACTAAAAAATTATCAAATTACCAAAATATCCCTAACATCAAAAGATCCTTAGAGCTTACATTACGCTTAGGAAAACCCTTTCGAACACATAAAATAATAAATTGAAATCAAATAAGCCATTTCGTCAATTTTCACGAAATTCGACAAAATTACGAAAATGCCCATAATAAAGTTCACGGTCATTTCATGTGAAACAATTCATAAGTGACACAAACCGATATTCCCATCAAATTTCTTATGAAAAATCGATTCCAAAACATCCCAGAACATTGAAAAACGACTTCTCAACACAAAAGTCCTTTTTAGGGACAAAACAATAATTTTTCAATTTTAACAATTTAAAATTCTGAAATTAATAATTAAAATATTAATTAAGGTAAAGTGAAATCCTAATTAAAATTAAAAATTTTCAAGTTAAGTCAATCAAATAAGACTTAAGTCAAGACCCTAATAAAGTCAATCAAGTAAGACTTAAGTCAAAACCTTAATATAAAGAAACCTAGTTAATCTAATAAGACCAAAGTCAAACCTTAACTCTAAAATAATTCTAATCAAATACTAATTCTATCTAAAAGAAATTTAATTAAACACTAACTCTATCTAAAAAGCACCTTAAAATCTATAAATAGGGACCTCTACAATCTATTTTCGTAGGACAAATAAACCCTAAGAAAAATAGGTCAAAAAGTGTCCTTAGCCTCTTCCAAACCCTAATTTTGAAGCTCTAACTCCTTACCTAACATCCATATCCAACTTTAGCTCAAAAAATACCCAGAAATCCTTCAAAAATATCTAGAAATCTATAAACAAATCAGAAAGATTCAAATCTAAGAAGGAGGTACTTCGTCTTAGAGATTTGAAACGAATCCGCTGACAGAACGAAGCAAGGAATATTAATCAAGGGGATCTCTCCACCAGCTCTGAGGGAACCATCGTTGCGATCATCAAGGTAAATATTTTTTTATTTTTTATTTAGGTCTTTTTAACAATGTAGTCTTTTTGGAAAATTGTAGAGACCAGCGTTTGCCGGGCGGGGTTGGTGCCTAACACCTTCCAATCCCGTAACTTGATCTCCGAACTTAGTTTTTTTTTATAGATTAGTTATTTTATCCTTTTAGAGTCAATGTTCGGTTCCTAGACCGTAATAACTAGGTGGCGACTCCCAAATCTCGAAAATCAAAAGTAAATCTGCGCACCCAGCGGATCAAGGACACTTTCAGTGGCGACTTCACTAGGGATTATTGAGGATCAAACTTGAAAAGCCCCAAATATGGGAACATTGCCAAATCGACCTAGTTTTTATTTATTTATTTATTTAGTTTGATTTATTTTATTTGTTTATTTATTTATTTTTATCTTTTATTTTTTATTTTCATGGCTTGATTGTGGATTGTTTATTTGGATTTTGGGTATTGTATTTTTGTTTTTGATCCAATTAAGGGTCACTTTTTGATGACCCTAAATAATGAAAGATTCAAATTGACATAAATTGAGGATGGAATGATGGCAATTTGGATGTGAGTTATGGATTTTTTTTTTTTTTTAAATTTTGGATGATTTTTTTTTAGCACGTTACTAGACATAGGTGGCGAGTTGTGAAAATAAATTATTTGTGAGTAATGTGGTAAGAAATAAAAAAATTATTTTTTTTAATGTTGTTTGTGATGAGGAGAGAATTCCAAGAAAAAAAATTGAAAAAAAAATCATAAATTGTTTTTAACGTATGGTGTGCCATTAGCAAAATAAACATTTTTTTATCTTCTTCTCCAGTCATGCTGAAAAAACAGCAAACAGAGAGGACGTTTCTCTCTCCCCCTCTTTCTCTCTCTCTCTCTCTCTCTCTCTCTCTCTCTCTCTCTCTCTCTCTCTTTCTCTCTTTCTTTTCTTTGTCGGATTGTCTCCAACGATTTCGAACCTCTCTTATCGGATGTCTTTAACTAAAAGAACGATTTTTTATCTCCTTTTATCGGATCTCATGGAATGACCGAGTATCCTTCATTTTTCAAATACGTTTTGATTTTCCATTAATTAGAGTTATTTGCGATATACATCAGAAGAAATTGGTGTCTTCGAGTTTTTTTGAAGGTTTAAAAGAAAAAAAAGGGAATCCTTTTGAATCTATCGTTGATGATAATTGAAATTTCATTAATGATCTTCTTTTTCTTCAAAATGTTTGCCATGGTAATTTCTTTTGTCTGAAGCTTTGGAACGATTTATTGAAAAATGGAATTTTGTCATCACAACAGATGCAATTGAATTTTTTTTTCTTCCAATGGTTAGATTCCTCTTGAAACCTCATGTTGTAGCTGAAATTTGTTGTGTAGTTGAACTCGTTCATTGGTCGAAATATCTATTTGACGATGGGGTTGATGGCGATGGAAAGAAAAGGAGCATAAAATAAATCGTCTCTAAATCTGCCTTACTTTTTATCCATCGATTTCCATCATCAAGATCGTTTTGGTTTGATCTGATTTTGAAGGTGAAGACGACGATGATGTTTGTGCATCGAGGATCTAGCGAAATAATCTTTGTTTTTATTTTATTTTATTTTATTTATTTATTTCTCTTAAATTTGTTTCTACCGATTGAACCCACAAAGGAACTGTTTCACGATTCTGACTTGTAACGCAACAGGAGCTAATTCAGCTTGGGGGTATTATTCGAATGAGATTCAAAATCTGCTATTAGGATTTTTTGAGATCAAAACTAGTAAGATCTGACGAGAAACAACAGTTTGAATAAGTTGTAATTAATTTTTTTTTTCATTTTCTAAAATTTAACTGATAAACACACGCGGTTATTCGGTTAGTTTCTCTTTGAGATTCACTATTGTCACACCAATTTTTACGTGTAGCATCACATCATGATGTTGGTTACTACTTTACTTGATTGTGAATTTATAAATTGGTGTGGCGATAGAGTCTTTTTTAGGATTGTGGTTTCAGTTTTTTTTTGGTAATAATTAGCAATAGTTTTTTTTTTTTTTTAAAAGAATTTCTTTTCTTAAAAAAAAATTCAATTTGTTAAAAAAAAAAAAAAAGACATCACTCTCTATCTCAACTACTATTGTGCTATCCTTAATTCAATATGCTTTGAAATTTCGAATCGTTTTGGGTCACTCCAAAGTGATCCCTGATTGGACCATATATAAAAAAAAAAATCGTTTGATTCTCTTTTGTGCCTGTTCAATGTTGGATTTTGAATGTTTTGATTAATATCATGTGATATTTTATATTGTGATGATCTGATTTGACCCATGGACCTGCTTATCTGAAAAAAATGCCCCGGGCACACCCCAGCCTACTTTGTACACACCACTAGCACGTTTATTTTATTGCATTGCACACTTGCATGTCCTCAATAGCCAACGTAGCATTAGTGTGTGGCTGGTCTTCTCGGAGATGCGACATCATTCATGAAAACCACAACTCTAGTCACGTACCTTAAGGTATATAAAACTGGGGCATCAGTACCGTTTGATCAGGTGACTTTGAAAGGTATATCGATGCACCCAGGCTGGAGCGACTTGAGCCTTTGACCTATTGTAAGCCGCATAGTCAGATGTCCCAATTGCCAATGTCGTATTAGTACGTCGTCGGTCCCCTCGTGGGATGCTAAACCATTTATGAAAGCTACAACCCTAGACTCGTACTTATACGGTATATCAAAGATAATCCAAGTTCACCAATTGCACCTCTTTGTAAAAATCAGTGCCTAAAAAAGATCCTGCCCCGCTGTACCCTATTGTACGAGGGGGATAGGCTACGTCTATTATAGATGAGATATATTTAAGAGGGCCCTTGCTCAGCATTGTGTTCGACCTCTCAACTGGGGATTAAACTAGCTGCTTTTGACTTTAGAGAAGTGGGTTGGAGTCTTAGATTATCACTTATACGGTATATCAAACCAAGTCACTACGTACCGTCTGATTGAGTACGCTTAAGAAGTATATAGGTGCACTTGGGCTAGGGTGGTTGATCTAATCAATCCAACGAACAAGTAAGTGGGCGGACCGATCCATACCTTCAAACTAGACCCGTAATATCGGTCCGACCCAATGTGTGAAATGTAAGTCAATTGGCCCTATCGACAAATGGATCAAACTGATCAACATCAAACCGATTGCACTAATTGATTTTACTTTCAAAGATTCAGACCATTTTATACCAAATAGATGCGATCCTAGGGTCAAAATTATTTTGTCTGATCAAAGGTTCTATCCCAATCAGGGGCAGACCTGTGTCTAACTTTTTTCACGTTCTTCGTCACTATAGACTTATAGTGCAATTGGATTTAATGTTTCCCATCGAACTTAGGCTAATCTCAAAATTTTAATCATGTGGTTAAGAATCAAACTTTCTAAATCAATGGTTAATCTTTTTGTACTTCTACTCAGGTGATAATTGGTCACAAACGTTCTAAACCTCTATCTGTACCACTTTGGGTCCGTGAAAAAATTTTTCTTTCCAGAGTACTATTGCCAAGTAGTCAGTCTTTGCCACAAGAAGAAACGAGTACCATGGATGAAGCTGCGCTCCATCAGATTTTAGAATCTTTTCAAGCACAGATTATTGCTTCTGTCCAAACACAAATTGAATCCCTGAAAATTGAAAAAAAAAAGATAAAGCTATAGAACCTCAGGCTATGTTTGACCTCGTTGAAGACTAAGAAGATAAATAATTACCTGTCGACCCTATCTTAGCTCATCGAATAACTCAGGTTAAAACTGCTTTGAAAAACATCAAAGACCCCGAACGATATTGCTCTTGGATTAGGGGCATTGACCTTGTTTCCCATGGTCCGTCTGCCAGAGAAGTTCACAATGCTAGACATGGAGAAGTTTGATGGGATTGGATACCCTAGGACTCACTTAAAAATATATGTCGGCATAATGTAATCTCAGGGTCTGAGTGAAGAACAGATGGCTCAACTTTTTCAAAGAACCCTTACAGGTCCTGCCCTATGCTGGTTAATGTCATTGGATTATTCTCGGGTAAGAATATGGCATGAATTGATGAAAGAGTTTATTGGTCGATATTCATTCAACACGAATATTGAACTCACAAGAAGAGATTTAGAAACTACCAAACAGAAGTCTGGGAAAAGTTTCACTGGATTCATTGCTCGAAGGAGAGCTAAAGCCGCTCAATTGTGGGACCGACTTCAAGATAAAGAACAAGTCAAGATCATCCTCAGGAATCTCATTCCAAATTATACCAAGTACTTGATGCCTCAATACCTGCCCACTTTTCAGTCTCTCCTTGAGGCTGGAAATCAAGTTGAGAATGCCTACTCTTCTGGACTTTTTGGTAACTCGTCTAAGTTAAAAACCAAACATTTCAAACCCAGTGTCAATTCCTTACAAGTGGCCAACACCTCTTTCGTACTATCACCTCAAGCCATTCAGTCCTCACAAACTAAGCCGAGGAGATAATTTTCCAATCTTGGAATGTTCCTCAGTGTTACCTATCAAAAATTAATGAAAAGGGGATTGTTGACACCACTGCAACCTAAGACTTTACCTAATCCCCTCCCTTCAAACTTGGATAATGGACAAGTTTGTGAATTCCATCAAATGCCCGGTCATGTTCTTGATAGGTGCATTACCTTCCGTTATGTTATCCAAGACCTTATTGAGTAAGGAAAAGTCACCATACCCACTCCTACTATTCCCAATGTTAAAACTAACCCTTTGCCTACCTTTTAAAATCAACCCCCTCCTACTCTGAACCTAATATCCATATCCAAATTCGAATCAGTTGACCCAGTTTCCTTCATTCACCCAATTGGTCTTAACAGTGCGTTCGCTCCATGCCAGAATGACCTCAACTACCCTAAGGCAGTGGCAGAACTAAAGAACAGAGAAATTATTGAAGCAATAAGTTGTTCAGCGTATGACAGGTTCAAATCAGAACATGAAGAGGTAGCAAAAACAAACAAGTTCAAGTCACACATCGAAGATACCCAAAGTGGCAGAGACCTTAGAATTGTGTTCTTCCATTCAGAATGATGCCCTCGCTTTAAGTCTTCTTTTTTAGCTTCAATTTTCTTCAGCCTTTAAATTCAGTTGGTTACTTTACTTACGTTAGTTTTTTCTTAATTTTGAGCTTTAATCAAGTGTGTCAGTCTATGTTTTTTTATTTTCAATATATAAAGAAGCTTTTGATTATCATGCGTACAATAATGATGTGAACATAAAATTTAATATGAGGAATGACTCAAACCTCACTAATCAAACTTGATAAATATGGGAGTTAAAGAGTACACTTAAGAAGTACAAATCGGTACTACATTATCCTCAGGGGAACATGAGAGAATAATAAACTTATTGAGAAATTCAACAATGTTCCTACATGGTCACATAAGGATATATTGATAGATTGCACAAAACATAAATCAAAACATAAAGTCAGGGGTGATTATCAAAGTCAAAGATTATCGATAAAAAATGATATGGTTGAAAGCATCGACAAAGACGCTCAGACCTACAAGTGGATCTACCATGTTTTTCACTCAAAAGAGGAGAGTTTTCATTCGTAAAAGAATAAAAGATTTTCTCGGAGTTTTAGAAGAGTTGACTAGTCGAATACAAAAAATTCGATCATACTCGATTTCACAAAAGAAGACTGAAGATTACTCCTTCTTAAAAGAAGACTTTACTCGACAGAGCAATCTAGATACCGAGTTCCTAGAACCTTGATCAAATTAATTAGTATTTAACCAAAGGAAACCTACTTTGGCCAAACTATTTTCCTGTTTTACCAAGAAAAAGATAACCTTTCTAGCCTTTCGCAGCCTTTAAAAAATTAATAGCTTTTTTTTCTAAACCACACCAACCAACCTTGGGAGGGAAGCCTAGTATGAACTACATTTTGACCTGATTCCAAAAGAAAAATAAATATTTAGGGTACGTAGGCAACCTGAGAAGTTACTTCAGGCCCGGTCATGCAAAAAAATGTGTTATCTTAAGAAAAATGCCATCCAAAAGGAAAATCCCCATTTAAATGTTCAAAAGAAGACAATGCCAAACTAGGGGCATTAAAAAAAATTGACAGAAAAGAAAAGAATGCCAAACTAGGGGCATTAGAAAAAAAGAGTCAAAAGAATATACAGAAAAGAATGACAAGAAAAGAGAATATTAGACTAGGGGCATTTTGGAAAATTGAACCTTTTACCCTTTCTTTCTAAACCATATCCTAAGCCTACCTATTAAGTCCTCCTGAATTTTAATTGACTCGGTTAAGGTGTAGGGAACCAAGAAGCTGTCAAGTTGAATATTCAAGATTATCGAGAAAAAAGAGAAGTCCGCTAAGTCGAAAACCCGGAAAGACGACTTAGGCAAAAGTTAGGGCATAACCATAAAAACAAAAGCCTGCTAGGTTGAAAATCTGAAAATGCGACCTAGGCAAAAATCAAGGCATCTTTAAAAAAAGAAAAAAAAACCTGTTAGGTTGAAAACCTAGAAAGGCAACCTAAACAAAATTAGGGCATCATCAAATGGGAGGAAAGGTTCCATCAAGAAGAAAAATTCAAAAGGAAGCTTGTGCAGAAATTAGGAAATACAGAATCATTCAAGCCACAGCATTCATTTTTTAGCTAAGAGCTCACATCCGATGAAGACAATATTGAAGTCAAAAAAATCAGAAGTCGTCTTGAACATTGTAAGATCTTCAAGAGTATGTTTACTTTTTCAAGTGTTCGCTAATGGAAGATGTAGAATCATCAACCAATTTGAAGAGAAAAATCTTCTATTCTAATATTTATCAAGATTTTTTAAGTCCAGATCAAGCATTTTTCAAAAGAAATTCGAAAGAAAATGATCAATCCCTTATTGCACATATGATAATCTTAAAGAGTCTAAAATTTAAAAGAATATCAGTTTTTCTATCTGTCATACATCAGAGTCCATATTTTTCAAGTATAATCCATTCCATTAGTCTCGTAGTCAAGCTCCAATTAAAGTCAACTTTGAAACTAGGGGCATTTTTGAAAGTCATTTAATTCCAAAGTTTTGTTCTTAATCACATGATAAAAAGAAAAATCTTACTTAAGAGTCTGATGAAGTCCAATGATAATTATGAATCCAAATGCATGATAAACCAATAAAGGCCCGATCTTTCAAACTTTAAGCCCGATTTTGAATCATAGAATAAGTTAATAGGATTGTTTAAGTTCCTATAAATCTGAGTCCGAGAAGCGTGGCTTAGTGAGTTCGAGTCCGAGAAACGAGACTCCAATTTTTTTTGAATCATAGAATGAATTAATAAGATTGTTTAAATTCTTATAAATCTAAGCCCGAGAAACGTGGCTTAGTAGGTTCGAGTCCGAGAAACGAGACTCCAATTTTTTTTGAATCATACAATGAATTAATAGGATTATTTAAGTTCCTATAAATCTAAGTCCGAGAAACGTGGCTTAGTAGGTTTGAGTCCGAGAACGAGACTCCAACTTTTTTTGAATCATAGAATGAATTAATAGGATTGTTTAAGTTCCTATAAATCTAAGCTCGAGAAGTATGGCTTAGTAAGTTCGAGTCTGTGAAACGAGACTCCAACTTTTTTTGAATCATAGAATGAATTAACAGGATTGTTTAAGTTCCTGTAAACCTTAACTCGAGAAGCGTGGTTATAATAAGTTCGAGTCCGAGAAACAAAACTCTAACTTTTTTTAATCATAAAATGAATTAACAGGATTGTTTAAGTTCCTTAGCCCGAGAAGCATGGCTACAATAGGCTCGAGTCCAATAAATGAGACTCAAATTTTTTCGAACTTTAAAAAAGAATTTCAAATAGGATTTAACGAAGTTCCTACAATGTTATGACTCCAATTACCTCATTGTTCAACCTTGCTATGATTGCTTTCGTTGCATAAGCACATTTCAATTTTGAATCATTATTGTTAGTAAGAGAAGATCTCTAGGACCTGACACATTTTTACTCAATAAGCATCACACCATTGCACACACGTGCACTTTTGCATTAGTAAGGGAGAATTTTTTAAAATTCGAGGATCTGACATCGTCAGTGAGAGTTCAAGCTTGAGGACCTAACAAACTTGTTCGGGGAGAGTTTTACCCTCAAGGATCCGAACGTCCCGACGAATTGTTAAATCGGACTACAAAATGAACTATCATTAGCTTTGACATTTAAGTATCGCACTATCTACCAAAATAGATTTGCTATCTAGTTTGCTTCAATCTTTTGCCAAAGAGGGGTATCTGCAGACACCCCAATTTTGCACTCGCCTGATTAATCAACTCGTCAACCTGATTGCGACGGTTCCCAATGATGGATGATTATTCCAATGCTCTGTTTGTTAATAGATGTTTCAGAAATTCGGTTGAGGTATCTCAAGCAAACAAAATTGTAGAAACCACGCTACGCTAGGAAAATGTGCCCCAAAAACATAGAAATCATCATTTTTCAGATAAAAAAAAGCTTCACGATAAAAATTACTAAAAATGACCAAATTACGAAAATACCCTTAACATCAAATCATCCTCAGAGCCTACATTACGCTAAAAAAAATCCTTTCGAACACATAAAATAACAAATTGAAACCAAATAAGCTATTTCATCAATTTTCACCAAATTTGACAAAATTACGAAAATGCCCTTAATAAATTTCACGATCATTTCATGTAAAAAAATTTATAAGTGACACAAACCGATAATCCCATTGAATTCCTTACGAAAAACCGATTCCAAAATATCCTAGAACATTGAAAAATGACTTCTCAACACAAAAATCCTCTTCAGGGGCAAAACGATAATTTTTTAATTTTAACAATTTAAAATTCTAAAATTAATAATTAAAATATTAATTAATGTAAAGTTAAATCATAATTAAAATTAAAATTTTCAAGTCAAGTCAATCAAATAAGACTTAAGTCAAGACCCTAATAAAGTCAATCAAGTAAGACTTAAGTTAAAATCCTAATATAAAGAAACCTAGTCAATTTAATAAGACCAAAGTCAAACCTTAACTCTAATAGAATTCTAATCAAATACTGACTCTATCTAAAATAATTGTAATCAAATACAAACTCTATATAAAAGAATTCTAATTAAATACCAACTCAATCTAAAAAGCACCTAAAAAATCTATAAATAGGGACCTCTACAACCTATTTTCGTAGGTCAAAATAAATCCTAAGAAAAGTAGGTCAAAAAACTTCCCTAGCCTCCTCCAAACCCTAATTTTGAAGCCCTAACTCCTTACCTAATATCCATACCCCAACTTTAACTCAAAAAACACCCAGAAACCCTCCAAAAATACCTAGAAATCCATAAATAAATCAGAAAGATTCAGATCTAAGAAGTAGGTACTTCGTCTTGGAGATCTGAACCGAATCCAGTGACAGATCGAAGCAAGGAATATTAATCAAGGGGATTTCTCCATCAGCTCTGAGGGAATCACCGTTACGATCATCAAGGTAAATATTTTTTATTTTTTATTTAGGTCTTTTTAACAATGTAGTCTTCTTGGGAAATAGTAGAGACTGGCGTTTGTCGGGTGGGGTTGGTGTCTAACACCTTCCAACCCCGTAACTTGATCCTCGGACTTAGTTTTTTTTGGTAGATTAGTTGTTCTATCCTTCTAGAGTCGATGTTCAATTCCTAGATTGTAATAACTAGGTGGCGACTCCTAAACTTCGAAAATCAAAAATTGATCCGTGTACCTCGTAGATCGAGTGCGCTTTCGCTTGGGTTAGTTAATTAGGTAGTAAAGAGCACCCCTCTTTTAGGAATGATCCAATAAGATAATAATTGTAAATGATTACCAATTCCTTTCTCTAATTAGGATAATCAATTCACTAGTTACCTAATCAAATTAATTAAAATTAATTAGGCTTGACTATAGGGTTCGCGAGCTAAATAGAAGAAATTCGCTTAAAGTGGCAATGATTGCGCTTCTTGATCATTTTTGGTATCTTGTAAAAACTTATCCTTTGAGGGGATAGACTCAATCTATTCAAGAAAGGAAGGTGATTTAAGAGTGTCTTTGCTTATCCATTGCGCGCTATCCTCGATCTAGAGATCCGAATGATTCGGACTTGATTTCATAGAACTGAGTTAGAAGGCTAGTTGCACCATTTCTATCCAGTTCGGAACTGTCTAGAGTTAGGTAACCTATCTAGGTTTAGCCTTTTCTTTTTTTCTGATTGTTTGATTGACTGTGCGTTTTGAGTGCTTAATAGATATTTGAGGAGTGTAGTAGTTCAATTTCTTGATCTTTCAATAGAGAATGGTTATGATTATGTCATGTCCAACATATTGAGTAAGATAAATAGTCTAAGTAATAAAATCAAATCTTTCCAAAAGCCACCAATTACCAATCTACTCCATAGGTCTGAGTATGTCACACGACTGGATAGAGGAACACGATCCTTTTATGTCTTTGGTAATAGCTATGATCATGTAGCCGAGTGTTGCCCAAACTTATTCATCATGAGGAATAAGTAGTCCCAAAATTTTCACTAGTATAATTGTTACTCGGCGCCGACCTCTAACCCATTCAGTCAACCATATCATTCGGAAAGTTGGTCCCTTCGAAATTTCTCATATAGGATGAATAAATTCACTTAGGATAGTTTTTTCGACAATCATATGCACGACAACTCAATGATTCTTCAACAATCTTACTCAACTTTTCAACAATTAATAGAGTGTCAATCGATGCAAAATTGTCTTATTTCAACTTTTCAATTACTAATCATATTAGAATCCATGATAATAGAATTGCTAAATCAGCAACAATAATTCATTCAATAACAACTTCTCCAACAACAACAAGAGAATGCTCAATTCCTAGTCCATATGGAGACATGATTAAGGCACCTAAAGTTATCTTTAGAAGAAGAGAAGTTTGATCGATTCAAAAATTAGGATATCATAATCCCAGAAAATACACCACTCTTCCAAGATACCTTTAGTGACCAATTTCAATTCTACGACGAACTCCATAATTGTTTATCCATAGTTGATAACCCATTTCCCTTTGAAACAAGCTATCTCTTTAGAAGAGAGTAATACGTTCCTAGAAGAAATAATCCCACAAAACAAATCTTTGAAACATCTTCTCAAGGAAGAAGAAATTTATTTAGAGTTGTCTATCAATCAATTCTTGAAGTAGACACCCCAATTTGCACGAACCCCTTTAGAAAAATCCAAAACTTTCCCGAGTTGATTTCAATTTAGAGCTCAAGCCCTTTAACGGGCCCCCATTGCCACTTTTCTCTATTTTTATGCATACATGCATACATACATCACCTCATATTATTTGGCATGCCCATACTTTGTCCCTAATCCAATCCAATTCCATACCTAACCTGTCTCTCTAATCATGGACCAACCCAATTTCATATACCCCTCCATTAACCAACCCAAATACAAAACCAATTCCATACTAAACTCAAACCCAAATCCATAACCCAAGTTCATCTCCTGACCCAAGACCAAATCCATTCTAAGCCCAATACCAAGCCTATTCTAAATTCATTCTCCCACACCTCAAAAAGGTGACACATGTTGATCTCTCATAAGCTCCCAATACCCAATGCCCTAATCTAATGGGAGAGTCAACTCTCTTTTGTAAAAATCCAAGAATACCTTTTTCAAAAAGTGTGGTCAAACGAAAAGGTACTTCAATCTTTGGTAAAAATCCATAAAATTGAAAGAACTTCCAATCATACCTTTAAAAGGTGGGAATCTTCAAATACATACATGGAGCTCTCCCATTAGCCTATTTCAAAAATATACATCCACCCCCTTGTTTTATAAGTTATTTATAGATGAACGAAGGTCTACTTTTTACTTACTACTTCATCTTCACACATGTCATTCCCTTACTCACACTCCCAAAAGTTCTTTTGTTCGTCATTTTTATTTACCAAAAAATGCTTTTAGGGTTTATTCACAAATTTTACTTTTACCCCCTCATACAAATGAAAATTCCAAAAAGAAATAACTTAAACCTTATGTTTATTCTCTTTATTTTTAGGGTTGGACCACTTTATCCCCAAAAATTCTCCAAAAACTCTATAAATAGCCTCATTTCTTATGAAAAATTCATGGTCTCAAGCCTCCCCTCTCTCAACCTAAAACTATATTAAAATCCTTACTTACCTCTTTAATCTTCTCTCCAACCAACCTTCAACTCAAGAATCCTCATCCATAAATCCATACTTAACTAATAACAATTTACCCTTAACAAAAACACTCAACCTTCAAGTTCATCTCTCAAGACTCAAGCACATTCAAGAACCTCAAGAGACAAAGTGGGTGTAGATTAGGTTTATTTTCAAGTTGGCATCTTGTACTTCTAACCCTCTCTTTATTTTTCTTTTTATAAATCTTTTAGGATGTAATGTACATAATTTCCCACCTTAGTAGGTTGACTAAGGTTTGACCAAAAAGATGGGGGTTGAAGCCTCCTTTTCCCTATCATATGTCTCATACATCATATTGTACACAATGTACCTACTCTCTATGTTTGGTAATGATGAAGAAATGTGTTACTCTTTTTTAAGGGAACATTTCACATATTGCACACACCACATCTAACATGTATTTTCCTTATTTTCTTAAGTTTTTCAAAAGAATGATCAAGTTTCAAGATAACAGCCTTTGATAGAGAGGATGGGGTACCTAACACCTTTCCCATCTTCTAACCGGATCTCCTTACTTAGATTTTAAGTAGACCATATCCTTTTCATATATGAGAGTCATTGTAATGACAAAACTAATTTCAAAATCATTTTGGGTGCCCATTCACACCCATTTCCAAAAAAAAATAGTGGCAACTCTAAATAACGTAGCATTGAGGTTCCATGACGAACATTCTCATATCTACAACTTGAAGACTTCACTAGAGAAACTAGTGGGTCCAAACTGATTCTACTTGGTAATTTTCTTTTCTTTCAAAAAATTCAACTTTCTTTCTTAGTTTTTATTTTTATTTCTAACATATTTGTTGGTTGATTGACTTCTTCATTTTTATTGTTCTGTTCTTTGTAGGAGTGCATGTAATATTTACTTTTTTATCTTGTTTTGATTCAAAGTTGTAAAAGTTGATACACATTTGTAAATGCACTTGTCCACATTCGCTTCATAGCTCAATGCACAAACCACTTCATCCTATTTTAAAATCTAACATCGGATACCGGTACTCTCAAACCCCCTAGATCATTCATTTGGGGAGGTGGGGAAGAGAACATCCACCTCAATTACTAACCTAAGAAGTGTACATTTCAATGCGCATGGAGGTTTGAAGATTGAGTAACTTAAACCATCTATAGCCGCATGCATCAATACAACTAGAGGCATAGGACACAAATATTTCAAGATGTATCAACCCTTGGGTATCTTGTAATTTTCTTTTTTTTTGAGCCCATGAAGGAAAAGTTGTAATGTCTAAAGAGACAAAGTTGTATAGATCTTAGGATTTCTTTTGTTTTTTTCCTTGGTAAAAGAGGAGAAACTTTCTTTTAATTCATTTGTGTTTGTCATTCAATTGCATGTAAAAAAAAAAACTAAAAACAAAAATAGTGGACATTAGGCCCAAAATAGTGAGGAATGTAACAAACAGTTGGCAACAAAGTGATTAGGATTGTGAAATATAGCTATTGGTTCGTGCAAACAGCACGGACTGAAGAAACCAACAAGAGTATGTCCGTATAACATGGATTGGAGGATTTTATCCCTGCCCGAACTATAAGCACGGACTTGAGCATTTTATTTTAGTCCGTGCTATGAGCATGAACCAAAAGTTATAGGAATTTTAGATACTGTTCATTGAATTTGAGGGCCTCCATTGACTAATTTTCAAGCCCTAAAGCCCACTATCCATGTCTTATTATCTAAGTCTCCCAATTTACCCACCCGAAATCAATTTTTCAAAGAGACTTTAAGTCCTCTTTAGGACCCACTTCTCACCTCGTCGTCCGTTAGGACTAGTTTTTAACCCTTTCTATCACAACAAAGAGCATACCACCCTTACGCTCAATCAACCTTCTCCTCGACCCAATTAGTACCCTAATTGGGTCATTTACCACTCATGGACCCTAATTGGGTCTAGATCTTCCAAGTTCACCCTAATTGGGTTATTTACTTGTTCCACAATCTTAGTTGGGTCCATATTCACCTTTTCTAGACCCTAATTGGGTCCACATTTATCAAGTCAACCTTAATTGGGTCCATATCCATCTAATGGACCCTAACTAAGTTATTCACCTTTTCTCGACCCTAATTGGATCCACATTTATCAAGCCAACCTAACTGGGTCCGTATCCACCAAATGGATCCTAATTGGGTTATCTACCTTCTCATCGATCCTAGTTGGGCCCTTATTTATCAAATTGACCCTAATTTGGTCCATATCCATCAAGTTCACCCTAATTGGGTCATTCATTCTTACTTGACCCTAATTGGGTTATTCACCCCTACTCGATCCTAATCAAGTACGCCATCTTGCTTAGACCCTAATTGGACTTATCATCCTCCAACCTTAAAAAGGGTAATTACTCACAATCAACGACATTTGACTCCGTGTAGACTATATCCAACTCCGTGTTGACAAACCCCTGATTCCATGCCGATGAACTCCAGCTCCGTGTTGATAAGCCTTCACCTTTGTGACGATGACCATATCTGACTCAATGCCACCGAACCTTCAGCTCTATGCTGACAAACCCTCAACTCCGTGCTAATGAACCCCAACTCCGTGCTAATGAACTCCAACTTTGTGCTAATAAACCTCCGGTTTCTTGTTGACAATACCCAGTTTCGTGCTGACAAACCCCTAGCTCAATACCGATGAATTTCCAACTCTATACTGACAATCTTCCGGCTCTGTGCAGATAAAATTCCAGCTCTGTGCTAACAAACCCTAGTTCCGTGTTGACAATCCTCTGCCTCCGTGCTGATGACCTATAATTCTATGTTGACAAACCACAGCTTCGTGCTGACAGACCACCGACTTCGTGCTAACCAACTTTCCCAAATTCAATATCAAACCCAATCTAAGACTTTCTTAATTCAACTTTTTCAATTATTCCAATTTGATATAATGAATCATCATGCATGTTTATTATGTAAATAATATAATAACGCTCAACCTCTTGTCCACAGGTGGCCAAGTGAGCCAGAAAGAAGTACTTGCCACCTGATAACCCCCCATACTTTCTACCCTTGCAACCAACCATAAGCACTTCAGAGCAACCTCAGTAATCAGTGGTAGAAGTAGTAACATATCTCACCTTGAAACTAGATATGGTGGTGAAGGCACTAGAAAATATGACAAGATTTTGAATCTATTAATGACAAATTCTAGCATCATTCAGGCTGCGCAATATCAAGCTTCTGACTCAAATCAGGGCATATTGGAACAACCACAATAACAATAACTATCACTAAATCAGAATACCTTACTACCCATGGTTTTCGTCAATCAAGGCCCACCAATTCACATTCATTGCAATCTACAACAACATGAGCTAGTTCAAGAGGAAGAATGTGAATTTAGGGTACCCGAAGTGAGAAATACCACAAAGGAGAAATTTGCCAACAAGCTCGAGGCAGTCGAGGAGGAGATCAAAAGAATGAAAAGAAAGGATTCCACGAATGGAATGAGGTTAAAGACTTTGCCTATACCCAAATGTACGATTACTGCCAAAGTTCAAGTATCTTAACTTTGAGAAGTATAACGACATCGGATGCCATCTATCCTACTTGAAGCTCTATTGCCGATCCATGTGTCAGTTTGGGGATGATGATAGGTTGTTGATCTAACTCTTTTAAAGAAATTTAACAGGGGTGGCCCTCTCGTGGTTCTCTCAATTGGATTACTCTCGTATTAAAAACTGGTAAGATCTGACTATAATTTTTTTAGAGAACTATAGATTCAATACTGACAAGGGATTGGACAAGAAAGATCTGGCAAAGATGACTCTAAAAACAAAAGAAAGTGTGAAAGAGTATGCTCAAAAGTGATGAGAATCTGCCTCCAAAGTAAAACCACCACTGATGGAATAAGAGATGAATACATATTTATCTTAATTCTAGGCTACTCATTCTACACGCATCTAGTAGGTCATACAATTGCAAGCTTCTTGGCATTGGTCCGAATGGCAAATCGAGTTGAGGACGGTATCCGGTCAGGTCTGATCTACGGCCTGTCCAGTCTAGGGGCACCAATAAGGGGTCTACCCAATGAAAGTCGGTAATCTTGAACAAGAAAAAGGATGAAGCACAAGTTAACAATGTGCAACCTGTTCGACCTTTCTTCATCTAAATACCAAACCAGAGGCCGTCAATACCTCAGGTCCCCTTCAAAGTTAACCCACCTCAAATGGTACCTATCCACAAGCATTTTAATTTGGCCAGAATCCAGTATTTGGTCAAAACCCACAGTTCACCCAAAATAATCAAGTCAAATAGCACAAACCCAATAGGATCCCTGGAGTCTTTACTCGTCTGCTTATGGCTCTATCAAAACTACTTCCAATACTAGTTAGGAGAGAATATCTCACCAAGAGGTAGCTAAACCTAGAGGCAATTAAAGGACTAGGGTACAATTCCAACCAATTCAACAAATTTTATATGGGCGCACCAAGATATGTCACCAACCAATGTTGGCAACTTAAGCACCAAGTTAAAAATCTGATCGACAGAAAAATAATCATCTTGGATGGTTTGGCAATCCAAGCACCTCTGTAGAACATCAATCAAAATCCATTACCAACACACAATAGGGGAGGTAATGAGCCTACAATCAATGCTATAGAAGAAATGAACCAAACTTCGACCCTTCAGCTTTGATAGCACTTGTTGGCTCAAAGGTTAGAGTCAACTTGAGGAAGGAATTAACATCCTCAAATATCAATGCTTTACCTCAAGATGTAATTAACCAATCACCATCCCAACTTTCAATTAGAATGATCGGTATCGCCATTCACTTCGACCCCCCAATCTCGAGTCCTTCAAGACCACCACTCATCATACCCTATACCTTACCGACCTTCGATTCTTCCTCTTAACTACCCCTCATCATACCTTACACCTTACCAACTTCAAACTCTTCTTCACGATTATCCCTTGTCATTCCTTACGCTACACCGACCTCTTAAACCTCTAGTTTCCCCTCCTGACCACCTCTCAACCTATGACCATCATATCCCCTAAACCTTTTCCGTACCATTCAAACCAAATCGTCCCATGGAGCTATGAGACCATGATCTTCACATCAACAGGGGTTTAAGAGTCGAAAGAAGCTATAATCACAGATATTGAGCATATGACCAAGTCAGGAAGGTGTTACAATATATCAAAAAAAAGTAAAAGAAAGATGAGATGAAGAAGCACATCAATGAGGAAAAAAGAAAAAAAAAGTTGTGGAAGAGGAACGGATACCGCAAAGAGAGTCAGAGAAGAAGTAGAGTAATCAATAAGAAATAGACTGATTTCTTCAAATTCATTTGAAAAAGTGAGTATAACATAGTGGAGTAGTTGAACAAGATGCCAGCTCAGATCAGTATCTGCGACATGCTACTAAATTCAAAGCAACATCGGAAAGTACTACTTAAAGTTCTTAGTGGTGCACATGTGCTTGAGACTAACTCATCAGAAGAATTGGAAAAGATGATGGGATAGATCATTATTGCCAATCCGATCACCTTCATGGAAGATGAATTTATCAATGGAGGGCTGGTTACATTAAGCCATTGTACTTCATAGTAATGTGCAAGGGTGAGATGATGGCTAAGGTATTGATCGACACATCATAGGGGTAGTCCCTTCTTCCTTGCACCAACAGGTCAAATTCATCATGGATAGAGGGTGATCTCCATCCTTGCCGAGAATCTCATACCAGTAAATTGATCTCTAGATATACCTTATATTGATGTAGAAATGACTGGGGATAAAGAGGGGTATCACGCTTTTCAGTTCACATCCATCAACCATATCCCAAGAGAAAATGAGAAGACATTGAAAGAATTGTCAAAATTAAATTTGATGGTTGGGTGAGTAATGAAGAAGGCGAGGTATTGTCCGAAGTAAGGGCTAGGACCCAGAGGAAAAGGTCGGGCCACATTGATCAATGCTCCAAAACACACTCCTTACTATTGTATGGGATTGAGGCCTACGAAAAAGGACATCTTCGACATGAATGATAAAGGGAGCTTCGACTCACAAGAAGGCAAAATCAAGAGTCCAATGTATGGAACTTAGGTAAAGTACCACACATCAACGTCAGCTTCCCACAATCATTGAAAAGACCAGATGATCTATTAGAGCTGTTGTCGAAAAACTACAAAAGAGAGTCAAGTGTTGTAAGTATTGAGTCTATTCAAGCACAAAAAGACTCATTAGTTGAGTCCTTGCATCCTTTTGTGGATGGTATGGACATTTGTTCAAAGGAGATTTCGAAGAGAGTCAAGAAGAAGAAAAAGTAGAGCCTGTCAAGGTGGAAGTCATAATATGCTAAGAAAAATAATCCCTGTTCCTTTTCAAGATCGATAAGGGATCTGTTGTAATTCCACCCACCCTTTAGGTGTCTATACCCAGACATGACAACAATCAACTAAAAATGCTAGTCATATCTGAACCATCAAGGGAGCCACTCTCCCAACCTATCTACCACACAGAGGAAGGGAAAAACCTCAAGAATTGGGAGGAGTACCTAATTACTTTTGAGGCCAAGATGGGGTCCAAAATCTTTACGGCCTCTAATAAAATGCCATTATTAGAATCTCATCTGCCCAAGGACATAAAAAGCTATTGTCCTTAGAGCCAGATTGTTTTGGAGGCTCACCTTCGTTGCTAATAAATTTGCATGATTTTTCTTTATCTTGTTTCAAGAATTCAAATAATTCACAAAATCCAAAAAAAAAAGTCTTTCAAAAGCTAAACAAATTAAAAACCTTTCAAAATCCAAAAAAAATTTTTTTTTTACAAAATTAAAAAAAAATCAAATATTGTCAAAAGTTCAAACAAAAAAAAATCTTCAAAATACCAAAGATTTTCAAAGAATTACCTCAGTTGAATAAGCCTTATGATAGAACAGAGTATGAAAGAGATAAATATAACTTCAACCTCGAGCTCGACTTGGACCTCATGGGGATTGAAAAAGAGTCATAGGAAGAGGATGAATATCCTCCAAAAGAAATCAAAGAACTCATGAAGCATTATGAGAAAGGTGCTCAGTCAAATATAGAGGATACAAACTCAGTGAACCTAAACACCAAAGATGACCCACAAATCTTCAAGATCGGAGTCCTATTGACAACTAAATATAAAAAAGAAATGATAGAGTTCTTACAATAGTATCAAGACATGCCAAATTTAAACACAGATTTGGTTGTCCACAAATTACCTATCACACCGAGAAGTAAGCTAGTCAAACATAAATTATGAAGATTAAAACTAGAATGGACATGTAAGGTCAAAGATGAAGTAATGAAGCAATTTCAAGCAGGGTTTTTAGTGGTATCCACCTACTCCGAGTGTCTCACTAACGTCGTGCCGATACCAAAGAATGAGGGAAAGGTACACATGTGTGTATACTACCAGGATCTAAATAGGGCCAATCCTAAGGACGACTTTCCATTACTGCATATCGATACTCTAGTAGATAATACAATAGGATATGGTATGTTCTCATTCATAGAGGGCTTCTCAGATTACAATCAGATAAAAATAGCAGAAGAAGACCAAGAGAAGACTGTGTTCATCACACCTTAGGACACCTTTCACTATAAAGTCATGCCATTCGGTCTCAAAAATGGTGGGGCAACTTACCAGAAAGTAATAACTGCATTATTCTATGACATGATAATTAAATTAGATCTCAACGAGGACCATCTTGTAAATTTAAAGAAACTGTTCAATCATCTAAGGAAGTGCAATCTAAGACTTAGTTCGGCAAAATATGTATTTAGGGCAATGACAGGAAAGCTGTTGGGGTTCATTGTCAATAGTAGAGGCATTGATATCGATCCAGCTAAGATGAAGTATATTATAGGTATGGAGTTGCCTAAGTTAGAGAAAGAGATTAGGGGATTCCTAGGGAGAATTCAATATATTAATCGGTTCATCGCACAACTCACACTGATCTGTGAGCCAGTATTCAAACTACTAAAAAAGAATTAGTCGAAATAATATAATGAAGATTGTCAGGAAGCTTTTAACAAAAATAAAAAAATATCTGCTTAATCTATAAGTCTTGGTTCCTCCAACACCGACTCGACCTCTGTTGATGTACCTCTTCGTGTAAGAAATTCCATGGGTTGTGTATAGGGACAACATGATGAGATTGGTTGAAAAGAACGAGCTATCTACTATCTTAACAAGAAATTCACAAGTTATGAGGTGAACTATTCAACTCTCAAAAAGATGTGTTGTGCCCTTGTTTAGGCATCACAACACTTATGCTACTACTTGCTCAGTTATTCGACTATGCTCATTGCTTGGATAGACTCTTTGAAATATCTCTTTGAGAAACTGGTACTAACGGGATGTACTACAAAATGGAAACTATTATTATCTGAGTTTGACATCACCTGTGTCACTCAAAAATTCATCAAAGAACAAGCCATTGATGACCACTTAGCAGAACACCCTCTACTCGATTATGAGCCATTATAGATAAATTTGCCTGATGAAGTCATTTTGTTTGTTGAAGCTGAAGACGACAATGAAGAAAAAAACTCAAGCTGAAAAATGTACTTTGATGGAGTAATAAATCATAAGAGAAACTGAATTAAGGCAGTCCTGGTTAAGTCAGATGGAACTCATATTCCCATTGTAGTCAAACTAAGGTTTCAGTGTTCCAATAACGAAGCCGAGTATGAAGCATACATTATGGGGTTAAAAATAAAGATTGACCTCGAAGTAGATAAAATAGATGTATTTGGAGACTCAAGTCTGATAATCTACTAGATAACAGGAAAATGGAAGACCCGATAGCAGAAGTTAATTTCCTATTATGAGTATCTCAAGGATCTGAGCTCAAACTTAATTCATATCTGATTCATTTATATGTCAAAAGCTAAGAACCAGTTTGTAGACGTGTTGGCCACCCATGCTTCAATGGTCAGCATCTCCGAAGATACCATTGTTGACCCTATCGAGATTGGTATTCAAGATCAGCTAGCATATTGTCTATCGGTATAAATTAAAGAGCCTAAGGAAAAACCATGTTATGCAAAAATCAAGGTATTTTTGGAGGATCAAACTTTCCCACTTGATGCCACAACAAATAACCAAATTACAATTCAGAGATTGGCATAATAGTTCTTCTTAAGTAGTTGTATCTTATACAAAAAGTCACACCATGAGGTCCTCCTAAGGTGTGTAACAGAAGCAGAAGCTCAACGTTTGATCAAAACTATACATGGTAGAGTCTACAAACCTCATATGAATGGACATATACTTATAAAGAAGATAATGAGAATGAGTTACTACTAGATGACTATGGAGAGCAACGGGTACAAACAAGTTCGAAAATGTCATTTGTGTCAAATCTATGTCAACAAAATCAATGCGCCACCCTCAGAATTGTACAACATGACTTCCCCTGACCCTTCTCACTCTGGGGCAAGGACGTCATCGGATAGATCAATCCTCAAACCTCTGACGGGCATCGCTTCATCTTGTTCGCCATTGACTATTTTACAAAATGGGTAGAAATTGAATCCTATTCTAATGTCATAAGGGGCAACGTCTTGAAATTCGTGAAGAACAACATCAAATGTCGGTATGTCCTCCCAAGTAGGATGATAACCAATAACCAATAACGCTAAGAATCTCAAGAATAAAGACATGTCCAAGATGTGCAAGGATTTTCAAATCACTCATCATAACTCAATCATTTATAGACCAAAGATGAACAAAGTAGTTAAAGTCACGAACAAAAATATCAAGAAGATTATCAAGAAAATGGTTGTCACTTACAAGATTGGTAAGATGTTACCTTTCACTCTATACGCTTATCGGACGTCAATCCGAACTTCGACTGGGGCAACACCTTATTCACTGGTTTACGGAATGCAAATAGTCTTGCCTGTTAAGGTCAAGATTCCCTCTCTTTGGATCTAGAAAAAAGTTGCGCTAGATAAAGCAGAATGAGTCCAAGCCCGATTCGATCAGTTGAACTTAATAAAAGAGAAACGTCTTTCAGCAATTTGTTATGGTCAAACTTATCAACGGAGAATAACACATTCTTATAACAAGAAGATTCTTCCTCGAGAATTTGTACTAAGAGACCTAGTTCTGAGGAAGATTCTGCCAATACAAGAAGACGTAAGAGGAAAGTTCCCTTCAAATTACAAGGGGCCATTCGTAGTCCAAAAGGTACTGTCTAGAGGAGCGTTAATCCTCACAGAGATGGATGGGAAAGTCTTTCCACAATCGATCAACACTGACACCATAAAAAATACTACGCCTAAAGTCATACCTTGAAATGAAGAGAGGTTATATTTCTATTACTTGAACAATTATCTATCCTTAGTTAACCATTTTTGAGCTATCACATTCATTTATTAACTCAAAATCGAGGAAAGTCACCATTATCGAGAAAAAAGAAGAAGAAGAAAAGAGTAAAGCCAAAAGACAATACCAAAGTTTAGTCTTAGCCCGCATGAGGATAAACTGTGAATGGCTAAAAATACAAAAAATCAAAAAAGTCAAAAAAATCTTGAATGTTTGATCTTAAGCTCAACCCAAATCTCCCACCTAAATAAGTTCGTAAAACGCTAGGAGGAGACATAGATCATATTCTTAGAAAAAAATAGACAAACCACGTTTTCATTGTATCCCTCAATAAAACCCCAATTCAGCCTTCCTTATCCTTTGCAATCCTAGCCTAAGCCTAGGTTTCATCTTACTTAAAGTTCTCTTAGATCAAGGAATGGTTTAAGGAAACTTAGTAATGGTGGAAGCATCTCATGGAAAATAATGTTAACGTATATCTGATCTAGTTACTCAATTCGGATTTCAAGCCATTGAAGTCATTAGAGAATCTGAGAGGAGAGATCAGGTTGGTTATTTGACAAAATAGAGAGAATTGAAGTGTAGAATCATTGATCTTGAAGCTCAACTTGAGTCACTACAACATGAAAATCGTCGGAGGAACTCGATAAGGGAGTCTAGATCTATTACTTAAGAAAAAACGCTACTAGAAGAGTAAAATGTTTGATCTCGCAACTCAACTTGAGTCACCAAGCCACGAAGGGCACAAAGAAATTAAGGAGTTCAAAGTGAAAATCTATAAAACAAGCATAGACGGAAAGGGCATGGTGAAAAGCCGCAAGGGCATTGTGAGTAAAAAAATCAGTCTATGATAAGATCAATACCATCAGCACTATGAAAACCTGAAAAGGGCATTGATGCTCAAAAATGTAGAAACTGGTTTTGGTGAAACCATAACCGGCTCCAGGGGAAAAAATGGGAACAAAAAAAATAAAAAAACAAAAAACAAAATTAAATTAAGAACTCTTGGCCCACGAGAGTATAAACTGTGAATGACAAAAAAAATAATAAAAATTTTTGAAGTCTTCATTTTTCCAACAAGTATGACGAAGATTACTCAGTCAAAATTCTTAGCCTCAGGGATGACTCTAAAGATGCTAAGGATTAGTTGACACTTGCCTCCTCGATATTTGGCAAAAATACCATGATCATCAAAGCTCAGAGTTATCAAACACTGGTCTGTCATAAGCTATTTAACAAAGGCATTCTTGCAAAATCTAAAATAAAAAGAAATGCATCATCAAAGTTATTTTTTTAGCCTGTGAAGAAGAATTTAGGACTTTCTCAAAACCAAGAGTTTTCAAAAGCAGTATATATATTTGAGGCCACTACGTAAAAAACTTATTTTTCATTTCAAATAGCATTACGTGGCTCTTCTTGAAAGTAAAGTACAAAAAGAGGACAACGAGGGAAAAAACACTCAAACATTTCCATAAGAAGCATAGTAAGTAACAACTCTATCCTCTAAGGCTTTGATTTGAGTTGCCTGGTTAATGATGATTTTCTCCGCATTTGAAGCATGACGACTCACTAAATACTCAACGTTCATATCAGGATGCATCCTTGAAGCAAGTCTTTCTTGCAAATCAACGATCTTTGACTTCAGTCAAGTTACCTGGGCTTGTAGTTCTTTATCGAAGCAAAGCCAAATCGCTTCAAGCCTTTTGTTCGACACTCGCAACTTTTTCAACCTATCTTAATGGTCGAAAAAATGAGTGGATATGGACTTCACCTCAACAGGAGGTACCACGCTTCAGCAATCTACCTCTTCAACTAAAATACATAATTATGAAAAGAGTGGCCAAGGAAAATGGGATGGTAAAAAATCTTCACACTATGCCAAGCCCTTTCCAAACGATCCCGTAATTTCTAGGAAAAATGAGTAAAGGGCCTGACCAACTCATCAAGATCCCCATATATCACTATACCTTGTTTTGACCCAAACTGCCTCAAAACTCAAAATGGGATATAATGAGTGGCACCTCGTAAACCAATCAACATGATAAAGTGGCTTTAAATCACAGGAGATGCGAAAAGCTTAAAGGCCCCACCCAACATATATTTACCTCAGATAAGCTCTTCAAACTGTTGAACCAACCTACTTTGCCATTAGCAAAAATGAGAAGTTATTTATTGTTCATCAGGACAACCAAATCGACATGAACGTTGAACGGACGTCTAATCGTTATGGTAAAGGACGTGTGATTAAGGAACCAAAGCTACAAAAGAAAAGGAAGTCAAACAAATGATATCTTGTGAAATTATTTCTAAAATAAAAATCAAGACTTCACATGTAAAAGAGTAGCACAACCATGGTACACACACTCCCTCCCATTCGAGCAAGTCGAGACAGATAAGTAGGTCTCCCCAAAGAGCATAGGAGCAACCCTTGAGCTTTTTTGAACTTGGTCAATCACACTTACTAGGGGTGGATTCAGAAACTCGTCACTTCGAGGAAACAAGAGTTGGTTTACTACAATGAGTGTCAACACATCAAAGCATGATAAAGAGGTCTCATCTTTGAGCCATCGAAGCAAAGAGGAATTAGAAATCTTGAGAAATAGAGAGTTTCCATCTAAACTCTCCAACTTGTTCTTAGGAACCCCTAAGAAATTTGATGCCTCTTTCCTATAATTATCTCGCAAGGGTGGGACCACCACCCTTTCCGAATAGCAGAATCCAAGAATGTGTTCAAATTCATCAACCGTTGGGGTCATTTCAATCTCCTCAAACTGAAAAAAGTTGAGCTCGGGGATCCAAAATTCCATAAGAGCCTCAATTAGGTGCCATCTAACCTCAACCATCCCTAAAGAAAGTGTGAAACCTAGGTTGTTTGAATCCCACCTAATCTTTTTTTCTTGTGCCATAAAAGCTAGCCATTGAGTAAAAAATGAATCAACAATAGCATACCTTTTGAGATTGGGGAGATTAGAAGCAGTTTGCACGCTTCTAAGAGTGGGGAAGGAGCTTGGAGCCATGAGATCTTTGTTGACCTAGGTTTTATAGCATTTTGTGGGCTTTATGGTTGACCTAGGTGAAGGATAAGAAAAAAATCGTGAACAGTGGACCTAACAATGCAAGGGGTTAAGTAAAAGCCTACTAGTCCATATACAGTATACGGACTGACCATTATTTGCACAATCCGGCTTTTAAGCATGGACTCAATAAATCACTAGTAGTCCATGCATAATGCACAAACTAGAATGTTTGCCAAACGTTAAGCTAGCCCATGCATACACCTTCATGCTTATTAATGCACCCCATTCAATAAATACACCCCCATCCACTCATCACTCCGTTGGCAATCACGATGGACTTCCTGATTGGCTCAATTAGCGAATCTCGTGCATGAGTCCTATCCATAGACCTTGACAATACATTATGATGAATCACAAATGGTTAAGGCACATGAGAATGTGAACAACAGAACAAGAACATGTGTTAAAAGTCATAAATATCATAACATGTAAATGGGTACCGATGATCATAAGTAAAGTACATGTACATTACCGATAAAAGTTAAATGACTATAAAAATGACTACAAATGTCATAACATGTCTTAACGTGATCTATGATCATCTGAACTCGGGGCAGGGTGATGAGTATAATTTATGCTAGCAAGTGCACTAATTGTTTCAAGTAATAATATAAGATATTATTCCCACGAGGATTAAGTTACTAAGTACAAAAAATAATCACTTAAATTACTATTTGATGAATTGAAAATTGTAGAATTGCAAATTGAAATAACAATGAAACAAGAAAGAATGGATTCTTATGGATTAAAAACCTAGGGCTTTCGACTTCACTACAGATACTCCTACGTAATTGATTATTCAAAATAATTCCTGCTTTGCCTTATTTGGAAGTTTAATTCCCTATATCAACTAGTGTTTTCTCTCGAACTACACTAGATTACTCCTTTAAATATTAACTCAACACATCTCTATGTAAATTTAAATACCAAAGAGTCATAAAATCTGTGGAATTATCGTAAATTGAACTACTAACCTCTTAGAACATGCTAAAGTACTTCTACTATTCATTCATTCTAATGTGATCAATAAACCCTAAAAATAAATTACTTATAGCCTCCATACGTTCTGAATACAATTGGGGTTAAATCCTCTTTAAATCGGATCTAAAAGATATGATAACAACACGAGACGAAGTGCAGAAAAGGGATCGCGCCGCAGCGGGCATGTACCCACCGCTGCGGCGGCTAGCTCTTGTCTTGGGGCCTTTGTTGATTTAAACACGAGCGCCGCGGCGGACATGTATCCATTGCCGCGATGACCTCTGCCACTTGTATTCCATTCTCTGAAACCTCGTCTTTTCTTTCTATTTCACCCTGAATTGCTTCCTTTTTGTATTCTTACCCATTTATTACCTAAAACAATAAAAAGAATGATTACTAAATAAAATCACTCACAAATTAACAAAATGTCAAGTAAAATTTCATAGAATAAGTCGTTACAAACCGACTTATCAAATTCTCCCAAACTTAACATTTGCTAGTCCTCGAGCAAAAATAGAAATAAACCTAACCTAGAACGAATTGAATCAAAACTAACTTCAAACTTTTCAACTTTGAATAACAAGATTCATTTAACAAGCACAATTCAAAATAGTGTCTCAAAAATCACTGATAACATAAAGCGTCAATAATCTATTGGACATTACAAAAGCTAGAAAAATCACCCAAACTTTCATCCCATTTAAATCATCAATCCTCTGAAAAATCCAAGCAAGCAATCTCTAAAACAATCTATTCTACCACTCGGATAATTTTATAAAAACAATGAAAACAAATTTGGCCTCTAAATAGTAATGAAAATATCAAATCTCATAAGCTTGACTTTCTTGTCACTCTCCACTAATGTAAATTCTTCATGCCACCTCGGATCAAAAGGTCTTAATTAAGCTTGTAATGTTAGGTTTATGTATTGGCTCAAAAAGAATGGATAGGATAATTCAAAGAATGAGAATACTCACAATCGAACAAAATGTAACATTCTAAAGAGCTTAAGAATACTAACATGACAACTTCACTTTTCATACTTTCCGTCTTTCTTTTGTGCTATAGCACTTTCGCACACTTTTACCACTACTACCATCAAATTATTATTTTTTTTATTTTTTTTTATTTTTTTTTATTTTTTATGATAATGCAAAAAAAAAATAAAAATGTAGAACACTTTTCTTCAAATTTGTATCCCTCCTTCATTTTTCTTCAAGACCCCCTAACTTATCTTTGATTATCATCGGGGTCAACAACATTCTTTTCTATCTTTTTCTCCCTTAACAATGGATTTTTGCTCTTCAATCTCAACAAATCACACACAAGTGAATATTCTCATTAAAGGTAAGGATAAGTGTTTAGACTCAAAATCAAGTAGGAAAATAAGTTTAAAGAAAAGCTCAAACGGTCCAAAGATAGCCTAAATCATTTCCTAAGCAACATGAAAGTCTAGGATTTCGCCTTGAGCGACAATCAGCCAAGTTCTAAAATCTGTTGAGGCCTATTTTTCATTCACAAATGTCTAAATAAAATGTCTCTACGTAGCAAAACAGGATCATTATTCAAAATTACCATACTAGACCAACATTGAATATCCAATTCAAACAAACAAACGTCCAAGTTATCCTCAAAGTCTAAGTAATATCGAATTCCAACTCAACAGCCACATATCACAATAATCAAGTTATCATCATTGACTTTATGAATTGGCTCGAAAACAAAAGAAATGCTCAAAAGTTGAAAATTTATTGCAAAAATTTTAATGCAGAAAACAAATAAAAGAATAGAAAAGAATAAAAGAACGAAAAATAAAAGAATGAAAATAATGATAGTATGACTTTAATGCAACTAACAACTCAAAGAATAAAAGAATCAAATTATCCTCCCCCCCGCCCCAAACTTAATTATCTTCATTGCCCTCAATGAACAAAAGCAAACAAACTAAAGTAAGGAAATTAAGGGACATAATAACTCCCTTATCGATTTTTCTCGGGTACAACGACATTTTCTCCTTTCTTTTCAAGTAGTATCCTAAAAAGAAAAAGAAAAAGCCACACTTGCAACCAATGTTAAGTCGTTAACTCACATAAAGAAAACTGATACTTAGTTCAAATATCCAAGATAAAACAAAACATAACTAATAAATCCAGAAAATAAAACTGAAATCAAAAACAAAAAAATAGACAGAAAAGTAAAACGAAATAAAAATAGAGACTACATCTCCTCCTCCTCAGCTGCTCCATCACCCTCATCTCCATCTAAGTCCTCTGCCCGAGAAGACCTCAGTCCCTCTCCATGTGACTTTCCTGGATAAATTGGCATGTTAGGAAACTGTGACATGTCCACTGCTATCCCCACTGCTAGCTGCCTCATCATCAACTCAAGAGTGTTGTTGCAGGCATACTGATATTCTGTAAACTGTTGGAGCTGCTCGCCTTGCTGATTAACCCTTTCTTCCAACCTCTCCATCCGCTCAGCCATAGTGAGAGATCTGGAGGACTGTGGTCTTGCCTGTTGACTCTGACCAACTGGTGCCATTCTGTCAACCCCTTTCATACCTTGCACTTTACTGTCAGAAAGTGCAGCCATAGGAGCCAAAGTCTCCTCATCTGCCCCAAATTGGACCCCAGCAGCAACACACAATGCAGTGATCAAGGAATGATAAAATAATGACATGGAAGTGTGCTTGTAACACTGTATAATATGAGAAGATATGAATTTCCCCACATCAATAGATTTTCCAGTCATAATGCAGTACAAGAGAATTGCCTTTTCCTTATTAATATCACTAAAATGCTTTACTGGCATCATTCTAGCCGCTAGAAAATAGTACCAAGCCTTACAGTCCTTAGTGAGCCCAATGCTCAGAAATGTCACACGTTTTTCTTCTGTTAGCTTCCATTGGGTACCTGATACAACAATCTCTTGCAATATCTCTTGATAATCTATTTGCCTCCCAACGAATCTATTATAATCATCTTTCATAATATCAGGTAATTTGAAAAATTTGTTGATAGCCTCCCCACTAAAATCGACCTGTTTTCCTCTAACAAACACCTTCCTATGGTCATGTTCAGGAGCATTGGCATAGAATTCCCTCATAACTGGTACTATTGCAGGCTTAGGTTGTGCACAAAACGTTTCCCATTTCCTCTCTTCTATAATCCCCCTAATACGAGGATATCCTACAGCTGTGACAGTTAATCCCCTTTCTGCTATGGGATTTCTACCAGTTACCGATTCATAGAACCTATTCTGTGCATCTTCACTAACAAATTTTTTTTATCATAAACAACCCTAGATTTCCTCTTCTTAGAAGTACTTGATGAAGCCATTATAACCCAAATAAAATTCTTCTAATCAGAAATCAACCAAATACAGAACTTCAATCAAGAGAGAAGAAAACCCTTACCACTTTTGCAAACCTTAACCTCTTCTTCAAATCTCGAATCCGAACTTCAATGCAATCACCTTCCTTCCCCCAAACTTAGTAGCATCCTTTCATTTTTCTGAGAAGAAACAAGAATAGTGAGAGTGATATGAATAAATGAAAGAAATTTTGTGGATTTAAATAGAGTTAGGGGAGGTAGAAGGTTGAGGAAGATGAAGAGGTGAAGGAAAATGAGAGGTTTTTGGAGAAAAGAAGAGAAAGGGGCGGAGAGAATGTGAGAAGTTTGAACCAAATGACGGGTTTAACCCCCTAAAATTCCAACTTCGCGACTCGCGCCGCGGTGGGTAAGTCATTTCCGCCGTGGTTCTTGCCCTAATTCCTTCAATTTGGGGCTTGGCCTCTTTATCTGATTTTTAGAAACTGTCGCGGCGCACATGTACCCACCGCTGCTGCGGAATTGAATGGACAGCACAGAAATCCTTTATTCACCTGAAAAATAAAACAAACATAATTAAAATCAAAACAAATAACATAAAACAAATCCTAAACTACTTAATAAAATAAAATAACAACTAAAACTAAAATAAAATAAACTAATGAAATCCTAAATCCTTGAAATTTTAATTTTGGAATTAAATCGGGTTGCTTCCCGAGAAGCGCTAAAATTTAAGTCTTTAGCTAGACTTTCTTGAATCTTCACTTCGGAATTGAAAGTAAAATGGACACCCGCTCGGTACTAAAGTTCCCTCCGAAGTAGTGCTTCAATCGTTGCCCATTTACTGTAAAAATCCCTTTCAAAGGATGCTTGACTTCTATTGCCCCCGATGGTAAGACCTTGTTGACAGTGAAAGGACCGGACCACCGTGATCTTAATTTTTCCAGAAAAAGTTTAAGTCTTGAATTGAAGAGGAGAACTTGGTGTCCTTTTTTGAATTCCCGTTTGTGAATGTGCCTATCATGCCATCACTTCGTCTTTTCCTTATAGATCCTAGCATTCTCATAAGCATCGTTCTAGAACTTTTCCATCTCATTTAGCTGTAACAGTCTCTTCTCCCCTACAACCTGTAAATTGAAATTCAAGAACTTAACAGCCCAATATGATCTATGTTCCAACTCAACTAGGAGATGACAAGATTTACCATAAACCAATTGATATGGAGACATTCCAATAGGTGTCGTGAACGCTGTTCGGTAGGCCCATAGAACATCATCCAATTTGCTTGACCAATCCTTCCTTGAAGAATTGACTATCTTCTCTAGAATCCTCTTTAGCTCACGGTTGGATACCTCAACTTGACCATTTGTCTGTGGATGATAGGGTGTAGCCACCTTATGTGTCACTCCATATTTGTTCAGAAGTGAATCAAATTGTTTATTACAGAAGTGTGATCCTCCATCACTTATGATAGCTCTTGGTGTTCCGAATCTTGTAAAAATATACTTTTTCATAAATCTCACCACCACCCGAGCATCATTGGTTGGCAATGCTACAGCTTCAACCCACTTGGACACATAATCTACAGCAACCAAAATAAAACAATTAGATAAAGAAAATGGAAAAGGACCCATAAAATCAATACCCCAAACATCAAACAATTCAATTTCCAAAATATTTGTTAGAGGCATCTCATTTTTCCTAGATATATTCCCAACCCTTTGACATTTATCACAATTGGCAACAAAATTATATGAATATTTAAAAAGAGTTGGCCAATAATCCTGATTGTAAAATTTTTTGCTTGTCTTGGTTGTCCAAAGTGTCCTCTAACTTCGCGAGAATGACAATGTTGAAGAATACTCTCCATCTCCTCTTCTGACACACATCTTCTAGTTATACGATCACCACACATCTTATAAAGGAATGGATCATCCCATATAAAATACTTAATATCTGAAAAGAACTTCTTCCTCCTTTGGTGGGTGAGTTCGGTAGGCACAATCCCCCTAGCCAAATAGTTGACAATATTAGCATACCATGGGGCTTCTCCAACTGCAAACAACTGCTCATCCGGAAATTTTTCATTAATATCCCCATCAACTTCTTCATTTGGCTGCACATTATCCATCCTAGAAAGATGATCTGCAACTATATTTTCGGTTCCTTTCTTGTCCTTGATTTCCAAGTCAAATTCCTGCAAAAGTAAAATCCATCTTAGCAACCTTGGCTTTGCATCTTTTTTAGCAAATAAATAGCTCAAAGCCGAATGATCGGTGTAGACAATCACTTTAGAACCTATTAAATAAGATTGAAATTTGTCAAAAGCATAAACAACTGCTAAAAGCTCTTTTTCGGTAGTTGCATAATTCAATTGAGCCTCATTCAAAACTTTGCTAGCATAGTAAATCACATGAAAGACCTTATCTTTTCGCTGTCCTAAAACAGCACCTATAGCATATTCACTAGCATCACACATCAAAGTAAAAGGCAATTCCTAATCGGGTGCAGCAATAACAAGAGAAGATATCAATTTCACTTTAAGAGTTTCAAAAACATCTAAACATTCTTTGGAAAAATCAAAAACTGCATCTTTTACCAACAATTCACAAAGAGGTTTAGCAATTTTTGAAAAATCTTTAATAAATCTCCTGTAAAATCCTGCATGTCCAAGAAAATTTCTAACTCCTTAACATTGGTAGGAGGTGGAAGTTTCTCAATTACATCAATTTTTGCTCGGTCCACCTCAATTCCTTTAACAGAAATTCGATGTCCCAACACAATTCCTTCTTTTAACCATAAAATGGCATTTTTTTCCAATTCAAGACCAAGTTTGTGTCAACACATCGCTGCAAAACCAAAGAGAGATTAGAAAGACAATTATCAAAAGAAGAATCAAAAATAGAAAAATCATCTATGAACACTTCAATGTATTTTTCAACCATATCAAAAAATTAGCATCATGCAACGTTGAGAACTAGTAGGGGCGTTGCACAATCCGAATGACATTCTTCTATAAGCAAAGGTTCCATATGGACATGTAAAAGTGGTCTTCTCTTGATCCTCCGGTGCTATTGGAATTTGATTATAGCCCGAATATCCATCTAAGAAACAATAATAGTCATGCCCGGAAAGTGTCTCCACCATTTGGTTAATTAAGGGCAAAGGAAAGTGATCCTTTCTTGTGGCATCATTGAGTTTCCTGAAATCTATATAAACTCTCCATCCGGTCATCGTTCTTGTGGGTATAAGCTCATTGTTGTCATTCTTCACTACGGTCATACCACCTTTCTTAGGAACCACTTGGACCAGACTTACCCATGAACTATCCGAGATTGGATAAATGATACTTGCATCCATAAGCTTTACAGCCTCCTTTTTCACCACTTCTTGCATGGAAAGATTTAATCTTCTTTCAGGTTGCACCAATGGCTTGTAGCTCTCTTCCATCAAAATCTTGTGCATACAAATAGATGGGCTAATTCCCTTGATATCATCAATAGTCCATCGAATAGCTTTCCTATGCTCCCTTAAAACCCTCAATAACTTTTCCTCCTCCAAATCATTCAAAGAAGAGTTAATAATAACAGGATAATAACACGACTCTTCTAGGAAAACATACCTAAGATGTGATGGCAATTGTTTAAGTTCAAATTTAGGAGGTTCCTTTTTAGATGATAGTTCATTAACATGCACAGCTCCTAACTCTTTAAATTTAAGCCTTTTTGGAAACTCACAAAGTGGCAAAGTATCAAGATTATTCACACATTTAATTATATCTTCATCATCACTTAGAGTTCCTAAAGTTCTACCATTTAATATGCAATTTTCCAAAGGTAAGGGAGGAAAAGATTCATTAAAATTTTCAGCTACTACCATATCCAAAACACTTATTACAAAACATGCATCAACATCGGAAGGAAATTTCATAGCCTCAAAAACATTAAAAGTTACTTGTTCATCTTGAACCCTTAAAATCAACTTACCTTGATGAACATCTATGAGAGTTCTACCTGTGGCGAGAAAAGTCTTCCCAATATGATGGTGGAACATCCTTGTCTTCTTCCATATCCAAAATGATAAAATCAGCAGGAAATATGAATTTGTCCACTTTTACCAAAACATCCTCAATAATGCCTCTAGGATGCTTGATAGATCTATCTGCAAGCTGCAAGGATACCATAGTAGGCTTCACTTTCCCTAAATTGAGTTTCCTAAAAATAGAAATAGGCATCAAATTAATACTTGCACCAAGATCACATAAAACTCTATCAAAATTAAAATCACCAATAGTGCAAGGAATAGTGAAACTCCCTGGATCTTTTAGCTTTTGGCAAAGCTTTCTTTGAAGAATAGCACTACATTCTTCCGTGAGCATAACCTTCTCATTATCTAACAATTTCCTCTTGTTTGATAGAATCTCCTTCAAGAACTTAGCATATTTCGGCATTTGCTCCAGCATATCTACAAAAGGAAGATTAATATGTAAGCTTTTAAAAATATCAATAAATTTAGAAAATTGCTTATCTAAATTTTACTTTCGCAATATTTGAGGAAAAGGAATGGGATTAGAAGATGGTTGTGAAATAGGTTATTGAATAGGAGCGGTAGCATCTTAATCTTTAGGAAGAGCAGTTTTATCCTCATTTGCTTGCTTGCTACCCCTCTTTGATTGTTCTAACTCCTTCCCACTTCTAAGAGTTATAGCTTTCACATGCTCCTTGGGATTCTTCTCAGTATTACTTGGGAGTGCTCCTTGAGCTCTTTCCATCAATAACTTGGAAATCTCCCCAACTTGATGTTAAGGTTGCGAATACTTGCACCTTGATTTCTGAAATTGGCTTGGGTATCATCAATGAATGCATTGGTTTTCCATGGTTGGTTTCTTCTCTTGAGATTGAAAAGAAGGAGGCGATTTTTGCATATTCGCATTTTTGCTCCATGAGAAGTTAGGATGATTCCTCCACCCTTGATTGTAGTAATTGGAGTTAGGATTGTATTGTCTTTGATATAATTCACTTGTTCGAAAGAATTTACTTCATATGGGCCTTGACACTCCAAAATAGGATGATTCCCTACACAATTATCACAAACTACATTAGAAACTACAGCAACATTCATTTTCTTAAAATTATTATTTAAAATAGCAACTTGAGCAGCCAAATTAGTAAAAGCATCAATGTCATGAACTCCGACTGTCCTTTTCTGTGCATTCCTATCAAATTTCAGGAAGTTGTTACTAGCCATGACTTCAATAAGTTCATATCCTTCCTCCGGTGTCTTGTCGAAGAATGCTCCTCCACTTGCTGCATCCACCATGGTTTGAGTCTTTGAAAGCAAACCGTTATAAAATGTTTGCACTTGCATCCATAACGGTAGTCCATGGTGAAGGCACTTCCTTAAGAGATCTTTAAACCTTTCCCAAGCTTCATAGAGAGATTCTTGATCTTGCTGCAGAAAATTGGTTATATCGTTCCTCATCTTCGCAGATTTCACTGGTGGAAAGTACTTAGTCAGAAAGGTATTAACCAGCCCATCCCATGTAGTAATGGTTCCTAAAGGTAGCGAGGTCAACCATGCCTTAGCCTTGCTGTCCAATGAGAACGGAAACAAACGCAGTCTTATGGCATCATCAATCACCCCATTGTGCTTGAATGTATCACAAATTTCCAAAAAATTTGTAATATGCAAATTTGGATCATCATTAGCCAACCCCCCAAACTGAACCGAAGATTGTATCATCTGAATGATGGCAGGCTTGATCTCAAAATTATTTGCTTGAATAGGTGGCCTTCGAATGGTAGAGCCACCCACATTAGGAATAGAGTAATCCTTTAGTGCTCTATTCAGGACTGCATCTCCACCACCACCATTATTCTTTTCTTCCGCCATTGCTAAAACTCCTTATTCAGCTCTTTGCTTGCGCTCCCTAGTTAGCCTTCTAAGTGTCTTATTGATATCAAGGTCGGTTGGCAAGCTCCTTGTCCGTCTCATACACTAAGAAAAACCTGAAAAAGGGAAAAACGAATAAAGTAAGAATAAATAAAAATCAAATTAGCAATAAAAGCAATTGGTATTAATATTAGTAATCTTTAATCCCCGGCAGTGGTGCCAAAAACTTGATGCATATAATTTATGCTAGCAAGTGCACTAATCGTTTCAAGTAATAATATAAGATATCGTTCCCACGAGGATTAACCTACTAAGTACCAAAAATAATTACTTAAACTACTATTTGATGAATCGAGAATTGTAGAATTGCAAATTGAAATAACAATGAAACAAGAAAGAATGGATTCTTATGGATTAAAAACCTAGGGCTTTCGACTTCACTACAAATACTCCCACGTAATTGATTATTCAAAATAATTCCTGCTTTGCCTTATTTGGAAGTTTAATTCCCTATACCAACTAGTATTTTCTCTCGAACTACGCTAGATTACTCCTTTAAATATTAACTCAGCACAACTCTAATACCAAAGAGTGATAAAATTTGTGGAATTATCGTAAATTGAACTACTAACCTCTTAGAACATGCTAAAGTACCTCTACCGTTCATTCATTCTAACGTGATCTATTTTATTAATCTAACCTAGATTCTAATTCTCATTATAAACCTAGATCAATAAATCAATCAAAACTTTGGCCTTAAGATTTGACAACATTAAACTCAAAATAGACACACAAATAAGTAATTGCAAAACAAGGAATTGAATTTAAATAAAATAACTACGAAATTGTATCTGAGTTACATCTCAACCCTAGTAACGAAATTTAGTTCATAACGAAGTACGAAACAAACATCTTTAAACCAGTAAAATTCGAGATTGCAGTAGCAATCACTTGATCTCCTCTCTCCCTTCTTCTCTAGCGTATTCAATCTCAATAAATCCTAAAAATAAACTACTTATAGCCTCCATACGCTCTGAATACAATTGGAGTTAAATCCCCTTTAAATCGGATCTAAAAGATATGATAACAACACGAGACGAAGTGCAGAAAAGGGATCGCGCCGCAGCGGGCATGTACCCACCGCCGCCGCGGCTAGCTCCTGTCTTGGGGCCTTTGTTGATTTAAACATGAGCACCACGGCGGACATGTATCCATTGCCGCCGCGGTCTCTGCTTCTTGTACTCCATTCTCCGAAACCTCGTCTTTTCTTCCGATTTCACATTGAATTGCTTCCTTTTCGTATTCTTGCCCATTTATTACCTAAAACAATAAAAAGAACGATTACTAAATAAAATCACTCTCAAATTAACAAAATGTCAAGTAAAATTTTATAGAATAAGTCGTTACAAACCGACTTATCACAAGGGCATCTAGTGCAAAAGAGTTGATGCCAGAAAAATTAGTATCACCCACACCAGAGAAGGATAAATCGGTTCCAGAGGAAGATGGCATGCATGCAATCTAACTCGTCCCTCAGAATCATCAACAAAATACTCCTGATTTACCATTGCATCCACATCGGTCGTTTGAGCAAATGTACTAGGTGTAAGAGTAGAGGGTCTGACAAAGGCTTGAAAAGCAATAATGATCAAATACAGTCTAAACATAAAGCTTCAAATGAACAACTGAAAGTAAATCTTGTACTTGTGGAGGACTAGGTGGACGAGCAGAAATACTCGCTCGATCACGTCAATGATAATAATCCAGAAACAACCACAGCAAAGAGAAGCAATGATTAGACTAAGAAAGACATAATCAAGGGAACCAGAGAAAGTAACAAGTGTTAGACCACCTCGGCCTGTATCCGGGACTCTCAAATGGCCATTTCCATATGAAGAGCTAGTATATGATCAGCTTGGTCCCAGATGGTCATTGCCTGAGATTCTACCTCTGCTCGGGCAGCCCTCCACCTATCATCCATCTCCAAGTACCGAACTGCCTGTGCCTCGATCACTTCATAGCTCTCATGGAGGTGACGAAGATCATCAACCTGTCAAAGAAATCAAAGTGTAAAAGAGCATCTAGTGAATGAAATTGGGACAAGCAGAAAAAGAAGAGTAAGGAATTACCGTATCCTCGTGCTTTCAAATAAGGATGCCTCCAATCTCGGTGACTTTGGTTCAAATCAGCATACGTGGCATCAGGCAGCCAATCGAGGCGTCCCAGAACCATCAAATGTAGTCACCCTCGGTTGCTTGCTCATATGTCGATACGCCACCAACCTGAGCCAAATAAGCATCGATAGTCATATTTGCTATAGGTGGGGTAGAAGGAATAGCCAGGATCTATAAGGATCGATTATTCTGAATAAATAGTCATTCCCAAGATAGTACACATGGGAGATACGACCAATGAAGCACGAATAGATCGCCTGACGTAGATCCCGATGAAAGGCAACTCAAACCTCTCAATGTTTCTGGACTAAGTGGGGCAGGTCTGGGAAAGTGACAGAGAAAATCTGCAAAACAAGATGATCAGAACATGGTATATGTAGGAAGATGAATAAAACGACAAAATAAGCAAGGTACCTCTCACAAGTGACATCGATCGAAGTGAGCTATAGCACTACGAAAGTTGCTCTTGACTGTCCTATAGTCCCCGGTGGCCAAAAAGGTACCAAGCGAAAATCCCTCATCTGGGTAGCGCATCATCGGAAGATAATAGCGGAAGTGTACAGGGACGAAGAATTGAAGCATAAGAAATAATATAATCAAAAGACTGCATATTAAAGATGGGAAAAATATAGGAATAGAAGAAGAAGGGGAAGTCACCTCGATGAATGGCCAAAAGAAATTGGCAGAGACTCCACCTCTACAATGGGATGTGATACCCTCAACCATTCGATCTAGGCCACCTATAATGGTGTTGTAAATGAGACTACCCCAATCAAAGTCAACAACTCGCCCAATATCATGGAGGAAAGGAAGGAATGTAGAAAAGACAATCGAGTCGTCCTCCAAAAAGAAACTGTTCCCAAGCATGCATAAGAATGCGATTCGAAAAACAACAACGAAGTTAGCATCTCCCCTTCGGACTATGAGACTACACTATCCCAGCAAGCCCCATAAGTAGCTCATGCTAAGGAGACTCAACTTGCCAACTGAGCCTACGAGAATATACGGGGTCCCTAGCAAAATAACAACTTCCTCCAAGGGAAAAAGATGTGGTTGAAATGCCTCTCCCTCCATCACTAGCCCGGTGATTTCCATGAAGTTTGACGAATGAATTCCAATTTTTGTCTCAAGCATGTGGAATGAATGCGGAGCGGGGAACCAATACTCCACCATGGCAATAAATATCGGTCTGTAAACCCAAAAATAAGGAATCCTCAAGTAGGCTCCAAAGCCAATATGAGTAAACTACCCTCATAAGTCTTTAATGAAAAGGTGGTACACATCCATGAACCTCTTCCAACTACCACGGAAATGGCTAGAAGGGCAGGGAGTCGGCTTGTCCATCCTCACGAGCATAGAAATGTGACCACTCAGTCCGATCAATAGGGATATATTTGCAACCCGCTGCCGGATGTGAACTGGAATCTCAACTTTAGTTATCTCTGTAGCTCTTCCCTACCCGCACCACAATCTCCATTAGTCCCGTGACCTCCACTTCATTGCCCACTAGTGGCTCTCTCAATCCCAACAGACCTCCCTCAGGTCGGTCGTCTAGAAATAATGCAACATCATGAAGCTTTAACCTCCACCTCTCCCATATAAGAATACTTATCAGAAGAAGAAGCTCTATCAAAAAAATAGTCAGAAGTGACGGGAACCGAAGAAGAAGACTCCTCTATGTGTGACGTCGAACTAACTCCGGGCTCGAGTCTGGTCCTAATTGTTAGTCGAGCATCCTCGCCCTCCTCAAAAGCTATAGTGGGTCTCCGAACACAACCCATCTACGCAATAACGAGTACTCAACGTTTGACAACAACAAACGCTAGGACTCGTTATGTCTTAAATGCCTAGATGAAACAATAAGCCAACCCGAAACCACCCAATCCATCCCAAACCCATCTACACAACTCAAACGCTTAACAATCGACTAAAACAAATGCTAGGGCTCACTACATCTTAGACACCTAGACAAAACAACAAACTAACTTGAAACCACCCAATCCATCCCAAACCCATCTACGCAACTCAAATGCTCAACAATGGACTAAAACAAATGTTAGTATTCCATACGCCTTAGACGCCTCAACAAAACAAACTCAAAAGTTGTTAGATAAATAAACCAAATACGATACATTTGTCGAGTCCCAACATAAAAGAAATAATAACTTAAACTAAATTGAACATCTTGTGCACGTTTATTTAAACAAATATGGCATAAGGCAACGTGAAACAAACATCATCAAAGCAAAATAAAACGATAAATGATGCTACAAAGCATAACCGAAATACCCTAAACAAATTCAATCCAACCATACCCAAAAAAATCAATCCTACGTCAAATCGATCAACCACAAAAATTAATTATACACCAAATCAATCAACCACAAAAATTAATCATATGCCAAATCAGTCAACCTTAACACAACGAAGCCCAATCAAGTTAAACTTAAAAATAAAAGCATTTACCAATGAACAACAAATTAAAATTAAAACAAAATAATAATGACGTGAGCTAAACATGCATGATCATTCAACAAAGAGAGCTACGAACGCAAGGGAACCAAATGGTAAAAGAAGAGGAGAAGATGACCTACCTCACGAAAACAGTCCAACAAACACGTTCCTGGACCAAACTTTATCGCCCAAAGTCCTCAATGACCACAAGCTCACGTACTAGCCACAAGAAAACCAACTGCAAAGCACCTTGATCGCAAAGAACCAACGTAAAAGGAAAGGGAGACAAGAGGAAAGGCAAATATCAAGAAGAAAAGAGAGATGATGAGGCAAAGAAGAAGAAAAGATATTAAAAAAGATATGTGCGCGAAGGAGTCCGTTCAAGTTCGAATAAGTAAACGTACTAGTCCGTTCACTATGAATGGACCAATATGAATTAAAAAGGCAAATATCAAGAAGAAAAGAGAGATGATGAGGCAAAAAAGAAGAAAAGATATTAAAAAAGATAAGCGCGCGAAGGAGTCCGTTCAAGTTCAAATATGTAAACGTACTGGTCTGTTCACTATGAACAGGCCAATACAAATTAAAACAGTCTGATTTTCATGTATGGACTAATAAAATCAGTTTGTGGATACAGTACATGCCCGAAAAAATCAATAATAATAATAATACAAAAATACAAAAATACCACAAAATAAATAATAATAATAATTGTAGACACCCCAATTTGAACGGGCCCGCACTCGAAAGGGCCCAAAAATAGCAATGCTTCAATAAAATTGGCCAACGGGCTTCGACGGTCCGAATCATCGAAATATGGTATTTTTGTCAAAATCAAAGCCTCTAACACCCCTCAATGGGTTAGTAGGTCCACCAAAAGGATTCGGCATGATCCCATCTCCCCACTCCGTTCAAAATATCGATTTGCCAACAAAATAAGCCAACGGGCCTCAAAGGCCCAAAGCATTATAAAGTGGCAATTTCAATTTAATCAAGGCCCCTAAGACCACCCAATGGTCTAAGGGACCCATCAAAAGGATCGGACCCATCTCATGTTATCCCAACCTTCACCACGCCACGCTTACATCCAGAAATCGACAAAATCCTTCAACGGGCCTAAAAGGCCCGATTTGCCAACACATGACATTTTTGATCAAATCAATAACTTCAAAAATACAAAAAAATTAAAAAAATCAAAAAGGTGAGACTTGGGAGACCTACCCTTCATCTATCATCCACCGCTCCGCCTCGAAATTTGCAAATACCCTAAACCCACCTAAGGCCCACAAGGCCTTAACTCTTTCCTAAACCTATTTTCCAATCTTATCCCTAACCCAAAATCAACTCCACAGCACCTAAACCTAAACCAACCTACCCTCAAAAACCCAATCCAAAACAAACCCTATCCAAGTCAAAATAATCCATAACCCTCCTAAACCCAAACCCAACACTTCAAAGCCCATAAACCTATCTAATTCATTATCAAACCCACTACCTTAACCCATTATCCATTATTCACATCAACCAATCATAATTTTCACATCAAAAGATGACACATGTCATCACCATCCTTCACCTCCCTCATCTCATCACCCATCCCCATCACCATTCTCTAAACTACTCATCTAACACATCACTTCCCTCCAAAATCACCTCAACCCATACCCTACTCTAACCTAACCTATCCCCATCCTCTAACATCATCAACCACCCACACCTCAACCCATACCCTAATCCATCACCATTATCTAACATCATCAACCACCCACATTACCACCCATATCTCTACCCATCATCTTCCTTAAAACACTCCAACAAAATCACCTCAACCCAGACTTCTCTCATCATCAACTAACTAACCCACACTTCTCTCTCTATTCAAACAACCCCCATCAACCAATCAACCAATCTCACCACCTCATCCTCTCATCACATATGCCACATGGAATCATCTCCTTTCTCTTCCCAAAAATCAATTTAACAACCTCTTACACAACCCATTCTCCAAAATCTAAATACCTCACCTCTTCAACCAACCTTACACTCTTTCTCCAAACAACCTTCTTACACCCCCACTCCACCCATCAACCATCACTCATCTCATCCCACCAAACACTCCACCCAAATGGATTTGGGTAGGATCCAACCCATTTGGATTTAAACCTCACCCATTTTCACTCATTACACATTTACCCTCCATTTCATTTTAAATTTCAAACCTTCCACCTCTAAAACCCATGCCATTATCATCCCTTTTAAAATTTAACCCCATCATACCCCCAAACCTCCTTCCAAAAAGGGTTACCAATTATTACCAATTATTACCAAGTATTACCAAGTTTCATCAAGTCTCACAAGAAAAACAAGTTTTCTCTACTACTCTCTCCTACCACCCTCTAAAAAAAAAAGTATTTTTTCTCATATTCCATCAAGGACAAAAGAATTCAAAGAAGAAGAAGAAGAAAAGGGGACCAAGGATACAAGGTGGGTGCAATAAACACCCCCTCCCCTCTCTCTCTTTACCCTCTTCTCTTCCCTTTTTTATCATCCCCTTTTCTTTTCATCTTACTTTAAATAGATTGAGCATGAAGGGACCCCATGACTAAAGGGTTAAAAGGATTATTTCCATTAATGAAATAACCCTATGACCAAGCCAAAAGTGAACCCCTATCAAGGGTACAAACACTCCCACGTGGCATATTTATTTTCCAATGTTCCTTAAAGTCAAAATGACCGAATTATGTAGAGGTTACCAACACTTGACGGGGAGAAAAGGATGCCTAACCCCTTCCCTTTTCTCCAACCGTGCTGCTTACCCAAACCTCTAGGTTTGATCGACCCTTATCCGTTGCGAGTCACTAACGCCAAAAAATGTATATCGGGTGACCATTCACACCCACTTCCAACTTGAATGGTGGCGACTCCAAATCATCGTAGATGTGGCCGTCCTAATGACGAAAACCACGTATCTGCAATAATAATAATAATAATAATAATAATAATAATAATAATAATACAAAAATATAAAAATATAAAAATACAAAAATATAAAAAAATTAAAAAATTAAAAAAAAAAGTTTGAAACTCAGAATGAATAAGGGGAAAAGAAAAATATTTCAAAATTGCATTACATGGTTTGAAGCGTCAATCACTTTAAAAAATCTTCAAATTTCTATCCAAGACTTCAAACAAGCTCTATGTCATGAAGTCAAGGATTTAAAAAAAGGGCTAACCCTGTCAGACCCCTTGCTTGGGTAACCACATTTTACAAAAAAAATCTTCAATCCATCTGACGTTTTTAATCACCTTGCGATGAATTTGTTTGAGTTTGAACAAATAATCTAATTTTTGTAGTTTGCAAGCAACTCCTGCAAAGATGGACAACTATAAACACCCCAATTTGCACGAATCCTTTTAGAAAAATCAAAAACTTTCTCGAAATCATTTCAGTTTAGAGCTTAAGCCTTCTAACTAGCCTGCATTGCGACTTGGCACCATTTTCATGCATACATACATCACCTCATATTATTTTGCATACCCATACCTTGTCCCTAATCTAATCTGATTCCATACCTAACCCATCTCCTTAATCATGGATCAGCCCAATTTCATATACCCCCTCCATTAACCAACCAAAATCCTAAACCAATTCCATACTAAACCCAAACCCAAGTTCATCTCTTAACCCAAAACCCATAACCCAAGTTTATCTCCTTACCCAAGACCAAGCCCATTCTAAGTCCATTCTCTCACACTCCTAAAAGATGACATATGTTGATTTCTCATAAGCGCCCAATACCCAATGCTCTAATTTAATTGGAGAGTCAACTCCCCTTTGTGAAAACTCAGAAATACTCTTATCAAAAGGCGTGGTCAAACCAAAAAGGTACTTTGGTCTTTGGTAAAAATCTATAAAGTTGAGAGAACTTCCAATCGTACCATCAAAAGATAGGAATCTTCAAGTACATACATGGAACTCTACCATTAGCTTATTTCAAAAGTATACATCCACCATTGCTTTATGAGTTATTTACAAATGAACCAATGTCTACTTTTTACCTACCACTTCACTGTTAAACATGTCACTCCCCTAGTTACCCTCATAAAAATGTGTAGACACCTCATTTTTGCACTCGCCTGATTAATCAACTCATCAACCCGATCGCAATGGTTCCCAATGATGGATGTTTATTCCATTGCTTTATTTTGTTACTAGAAATGTTTCAGAAATCCGGATAAGGTATCTCGAACTAACAAAACCTTAGATACCACGCTATGCTAGAAAAATATGACTCAAGAAACATAGAAATCATCATCTTACAGATCCAAAAAGAAGCTTCACGATAAAAATAACTAAAAATTGACAAAATTACCAAAATACCCCTAACATCAAAACAACCCTAGAGCATATGTTACGATTAGGAAAACCCTTTCGAACAGATAAAACAACAAATCGAAACCAAATAAATCATTTCACCAATTTTCACAGAATTCGACAAAATTATAAAAATGCCCCTCATAAAGTTCACGACCATTTCACACAAAAAATTTCATGAATAACATAAAATAATATTTCCATTGAATTCCTTACGAAAAATCGATTCTAAACATCCTAGAACATTAAAAACCGACTTAAAACGTGAAAAATCCTTTCCGAGGGCAAAACGATAATTTCATAATTTTCATAATTAAAATTTTCGAAATTAATAAATAAAAAATTAAATAATTAAAGTGAAACATTAATGAAATTAATTTTAAAATTTGAACTAAAAAAATCGATCAATCGGGCTCTTATGGAAAATTGTTGAGGGTTCGTGAGATATTTCTTTAAGGACCCCTCCATTTGGGGGTCCAAAGAACTAAAGATATAGTAGAGGGGGGTGTTCCAAAAATTTAAAGTCAATCAACCAAGACTAAAGTCAATATATTAAAAGTCAATCAAGCAAGACTAAAGTCAAAATTAAAGTCAATCAAGCAAGACTAAAGTCAAAATTAAAGTCAATTAAGCAAGACTAAAGTCAAGATATTAAAAGTCAATCAATTAAGACTAAAGTCAAAATATTAAAAGTCAATCAAATAAGACCAAAAGTCATAATAGAGTTCTAATTAGATAATAACTCAATCTAATAGAGTTCTAAGTAAAACACAACTCCACCAAAAATAATTCTAATTAAAACACAACTCTACCTAAAACAAGTCTAACTAAAACACAATTCTAATTAAAAAACTCTAATTAAACACTAACTCCATCAAAATCAACCCCTAAAAAATCTATAAATAGGGATGCTCACACCCTATTTTCGTATCAAATCATAAATCCTAAGAGAAGTAGGTCAAAAAGCCTCCCTAGCCTTCCATAAATCCTAGTTTTGAAGTCTCAACTCTTTACCTAACACCCATACTTCGATTTTAGCCTAAAAAAACCTAAAAGCCCTTCAAAAATATCCTAAAATTCATAACAAATTCGAAGAATCCAGATCCAAAAAAAAAAAGATATACCTTGCCTCAGAGATCAGAAATCAGATCCGGAGACAGAACGAAGCAAGGAATTATGTACAAGGAGTTACTCTGTCAGATCTGAGGGAACGAGAACATTGTCTTCGAAAATGTATAGATTCCTGAACTTTTTTATTGTTACTTAGGTCTTTTAGCGATGTAGATTATTTGGGAATAAGTAGAGATCGACGTTTGCCGGGCGGGGTTGGTGCCTAACACCTTCTAACCCCGTAACGTGATCCCCGGACCTTTTTTTCTTTAGTAGACTAGTAATATTTGCCTTTTTTAGAGTCAGTTTGGTTCCTAGACCGTAATAACTAGGTGGCGACTCCCAAACCTCAAGGGTCAAAAGCGAATCCGCGCACCCCGCGGATCAAGGGCGCTTTCAAAATGATTTTGCTCTTTTACTTCTATTTACCAGAAAATCAAAGACCAAAAAAATATTTTTGGGTTTCTTTACAAATTCCACCTTTACCCTCATACAAATGAAAAATCCAAAAAGAAATAACATAAACTTCATGTCCATTCTCATTATTTTTAGGATTGGACCACTTTATCCCCAAATATTTTTCAAAAACTCTATAAATAACCTCATTTCTTATGAGCAATTCATACTCTCAAGCTTCCCCTCTCTCAATTTAAAACTCTATCAAATCCTTACTCACCTCTCTAATCTTCTCTCCAATTGAATTTCAAATGACCCATCTAAGGAGAAAAGAAAGCATAATAATTTTTAGAAGTCAATCAAGAGTCATACCCAAAAATAACAAAAAATTTCAAAAATCGTATGCCTTACTTAGCTAATTCACACCCCAAGCCATTTTCCCCAAATTCATGTCTGTCACATTGAAGCATTTTGTTGAGCATGTGACATGCCCAACACAAAATAACCATCTTAAGGCAATAAAAATCCTACTTAAACCATCCAAATCCCTACCTAAGCCCACTTAATACCTTACCTACCCCTAAATCTCGTCATTACTTCAATCAATTTTATTGAGGCATTTTCTTAAATATGTGAAGTGCTGAAATAAAATGGCCTCTCCAAGCCATTAAAATCCACCCCCAACTTATCCTAGTCCATGAATCCAACTCCAATACACTCACTACATCCATCAAATCCCAAAATTCAACTCAATTTCAAAAACTCCTACCCAATCCATAGTCTAATTCACCCATAATCTAACTCGAAAATACCCAATATCCATGCCAATCAACCCAATCAAGGCTCCAATCTCATGAATTCAAAGAATTAAGTAACAAATTGAAGAAATTAGAAGATACTATGTATTTTGGAAAAACAAATTGAGATCAAAAGGTGAAAAATCAGACCAACTCAATCACAATCAGTTGTGAATTTTAAAATTGTCGCAAATTGGACGTTGCAAAGAATTTGGACGGAGGCAGCTCACCACGAGTCTAGTACAAACCTTAGGTCAAGCACAGAGGGAAATTTTTTAAATCTATAGAGGTTGAAGTTCAAAGAAGCCAAGAATCAAGGGAGTTTCGATTTTGGAGCAAAAGAAGCTCAAATTTGTTTTTAAAAGTTTTGGTATGGGGGTGACCTACGGCCAAGCAAAACTTTTTGCCTAGTTGTATCTAACCCCGGCCAAGCCAATAACAAATAAAAAATATCCAAAATTTTGAAAAAAAAATAGAGAAAATTTGAAAGAAATAAATAAATAACGAGCAAAAATTCAAATGAAAAAAAAAGCAAAAAATTCCAAAAGAACAAAAAAAAGTTCTTCATTTAATGCAAAGACACGCAACTTAAGGATAAGGAAAATGTTCTAGAAAGCCATTTAAAAACACAAAAAATAGAAATACAACATAACCAAAAGTGAAAATTTCTTGAAGATGAATCCAACATCATCTTGTCCACCGAAGGTGTGGCGTAGTAATAAGAGCTTGAGGTCTCCTAGGAGGCATGCATTCAAACCGAAGCCACCTTTTCAGAAAAGCAAGATTTCACTTTTTTCAAGAAAATTTTATTTACTTAAAATCTATCCATTGACGTTCAATCATCGAAAAATACCTAAGTTAAACCTAGTTTGGGAAGTTTATTCAATTTTAAATGCAAAGTCAACTTTTACCAGACTAAACACTGATTAAAATTTTGACTTTCAAGTCATTTTTTATCAAACAGTTTCAAGAACCGTACGTTGTGTCACGAAACTTGTTCTTTTCAAAAGCTTCAAGAGACATACATTTAGTCAAAAAGTTACAAATTTTGGATCTAATCGTTGTCAAACCTTGAATATGGGAGGACCAACTCTTTATTTCAATAGATTCAATCTGAGTTCACTAAAGTGAAATGCGAACAAACAAGCAGGCTCGAACACGATCAAATGAAAAGCAGTTTGAGTCAACTTCTTTACGATTCACTGCACGAAACTCTCATAAAAAGGGGTAACTGTAGACACCCCATTTTTGCCTAGGCCAAGTCCAAAAGCACCAAAAACTTTCCTAGAATGGGTTTTACCCAAGGTCTATTTCAAAAAGGCTATAAAACTCGATTTTCAAATAGCCATTTTCAAAGTTCAAGCTCTTGACCATGGGTGACCCATGACCAGGCCATTTTGTGACTTGGGTGTACCTTACCTATGGCCAAGGTAATTTTTTTACCTGACCAAGGGTGAGTTACGATCAGGAAAATATTTTGCCCAGTATGAGGGTTACCCATGGCCATACATAATTTTGTTCAGGCCTTGGCTCACCAAAGGCCAATTATATTGAGTAGTCATAACCCCATGTGTGCTCAAATTTTCTTAAGAGAAATTACAGTTAGAACCCTCTTCTTAATGACTTTTTCCTAAAAATCCATTTTTGTTACTCTTTTACCCTTTCTTTAACTGTCTAATAATCCCACCATTTTGGTATTCATCTAATTTATTTATTCTTCTAACGAACACCCTTGGTCAATTGTTGGTCCCCACGAGAATATAATTACTACCCTAATCACATCTTATTATAGACAAATTAAGGTAGTTTACTCTTATGCCTCCCAAGCTTATCCTCAATCCTAGAAGGTTCAATGTAATTAGACCAAATTCAAGAGATTTTGACAATTTTTCCCAATATTTAGAAAGCTTTATAATTTATGCACAAAGACTTTCTTAACCCTAGGTTGTTAGAGAGATAGCTAGGCTAAATGTCTATAATGTCTAAAATCCTACCACATAATTACATGTCATCTAGTCTAGTTCTTTAAGATTTGACCCAAAGTCAAATCCTTAAGACTCTTTTAACCGTCCCGTAGAATTTCCTAGAACTTATTGCTTAGACTCATAGGATTGTAAAAGACAATCAATAACTCTTTGATAGAGGGTATTTGGTGTTTTTCATTGAGGTTTTGCTGAAAATAGTAAGAACTCTAAGAGTTAAAGTTTATCCCTAAAGGTTTCCCAAAATCCTATAAATAGGAGACCCATCCGAGGCAAACAAAAATAGGAACTCAAGTGATCCAAGTCTCTCCTCAAATTTCTCTAACCTACCAAAATTTTGTTCAAATCCTTTCTCAAACACCCAAGAATCTTTAACCAAGAAGAAGAAGAGACCAAAGTGGGGTGTAGTTATAATTTTCTATTTTTTTATTTAATCTCCTCTCTAAATCTTCCCATCTCTCCCTACTCTCTTTTTTATATTCAAGCAAATTTAAATTTAACCTTTCCTTACTTTTAGTAATGTAGATCTTTTTTTTTTTTCAAGCTTAGGGGTAGAGAGTAAGATCTTTTAGAGGTAATTTCCCCCTCTAAGCCCTCAATAAACTCACAAAAGCATTAGAGTAATTGTTCTTTACTTCTTTACTTTTCCTTGCAAGCTTTAAATTCCTAGTAAAAATGATTTTTTTACTTTCTTTAATTCCTTGCAAATATAAATTCTTAGAATAGATTTTTTTAAATTTATTTCCTTATAGCTTAAGAGATAGAGAGACATCCTTCCTTGGAGGTAACTTTCTCTTTCTAAGTCCATTACATGTATACACTATGTGTACACACATCACTATATGTTTTCTCTCAAATAGCTAAGGGTCAAAAGTGGGAATTTACGTAGATTTACACCCAACTCTTTAAGCTAAAAGAAAATAGTCCCAAAAAAGACACAATTCATGCATAAGGTCCCTAATCTTTCCATAGTGGTGTCCAACTCATGGACACCTTGTAAAGGCTAAACCAACAAAAAGATGCTTCCAAGTGAGCACATAACCTCTTAAAGGAGTCTTAGGATCCAAGAAGGAAAAATAAATATGAATTTCCACCAAAATCCTAGGCTCCCAAAAAAGTCTATCAAGCACCTTCTTTTATTTTTAGCTCATTATTTCAATTTCTTAGTTTTCTAAAACTAGCTATAGTCTATTTTTCTTAATTTTCTCTATAATTTCCTTTACTTTCAAAACCCAAAAATGAGTTTCTAGTCTCACCTTTGATCAACTATTTGTAACCATCTTAAGATGGGAGGGACAAGGTGCCTAACACCTTCCTTGTCCCTAATCTGACCCTCTTTACCTTAGTTTTCTAGGTAGACCGTTTCTCCTTATCTTATGGATATATGACTCACTACAAGCTAAGAAAAATAAATTTTAAAACATTTTTGTGGTGTCCATTCATACCCAAAGTCTTTGAATGATAGCAACTCCTAAACCCGTGTAGATGAGCTTAAAACTCTCCAAAGATTTCGAAGCCCACATATCTACACTCGCAAAATAACTTTATGTGATTGATTTTTTGTAGTGTAAAAGAAAAGAGTCGTGATTTTCTGACTCCCCCTTCGAACTTACTACTCATCTAGTCTTCCTATGTGGCATTCTACAAAACCATATATTTTTTTTCCTCCGGATGCACAACTACATATCCCCATAAACATGTGTTGTGTATCTCGAGGAAAATCTACGATTCTGTCACATGTCACATAAGGAGAGTAAAAGGGTAGTATGTTAGAGTGGGGAGTCAGAAAATCATTATTAAAAAGAAAATTGGAAATGGGCTTAGACCTATAGTTCAATGGTTTGACGCATTACAAAGAAACCTCTAGGTTGTGGGTTCATGTGCAACTTACCCATAACAAATTGTAAAAAAGATATATCATAAATGTCAATTAATTTTTTCAGAACATAGTATTTACAAGGTGTACATTTTGTACAAGTGGGGGTCCTACTTATCAAGAAAAAATATCAATCCCATTTTCAAAAATTGAGGGTTTCATTGTAATTAATAGGATACCATTGGCTTGGATCAACCAGATATATTGTGTTATTGATCAAGCAGCCATCCAACTATGTCAATAAAATAGTCCAACAACACTAAAGCATGTAATATGTAAATAAATAAAGAGATGAAAGAACTTGTTAGTTAAGAATCTGGTAGATCAAGACACTAGCTTGGTTAGATGTCCTAAAAATGATAATCACCATGCAATACGATTACAAACTCTTTGATGGTGTGCACTCACTACAACAAAAATGGTTTTGTATAGAATTTTATGCATGACGTTCAAGGAATGCTATTAAAAATGTTGCATTTATGACATTTTTTTTTTGTTTTTAATAGTTTTTAGCCTTAAAAGTAGAAGTTTCAATACAACAGGGACAAAGTACACCATGGAGAGAACATTTATAGTAAAAAAAAATGAAGTGTCCAAATAACATAGAAAAATGGATTTATCTATGGAAGATTACTTTCTTAGGGATTTTCAAGAAGCCAAATGATCATGTGTTAATGCTTGAGGGGGCTTTCTTAATGAAGAAGGGGCCCTATCATGGTCCATGCCTTTGGGAACTTTTGAAAATTTTGGGCTTATTGATCAAGGGCCCATTTTCACAAGAAAGGGGCCCAATGCCTAAGTCTAGAAGATGTTTTGTGAAGGGTAAAACTTGTGTATGAGATTTTAAGAAATGTTTTTGAAAAAGGTTTCACCTCCTTCCTTTTCGACTGAGCAGAAGCCCAATTTACCAAAAGTAGGGTGTGGTATACAATATATCTTAGGATTATTCTAGAAAAAATAAAAAGTATAGAAGAGGGAAATTATGGAAGGGAGAAAATGGGGGTTATTTTCTTTCTTTTGTTAGTGTCCTCACCCTACCCTGTTATTGCTTCTTCTTAATTAATTCTTCTTGAAGTATTCTTTGTCTTTGACTTGAGTGGCTTGATTTGTAGATCTTGAGGGTAAGTGACGAGGGAGTTGAGTGATCAGAGAATTGAGTGATGAGAGTAAAAGCTTGATAAAGGGGTTCAAGTCTTGAGGGGTTTGTGAGAAAATGGGGGATTTATAAGATTTTGGAGGTGATTTTTAGGCATAGAAATGGGTAATGTGTGGAAAAGTGGAGAATGGCATGAGGTTTAGGGAGGATGTATGTGAAATTTAAGGTTAGGGGAGGGGTATATGTGGACGGTGGTGTGAGTGGGGTATTTTTTATCCCAATGGGTTAGATCTTTCAACCTATTTGGGTTGAGTGTTAGTTGGAGTTAAGGGGAGTCGGTTTTGGTTAGAAGAATAATGGTGTAAGGGGGTGGGTTGTTGATATTTTTGGGAAAGTAGAGAGGATGGTGATAAGTGTCAAAAAGGTGTTGGGGGTGTTAGGTGAGTTGATTTGGGAAAAGGGGTGTAAGGGTGCTTGTATCCCATTTTGATGATCTTTGATCTTTATAGTGATTAGTATTGATCATTGGGCTTGGGTTGAGATCTGGGCTTAGGATAAGATAGTAGTTTTGGGTTGGATTGGATTTAAGGTTGGTTTAGGTCTAATAGGATTAGGGGTTGGGTTGGGTTTGATTAGTATAGGATTGGGTTGACTTAAGAAGCGAGATGGTGAGGGTTTAGGAAGGGAAAGTTCTTAGCCCATGGGCAAAACAGAAGGGGTCTAGGCCACTATTTGAAAATAAAATAAGCTTTTTTTTTTAGGGTTTGGGCTTTTAAGTGCATTCTAATTTATGTATTTTTGGACATTTTGCATAGGATTCCATTCAAATTGGGGTGTCTACAAATGCTTTTGTCAGTATCATCATGTCATCGGGCACCTTACAAGGGAATGTAATGCCTTGAAAAGAATTTTTTTGGCAACATATGCTAATGGAGAATTACTGTTTGAAGCATCCGACAAGATGACCGACAAAAATCCTTTGCCGAACCATGATCACCACGTTGCCCTAATGGAAACCGAAGAAATAGGCATTGGTGGCATAATCAAAGAGTTTGCACCTATTTCAGTCAAGCTACAAAACACGATAGTCTTCCAAGATTTCTTTAACAAGTTGAACTTTATTGAGGAAAAAGCTACGAGGCGACACTTGCCTTAGCCATGATATCAACACAAAGCGAAGGATACTTGATAACAACAATGAACCAAGATGTAGACAGGGCCATTACTTTCACAAGAGTAGAGGTACATGTAGATGCAAATTACATCTCACCGTTATATGTTACAATGCTTCTCAATGACAATGAACTTAGGAAGGCTTTTGTCAATACAGGATCCTCGCTCAATTTGTTGTCGATGGGGACGTTGGCTTGTCAAGGCATAAGGTGGTTAAAGTGCCGACTGAAATACAAGGTTTTAACCAATATAGCTTCAGCACTGTGGGGTACATCACAGTTGATTTACATGTTGGGCCAATTAGGTCTTCTAAACACTTTCATGTATTTGAAATAGACGCCACGTACCATATGTTGTTGGGTCACCCATGGCTACACGCGAACAAAGCAGTCGCATCAACATACCACCATTGTGTGAAGGCGTGTATACATGATAAAGTAGTAACGATCTGTGCCTCCGAAAGACCGTTTGCACCTAATGAAACTCATTTCCTAGAAGCTGCATTCTTTGACAGGTTCTGCCCGGAAAAACATCCAACAAGATATACTCTGCCCCATTATCGTTCTGGGAGGAGGTGCCCAAAACAACAAGAAAAGTGGCAAAAGCCAGAAGAGTAGAGAAAGAAATGCTACCTGACGAGAAGGTAGTATACTGATTATGACAATCGTGAGAGGAGGACGACAACGCCTCCTCTAGTAAGAAAAATGAATCGCACGCCATCCTTAACGAGAAAAATATGATGAAAGCTCCTTCACACATGAAGGGAAAGAAGAGTGAAGGTTTACAACTCGAAGAAATAAATCTAGGGACGAAGAACGAGAAGTACCCTATATTCATTAGTAAAACACTATCAGCAGATGTGCAAAAGGAAATGATTGAATTTTTTAAGGGATATATAGACATATTTGCATAGACATACGATGAAATGCCTGGTCTTGAAGAATCAGTAGTAATGCACCATCTTCATGTGAAAATTGGGGTGCAACCAATTAAACAGGCACCAAGACAGTTTCGCCGTAAGGTTGAAAAGTAAATAAAAAATGAGATATAGAAGTTATTATCGACCAGATTCATAAAGTCCATTCAACACCCAACTTGCCTGGCTAGCGTTGTTCCTGTGAAAAAGAAAAATGGAAAAATCCGATGTTCCGTCGACTTTCGTGATTTAAATAAGGCATGCCCGAAAGATGAATTCCCATTATCAAACATCAATCTTTTAGTGGACACCACAGTGAATTTTTTCTTTTATGGATGGTTTTAGTGGATATAACCAAATCCACATGGCACCTGGAGATGCGGAAATAACGGCCTTTCTTACACCGATCAAAAATATTTCTCCACAATGATGTCGTTTGGCCTGAAAAATGTGGGAGCCACGTACTAACGTGCAATGACGACTATTTTTTATGACATGTTGCATTCGGATATCGAAGACCATGTGGATGACATAGTGGTGAAAAGCAAAGATCGGGGCGACCCACATAAACATGCTTAAAAAAGTATTCGAGTAATGTAGAAAATTTAGACTGCAGATGAATCCGCTTAAGTGCGCATTTGGAGTGCCTTCAGGGCATTTTTTAGGTTTTATTGTTAACAAACGGGAATCGAGATTGATCCCAATAAGGTGACCGCTATCACAAGCATGAGCCCACCTTGCAATTTGGATAAGTTAAAAAGTTTCTTAGGGAATATATAATACATCAAGATATTCATTCTCGGGTCGGTGCAATTGATTTATCCTCTTTCTACTTTACTCAAAAAGGGAGTTCACTTCGAATGGAAGGAGGTATACCAACACACTTTCGACAAGATAAATGGGTTGATGGGTGTTATCACACTATGATGGCATCTATCCTTCGAAATTCTTTGTTGATCTATGTGGCCGTGATAGGGGAAGCCATCGATGCCCTACTGGTTAAAAAAGATGAAACAAACCACGAGAAGCCAATTTACTATGTTAGCCGAGCACTACAAGGCACTGAACTCTGGTGCTCCAAAATTGAAAGGATGTGCCTTACCTTGATGCATGCTTCACAAAAATTCAGATACTACCTACATTCAAATGAATTACAAGTGGGAGTACCTCATATCACAGCTTGCCTTATCAGGGCGAACAACAAAATGGTTGATTCGATTGATGGATTTCGACATCAAATGCCTTACACCATGAGCAATAAAAGGGCAGGCAGTGGCAGAATTGTTAGTCGTATTCCCAGGAAATGATACCATGCCACTTGATGAAGAGATTCGAGGAAATTGGCCCGAGGCTGCTATGGTAACATAATGCGTTAATTTGACGATGTATTTTGTTGGATCGTCAACAATAGAAGGGGGAGGCACTGGACTTGTATTTGAGGCACCAGACAAGTCGGTTGTATCTTTGTCCCTTAAGTTGAACTTCATGCACACTAATAATGAAGCGGAATATGAGGCTTGCCTAGTTGGGCTCGCTATTGCAAAAAAAATGGGCATTAATAGCATAGACATCAAATGGGATTTTAGTCTCCTGGTAAATCAAATGAATTGAACATTTGCAATAAAAGAACCACGTCCTGTGCCTTATTAGACTAGAGCACAACATTTGTTGCGCTCTTTTGAACGGTCAATTACTATGCATGTTATTCGAGCTTCTAACAAGCACACTGATGCCCTGGCGACCTTAGCTTCACAACTAAAATTTGAAGGGGAAATTAAAGATATTAGGGTCTTAAAAAGGATAGTACCATTCTCATGGGATTGTGTGGAGACTAGGGAAGACATGGTCGATGGTGATTGGCACAAAAGGATTGTTGAATCACTCGGGGAGAAAGATGAAGGAAGTGACCTATTGTTAAAAACGAAATAAAGATTACCAAATGTGTGATGGTCAGTTATATTACCAAAGAACAGATGGTACATTAGCCCGATGCGTAAGTCAGCAAGAAGCTTAGCGAATCTTACGAGATACACATGAGCAAATATGCAGACACACCCCAAACATACCACAGTATCAAATAATTCAACGCCAAGGTTTCTTTTGGCCATGAATGATGCAAGAAGCACAATCCACTCAATCGATTTTCTTCAATGTCAAAGTCTCCCACATCACGAGGAAGTCTGCACTACTGAAGTGACAGACAATTGGATGAAACCATACCTAAGCTATCTTGAGGATAAAATCCTACCGGACGGTAGGCGCAAAGCACTAAAGATAAAGTAATACTCTTCTAGAATTATGGTCATTAACGGAACCTTGTTTAGAAAAAAGAATTTTTGGAATAAGCAGAGGTAGTTATGGCAGAAGTACATCAAGGTAAAGCTAAGTTATGTCAACAATTGCTTAATATTTGATATTATTGGCCAACTATGGTCGATGATATGGCAACCTACGTTCAAAAATGCGATGATTGTCAGAAGTAGGGTGATCTCATCCTTGCATCAACAATACCACTACAGGTGATAACTACACCTTGGCCATTTTACTGTAGGGGACCCGATTTAATCGGGTCTATTAACCCTAAGTCATCTAAATGACACATTTGGATCATCACAACAACTGAGTATTTCACGAAGTGGGTTGAGGCGATCACCTTGAAATCAACACGTGAACCAACTGTTGCAAGTTTCGTCAAAGGATGCATCATTTGCAGATTTGGGATACCTTGTTGGCTAATATCAGATACCGGGATGCCATTTGTAAATCAAAATGTCAAGTAATTGACTGATGATTATAACATTTTCCATGTGAGGTCTACTCCACACTATCCAATAGGAAACGGTCAAGTTAAGGCTACTAACAAAACATTGTTATGAATATTGAGCAGGATGGTGCACTATCATCCTAAAAAGTGGAACAAAAAACTTTCCTTAGCCATATGGACTTATTGCATCTCACCTCGAAGTATAGCTAAGGCGACCCCATTTTCTCTAGTATATGGTATAGAAGCTGTAGTACCTGTCGAAACAAAAATCCAACCAGCCATGGTTGTAATAGCTAGTGGACTAAGCGATGAAACACTCAATGTGAACAACATGATGGAGGTCAAAACTGTTTAAGAGTGAAGAAAAAAGGCAAAACAAAACGCAAATATCTATAAGGAAAGGAGGATGTCACGCGCGTATAACAAAATGGTCAAATTGAGACTTTTTGTTGAAGGTGAGTTTGTCTTAAAAGCGAGTGCACATGTGCGGAAGAACATAAGCGTGCTTAAATCAGCACCAAACTGAGAAGGACCATACATCATTCTATGGGCATTGCCTAGCGGTTACTACTATCTAGACACATTGGAAGGAAGGAGATCAAATAGCCAATTAATGGCAAATGGTTGAAATTGACTTCTCTTAATTTAGTAAGTCATTCCGTATCTTTTGTAAGGGTGCTAGAGCTCTATTTTATTGTGGTTTTGTGTTAATGATATCATCTATGTACATCAAATACCATTGTTGTGGGATTGATTACGATTTATAGCTTGAACATTCACAATACATCTATCGAAAAAAAAGGGGGAGAAAAGAAAAAGGTGTATTTTAATAAAGTCATATAAACATCTCCGTTACAAATCATTTATTAAAAATGTGTTCAGAGAGGATTCAAAGAAATGTTTACGATCGTACAATGAGGCTATGGTACCAGAATTTATTTCACACCTTTCACAAAGAATGCATACACGTTCGCGTGTTAATGCAATATGATTCTCAAGTATAGCTACTTCTTTTTTTCGCTATGTGCAAATCTTTTTCAACATTGTGCTGAACCACTTCGATGACTTCCATCTCTAAAGAAAAATCTTGATGAGATTATAAGAATTCGAGCGCTTGATCAATGCGAAGACGAAGACAAAAAACCTTCAAATTCAATTTTTCAACAATACTCACCTGGCACCTCCAAAGGATAAGTTGCTCTATGAAAATTTCTGAAAGACACCTCATCTTTAAAGCATGGACGATCCGCAGAACATCAGTCATGAAATTTAGCAATGCACATTTCAAATTATTCAAAATACTCATGTTAGGCGTATGATCATAATGAGCGACAATGTTCCTAGCGACAATGTTCCTATACAGTGATCAAACTGTACCGAAATCTCGAAGTCGACTATTAGTATAAAACAACGTATTTTCTCATCACTCCGGAAGGAAGTAGCCAAAAGTGAAGGAAATTAGACACATTAGGACTCTCAAAAGAATTTTCTATTGCCAACTCATCAGTCTCATTATAAAATATGATTGCGCAAAAAATAAAATTTGGGCAAAACTTGAGAAAATTTTGAATTTAAACGAAGCAAAAGTTCAGAAAAATCTAAATGAGGTCTAAGTAAAATCTGAGCAAAATTTAAGTAAAATCAGATAAAGATTTGAGTAAGTGTAAGAAAAAATCTAAGAAAAATCTGATAAAGGTCTGAGTAAGTTAAAGAAAAAATCTTAGCAAAATCTGATAATGGTTTGAGTAAAATCTAAGAAAGGTCTGAGTAAGCCTGAGAAAAAATCTGAGTAAAATCTAAGAAAAGTCTAAGTAAAATATGAGAAAGGTTTGAGTAAAAGTTGAATGTCCTACTCTACCGACCTTGGGTGAAAGAGCAATGAACTTATTTTCTAGGAATCCTACTCTAACTGTTCGGGGTAAAAGAGTAATGAACTATTTTTTTAGGAGTCCTATTCAACCTGCTCAAGGTGAAAAAGTAATGAACTTATTTTTTGGGAATCCTACTCTACTTGCCCTAGGTGAAAGAGTAATGAACTTTTTTTTTTGAATCCTACTCTACCTGCTCGGGGTGAAAGAGTAATGAACTTATTTTCTGGGAGTCCTACTCTACATGCTCTAGGTGAAAGAGTAATGAACTTTTTTCTAGGAGTCCTACTCTACTTGTCCTGGGTGAAAAAGTAATGAATTTTTTTTTGAGTCCTACTCTACCTTCTCGGTGTAAAAAAGTAATTAACTTATTTTCTAAGAGTCCTACTCTACCTGCTCTGGGTGAAAAAGTAATGAACTTTTTTCTAGGTGTCTTATTCAACCTATCCTAGGTGAAAGAGTAATGAACTTTTTTTTTGGAATCCTACTCTACCTGCTCGGGGTGAAAGAGTAATGAACTTATTTTCTGGGAGTCCTACTCTACATGCTCTAGGTGAAAGAGTAATGAACTTTTTTCTAGGAGTCCTACTCTACTTATCCTGGGTGAAAAAGTAATGAATTTTTTTTTGAGTCCTACTCTACCTTCTCGGTGTAAAAAAGTAATTAACTTATTTTCTAAGAGTCCTACTCTACCTGCTCTGGGTGAAAAAGTAATGAACTTTTTTTTAGGTGTCTTATTCTACCTATCCTAGGTGAAAGAGTAATGAACTTTTTTTTTTGAGTCCTACTTTATCTCCTCGGGGTGAAAGAGTAATGAACTTATTTCGAGGAATCATACTCTACCTGCCTTGGGTGAAAGAGTAACGAACACTCTTTATTTTTTTGGAAAACAAATGAAATATTAAAACCGCTTCAAGATATTTTTTTTAACAAAGATTTGGATTTTATGAAGGTCAGGTCAACCTTTTAACTTTCTTTGAACCTCATGGGTCTCCAAAAATTGCTATCAAGATGGTAATCTTTTAATTCAAAGTTAACCTTATCCTTTAGGGTTGAAATTGATCAAGCTTCAGAATAAAATGCCCCTAATTTTACAGAGAGCATTACACTGGATATAATTTGAAAATGAATGCCCCTAGTGTAAGGGGGAACTATCCTCTGTAATAAAGGAAAGTGCCCCTTATTATGAAAGTTTGAAATCTCTGATTACCACAAGCACAATAAAGATTTAATTTTTAATTTCGATTTTTCTTCTTCAGTTCACTTAGGAAAACGAAAATTTTCAAATCAATCTTAGACAAGATACTTGTGACTTCTTAGTCTTTGTTTGGTTTAAGCTAGGTATTGAAGTTTGGTCATTCGGACTTCTGATGTTTCAGCTCGGACCATTTTTTCAGGTTTTCAACTTGATTGAGATTTTATTTTGGTCGCTCTAATTTAGCCTAAATTTCCAATTCAGGTTTTCAATCTCGCATGCTTACAATTTTTTTTATTTTATTTTTTCTTTATTTCATTGTTCTGATGTTTGCCAAGGTCGTCCTTTCGGAATTTCAACCTCGCAAGCTTGTCTTAATTTTTTTCCAAGTCGCCCTTTTGGATTTTCAACCTAGCAGGTTTTTTTTTAATTTTTTTTTGTTCTTCTAGACTTACTACTTGGTCATGCTTTGTTACTTTCCTTGACTTTTTCGCATGAAACTTAGAATGGCTTCCATAGGTAAACTTAGGACTGGGCATAAAGAAAAAAAGTAGTTTGAGGCTCAAAACTTGAATGCCCCTTGTGTAGCATTTCTTTTTTTTTTTTTTTTTTTGAATTCTCTTTCCCATTTTGACAATATATTTTTTTTCTTTGGATTTTTTCTTTTATCTTTTTGTGGGGGAATATTGTTTTTATTGTTGATGTGGTCAGGTCCGAAGTAACTTCTCAGGTTACCTACGTACTCCAAATATTTGGAATCAGACCAAAACATAGTTCGTCACATTCCCTCCCTTTGTTCTGGTGATTAGGCTAAGAAAAAAGAATGTAGTTTTTTTTAAAGGCTGCAAAAGGCTAAGCAAGGATATATTGACCTGGGTAACAAGGAAATTGATTGGACCAAAGATGACCTCCTTAAATGTAGTATAGTTTGATTTGATTAACGTTTATTGGTTCTGGTAGTTTAATTCCATCATGGTCTTGAAGTCTAACAGTTTTTTCAAACAGTATTTCTCTGATGAGAAAATGACCGCCCCAATTAGGTTTGAACTTCCCTTTAGGGTCAATGATAAAAGTTCAATTCTCTTTGAGTACCAAATCCCTGACTTGCAAGTAGTAAGCTTTGACCATTTTTTCGAACGTGCGAACGAATCTTCTTTGATAAGCTTGGACGTGGTAAAAAATCCTAAGTCATTTTTCTTCGCTCAGGTTTAGCTCTGCATACCAATGACAGACACAATCTTTTTCTGACAACTGACTTTCTATCAAGACCTTGAGATACAGGATTTCCATTTCAACTGGTAAGACTGCTTCCATACCATACACAAGAGAGTAGGGAATGGCTCCAGTGGAAGACTGTATTGAAGTACAATATGCCCACAATGTGAATGGAAACTTCTCTGAGCAAACCTGATGCGATTGACACATTTTCGTGATAATGGTTTCAGGATCTTTGTTGGCTACTTCAATTGCTCCATTGGTTTGAGAATAGTAATCCACTCATGGTGTTCTACCATTTTGAGAAGTTTATCATTGATACATTTTGTAATATCTTTTTTGATGTCATCGATATTTCCATTTTATCGAACGAGTATCTATTCCGTGTTGGACAACACCTAAGCTTACACCCAACATATTCTCATAAGACCACATGAACAAGTCTTTTGAAATTTCTGAGTATATTCATTATCTCCTCATATTCCTCTAGGGATAGGATGGTTCCTATATGAATTTCTTGAGAATTATTTTTTCTAAGGTCACTGACCTTTGCTGCCTCGATTAGAGGTTGAGCACAACATTTATCTTCTCATTCAGGAAGGGGTTCCTTGTTATACTCTTTCTTGGAAGTAAGATTACTAGTTAATTCATCAATGAGTTCGAGGAATTCAAAATTTTATTTTATTCAATTAAATTCAGATGGGGCAACAGACTAACTTGACTCAACAAAAATAAAAAGGGTAAACTCGATTTAAAGAAAATATGACATTGTTGAATTAAAAAAAAAACTAGACTTAAACTAACTCATAAGACTAGAGGCAAGTACCCATAATGGGCTTGATTATAGATTGAGAACTCACGACATTATTTTCAAGCAATAAGACTAAGGCACTGTGATCTTTAGGAAACATTTGGGCAATGTTGAAAGATTCTATGGTAAAGATAGTCAGGATCTTACGAGTCTTTACAAGTTCAGATTCAGAGGCTATTTTTGACAATTCATTTGGTGTTGATGTTCGTCCTAATCAACGCAAATCTAGACCCCAACTAGATAGTGGACGCTTAAGTTTAGGCACAATAATAACCTGAGATCTCATTAAAGGTGGATTATTGATTGTGGACTCGAGAGTAGGTTTTTAGCAATTAGAAATAAAGGTTCCTCTTGATAGCATTTGTTAAGTTAACCTTCTAGATTCAGAGTCTCTAATCGGTGAAACATTCTAAGCATGAAATATTATATGAAGATGATTTGTCGATTGATCAAATCTTAAACAAATTTGAACCATAATTAATAGTTGTACGATCTTCAAAAAGTAATATCCAAGTTGTGCTAATCGGTACACCCCTTAATATAATTTTTTACTGATCCCGAACTTGTTAAATATGAAATATTCAGTCCATTAAATTAAACTAGCCAATACAAAGTGATTGGGACTATGTGCCCATTTGAGTTTGGACCGGTTCGATCCAATGGAATCGAATGTTTTACTTGAATCACTTCATCCAATATTTTTACATCAATTAGTCCAACCGGTCCATATGTTGATCTATAAGATCCATTTACCAATTGGGGTAAGTAGTTTAATTTGATATTGATTAGCATGTCTCATCAGTTACATTTATTGGATTGGACTGATATTGCAGGTTCAAATTGAACGGTGTGAATTTGTCCATCCACTTACCTCTTGGATGGATTGAATAGAGCAACCCGGGAATACCCATGGTAAGTTCGGGTCGTGATCTATAGGAACATTTTTATACTCTGGCCACCCTTGCCCAAGTGCACCTATATACCTTTTAAGTATACTCAATCAAGCAATACGTGGTGACTTGGTTTGATATATCATATAGGTACGAGGCTAGGGTTGTAACTTTCGTAAATGGTTTAGCATTTCACAAAGGGGACCGACCATATATTAGTACTACGATGGCAATCAGAACATATTACTTTGTCACTTATAATAAGACAGAGGCTCAAGTCGCTCTAGCATAGGTGCATCGATATACCTTCTAGGATCACCTGATCAAACGGTACTAATGCTCCGATTTTATATACCATAGAGGCACGTGACTAGAGTTGTGATTTTCATGGATGACATCGCATCCCACGAGGAGATTAGGCCATGCATTAGTACCACGTTAGCTATAAAGGATATGCAAGCGTGCAATGCATCATAACTTAGACATGCTAGTGGTGTGTACAAATAAGGTAAGGTGTGCCCGAGGCATTTTTTTGGATAAATGGGCCTAAAGACCACATCACATCATCAAAATCAGTGCACACACATCAAAGATATATATTAATCAAGATCATAGCATACCATACAATCAACTAATGAAGATAGTACAAAAAAGAACAAAGATAATTAATCAATCAAGATAACACAAATTAATATCAATAATCGACCAGCCGTTGTGATAGGCACAAGAAAAACTCTCTTTATAAATATATATTTGAGGTATATGCATGGCAAATCTTTCAAGAGAACATAGGCTAACCCGTAAGGTTTCAAATTTTACTAAAGGTTATTAGGCCAATGTGGTTCCTCGCATCTATAATCCAATATCACAACGTTTTGATTTGATGGAAAAGGCTTGGACCCAAAAATTCAATAAAAATAATAAACTTGGATCCAAGGTTTTGAGAATGGGTGGCTATGAAATCGAATTTCAAAATTGAGAAACATTTTAGGAAAAAATAATTGTATTGAAAAAAAATTCAAAGTACAAAAATTTTGTTTCTTAAATCATGTTTTAGATGCCACACTATAAGTTCAAAGACCCTTAGTAAGATAGGAAATCTTACTAGGTTAGTGAGTTAGTCTTACTCACATGAAACCCACAAATCCTATCATAAAAAATATTAACAAAACCTAGAGTAAAGTGCATGTTAAAAGAAAAAAAGTATTTTCATGTAAAAAGAGAGTTGATATTGCCACATCAATTTTTACTAATGCCCTATCAATTCTTATATAAATCATTAAAATAATTTTACATAGTCGATGTAGTGTTAGTAACGGTTGGTATGTCAATAGTAACTCTCAAATAACATGGGAAGTTTTTCTTTCCTTAACAACGATGCAATAGATAGGGCTGCCATGGTATGTCTCTATTTTTATTATTTTATTTTTTTATTTTTTTAAAAAAAACTTCATGGCTCCTTATCTTAACAACCTTCATTCTATCCTCAATTCATTATTTTTTGAAACCTTGAATTGTTTTGGGTCATCAAAGGTGACCCTCGATTGGACCATAGAAAAAAATTTCAAAAATAAAAAGCCCAAAAATTATAAATCCAATTAACAATCCACAATCATGCCAAAAGAAAAATAAATAAATAAATAAATAACCATGTCGATCTTGCACTGCACTAATATTTGGTATTTTAAAATTTAATCCTCAAACAATTATCCCCAGTGGAGTCGTAATTGAAAGAGCCCTCAATCCGTAGGTGCGGATCCGCTTTTATTTTTTTGGGAGTCGCCACTTAGTTTTACAGTTTAGGAACCAAAAAATAACTCTAAATAGACAAGGACCACAAAATCACAAAAAGATTATGAGTACAAGGATCTGGTTACGAGATTGGAAGGTGTTAGGTACCATTTCCATCCCACTAAAAATGGTCTCTATTTTTCTCAAATATTTACATTGCAAAATACGGCCTAAAAAAATAAATAAAAGTTACATTTTCTATTACCTGAATGATAATGACAATCGATTCCCTTAAAAATTGGCAATAAGTATCGTAAACACCCCAATTTCAACAGGCCCCCACTCGAAAAGGGCCTAAAAACAACATATTTTCAATAAAATTCGTCAACGGGCATAAAAAGCCCAATTTGTCAAAACGTGGCATTTTGATCAATCCGAGAATTTCAAAGACCCCTAAAAAATGTAATGAATTTAAAATAAGACTTGAGATACCTACCACTTCCCCTACCTTTCACTGCTCCAGCCTCAAAATCAAATTACCCCAAACTCGCTCAAAGCCTACAAACCCTCAACTCACAAAAAAAATCATTACTTACCTTATCCAACTTACCCTAAATCTAATTCCATATTATCCAAACCCTAAAAACCACCAACCATTCAGCTTCATCCTAAAATAAACTCTACCGAACCCCAAATAACCTACAACCTTCCAAAAACTCAAGTCCAACACACCAAAGCCCACAAACCATTATCCACATCCACACCCATAACTCTAACCCACAAATCATTATCCATATCAACCAATCATCCCTTTGATCACCAAATGGGACACATGTCATCACCCCAACTCACCTCCCTCATCCAACTACTTATCCCCATCACTTTTCTTTAACAAACTATTTACCCACATCACCTCTCTCTAAAAATCATTTCAACCCAAACCCTTCCCTAACCTACCCACATCATCATCTCTAAAAAATCATCTACCCCCATCCCAACCCATACCCTTCTCTAACTTACCCTCATCATTACTTACAAATCTATTTTTACAAACCAAACTCATACCCCTCATCTCCAATCAAACACTCCTTCCCTCCAATCAACTCATCTAATCACCTCACCTCCCCATCCCTTTTTGATACATGTCATCATCCCTTAACCCTCACAAAATTCAATCAACTAACCTTTTACACAACCCATTCTCCTAACATAAACACCATCCCCCTTCAACATACCTAACACTCAATCAACAAACCACTCCCTGATACCCCTATTATCTTAAACCAAACACCCATTATCTCATTTTAGCAAACACTACACTCAAATGGATTGGGTAGGATCCAAACTATTTGGATAAAAAAACTACCCATTTTTTCTCATTACACAACTACCGTCAACCCAACTCTAAATTTCACACTCCCCACCTTTAAATTTCATGTCATTCTCTACTCTTCTGTTATTTCACCCAACCATACCCCTAAAATAACCTCTAAACAGCTATAAATACTCCCCTCCCCTTCAAAAATGGGTATCAAGTCTTAGACTAAAAAATCTTCCCTCAACTCTCTTTTACTTTATTCTCACTCTCTTATATTAATCTAAAAGAAAAATACTTTCATATTCCACCAAGGACTCAAGAAGAAGACATAGAAGAAGAAGAAGGAAAGAAAAAAAGAAAAATTAAAGTTTCAAAGTGAGTCAAAGGAATACAGACCCCCCTTTTCTCCCTCTCCTCTCCATATCCCTCTTCTACTATCCCCACACCTCTTTAATTTCATTTTAGAAAGACTCAAGATGTAATACTCCCCCTCCCCTATCTCCAGTAGATCAGACTTCGGTTCGGTTGAAAGCATAGGGGTTGTAACCACTTTCAAAATAAAATCGATTTAATCATTCCAAACGTTTTAAGACAACTGGTATTCAGGTCCTTCTCAACTCATGAGAATAGACGCATAACCATGGCCAATATTTTTCAAAAATACATATAGTTCCCAATGCTAAGTGTTTATAAGGATCATCTCCTTCAATGGGATGATCCTATTATCTAGTCAAAAGTAAATCCTTACTTAAGATACAAGTTATCGACACGTGGCATTTTATTTTACTTTACATTTTCAATCAAAATGACTGAGTTCTTTGAGGTTAGCATCACTTGGTGGAGAGAAAGGGGTGCCTAAAACCTTCCTTTTCTCTAATCGAGCCGCTTACCCCAATCTTCGGTTGGATCGGTATGTTATCCATCGAGAGTCATTAAATACCAAAAATTGTACTTTTTCTAAAATGCACATCAGGTGACCATTCACACCCTTTTACACATATGAATGGTGGAGACTCCAAACCTTCATAGAAGTGGTATTCTTAATCAAAAATCATGTATTTACAACTGGTGACTCCACTGGGGAGCTAGGTTAAACCCTCATGTCAACTCGGTCATTTTGAAGAAAAAAAACAAAAGATTTTCTTTTGCTAGCTAACATTGTTTGTTTGTTATTTGTGTTTCCTTTCTTTTACTTACATATTCTTGTTGTAATATTTATTTATATGCTTTCTTCATTACATACTTGTAAGGGGGTCGATGAAAAAAAGAATGAAAAGTACATACAAGCACTTGCGAGCATAGCCCGTTGCACAAGCCACCCCATCCTAAATATGTCTACCCCTGATGCTTATTAGTTCTACGACTTGAGATCATTATTTCAAGTGTCAGGGATGAACACATCAAATCCGATCACCAACCAACGACGTGTGTACTCTGGTATGCATCGAGATTTGAAGATCGGGTAATCGTAAACCCACTTATTAGCCATATGCATGTGCTTAATTAGAAAAATCTAAGACACGAGTTTCCAAGTATGTATCGGCCCCCGAAACAAAGTTGTATTTGTTTAGTCGCTTTCGGGCCTTGAAGCCCAAGATGTAAGCCCATGAAAGCAACCTTGTATAGATTAGGATTTCATTTCCTTATTTTTCCTTTCCCTTTAGGTAAAAGGGAGAAGATGTGCTTGATGCATCATGTTCATAAACAAAAAAATATAGTAAAGAACCTTCAGAGCAATGACCAAGAAACCAATTTCTATGAATTCTAGAAATTGGATTTCTTTCTGGTCCGTGCTCATAACACGGATAGCCAAAAACATGTTTCATTCCGTACTTGAAACACAAACAGAACATTGAATACCTCATCCGTGCTTAAAGCACAGATAAGATAATGTTGTTTTTGTCCATGTTCCAAGCACGGACCAGTAGAAATCTGGAACGTGGAATGGGCACAGAATAAATTCATGGAACTCCTACTTGTTGTTTAAACATCAATACCACCTATAAAAACAAAAATCCCAACTTTTGGAAAACTAAACAAAATTGATTTTTCTAGCCAATGACTTCAAAAAAAAAACAAATTATCCATCGTGCTGCACATAACCATGATAGGTTATTCGACTAACCGAATCGACCTCGATACTCGAGAACAAGTGGGATCTAATACATTCAAGATCCCCACCAATCATTTTCAGAAAACAAAAAAGAAGAAGAAAAATGTGTGGATTTTCTCAAATCAAATCGATCTTGTGGTCCAACCCATACCAATTCCGGATCGGGTCTACAACTTGTATCTATTCAAATTGGGTCCACAACCCATATCCATTCAAACTGGGTCCACGACCCGTATCCATCTAAATCGGGTCCACGACTCATATCCATTTCAAACCAGGTTCACGACCCGTATCCATTTCAAATGGGTCCACGACCCATATCTATCTCAAATGGGTCCACGACCCATATCTACTTAAAATAAGTCAACGACCCATATCTATCTCAAATGGGTCTATGACCCATATCCATTTCAAACGGGGTCTATGACCCATATCCACTTCAAATGGGTCCACGACCCATATCCATCTCAAATTGGGTCCATGACCCATATCCATTTCAAACCGGGTCCACGACTTGTATCCACTTCAAAATGGGTCCATGACCCATATCCCTCTCGACTTGTTTTTAAAACCCATATCTTTTCCAGATTGGGTCCACAACCCATATCCAACTCAAATGGGGTCCACGACCCACATCCGTTTCGAACCATGATCCATATGTGATCCATCCAAATCAACAATCGGGCGATCAATTCAAATGAATCCATTTATTTTTCCAACAAATTAGATTTAAAAAAATTTTAAAAAAAAAAATTTTAAGCACCAAGTGCAATTCTTGATCAAAGTCGGTGCCTAAGAATGATCTTGCCTTATTGATACGAGGGGAATATACTACGTCTATTCAAGGAAATGAGGTGATTTATGAATGCCCTTGCGAAAGTATTGTGCGCCACTTCTTCCCTGGGGATCTAACTAGTCGGCCTTGATTTTAGAGAATTGGATTGGGGGCTAATAGAAAAGGTGTTTTTCCAACTTGACTTGTTTGCAGTAATCTACTTTTATAAAATGTTATACCGATTTCATGTCGATGCCAACTCGTGTTGATGTAATATTCTTTTTCAAAATATTTTATTGACTCCGTGTCGATGCCAACTCTGTGCTGATGTAATCCTCTTTTTCAAAACTATTCCAACTCTGTGTTGATACCAGCTATGTGCTGATGCAATCTACTATTTTCAAGTTAATCCAACTCCATATTGATGTCAGCTACCCAACTCCGTGTTGATGCCAACCACGTGCTGATGCAATCTACTGTTTTCAAATTATTCTAATTCTGTGTTGATGCCAGCCACGTGCTAATTTAATCCATTATTTTCAAAATTAACTCAAATCCATGTTAATACCAACTCCGTGCTGATGTAAAAAATTTTCAAAAAAAAGTAATCCAGCTCCATGCTGATGTAATTATTTTCAAAAATACGCATACCGGCTTCGTGCCGATGCTAGTCCCAAGCTAAGGCAAACCGTTTTTTCATAAATATGCAATTCAGTTCCATGCTAATGCCAACTCTATGTTGATGCTGGCTCAACACCGAAGAATTTTCTTTAAAACTCATTTACTTTATAATAAATAACTTGACCCAACCTAATAAAATAACGTACATCTTACCTTTTTGTAAATTATATACTGCTACTTAGTTCTTTGTATTCACAGGTGGCCAAGCGAAAAAAGTACAAACATCTCGAGAAGCCTTTGTATTTTCTTTAATCTTCATCAACAATGAGTACTTCTGAGACACTGCAATCGACAGTAGTAAAGACAACAGATATCGACGAAAGAATAGTTGTATTGTTAGAAACCAAAAAGAGACAAGAGAAGATTTTAAGAACCGTGTTGGCCTGTATTAGTTTCATACAAGCCCAGACAGTACAACACCAAGCATCGAGATCGAATCATGACCCCCCTAAGCAACCACCACAAAGGCAACAAACCACCCATAATTTCAAGATATCAAAGGCCCCCATTATACATTCCATATAATCGACCACATCCTGTGGTTATTCACGATGACAAGTGTAATTATAGGACCACAGAAGTCAAGAAGATGGCCCAACAGATTGAGTCTCTCCAAGAAAGATGAGGAAAATCAAGGGCACAAATACCTTGGGGGGAACTAGGTTCAAGGACCTCTGGTTTTATCCCACCGCCTAGCTACAGGCCAAATTCAAGTGTTGGGAATTCGACAAATACAACGGGGTAGGATGTCTTCTATCACTTCTGAAGTTATATTATGGGTCAATGTACCAAGATGGCAAGGATGATAGACTATTGGTACAGTTGTTTCAAAGGAGCCTGATAGGGCCAGCCCTCAAATGGTTCTCGGGACTAGACCATACACTCATCAAAAGTTAGCAGGACTTGGCCGAGATGTTCTTGCACAACTATAGGTTCAATATAAATATGGGTTTAGACCGAAACGACATGGAAAAAATGACATGAAAATCTAGAGAGACGGTGAAGAAGTATGCTCAGAGATAGTGAGAGTCAACTTCACAAGTGATGCTAGTAATGATTGAACAAGAAATGAACACTACATTTATCTCGACTTTAAGGCACGCAATTTATACTCACTTGGTGGGACACATTACGAGCACCTTCTTAAACTTAGTGCAAGTAGCAGATCAGGTCGAGGATGGGATTCAAACTAGCTTGATATTTGATTTTACAAATTTGAAGGCATGAGAATGCTGATCTACTCTGACAAAATCAGAAGGTAAAACAAATTCAAAAACTTTCTAAAAAATGCATGTCCTTCTTGGGAATATTTATCGGACATTCATCCACAGGAAGCTTATTAATTTAGAATGTCATTTTCTTTAAAAAAATCAAAAAAATTTAAAATTTCAAAAAAAAAAAAATGCATGCCCTTCTTAGGAATATTTATCGGACATTCTTTCTCAGGAAGGGTATTAATTTAGAATGTCCACCTTTAATATATATATATTCAAAAATTTCAAAAAAATACATTCCCTTCTTAGGAATATTTATCAGACCCTTGTCCTTAAGAAGGGTATTAATTTACAGGGTCTATTTTAAAAAAATAATTTAACAACAAAGAATTCTTATTCTCTACCTAAAAATACAACAAAATGTATATATTTAAAAAAAAATCAAAAACATCTTTCCATTATGAGCTTCATAACTACAAAGAATTTAGAATTAATAAACAACATGAGTATCCTGTCAAATTTTGAAGAGTCAGACTTGATTCGATTAGAGGATAAACTATGACTGTTAAAACAATAAAACTTTTTTGTCTAAACTGGGGCACTCCCCATATTTCTCAGTCTAAGTTGATCAAAATCACATTCATCCACTAAAAACCTCTATTTTAAAAGCATCGAGTTTGATTCGACCAACCACTTCTACTTCCATGTTCAATTTTTAAATAGAACTCACAACTTGAAAAAAAATCCATGTCAACGATGTACTGATTTGTTCTTCCTTTGAGATTTTCCTCACAAGACTTATTGAAGAAGAAAATGTAGAATATATGTGCCGATTCAGGGGCAAGCATAAACGAATGATCCTAAGGATTCCTGAGAAACATATCGAAGATGATCAACAAATGAAGAAGAATGTCAAAAGAATGTTGAAAAGAAGAATAGATCAATGAAAGTCTAGCAAAATAGTTCGGCCCTTATGAAAAGAGAAGATTTTAGTCCAATTACTAAGGATCAGCCACTATTAAGGATTAGAATTTGTAAAAATTATCTCTTCAGTTGACAAGCATTAAGTGACATCCAAATATGTTCTTAAAAAATCAAATCTTGAAATGATGAGAGGCCTTTCTTCTACAATCCTAACATATCTATCACTAGTCAACCCACTCGAGCCTTCATTATCCTTCAATTACCTAGAACCGGGGCATGCCGCCCCACACTAGGGCAATTTTGAAAAAAAAATATCATCATAAAAAAAATGAAAAAAAAAAAAGATCTTGGTCAAAATGACTCGGATCAAACTCAATGAAGTATGGTTAAAAGCATCAATCATCCTAAAATCCATCAATCCCAAGATTTCAAACAAGTTACACACCACGAAATCGAGGAATTAATAAGGCAAACCCTGTCAGACCCCGTTCTTGGGTAGCCATTTTTCATCAATCATCCAATTTCGTCAAATCTAAGATTTCAAATGAGCCCCGTGCCACGAAATCAATGAATTCAATAAGACTAAACCCTTTCAGAGCCCATGCTTGGGCAGTATCTTCTAAATCTACCATCCCACTTGATGTTCTCAAATGTGCGTAAATGAGTTCTTTCTGGCTAATGCAAAATGAGATATAATTTCATTTTCACAAATAAAAAAAAAAATAAAAGGAAAACCTCCAATTCAACCTATCCATTATATCAAATTTCATATTCAAGCCTATACCATTTCTTTGCGAACCTCAACCCTATCCACATTACATCCTAAAATCAAGTCATCTCTAATCGAGAAATGATTTGAAAAGAATATTTCTACCACGAATGTTCGTTGATGATGAAGGAATAACTATCTAAGAGAAGTTTACAAGAAGTGTATCGTGACTTAAAAGGACATAGTGAAAACCTATAAAGGCGTTGAAAAAAAATCAAATCATGGGAAGATCAAATATTATAGGCACGATGAAAACCTGAAAGGGCATCGATGCGCAAAAATTATGGAGCCGGACTTGGTGAAAATCATAACTGGTACTAAGGGCATAAATGAGAAAAAAAATATATATATATCATCTTTATCCACTAATCATTTCTACCTCGAAAATGTTTAAAGTCCGAGTAATTATCGATCTATCAATATCTCGAACAAATTCTAAAGTCTACCACTAATCACTAATCATCACACAATCATTTATCTCATTATCAAACACCATATAGTCATTTTCTATCATTTTGTCGATATTCGATAGTGGGGATGACTCTAAATGACCTTAAAAAAGATTGAGGAAAACTACTATCTATTTGACAGACACACCCTGGGCAGTATTCAACAATGCCAGATTCTTCATCTAGTTATTTTGCTCATACTTAAAAGATGATTTTAAAAAAAACAACAAAGAGTTTTTTGCATGCATCATGTCAAACTAGTATTTTTGGGCTTGTGATGAAATATTCAATTTATTCCTTAAAAATAAGGTATCTAATTACCCAAGGTCAATAATTATCAAAACTATTTTGCATAAATAATTTTCTTAACATTTTCTCATCAACAAGAGTCTAAGCTATATGATGCCCCCCAGTACGAGCCTAAACTACCTGGTACTCCTTAACAAGAGCTTAAACTGTGTATTTCTCCTCAACAAGAGCGTAAATTGTATGATGCTCCCACTACGAGCCTAAACTGCATATTGTTTCTTAACAATAGAATAAACTGTGTGATACTCCCTAGTACGAGCCTAAACTACCTGCTGCTCCTCAGTAAGAGCCTAAACTACATATTGCTCATCGTCACATGAGTATAAACTGCATGATATTCTCAGTTTTTTATAATAAAAAAAAACAAAAATCCAAAATCAAAAACAAAAAATAAAAAATAAAAAATAAAAAACAAAAAGTAAAATAAAAAAAAACAACGAAAAATCAAAGAAAAAAATCTTGATCTTCCTTAGATTTCACAAGTTCGTCATTCAAAGCAAAAAATGTTAAATCATTTTTATTGAAACACACTCATATTGCAATTCTCATCTCCATTTTTCACAATCGGTTCAATCCTTGTCAGACTCCTAACCTGGGAAACCATCTTATTATAGCAGATTCCATCCCTGTCATACTCAAAGCTTGGGAGGATTATGTTTTCTTTTATTTTTCTAACAATTAAAACCATAGAGTATTACGACAAGTTTGAAATATTTTTTTGTGTAAACTTGTTAAAGGATTATCACAAGCACCTTAGTTCCTCTAAAAAAGTTTTTATTATTTGAACGTATCTCGTAGAAAAAAATTAAAAAATCAAAAAAATCTTTTTTTAAGTTACATTCAATCCCAATTTCTCAAAATAGAATAAAAAACACCAGAATTTATCATCGAATCTGATATCTCAAACGAACCCTGTGCCACGAGATTGAGGAATTCCAAGGCGAACCCTATCAGACCACGTGCTTGAGTAGTCACTTTCCATAAATAAATAAAAATATCTTCAATCCACTCGGTGTTTTGAAATCGTATTCTTAACAAAGCTTTCGAGCATGTACAAACAATCTATTCTTTGCAGCTCTTTGCATGCAAATCCTGCAAAAAGGGGCAGTTGTAGACACCCCAATTTGAACGGGCCCCCACTCGAAAAGGCCCCAAAAATAACAGATTTCTAATAAAATTTGCCAAGGGGCCTAAAAAATCCAATTCGTCAAAATGTGAAATTTTCATTAATCCAAGGATTCCTAAGACTCCTAAAAAATTAAATGAATTTAGAATAATACTTGGGATACCCACCACTTCCCCTACTTTTCACCGCTCTACCCTCGAAATCAAATTACTCCAAGCCCCACTCAAAGCCCACAAACCCTTAACTCATAAAAAAATCATTTCTTACCTTATCCAACCTAACTTAAACATAATTCCATATTATCCAAACCTTAAAAATCCCCAACCATTAAGTCTCATCCTAAGATAAACTCTACCTAACCTCAAATAACCTACAACCTTCTAAAAATCCAAGCTCAACACACCAAAGCCCACAACCATTATCTATATCAAATCTACACCCACACCCATAATCCTAACCCACAAACTATTATCTATATCAACCAATCACCCTTTTGATCACCAAATGGGACATATGTCATCACCCCAACCTACCTCCCTCATCCAACTATCTACCCCCATCACCTTTCTCTAACAAACCATCTACCCACATCACCTATCTCTAAAAATCATCTCAACCCATACTCTTTCCTAACCTACCACATCATCATCTCTAAAAAATCATCTACCCCCATCTTAACCCATACCCTTCTCTAACTTACCCTCATTATTACTTACAAATCTATCTCTACAAACAAAATCCACATCCTTCATCTCTAATCAAATACTCATTCTCTCCAATCAACTCATCTAATTACCTCACCTCCCCATCTCTTTTTGACTCATATCATCATCCCCTTAACCCTCCTAAAATTCAATCAACCAACCCCTTACACAATCCATTCTCCTAACCTAAACACCATTTTCCTTCAACCTACCTAACACTCAATCAACAAACCACTCCCTTACACCCCCCATTCTTTGAAATCAAATACCCATCATCTTACCTCACCAAACACTCCACCCAAATGGATTGGGTAGGAGCCAAACCATTTGGATAAAAAAAACTACCTATTTTCCCTTATTACATAACTATCATCAACATAACTCTAAATTTCACACCCCCCACCTTCAAATCCCATGTCATTCTCTACTCTTCCATTATTTCACCCAACATACCCCTAAAATAACATCTAAACACCTATAAATACCCCCTCCCCTTCCAAAATGGGTACCAAGTCTTGGACTAAAAAATCTTTCCTCAACTCTCTTCTACTTAATTCTCACTCTCTTAATCTAATCTAAAAAAAATACTCTCATATTCCATCAAGGACTCAAAGAAGAAGAAGACATATAAGAAGAAGAAAAAGGAAGGAAGGAAATAAAGAAAAATTAAAGCTTCAAGATGGGTCAAAGGAATACACATCCCCCTATTTCTCTCTCCTCTCCATATCGCTCTTTTATAATCTTCTCACCTCTTTAATTTTTTTATAAAACAACTTAAGATGTAATGCTCCCCCTCCCTTATCTTCGATAGATCGAACTTCAATTCGGTTGAAAATATATGGGTTGTAACTACTTTTAAAATAAAATTGATTTAATCCTTCCAATTGTTTTGAGGTAACTGATATTCAGGTCCTTCTAAATCCATAAGAATGGACCCATAACCATAGCCAATATTTTTCAAAAACACATATAGTTCCCAAGGCCTTATAAGGATCATCTCCTTCAATGGGATGATCCTATAATCAAGCCAAAAGTAAATCCCTACTTAGGGTACAACTTATCGACACGTGACACTTTATTTTACTTTATATTTTCAATCAAAATGATCAAGTTCTTTAAGGTTACCACCACTTGGTGGAGAGAAAGGGATGCCTAATACCTTACATTTTCTCTAATCGAACCACTTACCCCGATCTTCAGTTGGATCGGTATGTTATCTATCGAGAGTCACAAAACGCTAAAAATGACACTTTTTCTAAAATACATATCAGGTGACCATTCACACCTTTTTACACATATGAATGGTGGTGATTCCAAACTTTCATAGAAGTGGTATTTGTAATCGAAAATTACGTATCTACAAGCGTTTCTCGTATGAATATTCTTGTTTTATATCTATTACTGAATCTACTTTTGATCTTCAAGGTATGACTTTTTTCTTCTAAATCTGAATGTTTTATAACTTTTTGGGGTGTTTTTAGGACTTTTGGATGTTTTTTAGGTTGAAAATTAAGGCTTGGGGGTTAGGTATGGACTTGGGACTCCAAATTTGAAGTTTTAAAAAGTATTTAGAAGAGTTTTACCTTAATTTTCTAAGATTTCTCTTGACCTACGAAATTAGGTGGTAAAGGCTCCTTTTTAAAGAGTTTTGTGATAAGATTAGGGTTTGATTAGGTTTCTTAGAGATAAAGTCTATCTTTAACTAATCGGTTAAGTACTTTAGATAATATTTTAATTAGTTTTTATTTGAATTTTGAATTTTCTGACTTACGTAGAATCAATTTTTAAAATTTTGGAGAACCCCTATAATAGAGGATTCTTTATTAAATTATTATGAATTCTTTAGGACCCCCAGTGAAGGATTCTTTATTAAATATCAGGTGGGTCCACTTGAATAAATAGGCCACCACTTAAAATTTAATCAATGAACTTGATTAATTGAATTTATTTGCTAAATTTTTTTTAATTTAATTTATTAAGATTTTACTTTACGTTAATTAATATTTTAACTATTAGTTTTAGAATTTTAAATTTTAGGATTGGAAAATTATTGTTTTATCCTCAAAGAGGACTTTTGCCTTGAAATGGGTTTTTTTCGATGTTTTGGAATCAATTTTTTGTAAAAAATTCAATGAGAGTATTTGTTTGTGTCACTTGTGAATTTTTGGCATTGAATTATCATGAACCCTAAGAGAGGTATTTTCATAATTTTGTCAAATTTTATGAAAATTGGTGAAGCAATTTATTTGATTTTATTTTATTATTTTATGTGTTCAAAAGGGTTTTCCTAAGCGTAATGTATCCTCTAATGATGTTTTGGTATTAGGGGTATTTTGATAATTTGATTAATTTTTAGTGATTTTTTTCATGAAACTTCTTTTAATTGCAAAATGATGATTTCTATGTTTTGAGTCATACTTTCCTAGCGTAACATGATTTCTAGAATTTATTTGTATGAAATATCTCATCTAAGCTTTGGAAACATATTTAGTAACAAATAAAAACTTTAGAATATTCATGCATCATAGTGAACCATTTAGAAATGGTCTTGAGATCCAATTTTCTTTCCTATGGATTTTAAATCCCTACTTCTGTTGGGCAACCCCAAACATGTAATTATTTCAAACTAGGTTTCCTACCAATCCATAACTCGAAAAAAGTTTTAGGAACTATTTTACTAGGAACTCTGTTTAATGTTTTTCCCCACAAGAATTCTGGAACTGCTGAATAACTCAATATACTCCTAACCATATCTATATATGTATGATTGTGCCTTTAAACTATACCATTCTGCTGAATTGTCTCAAACATTGCATACTGTGCATAAATACCTAACTTTTCTAAGAATTTGTCAAAATGGTCATGGTTCTGACCTGATTTATTAAATCTACCATAGTATTCACCACTTTTATCTAATTTGACTATTTTAACCTTCTTATCTAACTGTCGTTCTATCTCAGTTAGAAATATCAAGAAGATATCTACAGACTGAGATTTTTCATAAATCAAATAAACATAATTAAAACTATAAAGATCATCTATAAAGGTGATGAAGTATCTTTTTCCACTTAAACATGTAGTAGAAAAGGGTCCATAAATGTTAATGTGTATGATCTCAAGAAGTTTTATACTTTTTATGACTCATTTATTAGTATGTCTGATTTACTTTCCTTTAATGCAATCTATACATATTGAGAAATCTGTGAAATTTAAATTGTCCAAAACTTTGTCTTTCACTAATTTCTCTATCCTAACCCTAGATATGTGTCCTAGACGTTTATGCCCCAAGATGAAAGAATTTTCATTTATCAAGCCACGTTTCAAACCATTATTCGAATGTAAGAAAATTAAAGACTATGCATAATTAAAATTTAAATTAATTTATATAAACCATCAATTAAAATCCCAGATCCAACTAAAACTAAATCTAAAATATAATTTAACACTCCATATTTAAAAGAAATTGAATATCCTAAACTATCTAGTCTAGATAACTAAATTAAATTTCAAGATATGGTAGGAACATAAAAATTATTTTTCAGATCCATATGAAAACCAATCTCCAATACCAAGTGCTAGGCTCCTACAACTAGCACTTGCGACTGAGATGATTTCCCATGAAGATAAACCTTTCACTTTGTATTGACTTCCTGCTTAGAAGGAATACATGCATCGAATTCGTAATATGATTTTGACTCCAAAATCAATTCACTAGGTATTAAAAGGTACTTCAATGAAGTTTGATTCATAACATACAAAAGAAAAAAAAAACATATGTTTCTTTTTAAACCAACTCCTACATTTTACACAGTCCTTCTTTATGTGTCATGTTTTGCCACAAAAGTAGCACTTGACACCATTGTTGCTTTTTTCCTTTCTACTTGATTTGCATTTTAAGATTAGTTCTTCTTCCATTTCTTTGACATTTCTCATTTCTTTCCTGCTCAATCTCGTCTTCTCTTGAATACACATATTAGTCAGTTCGTTCACACTCAACTTATACTTATTAATGTTGTACTAGATCTTAAAGGAACCAAATTGAGCTAGTAAGAGTTGAGGATAAATTGTACTAAAAAGGAATCATCCATACTCATTCTTAATGATCTAAGTTGTGGCGCCCCACCAAACACTAACACAAAGTCCCATGTCAGATCTCGAGATACTAGATGGCACCTCGAAATTTCGGCATGGTCTCCTCTGTTTATGCTAGTTTTCCAAGGCGTTCAACCTGCACCTGATAAATGACATACATTATCCGACATATATAAATACAAAATATAATACAAGCGGAAGCCTATATACATCTAATAACATACAATAGATCAGAGTGCGGAAGGATAACCAAAATATAGAATTATACAAACATTCCTCAATCTAGCAAAAGTCTTACCGCTTAATACAACATCTATAATACTCCTAGACAAATCGATACTACTAGTCTCAATACTTATCAAGTAACGAACTCTGATTGTCTATCTGACCCACCAGATGATCTTCACTCGTGCTCTATACCTGTCTCCCCAAGCTTTAAATTTGAAATTAAAAAAATAGAGAAAGAAATGGTGAGTAACAAGGGTTACTTAGTAGGAAAGCAAACAATTTATGCTAATAACCTTTCCTAACATGAATGAATATATATACTGAATCATTTTAAAATATACAAAATTTTATAGAAGAAACTACGATTAACTGGTACATATAGCCAAGGATGTGTAACTAAACATTTTAAAACTCATATTACATCAATCAACAGTATCCACTATAGCATTTTTTTTTATAGAAATTTATTTGACCAAATGGAAATATTAAATATGCATTTCATTTTATATTTCAAAATAAAGCACTAGATACATAATACACAATGGTGGAATAGTAAAATTAAAGAGTTGGGATTCACGACTGGATCGTTCCTAGTCAGGACATAATGTTTCATAATAAAGAATTAATTCCTGATTTTGTGGCTGGTCACTGTTTACCACACTTGTGGGACCATTTATCCAGATCAGGCTGATCGTTTGACGTGACCGTAAGTAATGGATCTCTTTTCGATGTGTCAGAATGCTCGACTACTATAAATTGTTAGTAATCACTGACTAATCACCTTCGTCTATGCCTATCAGGTGTGCATATGATTCTCAAATATACAAATCATTCGTATACGACCACATTTACATTACAAGTTCACTGGTAAAGATAGAGAGGAATAAATCCAAATTCCAGTTGTACCTCCACTCTCATACGCGTCCCATACCACGTATGAGCTTTGTGGTCCCTACCGTACATCCTAAGATAGTACACCACTCCGGATTATATGACGCACTATCCCTTCAAGCATTCACAGACTCTTTAATAGCTCACAAAATAGCTACATATATATATATATATATAGATATATTATTTTCATTTGAAAACAAAAAAGAAATTAACAATACAAGGTTGAGAATAGATATCCAGTTTCCTACCATGCAACTGTAGCCACCCAGCCTAAAATAAATAACAGAACTTAGAGCCTCGACACCAACAGAATTTAAATAAACATGCAACCAATCATTATCCTTGGATATCCCTTTACCAACTTACATACAGCATTACAATGTAAAATACAGACATCACCCCTCGACTGTGATTCTTACATTTTACTGTTTCATACCCTTTTTTCATTTTTTTTTCAATTTTGACAGTATTCAATCGATCGAACAAGATATTCACTTTCTGATATTCATCAACTCAATATGAGTTCATTGAATATTAAATCATTTTTTTTTCAATTATGAAATTTATTTTTTCAATAACATTGAAAAAATACAAAATTTAGATCAAAATGGGGTGCGAACGGTGCATAAGACCTAACTGACGGAAATAACCTAATGAAATATCCTACCCACGTATAATTTGTTATAAAATACAATTAAACATATCACATATGCAAGTTTTTGCATGAATTTGAAATAACCAATTGAATTCTATATTTTTGGAAATACATTATAAATTTTTAATAAAATCCTAAATGCAGTTTTCACAATCTACGATTACTAAAAGAAATTGAGAGTTCCTTATTATCTTTGTGAGAGATGATCAAAGCATGTGCATGAAAATCGAGACGATCGGCACGAAAATTGAGATCGATCAAATTTTGAGACGATTGATTTTTGAATATTGTCTGGTGATTTCGAAGATCTCGATGCCGTCGTCATTTCTCCCTTCTGCGACGGAGGATAGTTCAACCCCAAAATAGATGAAATCTGAGATCGAAGTTACGAAACCCCTGTATATATATATGGCTAAATTTTTATTATATGAGACGAAAGAGAAGAGGAAACGAGAAGAAGTTGGGTGGTTTTTATAGATGTCGAGGCTACGGACCTTTTTTCTTTCTGCATCAGAGGTCAAAAACGTACCGTTCGCGGCGAATATGAGCTGGAAAGTCGAGGAAAAAAGTTAAATTTTTATAATAAAAAACGTTGGCTGATTTTTTGATAGTTTTAAATGATGATGGATAGTGAAATTTTTTTTAAATTTATTTATATAAAGTTTTGGGATGAAATCGGTATTTTACCTATTGTTTCGTTCGATGATAACTTGACCGTCAGGACTCCAAAAGTGACGAATGAATGCTCTATTTTATCTAATTTTTCGTACTGGATCTAATGGTGTAGTTAAATTCTACAAATTATGTCTCTAACAAAAATTTACTTTTTTGGCCCAATGGGACCCTAAAATTGACGTCGTTTCATTTTTTACTATAATTCGACTTTTTAGACTCCAAAAATGATAAGTAAATAATCCATTTTTTATAATTTTTTGTTACAAATCCAATGGTATGATCAAATCTTAACAATTCTTACTCTAGCAAAAAATCATTATTTTAGCTAGTCCGACTCAATAATCGATGATTTTGCAACTTTTCTGTTCGGACTCGCATTTGAGCGTGCTTACAGACTAAAATATGTTTTCCTACCATTTTGAATCCAATGGTATAGTCATATTTCATTAAAAATGATCAAAATAAAACCCTACAACTTTACCCTATGTTCCACTTTCAGGATTTTCTTAAAATTTCATTATTTATTTTTCCTCGAGAAACAAATAAAAAATTTGAGTTTTACATTCTCCCCCCTTAATAAAAAAATTTTCATCGAAATTGAAATCATATCTTATCAAACTTCGTCGTTACCACACAACATGTATAGTAAATGATACCTGCCCTTAACTATCATCTATTTTTCGTTCTAAGCAAATCTCATTTTCAATTCATAAACCTTATGTTACCTATATTGCATCAACTCAAAACATTCATTAATTAATCACTCCAATTCACATTATAACAATCGATTCACATTATATTACTTCCCCACCAATATCTATCAACAATAATCATTTCACATCTTCTTTACTCTTTATCTTCTTTACTTCTCTCATCAATTACACCGTCTATCCTACCCACGTATAATTTATTGTAAAATATAATTAAACATATCAAATATACAAGTTTTGACGTGAATTTGAAATAACCAATTGAATTCTATATTTTTGGAAACACATTACAAATTTTTAATAAAATCCTAAATGCAGTTTTCACAATATACGATAACTAATAGAAATTGAGAGTTCTTTTGGGACAGTTGATTTTCAAATCTAACTCGGTGGTTTCAAAAATCTCGATGCCGTCATCATTTCTCCCTTCTGCTACGGAAGACGGTTTGACCCCGAAGTAGATGAAATCTGAGGTCGAAGTTATGAAATCCCCGCATATATATACGGCTGATTTTTTATGATACGAAATAAAAGAGAAAAGGAAATGAGAAGAAGTTGGGTGAGTTTTGTAGATGTCGAGGGTGTGGACATTTTTCCCTTCTGCGTCGAAAGTCGAAGATAGACCGTTCGCTGCGAATCTAAGTTGGAAAGTCGAGGGAAAAATCAATTTAAAAAAAAAAAAAGTTGGTTGGTTTTTGGTTGATTTTAAATGATGATGAATAGTGAAAATTTTTAAAATTTATTTATATAAATTTTTGGGACGAAATCGGTATTTTACCTATTATTTCGTTCGATGATAACTTGACCGTTTGGACTCCAAAAGTGACAAATGAATACTCTATTTTACCTAATTTTTCGTTCTGGATATAATAGTGTAGTAAAATTCTACGAATTATGTCTCTAACAAAAATTTACTTTTTTGGCCCAGTGGGACCCTAAAATTAATGTCGTTTTCATTTTTAACGATAATTCGACTTTTTGGACTCCAAAAATGATAATTAAACAGTCTATTTTCTATAATTTTTCATTACGAATCCAATGGTATGATCAAATCTTAACAATTTTTACTCTTGTAGAAAGTCATTATTTTAACTTAGTCCAACTCGGTAATCGATGATTTTACAATCTTTCTGTTCGAACTCGCATTTGAGCGCGCTTATAGGTTAAAGTATGTTTTTCAACCATTTTGAATCCAATGATAAAGTCAGATTTTGTTTAAAATGACCAAAATAAAATCCTATAGTTTTACCCTAAGTCCCACTTTCAGGATTTTCTTAAAATTCCACTATTTATTTTTCCTCGAGATACGAATCAAAAATTTGAGTTTGTAGTATTATATGTTATGTTAAGGATATGATCTTGAATTCCTCGCATCCCATCGTATTTCATATTTGTCAACTCAGTCATCAGAGTACCCGCAAGTAATTTATCAGTAGAGTTGAACTTTTTTTCCATATTCTTCAAATACTTCTGTGTATTGTCATTCAAAGGTAGGGATGTTTTGATGTTGTTAGTGATCTCCATCTTTATAAACATCAAATTAAGCCTATTCGATATTTTTTCAAGTAATAATCAAGTTCTCTTGCTCTATCATACTACTACTACAACATTTTTGATCTACAGCGACGAATATTTCTACCGCTATAGGATATTTTTTCTGTCGGTAAAAGCTATTGCAACGAATGAGCAGTGGAACCAAGATTCGACGTTGTTTTCTCGGTCGCTAAATGTAGCAACGGATAACTTGTTCCACTGTTGCAGGTAATACCTTTAACGATGGATATTAATATCCGCTACAATATGTTAATTTTTTAACTAATAGAATATAATACATATAATAGCGGATATTAATACCCGCTCCAATAAATCAATTTCTTAATAAATAAAATGTAATACATATAGTAGCGGATATTAATATATGTTGCAATAGCTTAATTTTTAACAAATGGAATATAATACATATAGTAGTGAATATTAATATCCGCTGCAATAGGTCCATTTTTAACAAATAGAATGTAATACATAGAGCGGTGGATATTAATATCCGCTACAATAGATAGTTTTTAAAAATGGAAAAGGGGGATATCCGCACCCCCGTCTGACCTCTGACATTCTCATACATTTCTGTAATAATAGAGAAAGTATAGAAAAAATCATCAGCTTCAATAGGCTTAAAAAAAACATCGAAAAAGAGCTCTATTATGAAACAAAATTCTCTTTTTTTTACCATCAACCCAAAAGAGATTGATAACTAGGAATGGAAGAATTGAAAATAATTAGCTTCTAATTAAATTCAAGGCAACCCACGATATGCTGGAATGAGCTTCAAGCAAATGAAGAAACTGAAATATGACTAACATATCACACCCCTGCAATATTATTATTTATCAAAAACATAAAAAGGAAAAAAAATTCAATGAAATTGATTTTCTATGCCTCGTAATCTTAATTTTTGTCATTCATAAAAAATGGGTCATTAGTTTAGAAGCAGAAATCTCCAACCCAATATACAACCCCAACTTCAAGACTACCCCATGTTCATAACACCAAGAAACGACTACTACTACTATTTTTTTTTGTCAAAACCAACTCTAACTTGTACACTTCTGTTCTTTCACCAACTATTAAGCTAAATTAAGTATGTGCAGGTTGTAAGAGAGTCATTAAGGATGGCTTCAATAGTACCATGGTTCCCAAGAATAGCACTCACAGATTGTGAGATTGAAGGTATGATTTCAAATGAGAACAAATCTAAAGTTTATCAATATCCTTGGCATTTCAATTCTGGACAATGTAGAAGTTGCTAATGCATACTTCTCTACAAGTTTTAAGATTAGGAAAGGTTGGATAGTTAACATTGATGCTAGATCAATACACCTCAATCCATCTATATATCATGACCCCACCAAGTTCCACCCTTCAAGATTTGATGTATTGAATCATAAGAGAATCCAATTGCTTACATTAGTATTTTACCTTTTAGGAGAATCCATGCTGCATAGTACACAAGAATAACATATAGATTTGCATCAAAGGAAATAGATGCCGGAAAAGGTATCAAAGTCTATAACATAACTCTTGAAGCTTAAAACAGGACTCATGTTACCAACCCCATTCTGACATGGGGCTCAACGAAATTAACTACAATGGACCTCGTCCAAGCTATGCCTTAGACGTGTTCAAATTCAGGTGTCACTAGTTGAAGAGGACTAGGGACTGGACTACCGTAGCCCAACTTTTGTTGTTAATGGGGGCATTTTCACTGCTTATGAGATAAATCTACGATGCTTATTTACTAATATCAATGGAACGGATAAAACTGAAAAGGAAGACTGTTCCTAAAACTAAGATTGTTTTCTACACAATGAATTGTAAAATGACATTTACGTTGTAATTCACACGAATTTTTATTGTATGTTGTTTTCACTCGATGCTACTTTACATGACTTTATGCTACTTTTTCTATTATTCTAGATGCAAATGTCAAAAGATGTACAGAAATTTCCTACTCAACAGTCTCAAACTAATGGTGAAAACCAAGTGAGACTAGAGACTAGTAGCATTGTATTTTGAGAGATTTGAAATGTGAATTTAGATGAGATAGTATTGCACAATAAACAACATGAGCAAACCATGTAATCTTTCATTGCGAATAATTGAAAATCACACACCACTTCAATAGTTAATCTCAACGTGCACCACTTTGGCAGCTCTTTGGATCTACTTATTTGGCAAATCCTGTGTGAATAAGATGAGAAATAATAATAAATCAAAGCAAAACAAACCAATGTGAAAAAAACAGATAAGAGTGCTTGTAGAAGCTTTGAAGGTGCTGAATTTGTAAGATGGCTCCATTGTTTAAGAGATCAAAACTCAAAGGTGCAAACGTATTTTTAAACTCAATAGATTTTTTGTGAACTTGGTCCGATGGAAATAGATCTTCCGCATGTCAAGAATCATTTTACCAAGTAAAGAAAATATTAGGCATCTTGTTGCAAATTGATCTTCTTTTCCAAAGATTTACCTTGCTGAATTTAGCAAAATACAACGTTCAATCAAGGACTAATGGTAACAAATTTCAACAAAACAATCATCTGTTACCTGGCTTGATAAAGTCAGAAAGACCGAAATTAATAAGCTTCATCTCTGGTGGTAAAAAGAAAAATATGTCAAGCAGAAAGAGCAAAGAGTGTTGGTGGTTAAAAGTCTTACTAAATTTCTTTTGCAGCATAGGGAATAACAGAAAATGGTAGTTAAACATGAAGAGGAAGAAACCATTCTATTCTAGAAGGAAATAACACATTCAAGACCCTAAATGAGTACAACTATTAATGAATTAATGAGTTCATCATGCACACCTCTGGTTTTAGATCTCATTGCACAACACCTTGAAGATGACAAAAGGAAACCACACCCAAAATTTGTGGAACAATGACTTTTGCGTCTTCCTCTGTGTATCTACCAACTCTGCAGAAAACAAGAATAGTATGTAATGACTTCAAATAAATCCTTAACCCTACTCTTTTCTTTCTTTTTTTTTTCCTTTTAATAAGTGACAAATCCTTCCTTAATTCAACAATGGATATAAGAGCCTCTACCATAGCCATTACAAAAATAAGTAATTCTTCTTTACCTGGATAAAATTCTGTCGAGCAATTCTCCACCTTTGGACAATTTGACAAGAAAAGAAACAAACTTCAATAAATTCCAGGAAAAAAAATTGAAAAATAAAAACAAACCTTGGGAATTACCATCAAATCATATGATGCCACTATCACAAGCTTAAATTTAAAATCTTCAAAAGTAAGATCATCATTTAACACAAAAATCACTGATCAAAAATATATGATGACATTTCTTTCACAGAAAGTTCATCAAAATGGAAATACACTTGCATAAATCAATCTCAATTTTTAAAACATAATTGATTAATCCCCGCATGACCTCATAAACAGATCCTACTGAGTCAAACCTAAGGATGGAAGTAATTGTGGATCAAAGCTTGTCAACTTCATAGCAAAAATCAGCTTAAGGGAATTTATGATTCTGTGTGCCACACCTCTAACTTGGTCAATCATTATTTTCTAAAACATAATTCAATAAAACAAAGATTTTCTCGAACATATGAGACAACTTGAGCACCAAAGATACTACTGCTAGTAGTTTTGGAATATTCAAGAAGTCTATGAGTTTTGCTCTTAGTTATGAAAAGAAATAATGATTTTCCTTTTTGAGTGATTTAGACATATCCCTCCATGTTTTGGTGAAAATTTGAGATGCCACCAACCCACCCCTATGTTTTCAAACTGATGACATGCCCCCCTTGATATTGGACAAGAGGCAATGTCATCAACAAAAAATTGAAAGAGGGGCGGAGGGGAGGGGGGAAAATGGGGAGAGAGGTGAGGGAGAGGACAAATAGGGGTGTCTCAAAGTTTTGTGGGGTAAATTGCCCCCACCAGCTCCTTACTAGCTCCGCTCCTGATCCTACAAAATCCAAGGAAAAACGAAGTCCACCACCTCAGCAAAAGCCATAGCCTTCTGAAACTGGTTTCAAGACAAATAAGGCCATTAGATAGTTTAGGTGACTTCTTATTGTGATGAAATCATGATTTAAAGGGCTCAAGGTCTTGGATAACCTAGCTAGAATTACTTTGGGCGATGTTGGGAATAGAGAGAAGTTGATAATTTATTCGGGACAAAGTGGAATTTTATCCCCCAAAAATATATATAGTATAATAAACAACAGTTATGGCTTTGGAAATTATAGCTGAGGAGATCACTCCTTTGGGGAGGGAGGGGAATGGAAGCAATGAGAAAACCAAACTAATTTATCTCCTATCTGAGCAATGAAAATACTAACAATACTTGTTTCTGGTTGTACTGTTGCTGAAAATTTGAATGCCAAAAATCAATTACTAATTAATTTTTGAACTCCCAAGCAAGGACCATGTGTTATTCAAGCATCTATAGTTCTCTTATGTATTCCAAAAAATTAAAATTCTTTTTGAAGCTCTTAACTTGCTCCTAGTAGAGGTTATAATTTAGTGACAACAATACATGGAAACTACAGAAATTTGTTAATCTGAAATACAGGGCCAAGAGATAACAAAACCAAGTAAACAATAACTCCAATAGTCTCAGAAATTGAGAGAAAGTATGTCATTCACAAATTCACTATCAAATGTGATGCCTTGGAACAAAGAAATTCAACATAAATAAAGAGAACACATTCTCATTGAAATAGCCAAACAAATCACGAACATTCTGTGAACATACGGTTTGTGTAAAAGGTATTGTTCGTTAATACTTGAGGCAAAAGGAAGACAAAATGATATCTCTAGCATTAATTCCATAAAATTATGGACAACTGAGAAATAAATGGTACCTTTAAAGTTGCATGTTTGAATGGTGTGAAGTGAAGATATGATTTGACTAACTTATAGATCAATATATCTAAAGGCACAACACAATTTCCATCTCACAACCATGGGTGAGCTGACAAAATAGAAGTGTTTGTTAGTTTCCAACATGCCATAAATAGGCCATACCCAAATACTGCCACTAACAATAGATATCCCAAATGTTCAACATTTAACTGAAAGCAATAGCAAAAGAAGAACTAGGAGCTTCATTTTCCATAGTTTCACCGTTAAATTTAGCAAAATACAACGTTCAATCAAGGACTAGAGTCATAAGAGAGTACAAAGTCTTGAGACGAAAAGTAGGGGAAAAAGCATAACTACAATTGAGTAAAGATATTATAATATGAAGAAAGCAATAGCTAAAAATCTGAAGAAAGGGACAACAATATGAGAAATTAAGAACTATTCAAGTATTTAAACAGAAGTGGGTAGCTTACATCAGTGTGGCATTCTAACAAAATTTTCACAGCGTCCTGTTATCCATGGCCACCAACCCAAATCAGCGGTGTACCCGCATCACTTTGCAATTCCACATCAACCCCTTTGGAAAGTAAATATCTAAGCAACTCAATGTTTCTTGCAAACATGATGTTTTCTTTAGAACAACGAGCATGAATAATAAGATTATAAATAGAAATAAAACAATGGCCGAAAAACAAACTTAAAACAAAAGGTCAAAATTGACATGAAAGAACAAGAACACACAAACTCCCCAATTTCCCAAATGTGATGTACTCGTCGTCAGTCGTTAGTCTTTCTTCAAGATGAATATTAAGAATAAAAAGTTCCTAGTATAGTGTGTGCCTTACATATAATAATATAAAAATAAACAGAAAGAGTGCCCACAATTTCCTTACTATATTTGTTTAGCAAATACTTAAATTAATATCACTATCATAGTACACGAAGATTTTTGAGCACCTATACGTGTTATAACATCTTCTAGAGGAATGCTCACTAGGAGAAAGTATTAACAACAACCCAAAAAATACTTAATTTAAAGAAGCTCAAGGATAATGGATCACAAAGTTCGTTTGATATTTGATGCATTAAAGCAATCAACATAAGCTTCAATTCCACAACATTAAGCCTTCAACTAATTACTGACAGTTGGACAAACTCATAATTGGAAAAGCATATTAAAAATACAAGTAAAATCCAATGACTACGATAATCAACTAAAAAGATGGACATACAAGAAAAATAAAGAATAATAGGCTTTTAACATAAAATTTTTGGACTTTAAAACAGTTTAATAACAAAAACTACAATAATCAAGAAAGAATAATTCACTTCACTTTTAGTTATCCAACCCAATATAAAACATCATCTAAAATAGAAATCAGTTTATAATCTATCAGAAATCAATATATATATATATATATATATAAAATAATAATAATAATTTTCATCGCCATATTAGGTATCCAGATAATCATACTTGAGATTGTTTCCTATATTTAGTTAGATTTTTTGTTTTAGTCTTTTTAAGTTTTCTAAGCTAAATAACATAAACAAGTATAAAAAGCTTTCAATCGCATAAAGAAACCTTAAAATGCATCAAATTACTGCAACTCTATAATGTCAATGTCAAACAAATTTTCATGTTAAATGAATTAACTTGATTTGTATGTCAAAAACCATGGTTTCTAAAATCAAATAAAAACATAAACCCTAATCTATCAATAAAATCGATGCAAGAGGGCAACCTGAAACTAACCTCATTCTCTCAAGATCGAAGGGGTTTCGAGAAGGTAGCTGTGAATCAAGCGAGATGGATTTGGGCTTCCTCGCCTTATTAACATCTCCACCTCCTAAAAATGAGTTTCCCATGGATACTTACAAGAGTGTTAGGCTTTTTTCTTCGAATAAGTTAAAACTAATATGAAAAAAAATAATTCTGAATCCAAAATTAATGAAAAATAGGAGTATATCAGCATTTTCTATGAACTTAAAAAAAATGAAAAAAACAATTCTAGGCTATAAACTATTTTAATAAAAATACAAGAAAATCCTTTTATCCCCAATCACCAACAATAAATTCTTCCAAAACTAAAAAGACCCGATCTTATTCAAATATGAAATTAAAAATGAGAGAAAGTACTTTATAAGCAATTTGATGGAGAAATGAGAGAAACCCTAGGGTTTACTTCTATAAAGGAGCTTAATACCTTTTGAAATCACAGAAATCCCTTCGATAGAAAGATACCCTTAAAAATTGTGGACTTTCTGATCAAAAATCTTGAAATCGAAGGATTTTTACTTGAAATTACTTAGAAATATACCCTTTGGAAGCGATGATACCCTTTGTAAGAACTCCAAGCAAAAAATCAGAGAGAGAGAGAAAGCAAATTCTTCTCTTCATCAACTTTCAAATCAAATTTCTTTGAAGCGTTGTAACATGATCGAAGCATCAATCTCATAAAATCGAACTTTCAAAAATTTGACAGGTTATAGCACACAAACCATGCCATCAAACTTGGAATTTTTCACGTAGTGAGAGAGAGAGTAACGTGTGAGAGAATGGAGAGAGAGAGAGGGAGAGAGACAGAGAAAAGAAAGAGAGTAGAGAAACATCACTAAACAGAGTTTTTTATGTAAAAAAATTTGATTTTTTTAGCGGCGGATATGCTTTTTCGCTGCTATGTGTACACGAATCAACGAAAAACTATTTAGTATGAATTATTTTTTGCGTGTGAGGCGTATGCGCGATCCCTATAGCGTCGGATAAAATTATTTGCTACAGCAAATATGCCTATAGCATCGGATAAAATTATGCGCTACAATAAATGTACCTATAGCGTCGGATAAAATTATCCACTATTATAAATAGCCGTTGTAAATTAAAAATGTTGTAGTATACTCTTCGTAAGGTCAGCATGTTTTGCATAAATGAGTGCTAGGTCAAGACTTTGGACACCTAGAATGAATTGGATGTGCTCATATCATTTCAAAAAAATTGATCCAATAAGGATTGGGATGGGGATGCATGAGAGTGCAATGAACCGGGAACTGAAATAAAATAAAGACAATGCTCTAATAAGTGCCTTGAGTTTTATTTGACAAAAATAAACTCATTAATATGATCTAAATTTATTTTTTGGGTTAAACTAGGTATATTTATTGTTCACTTATTTTAAGGTAATTACTAATTTAGTTACCATATAAGGCTAATATAATTTACATAATTTATTCAGTCAGTTATCTTTGAGTATCAAATCCTAGTTCTATTAAATTCATAGGAATTATATTACCTTACCTAGATTTCAATTAGTTAAATACAATTATTCTTTGGGATAATCTCATTTATCTAATTGAGTCTGCAATTACAAATACTATTGTTCTATAATGTCTCCTCGAAAATAAAATTTAATGCAATGTAGATATTTCATAAATTTTACGACTTTATGCCACTTTGACTGCTATCAAATTAATAGAATTTAATCGTACCTAAATTGTCTAATAATATTTACTAGACCGTAAGGTTATACTATTATTTCAATTAATGATGATATTGCACACAAGAATATTCCTTTATTTAATATATTCATGGTCAAAACCAAAATTTGAATTTTGTATATTCAATATCAAAGTCGAAGCTTGAATTTCATGTATATAATGATCAAAATCGAATGTAAATTTCCTACATTCAATGATCAAAACAAAATCATACTTATAATCAAAATCGCATCTAAATTTTATACATTCAATTATCAAATCGAGATCATACTCTTGATCAAAATCGAATCTGAATTTTGTATATTCAATGATAAAAACGTAATATGCATTTCAAAGTCAAAACAAAATCTAAATTTTAAATATCAAAATCGAAATCTAAACTTTGAATATCAAAATGAAATCATACTTATGATCAAAATTAATCTAAATTTTATACATTTAATGATCAAAACATAATATGAATTTCAAAGTCAAAATGAAATCTGAATTTCAAATATCAAAAACGAAATCTAAACTTCAAATATCAAAACTAAAATTTGAATTTCAAATCTCAAAATCAAAATATGAACTTTGAATATCAAAACCAAAATCTGAATTTCAAATACGAAAATCGAAATCTAAACTTCAAATATCAAAATCAAAATCTGAATTTCAAATATAAAAATCGAAATATGAACTTCAAATATCAAAATCGAAATCTAAATTTCAAAACCAAAATCTAAATTTCAAAAATCAAAACCGAAATATGTATTTCGATTATCAAAGCCAAAATTTAAATTTCAAAATTGCAATCTAAATTTTGAATATCAAAGCCAAAATTTAAATTTCAAAATTGCAATCTAAATTTTGAATATCAAAATCAAAATCTGAATTTCAAAAATCAAAATCGAATCTTAATTGTATATACAACATAATCAAAGAGAAAAAAATGGAAAAAGAATTTAAGTCATGATAACTATTATGCATAAATAGTCTATAAATCAAGATATGGAGATTCAAGAAATCTAATGCTCTAATACCACATGTTAAATTTTAAACATATAAATCTTTAACATAACCTTTAATCTATAATTTTCAAAAGGATCTAAAATCATTTACATATCTCAAGAATACTATTCATATTACCAATAATTGGAGTTAGGGCATTTACCTTGTGCATAACAAAATCTTTGATTCAATAATTAGTTAGACATGTGCCTTTCCCAATCCATGTATTTGATGAAGTGCCTAAATCCCAATCACAATTTTTTTTAGTTATAGACCCACCTTCTCCTTCTTGTCTATATGAATCGGTTAGGGTTCTAGTGATTGATGGAGATCACTATTATACAATTCTATCTATAATGAGAATTTTTCACTCTCTCTTATTATGGGGTTGTCAATCATCTTTTATAGATGGCGATAGAGGGCCTAGAGTTCTTCTCTTAGTAAGATTCCTATCTATCAAAGTTTTCTACTAAACTTAAAAGAATATTTTCTAATTCCAACGCTATTAGGAATCCCTTTCAATATTGACATCTATTATTATAAAATCCTCGTACAATCAAACTGTAAAACCTAGAATTTTCGATTCGTATTTCGAGAAAAAATAAATATTAAAATTTTGAGAAAAATTCTGAAAATGGGATTTAGGGTAGAACTTTAGGATGTTTCTGATCATTTTTAATGGAATTTGACCTCACCTTTAGATTCAAAATGATCGAAAAATATACTTTAACATGTAAACACGCTTAACTGCGAATCCAAATAGAAAAGTTGCAAATCCTCGATTATCGAGTCAGATCAAGCTAAAATAATGATTTTTTGCTAGAGAAATAATTTTTAAAATTTGACCATATCATTGAATTCGTAACGAAAAATTATAGAAAATGAACTATTTATTTATCATTTTTGGAGATCAAAAAGTCGAATTATCGTTAAAAACGAAAACGACGTCAAATTTTAAGGTAACATCTAAAAGCTCCCTCGATCCGCGGGGTGCGCGGATCTGCTTTTGACCCTTGAGGTTTGGGAGTCGCCACCTAGTTATTGTGGTCTAGGAACCAAACTGACTCTAAAATGGATAAAAACTAATCTACTACAGAAAATCCGAATCCGGGGATCATGTTACGGGGTTGGAAGGTGTTAGGCACCAACCCCGCCCGGCCATTGCCGGTCTCTACTTATCCCAAATAAAGTTACATCGCTAATGACAAACCTAGATTAAAAAAATAAAAAAAAAAAACTTACCTTCGATCTGCAAAAGTGTTATTCCCTCAGATCTGGTGAGAATGGCTCCTTGTACCGTATTCCTTACTTCGTTCTATCTCCGGATCTGATTCCTGATCTCCGAGGTAAGGTATCTCCTTCTTGGATCTGGGTGCTTCGAATTTGTTGTAGATTTTTGGGATGTTTTTTAGAGGTTTTTAGGTATTTTTGAGGCTAAAATCGGAGTAGGGGTGTTAGGAAAGGAGTTGGGACTCCAAAATTAGGGTTTTGGGAAGGCTATGGAGGCTTCTTTACCTACTTTTCCTAGGGTTTTTTCTTTTATACGAAAATAGGGTGTGGAGGCTCCTATTTATAAAGTTTTTAGAAGCATTTAGGGTTTGATTAGGGTTTCTTTTAGGGTTTCAGTTAGGGTTTTGACTTAGTCTTTAGGGTTTTAGGGTTTTGACTTTAGTCTTATGAGATTGACTTGATTAGTTTTAGATTAGGGTTTGGATTTGGGGTTTTGACCTTAGTCTTATGAGATTGACTTGATTAGTTTAGATTAGGGTTTTGATTTAGGGTTTTGACCTTAGTCTTATGAGATTGACTCGATTAGTACCTTGACTTCAGTCTTGCTTGATTGACTTTAATTTTGACTTCAGTTTCACTTGATTGACTTTAATACCTTGACTTCAGTCTTGCTTGATTTACTTTTAATTTTTGGAGAACCCCCTTCTATTATATCTTTAATTCTTTGGACCCCCAAATGGAGGGGTCCTTAAAGAAATATCCCACGAACCCTCAACAATTTTGCCTGAGAGTTCAATTAATCGATTTTTTAGGTTCAACCTTTTAAATTAATTCATTGATGTTTCACTTTAATTATTTAATGTTTTATTTATTAATTTCGAATTTTTTAATTATGAAAATTATGAAATTACCGTTTTGCCCTCGGAAAGGATTTTTTACGTTTTAAGTCGTTTTTCAATGTTCCAGGATGTTTTGGAATCAGTTTTTGTAAGGAATTCAATGGGAATGTTGGTTTTTGTCATTTATGAAGTTTTTTGTATAAAATGATCGTGAACTTTATGAGGGGTATTTTCGTAATTTTGTCAAATTTTGTGAAAATTGGCGAAGTGGTTTACTTGGTTTCGATTTGTTGTTTTATGTGTTTGAACGGATTTTCCTAAGCGTAATGTAGGCTCTAAGGTTGTTTTGAGGTTAGGGGTATTTTGGTAATTTAATCATTTTTAGTGATTTTTATCATGAAGCTTCTTTTTGGTTTGCAAGATGATGATTTCTATGTTTCTGAGGTCGTATTTTCCTAGCGCAGCGTGATTTCTAAGTTTTGTCAATTCGAGATACCTCATCCGGATTTCTGAAACATATCTGGTAACAAAATAAAGCATTGGAATAGACATCCATCATTGGAAACTTTTGCGATCGGGTTGACGAGTTGATTAATCAGGCGGATGCAAAAATGGGGTGTCTACAGATGCCCCTCTTGGCAGAGGGTTGAAGCAAACTAGATAGCAAATCTATTTTGGTAGAAAGTGCGATATCCGAATGCCAAAGCTAGTGACAGTTCATTTTGCAGCCTGATTTAGCAATTCGTCGGGGTGTTCGGATCCTTGAGGGTTAAACTCTCCCCGAACTAAAAGGTTGTCAGGTCCTCGAGCGAGAGCTCTCACTGATGGCGTCAGATCCTTGAATTTTAAAGAATTCTCCCTGACTAAAAGAACAAGTGTGCAAGTGTGTGCACTGTGTGAAACTGAGTAAAATCTGAGCATAAACTAAGCATAACTGAGCATAAATTGAGCATAAAAAAATTGAATGTCTTACTTTACCTACCTTGGGTGAAAGAGTAATAAACAATTTTTTTTGAAAAGTTTTACTCTACCTACTCGGGGTGAAAGAGTAATGAACTATTTTTTCTAGGAATCCTACTCTACCTACTCGGGGTGAAAGAGTAATGAATTCTTTTTCGGGAGTTCTACTCTACCTACTCGGGGTGAAAGAGTAATGAACTATTTTTTCTGGGAGTTTTACTCTACATACTCGGGGTGAAAGAGTAATGGACTTATTTTCTGGGAGTTCTATTCTACCTACTCAGGGTGAAAGAGTAATGAACTATTTTTTTTTGGGAGTCCTACTCTACATACTCGGGGTGAAAGAGTAATGGACTTATTTTCTGGGAGTTCTATTCTACCTACTCAGGGTGAAAGAGTAATGAACTATTTTTTTTTTGGGAGTCCTACTCTACATACTCGGGGTGAAAGAGTAATGGACTTATTTTCTGGGAGTTTTACTCTACCTACTCAGGGTGAAAGAGTAATGAACTATTTAAGTATAATTTGAGAAAACCCTCGATGACATCTGGCTGAGCATAGTTCGAGCAAACCCTCGGCGGCATCTGAACATAGTTCCGAGAAAGCCCTCGGCGGCATCTGAGCATAATTCCGAGAAAGCCCTCGGCGACATCTGAGCATAATTCCGAGAAAGCCCTCGGCCGCAACTGAGCATAATTCCAAGAAAACCCTTGACGGCATATGAGCATAATTCCGAGAAAACCCTCGGCGGCATCTGAGCATAATTCCAAGAAAACCCTTGGCGGTATCTGAGCATAATTTCGAGAAAACCCTCGGCGGTAACTGAGCATAGTTCCGAGAAAACCCTCGGCGGCATCTGAGCATAATTCCAAGAAAACCCTTGGCGGCGTCTGAGCATAGTTCCGAGAAAATCCTCGGCGACATCTGAGCATAATTCCAAGAAAACCCTTGGCGACATCTGAGCATAGTTCCGAGAAAACCCTCGGCGGCATCTGAGCATAATTCCAAGAAAACTCTTGGTGGTATCTGAGCATAATTCCAAGAAAACCCTTGGCGGCATCTGAGCATAGTTCCGAGAAAACCCTCGGCGGCATCTGAGCATAATTCCAAGAAAACCCTTGGCGGCATCTGAGCATAATTCCGAGAAAACCCTCGGCGGTATCTGAGCATAATTCCAAGAAAACCTTGGCGGCATCTGAGCATAATTCTGAGAAAACCCTCGGCGGTATCTGAGCATAATTCCAAGAAAACCCTTGGCGGTATCTGAGCATAATTCCAAGAAAACCCTTGCGGCATCTGAGCATAATTCCAAGAAAACCCTCGGCGGCATCTGAGCATAATTCCAAGAAAACCCTTGGCGGCATCTGAGCATAATTCCGAGAAAACCCTCGGCGGCATCTGAGCATAATTCCAAGAAAACCCTTGACGGTATCTGAGCATAATTCCGAGAAAAACCCTCGGCGGTATCTGAGCATAATTCCAAGAAAACCCTTGGCGGCATCTGAGCATAGTTCCGAGAAAACCTCGGCGGCATCTGAGCATAATTCCAAGAAAACCCTTGGCGGTATCTGAGCATAGTTCGGAGAAAACCCTCGGCGGCATCTGAGCATAATTCCAAGAAAACCCTTGGCGGCATCTGAGCATAATTCCAAGAAAACCCTTGGCGGTATCTGAGCATAATTCCGAGAAAGCTCCCGGCGGCATCTGAGCATAATTCCAAGAAAACCCTTGGCGGCATCTGAGCATAGTTCCGAGAAAACCCTCGGCGGCATCTGAGCATAGTTCCAAGAAAACCCTTGGCGGTATCTGAGCATAATTCCGAGAAAAACCCTCGGCGGCATTTGAGCATAGTTCCGAGAAAACCCTCGGCGGCATCTGAGCATAGTTCCAAGAAAACCCTTGGCGGTATCTGAGCATAATTCCGAGAAAACCCTCGGCGGTATCTGAGCATAATTCCGAGAAAACCCTCGGCGGCATCTGAGCATAATTCCAAGAAAACCCTTGGCGGTATCTGAGCATATTCCGAGAAAACCCTCGGCGGCATCTGAGCATAATTCCAGAAAACCCTTGGCGGTATCTGAGCATAATTCCGAGAAAACCCTCGGTGGCATCTAACATAATTCCAAGAAAACCCTTGGCGGTATCTGAGCATAATTCCGAGAAAACCCTCGGCGGTATCTGAGCATAATTCCAAGAAAACCCTTGGCGGCATCTGAGCATAGTTCCGAGAAAACCCTCGGTGGCATCTAAGCATAATTCCAAGAAAACCCTTGGCGGTATCTGAGCATAATTCCGAGAAAACCCTCGGCGGTATCTGAGAAAAATCCAAGATAACCTTTGGCGGCAACTGAGCAAAATCCAAGATAACCCTTGGCGGAGACTGAGCAAAATCCAAGATAACCCTTGGCGGCAACTGAGCAAAATCTAAGATAACCCTTGGCGGAGACTGAGCAGAATCCAAGATAACCCTTGGCGACAACTGAGCAGAATCCAAGTTAACCCTTGGCGGTAACTGAGCAAAATTGGCGAAGGAATAAAGGACTTTTGGGAAAGAATGAATGAATTTGGAAAAGACTGATCAGAGTGAATTGGATAAATCTGGAAGATACTGAATCTGGAAGAGAAATGATTGATTCCAAGAATGATTGAATCTGGAAAAGAATCTGGAGAACGAAAGAATGCTATATCTCCTATGTGAGATCCAAAATGCTTTTATTTGAACCTCAAGGATTTATCAAAAAGTTTTATGAATTTAAAACCTGAGTTTCTATTTTTTTTGAACCTCAAGAGTTTTTCGAAAAACTGTTATCAAGAGGGTAACCTTAGGTTTGGAGTTCTCAATCATCTTTTAGGATTAACATTGCTCAAAACAAAATGCCCCTAGTTTGACAATGTACTGGCATTGAACACATCATTAAAAAAATGCCCCTAGTATAAGGGGGGAAATTACATATTTAGAGGAAAAAAGAAAAAATGCCCCTTGTATGAAGGTTTGAAATATTTGATTACCACAAGCGCAATAAAGATCCAACTTTTAATTTTGATTAATTTTATTAAGATTTGAGTCAGGCTCAAGAGAATAAAATATTTCCTTTCGAGACTCATCATAGAATTCACCATTTCTCCATTGTTCACTTGGGGAAGTAAGAATTTTCAGATCGATCGTAGACAAGATACTTGTGGCTTCTGAATTTATGCCTGGTTTAAGCTGAGTATTGAACTTGATTATTCGGATTTCTGATGTTTCAGCTCGAACTGCTCTCAGCTCGGGATTTTTTTATTTATTTTTTTTTTTTTTGCTCTAACTTTTGCCTAGATCGCCTTTCCAGGTTTTCAATCTATCGAGCTTGCTCTAACTTTTGCCTAGATAGCCTTTTCAGGTTTTCAATCTAGCGAGCTTGCTCTAACTTTTGCCTAGATCGCCTTTTCAGGTTTTCAATCTAGCGAGCTTTTTTTTTTTCTTGGCTCTGATTGTTGTCAAAGTTGTCCTTTCAGATTTTCAACTTTGCGAGCTTGCCTTAATTTTGCCTAAAATCCCCTTTTCGGGTTTTCAACTTAGCAGGCTTCATCATTTTTTTTTTTTTTTTTTTAATCTTTTTCTTTTCCTCTGACCTTCTAGAATTACTGTCTGATCATGGTCTACTACTACCCCTCTTAACCTTTTCACACCGGTACTTAGGAGGACTTTTATAGGTAGGCTTGGGACTAACATAAAATGAAAGGGATTTTGAGGCTCAAAAACCCAAATGCCCCTTGTGTGGCATTTCATTTAAACTTTTTCTGAATTTTCTTTCCCATTCTTTTGAATTTTTTATTTTTAGATTTTTCTTTATCGGGGAATCTATTTTTTTATTTTGGTGTGGTCGGGCCTGAAGTAACTTCTCAGGTTGCCTACGTACCCCAAATTTTTGGGATCAGACCAAAACGTAGTTCGGATTTTTCCCTCCCCTAGGTTAGTGATCAGGCTAAGAAATAAAAGGCACAATTTTTTCTCTTTTTAACAGGCTGCAAAGGGGTTGAGAAAGGAGATAAAGAATTAGGTAATAGGAAAATTGATTCGGCCAAAGATGGCCTCCTTAAATGTAGTACCATTTGATCCGGTCAAGGTTGGTTGACTCTAGTAGTTCACTTTCATCATGATCTTGAAGTCTGACGACTTTTCCAGACAGTATTTCCTTAATGAATGAATTTCTCTAATGGGGTTCAACTTTCTCCTATAGTCGAGGAGGAGTATTCAATTTTCTTTGAAGTCTGATAGTTAAATCCTTGACTTGTAAATGATGAGCTTTGACCTTTTTGTCAAATGCACGGGTGACTCTTCTTAGATAAGCTTGCACATGGTACAAGGCTTTAACTCGTTTTCTTCGATCAAGTTTAATTCTTCATACTGCTGACGAACCCAATCTGTTTCTAACAAATGATTTTCCAACAAGACCCTGAGAGACGAAATTTTCATTTCAACTGGCAAGACTACTTCCATGCCATACACTAAGGAGTAGGGAGTAGCTCCAGTAGAGGATCGAATTGAAGTTCGATATGTCCATAGCGTGAATGATAATTTTTCTGACCAATCTCGATGTGATTGACACATTTTCCTGATGATAGTCTTGAGACTCTTACTACTGCTTCAACACCCGTTCCATTGATCTGAGGACGGTAGGGGGATGATTTGTGCTTCCGGATCTTCAACTTTAAACATAGAGTAATGATTTATGCTTTGAAGTACGACCCATTATCAGAGATCAGTTCAAAAGGTACCCCCATTTGACTGATAATATGTGATTGAAACTCAAGATGTAGTAAGGATAGTGTTGATGCATTTTATAACATCTTATTTGATTCTATAGATATAGACGAGTATCTATTCCGTGTTGAACAAAACCCAAGCTTGCACCTAACACATCCTCATCGGATCACACGAACAAGTCTTTTGAAATTCTGAGTAAATTCATTATCCCCTGTGTTCCTCTAGGGATAGGAGGGTTCTATTTGAATCTCTTTAGGAGATTTTCTGTTCCGAGGTCAATAACCTTTGTTTTCTCGATTAAACGTTGAGCCTGACTCTTATCTTCTTGCTCAGGAAAGAAATCTATCCTTGAAGCCAGATTAGTAGTTAATTCGTTAATGCGCTCGAGGTATTCAGAAATTTCCTTTAGCCAATCAAATTCAAAAGGGGCGACAGACACCTCTATGACTCGACAAACTAACTCGACTCAACAGAAAAAGAGTAGACTTGATCTAAAGAAAATATGACATTGAAAAATTAGACTCGAGCTAACTCAAATAACTCATGAAAACTCAATACAACTACCCACAACGGGCTTGATTAGGACTGAGGACTGAGACATTGCTTACAAACAACAGGATTGAGGCACGATGATCTTCATGGAACAACTGTGAGATATTGAGAAATTTTGAGGTCATTTCTGACTGTTGACTTGATATTGACGTTTACTCTAACTGACCGGATTTACAACCCTAGCTAGACGATGGACGATTGAGCTTACATACAATGATAACCATTAAACCTCTTTGAAGGTGAATTTAACCAATTTCAGTGTCACCCCTTGATAAAATTTTAAATGAACCCTGAGATTTATTGAATTTTGTGCACCAATCCATTAAAAAATTCATCCATTCAATGATTATTCAGAAGAAAAAGAATTATGTTGCACTCTTGAAAAATATTGGAAAATAATGTTTTTATTTCATAAATCTGATTATTTTTTACAACATTTTTTTTGGTAGTTTTCCAAGGTCCATAAAAACTTTTCATGCAAAAATAGATCTTTTGCAAATTATTTTTCCTTCTTTTTCTTTTCTTTGGAAAATATTTTCTTCTGGAAAATATTTTTTCTCTGAAAAATAGTTTTTTATTTGAAAAGTATCTTCTCTTGGAAAATATTTTTTTGGAAAACGTTTTTTTTTAGAAAACATTTTTTTTAGAGAATTACATTTTTTTTTGGAAAACACTTCTTTTGAAAAAATACTTTTCTTTGAAAATACTTTCCCTTTGTAAACTATTTTTCTTCTTTGAAAATTGATTTCTATTCGATTTAAATGGCCCGGTCCATCAGGATTGTTAGATTGAGTTGGCTGGGTCATTTGCAAGAGATGGATTTTTTATTGGGTCGGTGCACCCATTTTGATTTTCAAAAATAACATTTTTTATCCTTGAGGACAATCATACACTCTGATCTCATCATTCACATGCATTCTGATCTCATCATTCACATATATTCATATCAATCACAAAGTCTCATAAGATTCCATTCAATAAACAACCCGGGAACACCCACGATAAGTTCGAGTCGTGACCTACTGGGAAGGTTTCTAGACTCTAAGCTTACTACGTGCAATGCATTTTCATCTGGCCACCCTTGCCCAAGCACACCTATATATCTTTCGATACGTGGTGACTTGGTTTGATATACCGTATAGGTGATAATCTAAAACCTCAATTCACTTCTCTGAAGTCAAAAACAGCCAGTTTGATCTCCAGTTGAGAGGTGGCGCACAATGCTGAGCAAGGGCCCACTTAAATACCTCTCGTCTAGAATAGACGTAGTCTATCCCCCTCATACAGTAGGGTACAGCGGGGCAAGATCTGCTTAGGCACCGATTTTGACCAAGAAGTGCAATTGATACACTTAGATTATCTTTTATACCGACGGGTACGAGTCAAGGGTTGTAGCTTTCAAAAATGGTTTGGCATCCCACGAGGGGATCGACCACGTACTAGTACTACGTTGGCAATCGGGGCATGTGACTGTGTGGCTCACAATAGGTCAAAGGCTCAGGTCGCTCCAGCCTGGGTGCATCAATATACCTCTCAGAATCACCTGATCAGACGGTATTGATGCCCCCAGTTTGATATACCCTAAGGTACGTGACTGGAGTTGTGGTTTTCATGAATGACGTCGTATCTCCGAAGAGACCGGGCCACGCACTAGTGCCACGTTAGCTATATGGGACGTGTAAGTGGGTAAAACAGTAAACGTGCTTGTGGTGTGTGCAAAATAGGGTGGGGTGTGCCCGGGGCCTTTTTCAAACACGTGGGCCCATGGGCCAAATTATGTCATCACATATGGATATCAAATGAATATTGATCAAGAAAATAATCCAAAAACCCATCACATCGAAATTAGATGAAATCAAACCCTCACAAATATATCTGTCAAGATCATGGCAAATCAATTAATGAGCATAGCATATAATAATTGATCAAACAAACATTGCAATAGGCATAATTTTTATAATTTTTAAGGTCCAATCAATGATCACTTTTGGGTGATCCAAAATAAATCGAGATTCCAATAGGTGTTACATTGATGATAGAATGATAATGGTTGAGATGAGCTCACTCTTAAGAACATTAATTGTGCCAACATTAGATAAATTTAGATTTTCTGTGAATTAGGAAAATACAATCAGAACTTACATCGATGATATCTAAGGCTCTCGATAGCGAAATCGAGTGAACTCAAGTTCTAAATTAATCTACTCGATGAGATCTACATTTTATTAATAGGTGTCTAGACTTAGTTCTCACCAGAATGTTCTGTAAAAACGTTTTAACGTTGCTGTCCCAACCTTCATTCAGAAACAATTCCAGATTTACAGATTGAACTTGCATCGATGATATCTAAGGCTTCTGATAACGAAATTGAGTGAACTCAAGTTCTAAATTAATCTAATCGATGAGATCTACGTTTTAGTAAGAGGTTCCCAGACTTAATTCTCACTAGAATGTTCTGTAAAAAAGTTTTAACGTTGTTGTCCCAACTTTCATTCAGAAATAATTCCAGATTTACAGATTGAACTTGCATCGATGATATCTAAGGCTTCCGATAACGAAATTGAGTGAACTCAGATTCTAAATTAATATAATCGACGAGATCTATGTTTTATTAAGAGGCTCCCAGACTTAATTCTCACTAGAATATTCTCTAAAAATATTTTAATATTTCTGTCCAACCTTCATCATTCCATCATTTTCATAGGTCAATTTGAATCTTTCATTATTTATGGGTCATCAAAAAGTGATCCTTAATTGGAGAAAAAAAAATGCAATACCCAAAATCATCTGCAATCAAGATAAAAAATAAATAAACAGAAAAAATAAAATAAATCCAACTAAATAATAAAAAAAATTAGGTCATCTTGGCAATGCTCCCATACTTGGGGTTTTTCAAGTTTGATCCTCAATAGTCCCCAGTGGAGTCGCCACTGAAAGCGCCCTCGATCCGCGGGGTGCGCGGATCTGCTTTTGACCCTTGAGGTTTGGGAGTCGCCACCTAGTTATTGTGGTCTAGGAACCAAACTGACTCTAAAATGGATAAAAACTAATCTACTACAGAAAATCCGAATCCGGGGATCATGTTACGGGGTTGGAAGGTGTTAGGCACCAACCCCGCCCGGCCATTGCCGGTCTCTACTTATCCCAAATAAAGTTACATCGCTAATGACAAACCTAGATTAAAAAAATAATAAAAAAAAACTTACCTTCGATCTGCAAAAGTGCTATTCCCTCAGATCTGGTGAGAATGGCTCCTTGTACCGTATTCTCTTACTTCGTTCTATCTCCGGATCTGATTCCTGATCTCCGAGGTAAGGTATCTCCTTCTTGGATCTGGGTGCTTCGAATTTGTTGTAGATTTTTGGGATGTTTTTTAGAGGTTTTTAGGTGTTTTTTAGGCTAAAATCGGAGTAGGGGTGTTAGGAAAAGAGTTGGGACTCCAAAATTAGGGTTTTGGGAAGGCTATGGAGGCTTCTTTACCTACTTTTCCTAGGGTTTTTTCTTTTATACGAAAATAGGGTGTGGAGGCTCCTATTTTTAAAGTTTTTAGAAGCATTTAGGGTTTGATTAGGGTTTCTTTTAGGGTTTCAATTAGGGTTTTGACTTAGTCTTTAGGGTTTTAGGGTTTTGACTTTAGTCTTATGAGATTGACTTGATTAGTTTAGATTAGGGTTTGGATTTAGGGTTTTGACCTTAGTCTTATGAGATTGACTTGATTAGTTTAGATTAGGTTTTGATTTAGGGTTTTAACCTTAGTCTTATGAGATTGACTCGATTAGTACCTTGACTTCAGTCTTGCTTGATTGACTTTAATTTTGACTTCAGTTTCACTTGATTGACTTTAATACTTTGACTTCAGTCTTGCTTGATTTACTTTTAATTTTTGGAGAACCCCATTCTATTATATCTTTAATTCTTTGGACCCCCAAATGGAGGGGTCCTTAAAGAAATATCCCACGAACCCTCAACAATTTTGCCTGAGAGTCCAATTAATCGATTTTTAAGGTTCAACCTTTTAAATTAATTTCATTGATGTTTCACTTTAATTATTTAATGTTTTATTTATTAATTTCGAATTTTTTAATTATGAAAATTATGAAATTACCGTTTTGCCCTCGGAAAGGATTTTTTACGTTTTAAGTCGTTTTTCAATGTTCCAGGATGTTTTGGAATCAGTTTTTCGTAAGGAATTCAATGGGAATGTTGGTTTTTGTCATTTATGAAGTTTTTTGTATGAAATGATCGTGAACTTTATGAGGGGTATTTTCGTAATTTTGTCAAATTTTGTGAAAATTGGCGAAGTGGTTTACTTGGTTTCGATTTGTTGTTTTATGTGTTTGAACGGATTTTCCTAAGCGTAATGTAGGCTCTAAGGTTGTTTTGAGGTTAGGGGTATTTTGGTAATTTAATCATTTTTAGTGATTTTTATCGTGAAGCTTCTTTTTGGTTTGCAAGATGATGATTTCTATGTTTCTGAGGTCGTATTTTCCTAGCGTAGCGTGGTTTCTAAGTTTTGTCAATTCGAGATACCTCATCCGGATTTCTGAAACATATCTGGTAACAAAATAAAGCATTGGAATAGACATCCATCATTGGGAACTTTTGCGATCGGGTTGACGAGTTGATTAATCAGGCGGATGCAAAAATGGGGTGTCTACAACATCGGGCCAGAAATGTAAATTTTTGTTAGGAATATAATTTGTAGAAATTGACCACACCATTAGATCTAAAACAAAAAATTAGCTGAAATAGAGTATTCATTCGTCACTTTTGGAGTCCGGACGGTTAAGTTATTGTCAAATGAAACAATAGATAAAATATTGATTTCATCCCGAAATTTATAAAAATAAAATTTTTAACTTTTTTATTATTCATCGTCATCCCCAACCCGTCCAAAGCAACCACGATATTTAAATAAAGTTTTTTAATTTTTTACCGATTTTCAACTCCCGATCCACTACAAACAGCTGGCCGTCGACTCCCGACTTGAAGGGAGAAATGTTCGCAGCCTCGTTCTCTACAAAATTCACCCAACTTCTTTTTGTTTCACCTTCTTTTTTATCCCGTACCGTAAAAAATCAGTTGTATATATATACGGGGGTTTCAAAACTTTGACCTCGGATTTTATCAATTTCGAAGTCAAACCGTCCTCCATCGTAAAAAAGGAATAAAAGACAAAGGCATCGAGATCTTCGAAACCATCGGGTCAGATTCAAAAATCATCAACTTCAAAGTCTGTTCCTTATCGATTTTCGCACCGTTCGTCTCGATTTCTGCATACGCACATCAATCCTTTCGCATAGAAATAGTAAGGAACTCTCAATTTCTATTTGTAGTCATATATTGTGGAAATTGCATTTAGGATTTTATTGAAAATTTATGATGTGTTTCCAAAAATATAGAATTCAATTGGTTATTTCAAATTTATGTCAGAACTTACATATTTGTTATGTTTAATTGTATTTTATAACAAATTATACGTGGGTAGAATATTTTACCAAGTTATTTTCATCAGTTAGGTCTTGTGTATCGTTCGGACCCCATTTTGATATAAGTTTTGTATTTTTTTAATGTTATTAAAAAGGTAAATTTTATAGTTGAAAAAATGATTTAATATTCTATGAACTCATATTGAGTTGATAAATATCTGAAAGTGGATATTTTATTTTAGAAATTGAAAATTGTAAAAATCAAAAAAAGAAAAAACAAGGTATGAAACGGTAAAATGTCAGAGTCACACTTGAAGGGTGATGTCTGCATTTTACATTGTTGTGTTGTGTTTAGGTTGGTAAACGGATATCCAAGAATAATGTTACTGGTTACATGTTTATTTACTTTCTGTTAGAGCGAGCCTCTGTTTACTTTTCCGTTCCGTTATTTATTTTAGGCCGGGTGGCTACAATTGCATGGTAGGAAACTGGATATCCATTCTCAACCTTGTGAAAGCGCCCCGATCCGTGGGGTACGTGGATCTGCTTTTGACCTTTGAGGTTTGGGAGTCGCCACCTAGTTATTACGGTCTAGGAACCGAATATGGACTCAAAATGGATAAAAACGACTAATCTACTAAAAAATACTAAGTCCGGGGATCAAGTTACGGGGTTGGAAGGTTTTAGGCACCAACCCCACCCGGCAAACGTCGATCTCTACTAATTCCCAAATAAACTACATTGCTAAAAGACCTAAGTGATAAAAAAAATTAAGAAATTTATATCTTTCCGAAGACAACGTTCTCGTTCCCTCAGATCTGACAGAGTAATTCCTTGTACAGTACTCCTCGCTTCGTTCTGTCTCCGGATCTGATTTCTGATCTTCGAGGCGAGGTATCTCTTTCTAAGATCTAGATTCTTCGAATTTGTTTATAGATTTCTGGGTGTTTTTGAAGGGCTTCTAGGTATTTTTCGAGCTAAAATCGAAGTATGGGTGTTAGGTAAGGAGTTGGGACTTCAAAATTAGGGTTTATGAGAGGTTAGGGAAACTTTTTGACCTACTTCTCTTAGGGTTTATTATTTGATACGGAAATAGGGTATGAGGACACCTATTTATAGATTTTTTTAAGTGTTTGTTTAGATAGAATTAGTGTTTAATTATAATTCTTTTAGTTAGAATTATATTTTAGTTAGAATTCTATTAAATAGAGTTATTATTTAATTAGAATTGTTTTAAATAGAATTATTATTTAATTAGAATTCTATTAGGATTTTAACTTTTGGTCTTATTTAATTGACTTTAAGATTTTTACTTTAGTCTTACTTGATTGACTTTAGTCTTACATGATTGACTTTAATATCTTGACTTTAGTCTTACTTGATTGACTTTAATTTTTTGGAGAAACCCCCCTCTATTATATCTTTAATACTTTGGAGCCCCAAATGGAGGGATCCTTGAATAAATATCTTGGCAACCATCAACAATTTTGCCTAAGAGCCTGATTGATCGACTTTTTTGGTTCAAATTTTTAAATTAATTTTATTAATATTTCACTTTAATTATTTAATATTTTATTTATTAATTTTAAAATTTTAAAATTTTTTTATTGGAAAATTATCGTTTTACCCCCTGAAGAGGACTTTTGCGGTTCAAGTCGATTTTTGATGTTCCAGGATGTTTTAGAATCGATTTTTCGTACGAAATTCAATGAGAATATTGGTTTGTGTCATTTATAAAATTTTTATGCGAAATGGTTGTGAACTTTATGAGGGGCCTTTTCGTAATTTTATCGAATTCTGTGAAAATTGGCGAAATGTTTATTTGGTTTCGATTTGTTGTTTTATGTGTTTGAATGAATTTTCCTAAGCATAACGTAGGCTCTAGGTTGTTTTGAGGTTAAGGATATTTTGGTAATTTGATCATTTTTTAGTGATTTTTATCGTGAAACTTCTTTTTGTCTGAAAAAATGATGATTTCTAGGCTTTTGGGGTTATATTTTCCTATCATAGCGCGGTTTCTACAATTTTTTCATTTCGAGATACCTCATCCGAATTTCTAAAATATATCTGGTAACAAAATAAAGCATTAGAATAATCATCCATCATTGGAAACCATTGCGATTGGGTTAACGAATTGATTAATCAGGCAAGTGCAAAAATGGGGTGTCTACAGATGTCCCTCTTTGGCAGAGGGTTGAAGCAAACTAAATAGCAAATCTATTTTGGTAGATAGTGCAATATCCGAATGTCAAAGCTAGTGACAGTTCATTTTGCAGCCTGATTTAACAATTCGTCGGGGCATTCGGATCCTTGAGGGTAAAACTCTCCCCGAACTAAAAAAAATGTCAGGTCCTTGAGCGCGAGCTCTCACTAGCGGTGTCATATCCTTGAATTTTAGAAAATTATCCCTGACTAATGCAAAAGTGCACGTGTGTGCATTGGTATGATGCTAATTTTGGAAAAGTGCGCTTCTATTTTGCGTATTCATGAAAAAACTGAGTAAGGTGACTGAACAAAACATGAAATCTGGGCAAAACCTAAGAAAATATTTGAGCTTGAACAAAGAAAAATAAGATCTGAGAAAAATTCGAGCAAAAGTTGAATGTCCTACTTTACCTACCCTGGGTGAAAGAGTAATGAACTTAGCTTTTTGGGAAATTCTACTCTACCTACTTGGAGTGAAAGAGTAATAAACTAATTTTTTGGAAGTCCTACTCTACCTGCCCAGGATGAAAGAGTAATAAACTATTTTTTTTTTGAAGTTCTACTCAACCTACTCGGAGTGAAAGAGTAATGAACTAAGCCTTTTGGGAGTCCTACTCTACCTGCTCATGGTGAAAGAGTAATGAACTAATTTTTTTTGGGAAGTTCTACTCTACCTACTCGGATTGAAAGAGTAATGAACTAATTTTTTTGGGAGTCCTACTCTACCTGTCCAGGGTGAAAGAGTAATGAACTAATTTTTTTTTTTTTTGGAAGTTCTACTCTACCTACTCGGAGTGAAAGAGTAATGAACTAATTTTTTTGGGAGTCCTACTCTACCTGCCCAGGGTGAAAGAGTAATAAACTATTTTTTTTTTTTGAAGTTCTACTCTACCTACTCGGAGTGAAAGAGTAATGAACTAATTTTTTTGGGAGTCCTACTCTACCTGCCCAGGGTGAAAGAGTAATGAACTAATTTTTTTTTTTTTGGGAAGTTCTACTCTACCTACTAAGAGTGAAAGAGTAATGAACTAAGCTTTTTGGGAGTCCTAATCTACCTACCCTGAGTGAAAGAGTAATAAACTAAGTTTTTTGGAAACAAACAGGGGATTAACCTTACATTTAATTTTTTTTTAATAAAAAGTTGGATTTTATGAAGGTTCGGTAAACATTTTAACTCTCTTTGAATCTGAGGAGTTTTCAAAATTGCTATCAAGAGGGTAACCTTTAATTCAAAGTTAACATTATCCTTTGGGGTTGAAATTGACTAGGCTTTAAAACCAAAATGCCTCTAGTTTGATGGGGATATTGTACTAGGGATAATTGAACATAATTTGAAAACGAATGTCCCTAGTATAAGGGGAGAAACTGTATTCTTTAGAAAAAGAAAGTACCCTTGTTATGAAAGTTTGAAATCCTTGATTACCGCAAGCGCAATAAAAGTTTAACTTTTAATTTTGACTTTTTATATTGAAGATTTCGAGTCAGGCTCAAAGAAAATTGGAACAAAATATTTCTTTCTGAAATTCATCATAGAATTTGTTATTTCTCCCCGTCAGTTCACTTAGGGACATGAAACTCTTCAGATCAATCATAGATGAGATACTTGTATCCATGAGTTTATATTTGGTTCAAACTGGGTATTGAAACTTAATCATTCGGACTTTTGATGTTTTGGCTCAGACCGTCTTTTCAGCTTCTCAACTCAACGGAGATTTTCTTTTATTTTTTGGTTGCTCTAAGTTTTGCCTAGATTACCTTTTCGAGCATGCTCTAGCTTTTGCCTAGATCGCCTTTTTAAGTTTTCGATCTACCGAGCTTACAATTTTTTTCTCTTATTTTTACTCTGATTATTGCCAGGGTCATCCTTTCAGATTTTCAACCTTGCGAGCTTGCCCTAATTTTTTCCTAAGTTGTCTTTTTGGATTTTCAACCTAGTAGGCTTCATTTTTCTTTTTATTCAATTTTAAACTTCTGGAGTTACTGTCTGATCATGCTTTGCTATCTTCCTTGACTTTTTCGCACAGTACTTAGGATGACTTTTATGGGTAGGCTTAGGACTGGGCATAAAAAGAAAGGAATTTTGAGGCTCAAAAACCCAAATGCCCCTTGTGTGGCATTTCTTTTTAAATTGTTTTCTTTTTTCCTTGAATTTTCTTCCCCATTTTGGATGATATTTCTTTTTCTTTTGAATTTTTTTCTTTTTAGATTTTTTTCTTTGTCGGGGAATCTATTTTTTTATTTTGATGGTCGGGTCTGAAGTAACTTCTCAGGTTGCCTACGTACCCCAGAATTTTGGGATCAAACCAAGACGTAGTTCGAATTCTTCCCTCCCTTAGGTAATGAGGCTGAGAAATAGAAAGGCATAATTTTTTTTTCTTTTTTTTAAAAAGGCTGTAAAGGGGTTGAAAAAGGATATATTGAACTGGGTAATAGGAGAATTGATTCGGCCAAAGATGACCTCCTTAAATGTCGTACCGTATGATTTGGTCAAGGTTGGTTGGTTCTGGTAATTTGATTCCATCATGATCTTGAAGTCTAACAATTTTTCCAGATAGTATTTTCTTAATAATTGAATCTCTCCAATTGGATTCAAACTTCCTCCTATGATCGAGGAAAAGTGCTCAATTTTTTTTTAGTAGTCTGATAGTTAGATCCTTGACTTATAAGTGATGAACTTTGACTTTCTTGTCAAACATGCAAGTGACTCCTCTCCATTGACAGACCCAATATGTTTCTAACAATTGACTTCCATTAAGACATTGAGATACGGGACTTTCCCTTTTAACCGGTAAGATTGCTTCCATATCATATACTAGAGAGTAGGGAATAGTCCTAGTGGAAGACTGTATTTGAAGTACGACACCTCCATAGTGAATGGTAGCTTTACCAATCTTAGTGCGATTGACATATTTTCACGATGATTATCTTAAGACTCTTAATAGTTGTTTTAACCACTCCATTAATCTGATGACGGTGAGAAAATGATTTGTGATGCCGGATCTTGAACTTTAAACATAGAGTAATAACTTAAGTTTTGAAGTACGACCCATTATCAGAGATCAGTTCAAAAGGTACCCCTATATCAGTTGATAATACGTGATTTGCAACTCAAGATGTAGTGAGGATAGCACTGATACATTTTATAACATCTCTATCAATATTTTCATCTCATCGAGCGAGTATCTATTCCATGTCGGACAACACTCAAGCTTGCACCTAACATATCCTCATCAGACCACACGAATAAGTCTTTTGAAATTTCTAAGTAAATTCATCATCTCTTTGTGCTCCTCTGGGGATAAGTTAGTTCCAATTTGAATTTCTTGGGAATTATTTTTGTTCCGAGGTCAATGACCTTTGCTTCCTTGAGCAAGACATTTATCTTCTCATTCAAGAGAAGGTTCCTTATTAGAGGAATTTCTCCTTGAAGTCAGTTATTAATTAATTCGTTAATGCGCTCAAGGTATTCAAAAATTCTTTTTATTCAATTAAATTTAGATGGGGTGACTGACACTATTGCAGACTCGACAAACTAACTTGATTAGAACAAAATAAGAAATAAAAAGATAGACTTGATTACTGAATTGATAGAAAGAACTGGACTCAAGACTCATAAACAATTAAAGATAATTACCCACAACGAACTTGATTACAGACTAAGAACTCGAGAAACTATTTCCAAGCGGTTGGACTTAGTCTTCTTCTTCAGATTATTTGCATTCTTCAAACTTATTTCTTCTCTTTTAGCAAAGATTGCATTTGGTAGTGAAAACCTCATTAGGGACAGTCATTCTGGTAAGAGGGGGGCTAGGAGGTTTATGATTGACTGAGCGGATGAGAAGGATTGGGTCAAACGAAAGTTGAGTATTGGATACCATGTTCAAAGTTTGAAGAGGTTGGTAAGTGGGTAGAGGGTTGGTAGTAACATTTGACTGCTCAAAGGGAGGGACAGTAACTTTTTTGGCGTCAATGAGGTCTTGAATTGTATGACGAAGAGCGACGCAACGATTAGTAAAATGAGCAGGATTTTGGTGAAACTCACAAAATAAGTTGGGATTGTGAGAAGTGGGGAGTGGATTTGGTTAAGGTCGAGGTAAGAGAGGTACAATGAGCCCTTTACTTAATAATTTCTGAAAGACAATGGTCAAAAGCATACCAAGATTGGTGAATTTCTTACGTGGTTGAGGTTGACTAGGGTTAACTTAGTTACTAGGCAAGATAGTAGATTAGATGGGTGTAGTAGACGTATTGGCTATATAGGAGTGATCAGCGCTAGACTTGAAACTGGTGTAAGGCTTTTTGAACTTGTTGTTAGAAGGATTGGAAAGGATTCCGGAAGCGAAAGCATCTTCCAATTGGCTATCAGCTTGCAATAGAGACTCGAATGTAGGAAGGTATTGGGAGACTAGATGTCGGGCATACCCTTACGAGAGATTTTTTAAGATAATAGCCACTTGTTCTTTCTCTGAAGGTCTATCCCACATTTGTGCAGCCTTGGCCCTCCAACGATAGATGAAGTCAGTAAATGTTTCCCCATTCTTCTGTTTAATTGACTTCAAGTCCCTTCTTGAAGTTTCAATTTCGGTACTGTATTTGTACTGATGCCAGAAAGTCTTTGACATATTCTCCCATGTACCTACTGTAGCTGGATCTTGAGACATCAGCCATCATAAAGCTGATCTAGACAGAGTTCGTTGAAATAGTAATGTCATATGTTCGTCATTAAGCCCCATAGTGCGCATGTTAGTGACATATACTTTGAGATGGGTTCTTGCACAACCCACTCCATTGAGCTTATCCATTTCTAGCATCACAAATTTCTCCGGTAATTGAATCCTAGGGATACAATTCAAAGTTTCAATGCCTGCTGCAATCTCATCAATACCCTTTATACTCTTCAGAGCTAACTCTAATTGAGACATCCTGTTAGCTAACACAGGATTTTCATCGACGGGTTCTTCATCTCCATCAAGTTCAAAGATCTCATGTGAACGTCTTGTTGCACTTTCTTCTACCTTCTTTCCTTTTGGATTTTCAAGGGGATTGCCCATTGATTCTGAAATCTGTTATAAGGCTTCCACCTTGCCTTTTATATTGTTGATATTATTGGCAAAAACTGTCAAAATCTTACGGATTTCTGTAAGCTCAGATTCTGAAGCCATTTCTGCATGTTGACTTAGTACTGACGTTCGTTCTAACTGACTGGACTTATGACTCCAACTAGGAAGTGGACGCTTGAGTTTGGGTGCAATGATAACTCTGAAAACCCCATCAAAGGTGGATTACTAGTTATGGACCCTAGATTAGACTTTTAATAAATAGAGGTTTCTCTTGATAGCATGGGTTAAGTTAACTCTTAGATTCAAAATCTCTAACCAATGAAATATTTCAATCAAGAAATATTACATGAATAAGATTTACTGATCTTGTTAAGTATGAAATATTCAATCATTGAATTAAACTGGCCGATGCAAGGTGATTGGGACTATGTACCCAATTGAGTTTGGGCCGGTTCGACCCAATGGATCTGAATATTCCACTTGCATCACTTCATCCAATATTTTTAAGTCAATTAGTTCAACCGGTCCATATGTTGATCCATAAGATCCATTTACCAATAGGGCTAATTAGTTTAACTTGATATTGACCAGTATGTCTCATCAATTAAGTTTATTGGGTTGGACCGATATTACGGGTTTGATTGGAGCGGTGTGGACCGGTCCACCCACTTACCTTTTGGTTGGATTAAATAGAGCAACTCGGGAACACCCACGATAAGTTCGAGTCGTGACTTACAGGGAAGGTTTCTAGACTCTAAGCTTACTACGTGCAATGCATTTTATCTGGCCACCCTTGCCCAAATACACCTATATACCTTTCGATACGCGGTGACTTGGTTTGATATACCGTATAGGTGATAATCTAAAACTTCAACTCACTTCTCTGAAGCCAAAAACAGTCAGTTTAATCCCTAGTTGAGAGGTGGCACACAATGCTGAGCAAGGGCCCACTTAAATACCTCTCGTCTAAAATAGATGTAGTCTATTCCCCTCGTACAGTAGGGTACAGCGGGGCAGGATCTCGCTTAGGCACTGGTATTGACCAAGAAGTGCAATTGATGTACTTGGATTATCTTTTATATACCTACGGGTACGAGTCAAGAGTTGTAGCTTTCATAAATGGTTTGGCATCCCACGAGGGGACCGACCACGTACTAGTACTACGTTGACAATCAGGACATGTGACTGTGTGGCTCACAATAGGTCAAAAGTTCAGGTCACTTCAGCCTGGGTGCATCGATATACCTTTCAGAGTCACCTGATCAGACGGTATTGATGTCCCAGTTTGATATACCCTAAGGTATGTGACTGGAGTTGTGATTTTCATGAATGACATCGCATCTCCGAAGAGACCGGGCCACGCACTAGTGTCACGTTGGCTATATAGGACGTGCAAAATAGTAAATGTGCATATAGTGTGTGCAAAACAGGGTGGGGTGTGCCCGGGGCCTTTTTCAAACACATGGGTCCATAGGTCCAATTAAACCATACAACATTGATATCATAGAGATAATAATCAAGATAGTGCACAAACCCATCATGTCAAGACCAAAAATAAAATAAAAAAATAAAAACATATACTCCAATCGAGATCACAACACGTTAGATAGGCAATCATGAAAACTGGTAATCGGGTTCGATTATTGAATCAAACATGCAATCTAATCCGGATATATTTTTTTTATACAGTCCAATCGAGGGTCATTTTGGGTGATCCTAAGGAAATTGAGGTTCCAAATAATATTGTACTAAAAATTGGATGATAATCGTTGAAATAATAAGCTATGATCATCGTTAAACAAATTGAAAGAGAGAAGAAATTATATATATATTCAAAGATTTTTTATTAATTCAATCAAAAATCGCTTTGGTGACCCTAAACACATCGAGATTCTTAAGGAATATTCAATTGAGGAGATAATGGTAATTGTTGGGATGGAGACTTTTCTTTAAAATCAAATAACCCTTTTTTTTTAATAAAAAAGAAAAGAAAAAATAAAATTTTCAAAATCTAGAAAGCCAATGCATCAGAATTTTTTATTTGATAATCCAAACAAGCCCAACGACATTAAGTAAGATGTAATATCTTACTAAGTGAGTTATGATAGCATAGCTCATTAAAAAGGTTTCAACTCAAAGTTTTTCCTCATTGTTTGTCAAGAGCACACACCCAATTTTTATTATTATTAATATCATGCTGCCCCCAACATGCTGCCAACATCAACACCTCAGTTGTTTTTTTTGTTTTTTTTTATTTTTATATGTTGTTGCCACAACATATAACTCAAAACTCAACTTACAACCCACAGCACACAACTCACAACTCATGACTCACACATTTTTTTTAATATGTCCCTGCCACCATCACAAATAATCACCTTTTTTGTATAGTGCTGGCAGCAAAACCACTCACATGTTCACGCCTCAACACATTCTCTCCTTTCTCTCTGTATCTCTAAAACCAAACCAGGTTTTCTTTTTTTTTTTTTAAATAGTTAAATAAATAAATAAATCATCCACCAAAAATCGAAGCGAAAAAAAACTCTTCATGCCACGGTCTCTACGAATTCCATAAACCATGATTTTCATTTTCCTCCATTACCGATTCAATAATTACAGTATTTCTCACGTTGTAGGTTTGATTAAATACATGAGACAGTGGAATTCTTGATTCGAATCGAAAACCAAATCAGACTTTCCCAAAGAAACCAACACTAATAAAAAAAATCGATTAAGATCTCCTAACCATAAAAAATCAGCAAATTTCTGAAATTCTCTTCGTTTTGGTCATTGTGGGCCAGATTGAGAATCTGTGTTTCTATCATGGAGAGACAATGGTTTTTTTCTTGAATAGAGGTTTGGATTTCGATTTGAACCATGTGAGACAGGGAGAGATGAAAGTGTGTGTGTGTGTGTGAGAGAGAGAGAGCAGAGAGTAGGACGTTTTTTTTTTTCTGTATTCTTCTTTCTCATGTGAAGAAGAAGATGATAAAAGAAAAAAAAACAAAATTCTTAACAGTACACCACCCACTTCAAGAAAGCATTAAGGGTTTAGAAAATAAAAAACTATTTTTACTCCATGCACACCACCACCTTAAAAAATAAAAACCGTGGGTTGCTGTTGACAGAACCTCAAAAACTTAAAAAAATAAAAAATTTGTTTTTTCTTTTTTTTTTTACTTTTCTTTATTTTTTTTTCCTTCTTGTTGTCATTGGACAGCACCACGTTTTGCCTAAAAAAATCAACACACACTAAAAAATATAAAAATAAAAATAAAAAATAAAAAAATAAAAGTGAAAATCATTATTCAACAAAACCTACACACGCATCTAAATAATAAAAAAAATCATTATTCAACCACCATCATCCCATCTTCGATCAAACGATTCCTTTGAAATCTCGCGTTATTTAGGGTCATTCAAAATGGCTTTCGATTGAACCATAACAAAAAAAAATGATAATATGCAACAATAGAATATCCATAATTCAAATACACAATCAATAATTGAAATAATAAAATTAAAAAAAAATAGGCAAACTAATAATTAGAAATAAAAAAAAAAAGTCCAAGTCGTTTTAACAATGCTCCCATACTTGGGGTTTTTCAAGTTTGATCCTCAAGGTCCTCAGTGGAGTCGCCACTGAAAGCGCCCTCGATCCGCAGGGTGCGCGGATCCGCTTTTGACCTTTGAGGTTTGGGAGGTGTTACCTAGTTATTACGGTCTAGGAACCGAATATAGAATCAAAACGGATAAAAACGACTAATCTACTAAAAAAATACTGAGTCCGGGGATCAAGTTAAGGGGTTGGAAGGTGTTAGGCACCAATCCCGCTCGGCAAACACCGATCTCTACTAATTCCCAAATAAACTACATTGCTAAAAGACCTAAGTGATAAAAAAAAATTAAGAAATTTATACCTTTCCGAAGACAACGTTCTCGTTCCCTCAGATCTGACAGAGTAACTCCTTGTACAGTACTCCTCGCTTCGTTCTGTCTCCGGATCTGATTTCTGATCTTCAAGGCAAGGTATCTCTTTCTTAGATCTAGATTCTTCGAATTTGTTTATGGATTTCTAATTGTTTTTGAAGGGCTTCTAGGTGTTTTTCGAGCTAAAATCGAAGTATAGGTGTTAGGTAAGGAGTTGGGACTTCAAAATTAAGGTTTATGGGAGGATAAGGAAGCTTTTTGACCTACTTCTCTTAGGGTTTATTATTTGATACGAAAATAGGGTGTGAGGACCCCTATTTATAGATTTTTTTTAAGTGTTTGTTTAGATAGAATTAGTGTTTAATTATAATTCTTTTAGTTAAAATTCTATTTTAATTAGAATTATTTTAGGTAGAGTTATATTTTAGTTAGAATTCTATTAAATAGAGTTATTATTTAATTAGGATTGTTTTAAATAGAATTATTATTTAATTAGAACTCTATTAGGGTTTTGACTTTTGGTCTTATTTGATTGACTTTAAGATTTTGACTTTAGTCTTACTTGATTGGCTTTTAATATCTTGACTTTAGTCTTACTTGATCGACTTTAATTTTGACTTTAGTCTTACTTGATTGACTTTAATATCTTGACTTTAGTCTTACTTTATTGACTTTAATTTTTTGGAGAAACCCCCCTCTATTATATCTTTAATTCTTTGGACCCCCAAATGGAGGGGTCCTTGAATAAATATCTTGGCAACCATCAACAATTTTGCCTGAGAGCCTGATTGATCGATTTTTTTTATTCAAAATTTTAAATTAATTTTATTAATGTTTCACTTTAATTATTTAATATTTTATTTATTAATTTCAAAATTTTAAAATTTTTTAATTGAAAAATTACCGTTTTACCCCCTGAAGAGAACTTTTGCGTTTCAAGTTAATTTTTTATGTTTCAGGATGTTTTAGAATCGATTTTTCGTAAGGAATTCAATGAGAATATTGGTTTGTGTCATTTATGAAATTTTTTGTGCGAAATGGTCGTGAACTTTATGAGGGGCATTTTCATAATTTTGTCAAATTCCGTGAAAATTGGCGAAATGATTTATTTGGTTTCGATTTGTTATTTTATGTGTTTGAATGGGTTTCCTAAGCGTAACGTAGGCTCTAGGATTGTTTTGAGATTAGGGATATTTTGGTAATTTTGTCATTTTTTAGTGATTTTTATCGTGAAACTTCTTTTTATCTGAAAAATGATGATTTCTAGGCTTTTGGGGTTATATTTTCCTATCGTAGCGTGGTTTCTACAATTTTGTCAGTTCGAAATACCTCATTCGAATTTGTGAAATATATCTGATAACAAAATAAAGCATTGGAATAATCATCCATCATTGGGAACCATTGCGATCGGGTTAGCGAGTTGATTAATCAGGCAAGTGCAAAAATGGGGTGTCTATACCTTGTATATATATATATATGTATGTATAGCTATTTTGTGAGTTGTTAAAGAGTCTGTGAATGCCTGAAGGGATAGTGCGTCATATCATCCGGAGTGGTGTACTATCCTAAGATGTACAGTAGGGACCACCAAGCTTATACGTGGTATGGGACGCATATGAGAATGGAGTCACAACTGGAATCCGATTTTATTTCTCTCTATCTTTATCAGTGAATTTGTAATGTAAAGGTGGTCGTATATGAATGGATTGTATATTTGAAAATCACATGTACGCTTGATAAGCATAGACGAAAATGATTAGTCAGTGATCACTAACAATCTATAGTAGTTGAACGTTCTGACACATCGAAAAGAGACCCATTACTTATGGTCACGTCAAACGACTAGCTTGAGCCGGATAAATGGTCCTACAAGTGTGGTAAACAGCGACCAGTCACAAAATCAGAAACTACTACTTTATTATGAAACATCATGTCCCGACTGGGAGTGATCTAATCATGAATCCCAACTCTCTAATTCTACTACTCCATCATTGTGTATTATATATCTATTGCCTTATTTTGATTATAAAATGAAATGTATGTTTAATGTTTCCATTTGATCAATTAGATTTGTATAAAAATATAATGTTATAGTGAGTACTACTGATCGATGTAATGTGAGTTTTAAAATGTTTAGTTGCTCATCCCTGGCTATATGTACCAGTTAATCGTAATTTATTCTGTAAAATTTTACATATTTTAAAATGATTCAGTATGTGTATTCGTTTATGTTAGGAGAGGTTATTGGCAAAAATTGTTTGTTTCTTTACTGGGTAACTATTGTTACTCACCCTTTCCTTCTCCATTTTTTTTAGTTTCAGATTCAGAACTTGGTGAGGCAGGTATAGAGCACGAGTGAGGATCATCTAGTGGGTCAGATAAACGACCAGAGTCCTTTTCATGGTAAGCACTGGGCTATACCTAGCGACGTTAGGTTGTCCAGGTGATAATATAGATTTTTGTTCTGAGCGTTAGGAATTTTGTTAGAGTGAGGAATTTCTGTATAATCGTGTATATAAACTTCTTCTTCTGCACTATTATTTTCGTACGTTATTAGATGTATATAGGCTTCCGCTAGTATTATATTTTGTATGTATATATGGATTATGTATATCGTCTATTAGGTGCAAGTTGAGCACCTTAGAATGCTAAAATAAACAAATAAGATCATGCCGAAATTTCGAGGTGCCACCTTGTGCCTCGAGATCTGACATAGGGCTTTGTGTTAGCGTTTAATTGGACGCTACACAAACTATTAAAATCGTGAGGTCAATGGGCCACACATTATATTGAGTTCTAACATAATCCTCCCGTTTGAGGTTTACTAATGGATTTTAGCCTTCAAAGTTAATGAATTTTAATCTTCTCATTCTAGACTTTAGTCCAATTTTAAAAAATTGGAGTTTTCCCTTACCAAACCCTCTTCATAGTCCCAAAAGGAATCAAACCACACCTTCACCGGGTTAAGTGAGGTTAAAACAATGGATTTGAGTTCAAGGTTCATAATTAAAAATAATTACAATAATGGTTGAATAACTAAGGTAATAAAAAATCAAGGGTTTTTTTCTCTGACAAGTTGAAGATGAGGGTATTTTGGTCATTTCATAATAAGATGTAAGAGAAGATATAAGTGGTACATGTCGTCAATTAGAATAGAAGGGGGAACATCTCAAATATTTACCATGGAAGGATAAGTCTAAATCAATATTTTATGATAAAAAAAATGCTCGACTTGGCTTAAGCTATATTAAAAATAATGGGCAGCCCTAGTTTTAAAGGATAGTATCTTTACTATCATAATGAGAGTAGGCGGAGAAGAAGTGATTTGACACCAAATTATGGATGGCACGAATGCCCCTACCTTTGCATTTGAAATTTTAATATAATTATTATCATTTTGGTCAAAAACTTTGTTGTCCATGACCTTAAATAAAGTTTGTTAAAAAAATATTACTCTCTCTCTCTCTCTATTATTATAATGAGAGAAGTTGAAAAAGAGGTGGTTGGAAATCAAAATTTGAATTGTCATAAATGCCTCTTTCTTTATATTTAAATTTAATAATGTAATAAAAATTATTTTGATTAAAAAAATATTAAGAAAATTACAACGTAAAATCTTAGTTTAGTTTTCAAAATTACAAAAGAATTATTTTTACTAAGCCCTTTTCATACGTATGTTTGCACATGCCACCTTCTACTAATACATGAAGGCAACGGATGATTTTGAAAAGCGTACATGGAGATGGTAGTGGCATCCCATTGAGAATTATTATTGTCATGGTGAATCTCACATGCTAGTATCCAAGGGTCTGACTAATAACCAAGGTCTGAACCGATCAAATATTCCGTTATGTGGCATACTCTCCCGGCCCCACTGACTTGAACGTTTGATACAAATCAAATTGGAGTTTTTTTTTTTTTTTTCTGATCTTAAGTTTGAAGTTTATCCATCTAAATGGACATAAATCACCAATAAAACCTTTCATATGTTGGTTGACCCAAGAAGTGTTGAAACTTTTTGAATTAATAAGCCAAAAAGTCTAGTGGGTACGCCCCAAATTACACGCGAAGTAGGGTAGATTTGAAATCTTCAACATATGATTTTAGTTAACAGTTTTGGCTTTTCAGTCAAAGTCAAAGACAACAATGCACGAGGGGATGACAGGGAGTGTCAGCGTGGGAGACGCACGAGGGGGGATCTATCTGACCACGCAGGAAAGTGTGACAGTCCCACTTGCTTTGTCACGCACGAGATCACGTGGTGGGGCCTTCTTAAATTTACATTTTTTGGTGTGGAATATTACTTAACAGAGGCACCCAAGGAACTTCTTTCTAAATACCTCAAATTTTGTGGAGGCAACTTGATTATCCAGCTAGTAAATCTTTCTTCCCAAAAATGAAATGTGAAAATGTTACTCATAATTTCAAATATTAAGATGTAATTTTCGATCTATTTTCACTATCGATACTAGAAGGTGGCATGTGCAAAGGCATATGTATCTTAAGGTTTATATTTATAATTTAAAATATTAATTAAATGGTGATTTTGAAGTTACATTGTAAAAGAGGGTATTTTGTTATTTTAAAACTATAACAATGTTACCTTAAGGATGTGCATTTGCAAATTTTTTTATTTTTGACCAAAATGATCTTTGATTATTGTAGATTCAAATGTTAAGATGTGGCATCTTGGAGTCCAAATTTTGACGTCCAACCACTTCTTTTCCGCCTTCTCTCATTATAATAGTAAAAGTAATAAAACACAACGATGGGTCCCACTCTCTTAACGCAATCTTTATACCCCTATAAAAAATGTCTCGATGATTACTTTTACTCTTTTATCTTATTCCCCTTTACAAGTATACCCCCAACTTTAATATATTTCCTCTTCCCCCCTATTTTTAAAAATGTAGATACCCCATTTTTGCATCCGCCTGTAGACACCCAATTTTTGTACTCGCCTGATTAATCAACTCGTCAACCCGATCGCAATGATTCCCAGTGATGGATGTGTATTCCATTGCCTTATTTTGTTATCAGATGTGTTTCAGAAATCCGAATGAGGTATCTCGAACTGACAAAACCTTAGAAACCACGCTACGCTAGGAAAATACGACCCCAGAAACATAGAAATCATCATCTTGCAGACCAAAAAGAAGCTTCACGATAAAAATCACTAAAAATTGACCAAATTACCAAAATACCCCTAACCTCAAAACAACCCTAGGGCATACGTTACGCTTAGGAAAATCCATTCAAATACATAAAATAACAAATCGAAACCAAATAAATCATTTAGCCAATTTTAACAGAATTCGACAAAATTACGAAAATGCCCCTCATAAAGTTCACGACCATTTCACACAAAAAATTTCATAAATAACACAAACCAATATTTCCATTGAATTCCTTATGAAAAATCGATTCTAAAACATCCTAGAATATTAAAAATCGACTTAAAACGTGAAAAGTTCTCTCTAAGGGTAAAACGGTAATTTCACAATTTTCATAATTAAAAATTTTGAAATTAATAAATAAAACATTAAATAATTAAAGTGAAACATTGATAAAATTAATTTAAAATTTTGAATTAAAAAAATCGATCAATCGGGCTTTCAAGTAAAATTGTTGAGGGTTCGTGGGATATTTCTTTAAGGACCCTTCCATTTGGGGATCCAAAGAATTAAAGATATAATGGAGGAGGGGTCTCCAAAAAATTAAAGTCAATCAAGCAAGACTAAGGTCAACATATTAAAGCCAATCAAGTGAAACTAAAGTCAAAATTAAAGTCAATTAAGCAAGACTGAAGTCAAAATATTAAAAATCAATCAAATAAGACTAAAGTCAAAATATTAAAAGTCAATCAAATAAGACCAAAAGTCAAAATCATAATAGAGTTCTAATTAAAAAATAACTCTATCTAATAGAGTTCTAATTAAAAAACAATTCCACCTAAAACAATTCTAATTAAAACACAATTCTACCTAAAACAAGTCTAACTAAAATACAATTCTAATTAAAAGAACTCTAATTAAACACTAACTCTATCCAAATCAACCCCTAAAAACATCTATAAATAGAGGTGCTCACACCCTATTTTCGTATCAAGTCATAAACCATAAGAGAAGTAGGTCTAAAAGCCCCCTAGCCTCCCATAAACCCTAGTTTTGGAGCCCCAAGTCCTTACCTAACATCCCTGCTTCTATTTTAGCCTAGAAAATACGTAAAAGCCCTCCAAAAACACCCCAAAATCCATTAAAAAATTCGAAGAATTCAGATCCAAGAAAGAAGAGATACCTCGCCTTGGAGATCGGAAATCAAATCCGGAGACAAAACGAAGCAAGAAGTACGGTACAAGGAGCAATTTTTTGTCGGATCTGAGGGAATAAAGTTTGCTATCGGAAAGGTATAACCTTTTTTATTTTTTTATTTATTATTATCTAGGTTGTTAGCAATGTAATTTATTTGGGAAGCTAGTAGAGACTGGTTTTGGCCGGGCGGGGTTGGTGCCTAACACCTTCCAACCCCGTAACATGATCCCCGAATTCAGCTTTGTTGGTTCTAGATTAGTTTTTTTATCCGTTTAGAGTCATTGATCTGTTCTTAGACCGTAATAACTAGGTGGCGACTCCCAAACCTTAAGGGTAAAATGAAGATCCGCGCACCCCGCAGATCGAAGGCGCTTTCACCGCCTGATTAATCAACTCGTCAATCCGATCGCAATGATTCCCAATGATGGATGTGTATTCCATTGTTTTATTTTGTTACCAGATGTGTTTCAAAAATCCGGATGAGGTATCTCGAACTAACAAAATCTTAGAAACCACGCTACGCTTGGAAAATACGACTCCAGATACATAGAAATCATCATCTTGCAGACCCAAAAAGAAGTTTCACGATAAAAATCACTAAAAATTGACCAAATTACCAAAATACTCCTAACATCAAAACAACCCTAGAGCCTACGTTACGATTAGGAAAACCCTTTCGAACATATAAAATAACAAATCGGAATCAAATAAATCATTTCACCAATTTTCATAGAATTCGATAAAATTACAAAAATACCCCTCGTAAAGTTCACAATCATTTTACAAAAAAAATTTCATAAATGACACAAACCAACATTCACATTGAATTTCTTACGAAAAATCGATTCTAAAACATCTTAGAACATTAAAAATCGACTTAAAACGTGAAAAGTCCTCTCTGGGGGTAAAATGGTAATTTCACAATTTTCATAATTAAAAATTTCGAAATAAAACATTAAATAATTAAAGTGAAACATTAATTAAATTAATTTAAAATTTTAAACTAAAAAAATCGATCAATCGGGCACTCATGGAAAATTGTTGAGGGTTCGTGAGATATTTCTTTAAGGACCCCTCCATTTGGGGGTTCAAAGAATTAAAGATATAATAGAGGAGGGTTCTCCAAAAAAAATTAAAGTCAATCAAGCAAGACTAAGGCCAAGGTATTAAAGTCAATCAAACATGACTAAAGTCAAAATTAAAGTCAATTAAGCAAGACTAAAGTCAAGATATTAAAAGTCAATCAATTAAGACTAAAGTCAAAATATTAAAAGTCAATCAAATAAGACCAAAAGTCATAATAGAGTTCTAATTAAATAATAACTCAATCTAATAGAGTTCTAACTAAAACACAACTCCACCAAAAATAATTCTAATTAAAACACAACTCTACCTAAAACAAGTCTAACTAAAACACAATTCTAATTAAAAGAACTCTATTTAAACACTAACTCCATCAAAATCAACCCCTAAAAAATCTATAAATAGGGGTGCTCACACCCTATTTTCGGATCAAGTCATAAACCCTAAGAGAAGTAGGTCTAAAAGCCCCCTAGCCTCCCATAAACCCTAGTTTTGGAGCTCCAACTCCTTACCTAACATCCCTTCTTCGATTTAGGCTAAAAAATACCTAAAAGCCCTTCAAGAACACCCCAAAATCCATTAACAAACTCGAAGAATTTAGATCAAAGAAAGAAGAGATACCTTGCCTCGAAGATCGGAAATCAAATCCGGAAACAGAACGAAGCAAGAAGTACGGTACAAGGAGCAATTTTTGTCGGATCTGAGGGAACGAAGTCTTTGTTATCGAAAATGTATAACTTCTTATTTTTTATTTTATTATTATCTAGGTTGTTTTTAGCAATGTAACTTATTTGAGAAATTAGTAGAGACCGACTTTGGCCGGGCGGGGTTGGTGCCTAACACCTTCCAACCCCGTAACATGATCCCCGACTTCAGTTTTTTCTGTTCTAGATTAGTAATTTATCTGTTTAGAGTCATTGATCGGTTCCTAGACCATAATAACTAGGTGACGACTCCCAAATCTCAAAGGTCAAAAGCGGATCCGCGCACCCCGCGGATCAAGGGCGCTTTCAGTGGCGACTCCACTAGGGATCTTAAGGATCAGACTTGAAAAACCCCAAGTATGGGAAGCGTTGCCAATAGAAATCCTTTTTTATTTTATTTATTTATTCTTTAGTTTGTCTATTTATTTTTATGACTTATCCTTCTTTTGGCTTTATTATTGATGATTATGTTAAATCTTTTGTTTGGCCCACTTTTTTATGGTTTAATTTAAGATCATTCGGAATGACCCTAAACCATGTGATATTTCAAGATAGATGGTTTTATTAAGGAAAGAGTAGTGATTATTGGACCTTTTTTTTATTAGGTATGTAGATTTTTTTTTAGGTGTCTGGTATGTTGTTTGGCATTTTATTTTTTAATATATATATATTAATAAACTCTTGCTTTGTTTAGTTTTATAATAGGAAAGTTGTTCTGTCCTTCAAACAACAAATAAAAAAAAAAAAAAAAATTTCTTTCTTTTTAAGGTTCTGTTAGAACAGTAACGTGCTGATGGGGATTGGTGTGCCATGGAATAAATTTTTTTTTTTTGTTTACACCACCTTAACAGCAATAGCATGATGATGTGTTTGGTGTGCCCAAAGTAGAATCGTTTCTTTAAAATGTACACATCATCTCCTTCATGGTTTTTTACGAAGCTTCATCGTCATATCCAGCAGAGATTTGGAAAACCTCTCAGTCTGATAGATTTTCACCCATAAATTTGATCGGCTTTTGATTGTGAGTGAAATTTAAGATATCAATCGAAAAAAAAATCCTTTTGATTTGTTTCGATATCTTCGCGAAAATCTGATTCGCGGGGTTCGAATCTGAACCAAGAACTGTGCTGTGTTTCCATTAAACATGGAATTTGGCAATCGGTAATAGAAGTAAACAAAAACCGTGGCCAATGGATTGGGTTCCATGAGTGTTTTTACGTCAATCTCGAGCTCTAACAAAGCGTTAATGGTGGCTGTTTTTCTGTGTGGAGAAGAGGCAGCAGAGAGACATTTTTTTTTATTTCCGTTTCTTGTTCACCTATGCTGAAAATGGCAGCAAAGAGAGAGGACGTCTCTCTCTCTCTCTCTTTCTTTCTCTCTCTCTCTCTCTCTCTCTCTCAATCTCTCACTTCTCTCTCAATCTCTTCTCTTCTTTGTTTTGAATCGAAACTATGGCACTGTCATTTAAAGTCTCAGCCAACTCAGCCTCCACCTTTTTCTTCCCTTCCGTCTATTGCGCCCCAACCTCCAAACTCGTCTCATTCTTCACTTGATTCAAAGCCACAACTATCTTAGCTCGAGCCACCTTCCTTTCTCTAACCAAAATTACCATCATCTCCTCTAAATCGAACAGTTGACATTCCTTCACGTATACCATCAAACAGTGGTTGTTATGATGTGCTATTTGTGGCTCCATACCTTACAGCCTCTTAACCCAGTGGTGCTTGCTGCCAATGCCTCATTGCATACGCTAGTATACACCTATTACATGACCTGCACCTTAGGGAAGAGTCCCTTCTGGAAGAGATCAGATTGTTTAGTTTTGTTTATGTTTGGTGTTTAGGTTTTGATGTTGTACTTCCATTTTACGGGAATAAGGTGTTCCAAATTTTGGGGTTGGTTTTTAATGTTGTTTTCAATGCTTCTCTTCGTGTCCTCTTTACTAATTTTCACTTCAAAAAAGAGGAGTAGGGAGTAAAGGAAGAAGGATGGACGGCCCTAATTGAGGTCCAGTGATTTCATGTAATATCGCCGAATCAAATTCGTGTACGCATTTTTTTTATAGAAAAGATGTGAGTGTTGTGTGCTGCCCACATAAAAAAATTGATTGAGGGTGCTGGCAGCAAACAAAAAAAAAAAAAAAAACGCTTGGCAGCCCCTTATTGTAATTTTTATCATGAAAAATTGATTTTGTTGAGTTTGTTACACATCATGGTGAGGTACCCACATCCTTTAAAATATGTGTATTCCAATTAGTTGCCAAACAATCTTTTTGGGTTGAGACAAAATTTATTTTTTAACTTAACCCACCAATGTTTGGAACCCAAAGGGTTTGCTTTCCTCACTAATTTAGTAAGATCTTAAATGTTACTAAGAGTCATTGATCTCCCCACGTGGCACCCAAAAAAAAATGATTCAACATCAAAGCTTGTAGAAAAAGAAATTTTAAGAGTTTTTTTAAAAAAAAAACATTCTTTATTTTGAATTTAATTTTAAAGTTCAATGGTCTTCATTTTCAAAATATTGGGTCTAAGTTAAATTTTTCGAATTTCATTTTATTTTTCAACCCAAGCTTTGTATGTGAAACCTAGAAGATTGTAGTTTTGATGTGTTGATGTGATGGTCCACGTGAACTCAATAACCCTTAGTAAGGTTTCAAATCTTACTTAGTTGGTTAGGATAGCCTAAGCTCTTACGTACAAGTTTGGTTGAGTAGCAAACTAATAAAGCAAGGGAATTTTTATGCTAAAAATATAACAAGTCTACCCAAAAAAAGAGAAAAAAAAAAGTCATCTCCCCTTTTCAACGACTATTATGCTATCCTCAATTTAGCATTCTTTGAAGTCTCGAATTATTTTGGGGTCACCCATAAGTAACCTTTGATTGGACCATAAAAATTATAATTAAAAAAAAAATGTGTGCCTATTTCAATGTTGAATCTGATCGATTATTTTGTGTTATGTTCATTGATTGATTATCTAAAATGCCATGATCTTAATGGATATATACATGCTTTGATTTCGAATTGGATATTTTGGATATTTCTGTATTTTTTATCAATATTTATTCAATATCCATATGTTGATGGTTTGATTGGTTTGATCTGGCCCATAGGCCCATTTATTTGAGAAAAGGCCCTGGGCACACCCCACTCCTGTTTTGCACACACACCACATGCACGTTTACTGTTTTGCACGTTTGCACATCCCATATAGCCAACGTGGCACTAGTGCGTGGCCCGGTCTCTTCGGAGATGCGACATCATTCATGAAAACCACAACTCCAGTCACGTACCTTAGGGTATATCAAACTGAGGCATTAGTACCGTCTGATCAAGTGACTCTAAAAAGTATATTGATGCACCCAGGCTGGAACGACCTAAGCCTTTTACCTATTGTGAGCCACATAGTCACATGTCCCGATTGCCAACGTAGTACTAGTACGTGGTCGGTCCCCTCGTGGGATGCCAAACCATTTATGAAAGTTACAACTCTTGATTCGTACCCATAGGTATATCAAAGATAATCCAAGTATATCAATTGCACTTCTTGGTCAAAACCGGTGCCTAAGCGAGATCCTGCCCCGCTGTATCCTACTATACGAGGGGTATAGACTACGTCTATTCTAGACGAGAGGTATTTAAGTGGGCCCTTGCTCGGCATTGTGCACTACCTCTCAACTAGGGATCAAACTGGTTGTTTTTGGCTTCATAGAAGTGAGTTGAGGTTTTAGATTATCACCTATATGGTATATCAAACCAAATCACCACGTATCGAGAGGTATATAGGTGTATTTGGGCAAGGGTGGCTAGATAAAAATGCATTGCACGTAGTAAGCTTTGAGTCTAAAAACCTTCTCTATAGGTTACGACTCGAACTTATTGTGGGTGTTCCCGGGTTGTTCATTGAATGGAACCGTATGAGTGTATGTGAATGATATGAATGATGAGATCAGAGTGTATGATTATCCTCAAGAATAAAAAATGTTGTTTTTGAAAATCAAAATGGGTGCACCGACCCAATAAAGAATCCATCATTTTACAATAATGACCTAGTCCATTTCGATCCAACAATCATGATGGGCCGAGCCATTTAAATCCAAATGGAAATTAAATTATGTTTTAAATTCGGATTCCAACCCATCTTCAAAGAAGAAAAATGGTTTATAAAATGAAAGTATTTTTCAGAAAAAGTATTTTTCAGGAAAAATGTTTTCCAGAAGTGAAAGATTTTCCAAAAGGAAATGCTTTCCCAAAAAACGTTTTCTAAAAGAAAATGTTTTCCAAAAAAATAAGAGGAAGAAAAATATTTAAAAAAAAAAAGAGTAATTTACAAAAGATCTATTTTTGCATGAAAAATTATTGAAATCAGATTTGTGAAAATTATTATTCGATAAAAATAAAAATTTTCAATATTTTTAAAGAGTGCAATAAAATTATTTTCCTTCTGAATAATCATTGAATGGATGAATTGTTTAAGGGATTGGTGCACAGAATTCAATAAAATCTCAGGATTCATTAAAATGTTATCAAGGGAGTAACACTGAAACTGGTTACATTCACCTTCAAAGAGGTTTAAGGGTTATCATTGTATTTAAGCTCAATCGTCCATCGTCTAGCTAGGGTTGTAAATCTGGTCAGTTAGAGTAAACGTCAATATCAAGTCAACAGTAAAAAATGACCTCAAAATTTCTCAACATCATCCAGTTGTTCTATGAAGATCATAGTGTTTCAATCCTACCGGTTGTAAGTAATATCTCAGTCCTCAGTCCTAATCAAACTCGTGTGCGTACTTGTCTTGCGTTTTCGTGAGTCATTTGGGTTAGCTCGAGTCCTTTTTTCCAGCAAGGTCATGTCTTCCTTAGATTGAGTCTACTCTTTCCTATTGAGTCAAGTTAGTTCATCGAGTCTATAGAGATGTCTATTGCCTCATTTGAAATTGATCGGATAAAGAAAATTTTTGAATATCTCGAACACATTAACGAATTAACTAATAATTTGATAGATTTCATTTCTGAACAAGAAGATAAGAGTCGGGCTCAACCTTTAATCGAGAAAGGAAAGGTCTTTGACCTCGAAACAGAAAATAATTCCTAAAGAGATTCAAATAGAAACCATCTTATCCCTAGAAGAACACGAGGGGATAATGAATTTACTCAGAAATTTCAAAATACTTGTTCGTGTGATCATATGAGGGTATGCTAGGTACAAGCTTGGGTGTTTTTCAACATGGAATAGATACTCGTCTATATCAATGGAATCAAAGAAGATGTTATAAAATGTATCAGCGCTATCCTCAATACATCTTGAGTTGCAAATCACATATTATCAGTCGATATGGGGATAATTATTGAACTGATATCTGATAATGGGTCGTACTTCAAAGCATAAATCATTACTCTGTGTTTAAAGTTGAAGATCCAGAATCACAAATCATCCCCCTACCGTCCTCAGATCAATGGAACGGTTGAAGCAGTTAGTAAGAGTCTCAAGACTATCATCAGGAAAATGTGTCAATCACATCGAGATTGGTTAGAAAAATTATCATTCACGCTATGGACATATCGAACTTCGATTCGATCCTCTACTGGAGCTACTCCCTACTCCTTAGTGTATGGCATGGAAGCAGTCTTGCCAGTTGAAATGAAAATTCCGTCTCTCAGGGTCTTGTTGGAAAATCATTTGTTAGAAACAGATTAGGTTCGTCAGCAGTATGAAGAATTAAACTTGATCGAAGAAAACGAATTGAAGCCCTGTACCACGTGCAAGCTTATTTAAGAAGAGTCACCTGTGCATTTGACAAGAAGGTCAAAGCTCATCATTTACAAGTCAAGGATTTAACAATCAGACTTCACAACAACAAAAATTGAGCACCCCTCATCGATCATAGGAGGAAGTTTGAACCTAAATGGAGAGATTCATTCATCAATAAGGGAAACACTGCTTTGGAAAGCCATCAAACTTCAAAATTGAGCACCCCTCCTCGCCTCGAGGGAAGTTCAAACCAAATTGGGGAGGTCCATTCATCATCAAGAAAATATTACCAGAAAAAGCTGTCAGACTTCAAGATCATGATGGAATCGAATTACCAGAACCGACCAACCTTGACCAAATCAAACGGTACTACATTTAAGGAGGCCATCTTTGGCCGAATCAATCCTCATATTACCCAGTTACCCAGTTACCCAGTTCAACATATCCTTTCTCAACCCCTTTGCAACATTTTCAAAAAGAAAAATTATGCCTTTTTCTTTATCAGCCCGATCACTTAACCTAGGGGAGGGAAGATTCGAACTACGTTTTGGTTTGATCCCAAAATTCTAGGGTACGTAGGCAACCTAAGAAGTTATTTCAGGCCCGACCACATCAAAATAAAAAAAAATATTTTCCCACAAAAAGAAAAAATCTAAAAAAAAAATTCAAAAGAAAAAGAAATATCATCCAAAATGGGGAAGAAAATTCAAGAAATTTTTTAAATGAAATACCACACAAGGGGTATTTGGGTTTTTGAGCCTAAAATTCCTTTCTTTTTATACCCAGTCCTAAGCCTACCTATAAAAGTCCTCCTAAGTACCGTATTAAAAGTCAAGGAAGATAGCAAAGCATGATCAGACAGTAACTCTAGAAGTTCAGAGGAGAAGAAAAAGATAAAAAAATGATGAAGCCTGCTAAGTTGAAAACCTGAAAAGAGCGACTTAGGCAAAAATTAAATCAAACTCGCAAGGTTGAAAATCTAAAAGGACAATTTTGGCAACAATCAGAGCTAAGAAAAAAAGAAAAAAGCTCGCTAGATCGAAAACCTGAAAAGGCGATCTAGGCAAAAGCTAGAGCAAGCTCGTTAGATTGAAAATCTGAAAAGGCAATCTAGGCAAAAGTTAGAGCAACAAAGAAAAACAGAAGAAAATCCCAAGCTGAGAGCGATCCGAGCTGAAACATCAGAAGTCCGAATAATCAAGTTCAATACTTAGCTTAAACCAGGAATAGACTTAGAAGCCACAAGTATCTTGTCTACGATCGATCTGAAAATTCTTACTTCCCCAAGTTAACCAAGGAAGATAAGGGTGAATTCTATGATGAGTCTCGAAAGGAAATAATTTTGTTATCTTGAGCCTGACTCAAAACCTTCAATAAAATTAATCAAAATTAAAAGTTGAGTCTTTATTGCGCTTGTAGTAATCAAATATTTCAAACCTTCATACAAGGGGCATTTTCTTTTTTCTTTAATGTAATTTTTCCCCCTTATACTAGGGGCATTTTTTTAATTTTTGCATGATGTGTTCAATTATCTTCAATGCCATGTTCATTGTCAAACTAGGGGCATTTTGTTTTTGAGAAATATTAATCCTAAAATATAATGGGAACCCCAAACTTAATGTTACCCTCTTGATAACAGTTTTTTGAAAAACCCTTGAGGTTCAAAAGAAACAAAAACTCAGGTTTGAAATTCATAAAACTTTTGGGGTAAAACCTCGAGGTTCAAACAAAAGTATTTGAACCTCACGTAGGAGATAGGACATTCGTTCTGTCTCAGATCTCTTCATTTCCAGATCCAACCCCTCTTTTCCAGATTCATTTTCAATTGTTCTTTCCCAGATTTATTCCTTTAGTCTCAGTTTTACTCAGTCAGTTACCGTCGAGGGTTTTCTCGGAATTATGCTCAGTTACCTTTCTCGGAATTATGCTCAGATGCCGCCAAGGGTTTTCTTGGAACTATGCTCAGTTACCGCCGAGGGTTTTCTCAGAACTATACTCAGATACCGCTGAGGGTTTTCTCGAAATTATGCTTAGTTTCCGCCGAGGGTTTTCTCGGAATTATGCTCAGTTACCGCCAAGGGTTTTCTCGGAACTATGCTCAGATGCCGCCGAGGGTTTTCTCGGAACTATGCTCAGTTACCGTCGAGTGTTTTCTCGAAATTATGCTCAGATGCCGCCGAGGCTTTTCTCAGAATTATACTCAGTTACCGTCGAGGGTTTTCTCAGAATTATGCTCAGATGCCGCCGAGGGTTTTCTCTGAATTATGCTCAGATGCCGCCAAGGGTTTTCTCAGAAACTATGCTCAGTTACTGCCGAGGGTTTTCTCGAAACTATGCTCAGATGCCGCCGAGGGTTTTCTCGGAATTATGTTCAGATGCCGCCGAGGGTTTTCTCGGAATTATGCTCAGTTTATGCTCAGATTTTTACTCAGTTCCAACTTAAACTCTTAGATTTTAAATCACACACTTGCACAGTTGTTACATCAGTCAAGGAGAATTTTCTAAAAATTCAATGATCTGACACCGTCAGTGAGATTTTGCGCTCAAGGACCTAACAATCTTTTAATTCGGGGAGAGCTTTACCCTCAAGGATCCTAACACCCCGACGAATTGCTAAATCAGGCTGCAAAATGAACTGTCACTAGCTTTAGCATTCAGATATCGCACTATCTACCAAAATAGATTTGCTATCTACTTTGCTTCAACTTTCTGCCAAAGAGAGACATCTGTAGACACCCCATTTTTGCATCCGCTTGATTAATCAACTCGTCAACCCGATCGCAATGATTCCCAATTATGGATGTGTATTCCATTGTTTTATTTTGTTACCAGATGTGTTTTAGAAATCCGGATGAGGTATTTCGAACTGACAAAACCTTAGAAATCACGCTACGCTAGGAAAATACGACTCCAGAAACATATAAATCATCATCTTGCAGACCCAAAAAGAAGCTTCACGATAAAAATCACTAAAAATTAACCAAATTACCAAAATACCCCTAACATCAAAACAACCTTAGAGCCTACGTTACGATTAGGAAAACCTTTCGAACACATAAAATAACAAATCGGAACCAAATAAATCATTTCACAAATTTTCACAGAATTCGACAAAATTACGAAAATACCCCTCATAAAGTTCACAACCATTTCACACAAAAATTTTCATAAATGATACAAACCAACATTCACATTGAATTCCTTACGAAAAATCGATTCTAAAACATCTTAGAACATTAAAAACCGACTTCAAACGCGAAAAGTCCTCTCTGGGGGTAAAATGGTAATTTCATAATTTTCATAATTAAAAATTTCGAAATAAAACATTAAATAATTAAAGTGAAACATTAATGAAATTAATTTAAAATTTTGAACTAAAAAAATCGATCAATCGGGCTCTCATGAAAAATTATTGAGGGTTCGTGAGATATTTCTTTAAGGACCCCTCCATTTGGGGGTCCAAAGAATTAAAGATATAATAGATGAGGGTTCTCCAAAAAAAATTAAAGTCAATCAAGCAAGACTAAGGTCAAGGTATTAAAGTCAATCAAGCAAGACTAAAGTCAAAATTAAAGTCAATTAAGCAAGACTAAAGTCAAGATATTAAAAGTCAATCAATTAAGACTAAAGTCAAAATATTAAAAGTCAATCAAATAAGACCAAAAGTCATAATAGAATTCTAATTAAATAATAACTCAATCTAATAGAGTTTTAACTAAAACACAACTCCACCAAAAATAATTCTAATTAAAACACAACTCTACCTAAAACAAGTTTAACTAAAACACAATTCTAATTAAAAGAACTCTAATTAAACACTAACTCCGTCAAAATCAACCCCTAAAAAATCTATAAATAGGGGTGCTCACACCCTATTTTCGGATCAAGTCATAAACCCTAAGAGAAGTAGGTCTAAAAGCCCCCCTAGCCTCCCATAAACCCTAGTTTTGGAGTCCCAACTCCTTACCTAACATCCCTTCTTCGATTTTAGCCTAAAAAACACCTAAAAGCCCTTCAAGAACACCCCAAAATCCATTAACAAACTCGAACAATTCAGATCCAAGAAAGAAGAGATACCTTGCCTCGGAGATTAGAAATCAAATCCAGAGACAGAACGAAGCAAGAAGTACGGTACAAGGAGCAATTTTTGTCGGATCTGAGGGAACAAAGTCTTTGTTACCGAAAAGGTATAACTTCTTTTTTTTTTATTTAATTATTATCTAGGTTATTTTTAGCAATGTAACTTATTTGAAAAATTAGTAGATACCGACTTTGGCCGGGCGGGGTTGGTGCCTAACACCTTCTAACCCCGTAACATGATCCCCGAATTCAGTTTTTTCTGTTCTAGATTAGTCCTTTATCTGTTTAGAGTCATTGATCGGTTCCTAGACCATAATAACTTGGTGGCGACTCCCAAATCTCAAAGGTCAAAAGCGGATCCGCACACCCCGCGGATCGAGGGCGCTTTCAAAAAAATTCCTTTAATTTTATCTTACTTTTTCAATAATACCCCCCTAACTTTACTATATTTTCTCTTTTACGCCTTTTAACCCCAAAGCGTTCCATAAGAACTGACAAGCTCTATTCTATATAATAAAACACAACGACCGTCTTCCTTCAATGTCTATCCATCATATTCTTTGCAAAACCTCACGAATAAAACTCGTTTACTAGGAGTAACCTAGCAGCTTAAGGGCTTACTGCATTCGTTATATGCAATCGAGATGCCTGCAAAAGTGGCATAGTTATTTTCTAAGAAACTAGAAAAAAATAAATTTGGGGTGTGATTAGTGTATCAAAACATTGATTTATCCGCATTTTTCCTAGGCATTTATCTCAATTTCCATCATTATTTCATTAGATTAGGTAAATAAGTATGTTAAGCCTCAAATTATCACATTTTATGTTATACCATATTAATTGTATAAAATAATTATAAATATCAAAAAATTTATTATGCAAGTTCATTGTATATGTGAAAGATTAACTCATCAAGATGAAAATCACATCACTTAAGCAAGAGTGCACTACAATCAAGAAGTCAAATCAAGCAACCAGGGAAAAATTGAGATCTGGAGGTCTCCAAACCAATGCACGCAGTCAATCCTCAATGTGGAGCAATTCACCTCGGTTGGATCGTCCTAGAATTTTTCCTGTTTATTTTGCACATGAGATTATACGCAAGAATGATGATGATTATATTTGGATCCTTCTAGAACAATTCAAGTCTATAAATAGATTATTTTTCTAATTAGGAAAGGGTCTGGGGTCTCTTGCCCTAGTCTTTGCGCTCTTGTCCCTTCTCTTCTTCTTCTCCAATGCCCTTGGCATTTTCTCTGTAATTTTGATTTTCTAGTTAGGTATCAATCAGCAACTTCTGTAATTTTTCAAAGAGATAGTGTATCATGATTATCATGAATACAAGTGTTGTTTCTTTTACTTTCTCTTGTATTATTTCCATGAGCATTGGCTAAACTCCCTCTATTAGTGAGAGGAAGAAGTCTAGGAGCAAGCTTTAATTCAGTGATATTTCTTTATCCTTTCATGTTCTTTATAATGTTTATAGGATTTACTTCAATATTTTATCTAACTCTAATAATTAAAGCTTTAGTTGAATCTCTACACTTTATATGCTTAAATTATATATTCTATGTTTAGATAAGATCAAGAGAGAACATGTTTAAATTAGATATTTAGTAGTAGGGACTTCACACATCAGTGAGTGAAGGAGTCTTAACTACAATGTTTTTTAAAAAACTTCATGCCATATCTTCCAACTCAAGGAGCTCACACCATGCCCTTGTGGTTGAGTGCAAAGAAGGATAAACTCAAATACAGGTTTATGTGTTAATCCTAGGTTACTCTAATCACTAATGGATGTTTTATCTCTTTTGTTTACTTAGTACAATTTTCTCTTCTAGTATTTTAATTTTCAGCAACATTTTATTCTCCATTTTGTTTCACAAAAGTACAAAAATAAGTATGAATTATAACTTAAATTAATTTCATTTTTTGCTAACTTGATAACATCCCCCTTTCTCTTAGGTTGGATCCCTCACTTGCCCCCACAAGCTAAGGAGAATATAAATATTAATTTCTGATGAGATGACAACGATGACATCAACAACCATCAATGTCTTCTCCTTCTCATCCCATCTTCTTCTTCTTACCACAACCATCAACATCCCCACCTTCGTTTTATGTTTCCTTCATCACATTCGGCCAAATCAGCCCTCTTCTTCTTCGTTCTTGATCATCACGATCTCCCTTCACTTAGCATCCTAACTTCTTCTTTACCATCACCGCCATTATCAATATCTTAAACTTTCCCTTTTTTAATCACCTTCTAAGCTCATGCTCACTTAGTCTTCATCTTAGCTGAACACTCTCAACTGAACCCCAACAATCCATAGAACCTCTCATATCTTAATTTTCATTCCATCAAAACCTCACGTTTTTAGTCATGAAACCCACCCTCATTCATCTCTGTCAACCTTCTATTATCACCCATCCTCATCGTGTTTTAGCCCTCCAAAAATCTTTCCATTCATCACATTTTCCAATGCCCCACAATACCTATTCATCTCGCTTTTTTAGCAACCCACAAGCCTTCCATTCGTCTTGTTTTCCAATCTCGCTTCACTTTATTTTTAAGTTCTCCAAATACCCCTGAACCTCATGATTCGCTAGCTCTTTAATCTTCACTTTTTTAGCAACCAAAACCACCTCTATCCTCTCGATTTTCCATACTCATAGACCTCTCATCCTTTCAATTTTCTCGTGCATATTAATTTCCTATCACCTTTGGTTTTGCTAGTTGACATACTACTTCTATTGTCTTCAATTTCAACACCTTACAGTAGCAACCATCAGCCTCACAAGCTCATGTTTTAACATCTTACGCCACTCACTAACTCGATTTTTGTGCCCAAGCCATTTTTTGAAAGGACCCCGACAATCGGATTATTATACTTCTTTAAGGTTAGTCATATTATTATTTTTTTTCTAGTTTCATTGAGTCGAGTCAACTCACTTTTTTTATAACCCATGTTTCGATATTTAAAAAATATTTTTTAAAGTGGGATAACTCGATTTTTATCGGATTTTCAAATGGGCTGAGTCAACTCATTGATTTTGGCAAAATTTTCAAGATATTTTGCATATTTTTTGAATTACGTTCGATTTGATCCCAAAAGAGAACTAGGGTATATAGGCAACCATAAAAGTTACTCCAGGCCTTACCACAACAATTTTTTTTCCATTCATTAGCTTGCTTTTCAAATTTTTTATTACGAGTTGACGAGATATTTTTTTGGTATAATTTGATCTTCTCAATCTGACCTTGACCTTTGACGATAGTCTTCTAGTTGTCTTTAGATTTGACTTTTACCCTTAGTTTGACTTTAGCCTTCTTCCGTTGACAGTAAGATAGTCTTGAATTGCAATGGAAATCAATGATCTTGATTGGGTAGGTTCAGTGCCTAACACCTTTCGAAACCCGTAACTCGACTCTTTACCATAATATCTTACCCGTGGATCGATTTGGATCAATTTAGAGTTATTTTACGGTTTATAGACCTTAACTAGGTGGCGACTCCCAATTCCTAAAATATCCTCCAATTCATTATATTTTTTTGTTAAAAAGTTGTTCGGACGCTTTCACTGCCGTCGCATACAAAAATACTGTGGCATAAAGAACTAGATACCAATTTACTCATAGAAAATAACATTTGCGATCACATTTGACAATACTGATAAAAATATCTTTCAATTGAATCAAATCATCAAACAAAAATAGAAAGGCGAGATAATAGGGATGACTTCCAATATGCCTACAATTCAAAGTTCAAAGAAAAACGCTGTAGAAGCTCCATTAGAAGTTTGAGTGGCAGCCCTAATGTGATGACCTAATAGATCATCACAAATCCCAATGATTAAATTAGTTATATAATGATTTGATACCTAAGTTCTTTTAGAGATGTTTTTGACATAATTTGATTCCTCCATTAATTCTGAAATATCTAAAAAATCTAGTTTAAATTGCAAAATGACCAAATTCAAGTTGGACACACAAAAAATAATAACCTTGAGATATGCATTAGGGATCAAAAATTGAGATTTGTATAGAGTAGTATTTTGGAAAGCATAGAAAGTTTAGTACATAAATCTTAGAAAATAGTAAGAATCTATTCTTTAAACGTAAAAAATGGAGCTCGGATAAAGGAAAAATGAGCTTGCAACTATTGTGTGTTGACTCATAATCAAGTCAACTCAAGTCAAACCAATTGGCTAGAGTCAAATGAGTAAATCAGTTACTTCAGGTGAGACAAAAAAAAACCTTCACATATAATCACTTGACGTGCCAAACTATTAACGTGAAGAAAAAAACTAATTGACACCTAATTACTCGAGGTGTCAAGCTATTAACATGAGTAATCATTTTCAAAATATTTTGCTACCCAATTTTTACATCAATTGTAGGATAGTAAAACTTAACTCATTGAGCTAAGACGTAAAAAGCCTTTCATTTCTTTCATTATTTTAGAAAAAAAAAATCCAAATAATCAATCAGCAATTTTCTTTTAGCTCAATCTCCATATAAATCGTAGAAGAAAACATATTTTCATCAAGAAGATGCAATTTGATAGCTAAGAAATAGTATAGAACGCATAAATTCAGGTAAAAAAATGGCCTCCATTTTCAATCACAAAGTCTGAAATTAGTCATAAGAATTCATCACAAGTCTTAAGAATTAAGAATTACTCCTAACTGACAAACTGATTTTCATACTTTAAAAATTGATGAGATTCTTAAGTCTTCTCTAAAGTCAAGAAGACTTTAGAAAAGAGGCACTCGGATATGTAGTAAAAGAGTTCATTTGAAATCAGATTGAAGGCAAAATCAAGTAGGAAGACTTATAATCTCTGCCATATAATCCTAATTTTCATAGCTCTTATAAATGATGAAAAAATTATTTTAAATAGTGTTAATTTCTAAATTCTATTCATATATATTAAGTTTTGATAGCTTTAAATAATTTTGGGGTATTTAAGTTAAAAGGAAAAGATCTTTCAAAGAAAGAATGAGTTTCGCACTAAAATCATAATCTGAATTTCTTTTTTCATAGTCGCACACATTTTCTAATAGGAAAATGTTTCAAACCAGAAAATAAAATATGTTTAGTTATTTAAAATTAGTAGCTAATAGTATATTAAGCTAATCAAGCTGAAAACCTAAATGTTTTATAATTGTTTAGAAGATTATACAATCATGTCATGATTATTTGATAGAAATGTAAGTTTTTCTATTGGATAACCTATGTTACTTACCCCCTCATCCCAAATCCTCAATTTTAGATGTCCCTAAATATAATATTCATGAGGAGGTTCTCTTAGAGATGCCATAAGAGGGAGAGATTTACGATGAATTGGACTAGAATTTTGTCAGGTTATGGGTTGGGTTTATTATGATGACACATTTGAAGTTATCTTTTGGATATAGTTTGTATATAGTAATACAGTAAATACAATTACTCCTTTTTTTTATATGTCAGTTATGGCTTGTAAATAATATTTTACTTATATATATAGGGTGGCGTTCGAAGGCCCTAAAGAGAGCCAAACATTGTGCCAAATACTTTTTCAATGTATGGGATAGAGGTATTGGAATAGGCTGATATTTTGTGAGGATGATCTATATGATGAGGAGATCATTGAAATCACCTCGACCCATTTTCCGCTAAAGGCGAATAGGGATCCGATTGGTAAATTGAGGATTTTTAAGGAATAAGGAGTCACCACCTAGTTTAGGTCTAGGAACCATACATAACTCCAAAATGGATCGAATTAGTCCACGAGTAAGAGAAAAGGGTAAGGAGTCAGATTACGGATTTCAAAAGGTGTTAGGCACCAAACCCGCCCGATCGAGATGATCGGTCTCTACTACGATCCAAGCTATCCTATGGTCAACAGGTAAAAACTAAATCAATGAAAAATTCGATTTTGAATTTCCTACGTATACATAAATCAATGAGTTGACTCACGTGTCTATTTTATTAGAAAAATTGATTTTGCAACTTCTATGCACACAAAAAATCAGTGAGTTGATTTGCGCTCATTTTATAAAGAAAAAAAAATCGATTCTAAATTTATCATGTACACAAAAAATAGTGAGTCGACTAATATCAGAATCCACGATTCGGCTCAATAATATAAAAAATCAATGATTCGACCTGATAATATTAAAAATCAATAAGCCAATTCACTAACTTGACATATGAGAGTTAATTTGATCAATCTATCAACACCAAAAACCAGCGTATCGATCCACTAATATCAAATATCACAATTAACGACAAGTACACATAAATCGATGAGTCAATTCGGATGCATAAAAAAAACTTAGAAAATAAAAAATAAATGAAAACCTTACCTTCACCAAACAATTTCGGATGCTTGGATCTCTTCAAAAAATCTCGAAATAGTGGGAGACGCCAACGAACGCGGGAAGAGGATGAGATTATGACTGTTGTGGGATGATCAATAGAAGAAAAACAAAATTTTGAAGAAGATGAGATCGGGCTGGGTGTGAGGACGTTCGAGGAAGACCAAAAAGAAGATCATAAAGGTATGCCATCTCAGTCCATGTAGGTCAGTTTTTATTTTCTCTTCTTTTTCTTCTCTTCTTTTTTTTCCTTTCTCTATTTTGTTTTTCATTCTTGTTGTTGTCCAAGAGAAAGAGAGAAAGTGGAGGATATTATAGGGGTAAGACAGTGTGAAATGGGGCTGCTGTTTGAGTATAGAATGATGTTAATGGTTGGAAAAAATGTGACTGAAAATGGAATGAGATAACAACTGGTGTGTGGAGAAGATGAAGATGACAAAGATTAACAAAATGTGGCTAAATAAATAGGGAAGATGGGGGCTACTATTAGAGAATGCCATGGAGAAAAAGCAAGGGTTGCTGCTATGGTGGAAGAATCAGAGACTACTACTATGATTGAAGAAGATGATGGAGACAAAGAATAGGGCTGAGGGGTTGTTATCAACGAAGAAAAAACAAGTTGTTATTTTTTTTTTCTTTATTCTTCCTCCTCTCTTCTTATCCTTCTTTGTTGCTGTGAGAGGGAGTGGTGAAGGTGAGAAAAAATTGACCCAAAGAGGGGTTGGATTGTGATAAGAGTCAGGCCACGTGAGTTCAAGAAACCTCAGAGAGAGTAGAGGACGTCCCTTTTATAGAAACATAGTTTCTATATTTCACATTTTTTTTACTTTTTTTTTTTCCCTTCCTTCTTTGTTTCTCATGTTTCCCTTAGAAGAATGGGGGGTATTGATTTCATACTACCCCACCTTAGTAGTCCCTCATTGATGGGTTTGTGATTGGTCGGTAATTTTTATTTTTATTTTCATTCGATTTTTTATGTGAACTGATTTTGAATGGTTGATTAATGTTATTTATTTTAATCTTGAATGGTTGATTTAATTTTATCTTTAATCTTGATTTTTTTGTCTTGATTGGTCGATTGAGTTTAATTTGAGCTTGAATTTTGATTTTTTTTTTAATTCGTTGATTAAGTTTAGTTGGGTTTTGATGAAACTTTAATTCAGATTGGTTAATTAGTCTTTAATTTGATTTTAAAATTTATTTTTGATTTAATTTTGAATTTTAAGTTGATCTTAAATTTTAAATTGTCGATTAAATTTTAATTTTAGTTTAATGGTTATTTTCAATTTGAATTTTTTTTTATTTGATTGTGAATTTTAATTGATTTTTTTTAAAATTTTAAATCTAAATTTAATTTTGATTAGTCAAGCGTTTTTCCAAAAAAATTTAATTCTTTAATTGCATTTTCCTAAGCATCAAGTTTTCTAAATAAGAGTCAGACATTAAGGGGCATTTTGGTCATTTTATTGATTTTTCATAAATTTTTTTGATTTCGTCGATTTGGGCCCCGTTAGACTCGAAATCATGTTCTAAAGGCAAAAATGGTACTTTCAAGATTTTTCGGGAGTCCAAAATTCATGAACGATATTTTCATCATTTTATCGATTTTTGACCAATTTTGCGAATTTTGGCATAAGATTTCTTTTGGTCCAACGTGATTATTTCTAAGTTTTAAGGTCGTATTTTCCTAACATAACGAAGTTTCTAAGTTATCGAAATGTGTAGCGAACCTAAGTGTACGTGCATGCTAAGTCGGGTGGAAAGTTCAGCGATCTTAAGCGTACGTAATTCTATGCCGCGTGGCTAGGAGAAAGAAGATAATAGAATTAGAAAATAAAGGGAATTGGAGGAAGGCCTCTCACAAGCTTTTGGGTTCTTTGTATTCATCATTAGGAATAGCAGCTGGGTAACGGATCGCCAAGTCAGGCGGATGCAAAAAATGGGGTGTTTACAAATGCCCCTATTTGACAGACGATATAAACAAACTAGATGGCAAATCTATTTTGGTAGATAATACGACATCTGAATGTCAAAGTCAATGACATTTCATTTTTGCAGCCTAATTTGGTGGTTCATTGAGGCATCCAAATCCTTGAAGGTAAGTTCTCCCTAGACTAAAAAATGTCAGATCCTCGAATTTTGAAAAATTCTCTTTGACTTATGCAAAGGTGCACGTATATGCAATGGTATGATGCTTACAGAGTAATCCATCGAATCATTGATAATAAACCCTTCTCGATAACAACAGGTGTCAGGTCCTAGAGATCTTCTCTCGCTGATGATGATGATTCAAATTGAAATACTCATACGCAATGAAAACAATCATACAATATTGAATTATGACTAGTCAGAACAACGAGATAATTAGAATCACAACATTATTAGGATCAAATGTTGTAGGAACTTCATTAAATCCTATCAAAACTTTTTTTTTAGAGTTCTAAAAAGTTTGAGTCTCGTTTCTCGGACTCGAACTCAATGGAACCACCCTTTTCGGGCTTGGATTAATGGAGCCACACTTCTTGGGCTCGAGCTAAGGTTTACAGGAACTTAAAAAATCCTGTTAAAGTTAGAGTCTTGTTTCTCAGACTCGAGCTAAGTTACAGGAACTTAAAAAATTCTATTAAGGTTGGAGTCTTGTTTCTCGGACTCGGGCTAAAGTCTACAGGAACTTAAAAAATCTTGTTAAGGTTGGAGTCTTATTTCTCAGACTCGGGCTAAGGTTTACTGGAACTTAAAAAATCCTATTAAGGTTGGAGTCTCGTTTCTCAGACTTGGGCTATGGAGTCTCGTTTCTCGGGCTGGGATTTATAGGAACTTAAAAAATTCTATCAAAGTTGGAGTCTCGTTTCTCATACTCAAACTTACTGGAGCCACACTTCTCGGGTTGGGATTTGTAGGAACTTAAAAAAATCCTATTAATTTATTCTATAATTCAAACAAGGTTAGTATCTCGTTTCTCGGACTTGAACTTGATGGAGCCACGCTTCTCGGGCTTGGATTAATTAAAGACTCGATATTATCGAGTTCAAAGATTAGGAGATTGGGCCTTTATTGGCTTATCATGCATATGGATTCATCATTGGGCTTCGTCGAACTTTTAAGTTTTTATCTAGATAAGATTTTTCTTTTTGATCATGGGCTCAGGAATGAAAACTTCAGAATCACAGTTATTCTCAAAATGCCCCTAGTTTCAAGGTTGGCTTCTAATTGAACCTTGACTATGAAACTGATGGAATGGATTGTACTTGGAGAATATGGACGAGCAACTATGGACTCTAGTAAATGAAAGATAGAAAAACCAATATTCTTGTAAATTTTCAAGATTCTTAAGATTATCATATGTGTAATAAGGAATTGATCATTTTCTTTTGAAAAATGCTTGAGCTGGACTTAAAAACTCTTGATAAATATTATAATAGAAGACCTTTCTCTTCAAAGTAGTCTATGATTCTTCAATTTTCTTTGGAAAACGCTTGGACAAGTAAACATACTCTTAAAGATTTTATAATGTTCCAAATGACTTTTGAGTTTCTTCAACTTTAATATTGTCTTCGTCGGATGTGAGCTCTTGGTTGAAAAATAATTATTGTGGCTTGAATGATTCTACATTTCCTAGTTTCTATGTAAGCTTCCTTTTGAATTTTTCTTCTTGATGGGATCTTTCTTCTTATTTGATGATGCCCTAATTTTTACTTATATCGCTTTTTCAGGTTTTCAATTTAGCGGACTTTGTTTATTTTTTTTAGGGTGCTTTGATTTTTGCCTAGATTGGTTTTTCAAGTTTTCAACCTAGCAGGCTTACTTTTTTTCTTGTTATGCCCTAACTTTTGCTTAAGTCGTCCTTTTGGATTTTCAACTTAACATGCTCTTCTTTCTTCTTGATGATCTCAAATATTCAACTCGACAACTTTTTCGTTTCTTTGACCTTAACCAAATCAATTAGCATTCAGGAGGACTTAGTAGGTGGGTTTAAGACATGGTTTAGAAAGAAAAGGTATCAACTTTCCAAAATGCCCCTAGTCTGATATTCTCCTTTCTTGTCAACTCTTTTGAGTCTTTCTCTTTTCTAATTCTCCTAGTTAGGAATTTTTTTAGAGCAGAACTGTTTATCTAGGAGTCCTACTCTACTTACTTGGGGTGGAAGAGTGATGAACGATTTTCTGAGAGTTTTACTCTACCTACTCGGGGTGAAAGAGTAATGAACTTTTTTTTGGGAGTTCTACTCTACCTACTTAGAGTGAAGGAGTAATGAACTGTTTATCTAGGAGTCCTACTCTACCTACTTGGGGTAGAAGAGTAATGAATTATTTGTCTGGGCAAAGAAAATAACACTTTTGGATTTTATGAAAGTCAGGTCAGCATTTTAATTTTCTTTGAACCTCGGGGGTTTTCAAAAATTGCTATCAAGAGGGTAACTTTCAATTCAAAGTCAACCTTATCCTTTGGAATCAAAATTGATCAGGCTTCAGAACAAAATGCCCCTAGTTTGATAGGGAATGTTGCATTGGGGAACATGTTTGAAAAAAATGCCCCTTGTGTAAAGGCGGGACTGTACTCTTTAGAAAAGGGAAATGCCCCTGTTATGAAAGTTTGAAATCTTTGATTACCGCAAGCGCAATAAAGTTTTAACTTTTAATTTTGACTTTTTATATTGAAGATTTTGATTCAGATTCGAAGAAATTGGAACAAAATATTACTTTTTGAAATTCATCACAGAATCTATTCTTTCTCCCTGTCGGTTCACTTAGGGACGTGAAACTCTTTAGATCAATCGTAGACGAGACACTTGTATCCACTGAGTCTATATTTGGTTCAAATTAGGTATTGATTGTACGATGATTAATTATTCACCCCAAAGTCGATGCAGCTTGGCCCTTCGGACTTTCAAAATTTTATCCCGGACTGCTTTTTAGATTCTCAACTTAAGTGAGATTTTCCCTTGATTGTTCTAATTTTTGCTTAGATCGCCCTTTCAGGTTTTCAATCTAGCGAGCGTGCTCTACCTTTTGCCTATATCACCTTTTCAGGTTTTCAATCTAGTGAACTTACCTATTTCTTCTATTTTTTTCTCTTTGCTTTAACTGTTGCCAAGGCCATCCTTTCAGATTTTCAACCTTGTGAGCTTACCTTGATTTTTGCCTAAGTCGCCCTTTTAGGTTTTCAACTTAGCAGGTTTTATTTTTCCTTTTACTTCTTTTGAACTTCTGGAGTTACTGTCTGATCATGCTTTGCTTCACCTTCCTTGACTTTTTCGCACGGTACTTAAGAGGGCTTTCATAGGTAAGCTTAGGACTGGGCATGAAGAAAGGAATTTTGAGGCTCAAAATCCAAATGCCCCTTCTGTGGTATTTTTTTTACTTTTTCTTTGAATTTTCTTCCCCATTTTGACAATATCCTTTTTAGATTTTTTTTCCTTTTTGGATTTTTTCTTTGTGGGAGAATCTATTTTTTTATTTTGATGTGGTCGGGCCTGAAGTAACTTCTTAGGTTGCTTACGTACCCCAGAATTTTGATACCAGACCAAAACGTAGTTCGAATACATTTCCTCCCCTAGGTTAGGTGATCAGCCTGAGAAAGAAAAAGTAGTTTTTGTTGTTATTATTTTTTTTTGAATGGCTGCAAAGGGCTAAAGAAGGAAATATTGAGCTGGGTAATGTAGACACCCCATTTTTGCATTCGCCTGATTAATCAACTCGTCGACCCGATCGCAAAGGTTCCCAATGATAGATGTCTATTCCAATGCTTTATTTTGTTACTAGATATGTTTCAGAAATCCGGATGAGGTATCTCGAACTGACAAAACTTAGAAACCACGCTACGCTAGGAAAATACGACCCCAGAAACATAGAAATCATTTCATGCAAACCAAAAAGAAGCTTCACGATAAAAATCACTAAAATTACCAAATTACCCCTAACATCAAAACAACCCTAGAGCCTGCATTGTGCTTAGGAAAACCCACTCAAACACATTAAACAACAAATCGAAACCAAGTAAACCACTTCGCCAATTTTCACAAAATTTGACAAAATTACGAAAATACCCCTAATAAAGTTCACAATCATTTCATACAAAAAACTTCATAAATGACAAAAACCAACATTCCCATTAAATTCCTAACGAAAAACTGATTCCAAAACATCCTGAAACATTGAAAAACGACTTAAAACGTAAAAAATCATCTCCGAGGGTAAAATGGTAATTTCACAATTTTTATAATTAAAAAATTTGAAATTAATAAATAAAACATTAAATAATTAAAGTAAAACATTAATGAAATTAATTTAAAAATTTAAACCAAAAAAATTGATCAATCGGACTTTCGGGTAAAATTGTTGAGGGTTCGTGGGATATTTCTTTAAGGACCCCTCCATTTGGGGGTCCAAAGAATTAAAGATATAATAGAAGGGGATTCTTCAAAAATTAAAAGTAAATCAAGCAAGACTGAAGTCAAGGTATTAAAGTCAATGAAGTGAAACTGAAGTCAAAATTAAAGTCAATCAAGCAAGACTGAAGTCAAGGTACTAATCGAGTCAATCTCATAAGACTAAGGTCAAAACCCTAAATCAAAACCCTAATCTAAAACTAATCAAGTCAATCTCATAAGACTAAGGTCAAAACCCTAAATCCAAACCCTAATCTAAACTAATCAAGTCAATCTCATAAGACTAAAGTCAAAACCCTAAAACCCTAATTGAAACCCTAAAAGAAACCCTAATCAAACCCTAAATGCTTCTAAAAACTTTATAAATAGGAGCCTCCACACCCTATTTTCGTATCAAAGAAATAACCCTAGGAAAAGTAGGTAAAGAAGCCTCCATAGCCTCCCCAAAACCCTAATTTTGGAGCTCCAACTCCTTCCCTAACACCCCTACTCCGATTTTAGCCTAAAAAACACCCAAAAACCTCTCAAAAACATCCCAAAAATCCACAACAAATTCGAAGCACTCAGATCCAAGAAGGAGATACCTTACCTCGGAGATCAGGAATCAGATCCGGAGATAGAACGAAGTAAGGAATACGGTACAAGGATCCATTCTCACCAGATCTAAGGGAATAACACTTTTGCAGATCAAATGTAAATTTTTTTTATTTTTTTTAATCTAGGTTTATCATTAGCAATGTAGATCTATTTGGGATAAGTAGAGACCGGCATTGGCCGGACGGGGTTGGTGCCTAACACCTTCCAACCCCGTAACATGATCCCCGGATTCAGATTTCTATAGTAGATTAGTGCTTTTTATCCATTGTAGGGTCAATTTGGTTCCTAGACCGTAATAACTAGGTGGCGACTCCCAAACCTCAAGGGTCTAAAGCGGATCCGCGCACCCCGCGGATCGAGGGCTCTTTTAGTGGCGACTCCACTGGGGACTATTGAGGATCAAACTTGAAAAACCCCAAGTATGGGAGCATTGCCAAGATGACCTAGTTTTTTTTTATTATTTAGTAGGATTTATTTTATTTATTTTTTCTATTTATTTATTTTTTATCTTGATTGTAGATGATTTTGGGTATTGCATTTTTTTTCTCCAATTAAGGATCACTTTTTGATGACCCCTAAATAATGAAATATTCAAATTGACCTATGAAAATGATGGAATGATGAAGGTTGGACAGAAATAGTAAAACACTTTTAGAGAATATTCTAGTGAGAATTAAGTCTGGAAGCCTCTTAATAAAATATAGATCTCATCGAGTAGATTAATTTAGAATCTGAGTTTACTCAATTTCGTTATCGGAAGCCTTAGATATCATCGATGCAAGTTCAATCTGTAAATCTGGAATTATTTCTGAATGAAAGTTGGGACAGCAACGTTAAAACTTTTTTACAGAATATTTTATTGAGAATTAAGTCTGAAAACCTCTTAGTAAAACATAGATCTCGTCGATTAGATTAATTTATAATTTGATTTCACTCAATTTCGTTATCGGAAGCCTTAGATATTATCGATGCAAGTTCAATCTGTAAATCTGGAATTATTTCTGAATGAAAGTTGGGACAGCAACGTTAAAACGTTTTTACAGAACATTCTGGTGAGAACTAAGTCTGGACACCTATTAATAAAATGTAGATCTCATCGAGTAGATTAATTTAGAACTTGAATTCACTTGATTTCGTTATCAGGAGCCTTAGATATCATCGATGCAAGTTCAGATTGTATTTCCCTAATTCACAGAAAATCTGAATTTATCTAATGTTGGCACAATTAATGTTCTTGAGAGTGAGCTCATCTCAACCATTGTCATTCTATCATCAATGTAACACCTATTGGAATCTCGATTTATTTTGAATCACCCAAAAGTGATCATTGATTGGACCTTAAAAATTATAAAAATTATGCCTATTGTAATGTTTGTTTGATCATTATCATATGTCATATTTATTGATTAATTTACCATGATCTTGCTTGAAATACATGATTGATGTTGATCGTAATGTTAATGTGCTTATGTGATGGGAATAATGTGATCTTAATTGAATATTCATATGATTTGAATGATTTTGGTTTTAATTAAATGTATGATTGGTTTGATTGGATCCATGGGCCCATTTGTTTGAAAAAGGTCCCGGGCACACCCCACCCTGTTTTGCACACACCACATGCACGTTTACTGTTTTACTCACTTACACGTCCCATTTAGCCAACGTGGCACTAGTGCGTGGCCGGTCTCTTCGGAGATGCGACGTCATTCATGAAACCCACAACTCCAGTCACGTACCTTAGGGTATATCAAACTGGGGGCATCAATACCATCTGATCAGGTGATTCTGAGAAGTATGTTGATGCACCCAGGCTGGAGCGACCTGAGCCTTGACCTATTGTAAGCCACACAGTCACATGTCCCGATTGCCAACGTAGTACTAGTACGTGGTCGATCCCCTCGTGGGATGCCAAACCATTTATGAAAGCTACAACTCTTGACTCGTACCCGTAGGTATAAAAGATAGTCTAAGTATATCAATTGCACTTTTTGGTCAAAACCGGTGCCTAAGCAAGATCTTGCCCCGCTGTACCCTACTGTACGAGGGGGATAGACTACGTCTATTCTAAACGAGAGGTATTTAAGTGGGCCCTTGCTCAGCATTGTGCGCCACCTCTCAACTGGAGATCAAACTGACTGTTTTTGGCTTCAGAGAAGTGAGTTGAGGTTTTAGATTATCACCTATACGGTATATCAAACCAAGTCACCATGTATCGAGAGGTATATAGGTGTGCTTGGGCAAGGGTGGCTAGATAAAAATGCATTGCACGTAGTAAGCTTAGAGTCTAGAAACCTTCCCAGTAGGTCACGACTCGAACTTATCTTGGATGTTCCCGGGTTGTTCATTGAATGGAATTTTATGAGACTTTGTGATTGATATGAATGTATGTGAATGATGAGATCAGAATGCATGTGAATGATGAAATGGATGTATGTGAATGATGAGATCAGAGTGTATGATTGTCCTCAAGGATAAAAAATGTTATTTTTGAAATCAAAATGGGTGCACCGACCCAATAAAAAATCCATCTCTTGCAAATGACCCAGCCCAACTCGATCCAACAATCCTGATGGACTGGGCCATTTAAATCGAAATAGAAATCAAATTTTCAAAGAAGAAAAATAGTTTACAAAGGGAAAGTATTTTCCAGAAAAAATATTTTCCAAAAGAAGTGTTTTCCAAAAAAAGTATTATTCTCTCAAAAAAATATTTTCTAAGAAAAAACGTTTTCCAAAAAATATTTTCCAAGAGAAGATACTTTCAAAATTAAAAACTATTTTCCAGAGAAAAAATATTTTTCAGAAGAAAATGTTTTCCAAAAGAAAAGAAAAAGAAGGAAAAATAATTTGTAAAAGATCTATTTTTGCATGAAAAGTTTTTATGGACCTTGGAAAACTACCAAAAAATGTTGCAAAAAAATAACCAGATTTGTGAAATAAAAACATTATTTTCCAATATTTTTCAAGAGTGCAACATAATTATTTTTCTTCTCAATAATCATTGAATGGATGAATTTTTTAATGGATTGGTGCACAAAATTCAATAAAATCTCAGGGTTCATTTAAAATATTATCAAGGGGGTGACACTGAAATTGGTTAAATTCACCTTCAAAGAGGTTTAAGGGTTATCATTGTATCTAAGCTCAATCGTCTATCGTCTAGCTAGGGCTGTAAATCCGGTCAGTTAGAGTAAACGTCAATATCAAGTCAAACAGTCAGAAATGACCTCAAAATTTCTCAACATCGTCCAGTTGTTCTTTAAAGATCATAGTGCTTCAATCCTACCGTTATAAGCAATATCTCAGTCCTCAGTCCTAATCAAACTCGTATGAGCACTTATCTTGAGTTTTCAAGAGTCATTTGGGTTAGCTCGAGTCCCTTTTTCCAGCAAGGTCATGTCTTCCTTAGATTGAGTCTACTCTTTCCTATTGAGTCAAGTTAGTTCATTGAGTCTATAGAGGTGTCTGTTGTCCCATCTGAAATTGATCGGATAAAGGAAATATTTTGAATACCTCGAGCGCATTAACGAATTAACTAATAATTTGATAGATTTCGTTTCTGAACAAGAAGATAAGAGTCGGGCTCAACCTTTAATCGAGAAAGGAAAGGTCTTTGACCTCGAAACAAAAAATAATTCCTAAAGAGATTCAAGTAGAAACCATCTTATCCCTAAAGGAACACGAGGGGATAATGAATTTACTCAGAAATTTCAAAAGACTTGTTCGTGTGATCATATGAGGGTATGCTAGGTACAAGCTTGGGTGTTGTTCAACACGAAATAGATACTCGTCTATATCGATGGAATTAAAGAAGATGTTATAAAATGTATCAGCACTATCCTTACTACATCTTGAGTTTCAAATCACATATTATCAGTCGATATGGGGGTACCTTTTGAACTGATCTCTGATAATGGGTCGTACTTCAAAGCATAAATCATTACTCTATGTTTAAAGTTGAAGATCCGGAAGCACAAATCATCCCCCTACCGTCCTCAGATCAATGGAACGATTGAAGCAGTCAGTAAGAGTCTCAAGACTATCATCAGGAAAATTGTGTCAATCACATCGAGATTGGTCAGAAAAATTATCATTCACGCTATGGACATATCGAGCTTCAATTCGATCCTCTACTGGAGCTACTCCCTACTCTTTAGTGTATGGCATGGAAGCAGTCTTGCCAGTTGAAATGGAAATTTTGTCTCTCAGGGTCTTGTTGGAAAATCATTTGTTAGAAACAGATTGGGTTCGTCAGCAGCATGAAGAATTAAACTTGATCGAAGAAAACGAGTTAAAGCCCTGTACCATGTGCAAGCTTATCTAAGAAGAGTCACCCGTGCATTTGACAAAAAGGTCAAAGCTCATCATTTACAAGTCAAGGATTTAACTATCAGACTTCAAAGAAAATTGAACACTCCTCCTCGACTATAAGAGAAAGTCTGAATCCAATTGGAGAAATTCATTCATTAAGGAAATACTGTCTGGAAAAGTCGTCAGACTTCAAGATCATGATGGAAGTGAACTACCAGAACCAACCAACCTTGACCAGATCAAGCGGTACTACATTTAAGGAGGCCATCTTTGGCCGAATCAATTCTCCTATTACCCAGTTCAATATATCCTTTCTCAACCCTTTTGCAGTATTTTCAAAAAAAAAAAAAATTATGCCTTTTTCTTTCTCAGCCCGTTCACCTAACCTAGGGGAGGGAAAAATCTGAACTACGTTTTGGTCTGATCCCAAAAATTTGGGGTACGTAGGCAACCTGAGAAGTTACTTCAGGCCCGACCACATCAAAATAAAAAATATTCCCTGATGAAGAAAAAATCTAAAAAAAAAATGCAAAAAAATATCATCCAAAATGGGGAAGAAAATTCAAGAAAAAGTTTAAATGAAATGCCACACAAGGGGCATTTGGGTTTTTGAGCCTCAAAATCCATTTCATTTTATGCCTAGTCCCAAGCCTACCTATAAAAGTCCTCCTAAGTACCGTGTGAAAAAGTCAAGGAGGGTAGTAGAACATGATCAGACAGTGATTCTAGAAGGTCAGAGGAAAAGAAAAAAAGATAAAAAAAAATGATGAAGCCGGCTAAGTTGAAAACCCGAAAAGGGCGACTTAGGCAAAAATTAAGGCAAGCTCGCAAAGTTGAAAATCTGAAAGGACAACTTTGGCAACAATCAGAGCCAAGAAAAAAAAGAAAAAGCTCGCTAGATTGAAAACCTGAAAAGGCGATCTAGGCAAAAGTTAGAGCAAGCTCGATAGATTGAAAACCTGGAAAGGCGATCTAGGCAAAAATTAGAACAATAAAAAAAAATATAAGAAAATCCCAAGCTGAGAGCAGTTCGAGCCGAAACGTCAGAAATCGAATAATCAAGTTCAATACTCAGCTTAAACCAAGCATAGATTTAGAAGCCACAAGTATCTTGTCTACGATCGATCTGAAAATTCTTACTTCCCCAAGTAAACCAATGGAGAGAATAGTGAATTCTATGATGAGTCTCAAAAGGAAATATTTTGTTCTCTTGAGCCTGACTCAAAATCTTTAATAAAATTAATCAAAATTAAAAGTTGAATCTTTATTGCGCTTGTGGTAATCAAATATTTCAAATCTTCATACCAGGGGCATTTTTTTCTTTTTCATCTAGATATGTAATTTCCTCCTTATACCAGGGGCATCTTCTTTATGATGTGTTCAATTATTTTCAATGCCATGTTTATTGTCAAACTAAGGACATTTTGTTTTTGAGCAATGTTAATCCTAAAATGAGAATTCCAAACTTAAGGTTACCCTCTTGATAGCAGTTTTTCAAAAAACTCTTGAGGTTCAAACTCAGATTTTAAATTTACAAAACTTTTTTAAAACCTTGAGGTTCAAACAAATGCATTCTGAATCTCACATACGAGATAGGACATCCATTCTGTCCTAAATTTATTCATTCCCATATTCAACCACTCTTCTCCAGACTCATTTTCAATCGTTTCTCTCCCAGATTTATTTCTTTGTTCTCAGTTTTACTCAGTCAGTTTCCGCTAAGGGTTATCTTGGATTTTGCTCAGTTGCCGCCAAGGGTTATCTTGGATTTTGCTCAGATGCCGCCAAGGGTTATCTTGGACTTTGCTCAGTTTCCGCCAAGGGTTATCTTGATTTTGCTCAGTTGCCGCCAAGCGTTATCTTGGATTTTGCTCAGATGCCGCCAAGGGTTATCTTGGATTTTGCTCAATTACCGCCAAGGGTTATCTTGGATTTTGCTCAGTTTCTGCAAAGGGTTATCTTGGATTTTGCGCAGATGCCGCCAAGGGTTATCTTGGATTTTGCTCAGTTGCCGCCAAGGGTTATCTTGGATTTTGCTCAGCCAGTGCCGCCGAGGTTTGCTCGGATTATGGTCAGCCAGTTACCACCAAGGTTTATCTTGGATTTTGCTCAGCCAGTTGCACCGAGGGTTTGCTCGGATTATGCTCAGCCAGTTGCCGCGAGGGTTATCTCGGATTTTGCTCAGTTGCCGCCAAGGGTTATCTTGGATTTTGCTCAGCCAGTTGTCGCCGAGGGTTTGCTCGGATTTTGCTCAGCCAGATGCCACCGAGGGTTTGCTCGGATTATGCTCCACCAGTTGCCGCCGAGGGTTATCTCGGATTTTGCTCAGTTGCCGCCAAGGGTTATCTTGGATTTTTCTCAGCCAGTTGCCGCCGAGGGTTTGCTCGGATTATGCTCAGCCAGTTACCGCCGAGGATTTGCTCGGATTATGCTCAGCCAGTTGCAGCCGAGGGTTATCTCGGATTTTGCTCAGTTGCCGCCAAGGGTTATCTTGGATTTTGCTCAGCCAGTTGCCGCCGAGGGTTTGCTCGGATTATGCTCAGCCAGTTACCGCCAAGGGTTATCTTGGATTTTGCTCAGCCAGTTGTCGCCGAGGGTTTGCTCGGATTATGCTCAGCCAGTTGCCGCCGAGGGTTATCTCGGATTTTGCTCAGTTGCCGCCAAGGGTTATCTGGATTTTGCTCAGCCAGTTGCCACCGAGGGTTTGCTCGGATTTTGCTCAGCCAGATGCCACTGAGGGTTTGCTCGGATTATGCTCCGCCAGTTGCCGCCGAGGGTTATCTCAGATTTTGCTCAGTTGCCGCAAGGGTTATCTTGGATTTTGCTCAGCCAGTTGCCGCCGAGGGTTTGCTCGGATTATGCTCAGCCAGATGCCACCGAGGGTTTGCTCGGATTATGCTCAGCCAGATGCCACCGAGGGTTTGCTCGGATATGCTCAGCCAGTTGCCGCCGAGGGTTATCTCGGATTTTGCTCAGCCAGATGCCACCGAGGGTTTGCTCGGATTATGCTCCGCCAGTTGCCGCCAAGGGTTAACTTGGATTTTGCTCAGTTTCCGCCAAGGGTTATCTTGGATTTTTCTCAGTTGCCGCCAAGGGTTACTTTGGATTTTGCTCAGTTTCCGCCAAGGGTTATCTTGGATTTTGCTCACTTTCCACCAAGGGTTATCTTGGATTTTGCTCAGTTTCTGCCAAGGGTTATCTTGGATTTTGCTCAGTTGCCGCCAAGGGTTATCTTGGATTTTGCTCAGTTTCTGCCAAGGGTTATCTTGGATTTTGCTCAGTTTTCATCGAAAGTTTTCTCGGAATTATGCTTAGTTTATGCTCAGATTATGCTCAAATTATACTCATATTTTACTCAAATTTATCTAAGATTTTAAATCACACACTTGCACAGTTGTTATATCAGTCAATGAGAATTTTTTAAATTCAAGGATTTGACACTGCCAGTGAGAGCTCGCGCTCAGGGACCTACCATTTTCTTTTAGTTCGGGGAGAGTTTACCCTTAAGGATCCGAACACCCCGACGAATTGCTAAATCAGGCTGCAAAATGAACTGTCACTAGCTTTGGCATTCAGATATCGCACTATCTACCAAAATAGATTTGCTATCTAGTTTGCTTCAACCCTCTGCCAAAGAGGGGCATCTGTAGACACCCCATTTTTGCATTCGCCTGATTAATCAACTCGTCGACCCGATCGCAAAGGTTCCCAATGATAGATGTCTATTCCAATGCTTTATTTTGTTACCAGATATGTTTCAGAAATCCGGATGAGGTATCTCGAACTGACAAAACTTAGGAACCACGCTACGCTAGGAAAATACGACCCCAGAAATATAGAAATCATCATCTTGCAAACCAAAAAGAAACTTTACGATAAAAATCACTAAAATTACCAAATTACCCCTAACATCAAAACAACCCTAGAGCCTGCATTATGCTTAGGAAAACCTACTCAAACACATTAAACAACAAATCGAAACCAAGTAAACCACTTCGTCAATTTTCATAAAATTTGACAAAATTATGAAAATACCCCTCATAAAGTTCACAATCATTTCATACAAAAAACTTCATAAATGACAAAAACCAACATTCCCATTAAATTCCTTACGAAAAACTGATTCCAAAATATCCTGAAACATTGAAAAACGACTTAAAACGTAAAAAATCCTCTCCGAGGGCAAAATGGTAATTTCACAATTTTCATAATTAGAAAATTTGAAATTAATAAATAAAACATTAAATAATTAAAGTAAAACATTAATGAAATTAATTTAAAATTTTGAACCTAAAAAATTGATCAATCGGACTTTCGGGTAAAATTGTTGAGGGTTCGTGGGATATTTCTTTAAGGACCCCTCCATTTGGGGGTCCAAAGAATTAAAGATATAATAGAAGGGGGTTCTCCAAAAATTAAAAGTAAATCAAGAAAGACTGAAGTCAAGGTATTAAAGTCAATGAAGTGAAACTGAAGTCAAAATTAAAGTCAATCAAGCAAGACTGAAGTCAAGGTACTAATCGAGTCAATCTCATAAGACTAAGGTCAAAACCCTAAATCAAAACTCTAATCTAAACTAATCAAGTCAATCTCATAAGACTAAGGTCAAAATCCTAAATCCAAACCCTAATCTAAAACTAATCAAGTCAATCTCATAAGACTAAAGTCAAAACCCTAAAACCCTAATTGAAACCCTAAAAGAAACCCTAATCAAACCCTAAATGCTTCTAAAAACTTTATAAATAGGAGCCTCCACACCCTATTTTCGTATCAAAGAAAAAACCCTAGGAAAAGTAGGTAAAGAAGCCTTCATAGCCTCCCCAAAACCCTAATTTTGGAGCTCCAACTCCTTCCCTAACACCCCTACTCCGATTTTAGCCTAAAAAACACCCAAAAACCTCTCAAAAACATCCCAAAAATCCACAACAAATTCGAAGCACTCAGATCCAAGAAGGAGATACCTTACCTCGGAGATCAGGAATCAGATCCGGAGATAGAACGAAGTAAGGAATACGGTACAAGGATCCATTCTCACCAGATCTGAGGGAATAACACTTTTGCAGATCAAAGGTAAATTTTTTTTATTTTTTTTAATCTAGGTTTATCATTAGCAATGTAGATTTATTTGGGATAAGTAGAGACCGGCATTGGCCGGACGAGGTTGGTGCCTAACACCTTCCAACCCCGTAACATGATCCCCGGATTCAGATTTCTATAGTAGATTAGTTCTTTTTATCCATTGTAGGGTCAATTTGGTTCCTAGACCGTAATAACTAGGTGGCGACTCCCAAACCTCAAGGGTGTAAAGTGGATTCTCGCACCCCGCGGATCGAGGGCGTTTTCAGGTAACATGAAAATTGGTTCGACCAAAGACCTCCTTAGATATAGTACCACTCGATCTGGCCAAGGTTTATTGATCTTAGCATTTTGGTGTCGTGGTGATGAAGTCTGAAAACTTTTCCAAATAGTGACGGGATAACCTTCTTTGTTGGATTTGGAATTTTCTTTATTTGGTTGAAGACAACTGCTTGATTTTCTTTAAAGGTTCAATCATCAACTTGCATGTGCCGCATTTTTGCTTTCTTACCAAAATATAAATGATTCATGGTGATAAATCAAATTCGCTTCTGACGATTGTTCTTTTATTCACACTTTAAGGAACTAACTTTGTATTTCAAACTTCCTTTCATGCCATAGAACCCTGAGTCATCCGCATAGAAAATCGAGTCGGAGTTTGACATGTGGAGAGTGTGAACGATAATTTCTTGGACCGATCTCGATGTGTCTCATACCTTTTCATGGTGATGGTTTCAAAATTCTTGTTACCTGCCTCAATAGTAATCCACTCTAGGTGTCCTACTATTTTGAGAAATCCAATATTGATATATTTCGTAACTTGTCCTCTGATTATGTGATTCCCTTCTGGCTTCATATGTGAGGTTTCCGTTTCATAGGGTGTGTATCTATTTCTTATTAGACAACACCCAGGCTTACCCACTATATCTTCATAAGACCACGCGAACAAGTCTTTTGAGTTTTCTGAATAGATTCATCATCTCCTCGTATTCTTTTGGGGATAAGTTAATTCCAATCTGAATTTTTTAGAATTTTTTGTTCCAAAGTCAACGACTTTAACTTCCTCGATTAGAGGTTGAGCTTGACCTTTGTCTTATTGATTGATTCGGGAGGGGATTCCTTGTTAGAGGATTCTTTCCTAAAGCAAGATTATTAGTTAACTCGTTAATGCGCTCGTGATATTCAGAAATTTCTTTTATTCAATTAAATTCAGATGGGATGACAGACACCATTGCAGACTCGACAAATTGACTCGACTTAGCAGAAATAAAAAGGCTAGACTCGATCTAACAAAAAAAAATATTAAGAAATAAGAAAATTAGACTCAAACTAAACCACATGACTCATGAAAAAATAAAGACAAGTAACCACAATGGGTTTGATTACAGACTAAGGACTTAGGACATCTCCTTCAACCGGTAGGACTGAAGCATGATAATCTTCAAGGAATAACTGGGCAATGTTGAGAAACTCTGTGGTAGTTTGCCAATCTTGAACTTCTTCTTCAGATTTTTTGTCCTTTTCTAACATTTTCTTATTCAGACTTAATCCCTCTCTCTTAGCCAAGGTCATATCGAGTTCAGATATTCTGAAAATTCTTTCTTCCCGAGTCACATATTCACGTTCATTACAATAGAGGGCAAATCATTCGTATTCTTGGTCCAATAAGTAAGGATTTTCATCTTTTAAGAAATTAGATTCTTCCAAGTCTGTTTGAGTGATGGGCGTAGAGCTATCATAATGAGGTGGAGACAAGCAATATATTCCATCTGAAGTTAGGTTGAATGGTTCACAACCAGTGGTGAGAACTTCTTTGGGGACTATCATTCCAATAAGCGAAGGGCTAGGTGATTTAAGATTGACTGGGTGGATGAGGAGGACTAGGTCAAACGAGAGATAGGTATCAGACACCATGTTTAAGGTCTAAGGAGGTTGGTACGTGGGTAAAGGATTGGTGGTAACATTCGGCTGCGCAGGGGTAGGGACGGTAACTTTTTTGGCATCAATGAGTTTTTGAACGGTGTGACGAAGGGCAACACAATGATCGGTAAGGTGACCAGGATTTTGGTGAAACTCACAAAATGAGCTGGGATTGTGAGAAGCAGGGATCGGACTTGGTAGAGGTCGAGGTTGAAGAGGTGTAATTAGCCTTTTACTTAATAGTTTCTGAAAGACCACGCTCAAAGACATCCCAAGATTAGTAAATTTCCTACGCGATCGAGGTTGACTGGGATTAGTTTGGTTAATAGGCAGTGTAGTAGAATGGATGGGTGTAATAGATGTATTGGCTACATGAAGATGATTAGTACTAAGCTTGGAATTGGGAAATGACTTTTTGAGCTTATTGTTAGAAGGGTTGGAGAAGACCTCGGAAGCGAAGGCATCTTCCAGTTGACTACCGGCTTGCAATAGAGATTCGAATGTGGGGAGGTATTGAGCGACTAAATGCTGAGCATACCCTTGCGAAAGGTTTTTCAATATGATTGCCACTTGTTCTTTTTCTGATGGTCTATCCCACATTTGTGCAGCTTTGGCCCTCCAACGGCTAATGAAATCATTGAACGTTTCCCCATTCTTTTGTTTGGTTGATTTCAAATCCCTCCTAGAAGTTTCAATTTCTGTGCTATACTTGTATTGATGCCAGAATGACTTTGATATACTTTCCCATGTCCCTATTGCAGCTGGATCTTGAGACATCAACCATCGTAGTGCTGATCCCGATAAAGTACGTTGGAATAATAATGTCATATGTTCATCACTTAAGCCTAGAGTGCGCATGTTAGTGACATATACTTTGAGGTGTGTTCTTGCACAACCTACCCCATTGAATTTTTTCATTTCTAGCATTACGAACTTTTCGGACAGACAGATTCTAAGGATTTGATTTAGGGCCTCGATGCCTGCTGTAATTTCATCAATCCCTTTGATGTTTTTCAAAGTCGTTTCCAACTGAGTCATTCTATTAGCTAGCATTGGATTTTTGTTAAAGTGTTCTTAATTTCCATCGAGCTCATAGACATCTTCCAGATTTCTAGCAGTGCTTCCTTCCGGTCCTTTGCCTTTTTTATCATCATGGGGATTTCTTGTTGACTCAAAAATTTGTTCTAACACTTCTACCTTACTCTTGATGTTGTTTATGTCCATTCTAAAAACTACCAAGATTTTACGAATCTCCAGGAGTTCAGATTCAGAGGCCATTTTTGATGGTTCACTTGGTGCTGAAGTTCGTGCCAAATGACCTAACTCTCGACTCCAACTAGGTGGTGGATGCTTAAGCTTATAAGCAATGATATCCTGAAACCCCATCAAATGTGGATTATTTGTTGCAAACCCAATGGTAGGTTTTAACAATTAGAACTAAAGGTCCCTCTTGATAGTTTTTATTAGATTAACCCCTTAGATTCAAAGTCTCTAATCGATAAAACATTCCGAGCAAGGGATTACATGAAGATGATTTGCTGATTGATCAAGAATCTTAGAAAATTTTTAAATCATAATTAAGGATTGCATGACTTTCAAAAAATAAGATCCAGATTTTACTAATCGATACATCCCTTAATATAACTTTATTAATCTCGATCTTGTTGATTATAAAATATTTAGTCCATTGAATTAAATTAGCCAATAAAAATGAGTGGGACAATGTACCCATTTGAGTTTGAACCGGTTCGACCCAATGGATCTAAATATTCTACTTGAATCGTTTCATGTACTATTTTTAACCCAATTAGTCCAACCGGTCTATGTGTTGATTCATAAGATTCATTTACCAATTGGGCTAACTAGTTTAACTAGACATTAATCGGCATGTTTCATCAGTTATATTTATTGGGTTGGACCGGTATTGCGGGTTCAATTTGAGCGGTGTGGACTGGTCCACCCTCTTACCTCTTGGTTAAATTAAGTAAAGCAACCCGGGAGCACTCTTAGTCGATTCGAGTCGTGGCCTAGTGGGACCGCACTTAAGTTCAAGGTTCTAAGCTCACTATATGATTGAGGGTAGGTTAGGACAAAACTTAAGTCACTTCAGCCCGAAACACCGATATACTATCCCAGTTTTACTAGGTCAAGTAGTACGTGGTGCTCCAGTTTGATATACCCGAAGGTATTATACTAAAGTTGTAGCGTTCACTGTCATCCCCTGTGTCCCGAAGGACCAGGTTAGCTTGGATCCGGCTACGGGGGTTTATAAGGACATGTCATAATGCAAACATGTATATGCATGTTCGTGAGTGTGTGCAAAGGGACAAAGTGCGCCCGGGGCATTTTCGTGAATATCCATCCATACAAACCACATTCATCCCATCATCAAACCAATCACAATGAATATAATAATTGATTACATCCAATCATAACCCAATGAAAAAAATGACAAAATCTAACCTAATCTGAGAGTCTCATTGAGTCAATTGGGTTGACTCGAGCAAAAGGTCAACCTAAGGATAGTCTTGGATCGGGTCAAGTTTGACCTTAAGGTCCCCAGTGGAGTCGCCACTGAAATTGCCTCGACTCGTCCTCACTAAATAGTGGATAGGGGCCCAATTTATAAATGGGGGACTTTTGAGAAATGGGAGTCGCCACCTAGTTTAGGTCTAGGAACCATAAATAACTCCAAATGGATATGGATCGGTCCACAGATCAAATATATGGGTAAGAGGTCAGATTACGGGTTTCATAAGGTGTTAGACACCGAACCCGCTCGATCAAGATGATCGGTCTCTATTACAATCCAAAATCATCGTATGGTCAACATACAAAGACTACAGTCAAGGTCATAGTCCAATCATCATCATCAATTTAGGTTGGGTTTGCCAAATAAATCCTATGGCTAAAATTGTCCCATTTATTACATGATCATTCTTTAAGTTCCACAAAATATAGAAGGGTTTGAAAAAGCCCTGATTAGCTCCATGATCTAAAATCAATTAAGAAATTCCACCTGCAAGTATTTCTCAAATTGTTCAAAGTAGAAACTCAAAGAATTGCCAAATTGGGAATCTGAAGTTCCCCAAATTATAATTCAAAAATATATGCAAAATTCCCAAATTAGAAATTTAAAAGATTCATCTTCCAAAATAGCAAATTTCAAGAAATGTAAATTTGAATTAAGAACTACCAAGTTTCCATATGAATGTGAACCTTCTAAATATAAGAATGTAGAATCTTCTAAATTGGAAAATTGCTAGAATATGAAATTCCTAAAATAGAATTTTATAAATATGTGTTTTCCCAAAATAGAAAATTATGCAACCTCCTATTAGAAGGTTTCCAAATATAAATTTTCCAATGATTTTCAAATAATGTCCTAAAAGAAGAATTATAATTACGGATTTGCCAAGAATCACCAAATTGGAAATTTATCAAAAATAGATAATCCATGTTATCATACTTACCAAATTGGAGATCAACCAATACCAATGCATACAAAATTTTCAAGTCAAAGAAATTCATATAATTCATAAATTGACCCGAATGGGCACGCATACGTAACATTCAATTTTTCCAAAGCAATTATCTTCCAACGACATGCCTCTCAATTTTTTCGAAACAATTATCAATCAAGACATGTATGCTCGTCGTGCTAAAATGTATTATCACATGGAGTAGTTTTCGAATCATTACAAATCCCTTGTAAAAATCGTATAGGATCATCATGCATAAATACAATGATCGACTCATAACAAAGATGCATAAAAATATCAAAATAAAATAAAAATTACAAGATAAATATTCTCCTAATTCTAGTAATATGCAAAAATAAATAAAACCTAAAAAATGAAAAATATTTCCCTAGTCCTATTAATACAAAGAATATAAAGAATAAAAATAGAAAAAAACTATATAACGTGGGAAATCTCTATCCTACCAATACGCGACATAAACAAAGAGAGAAATCACAACAACTCTATTTCCCTAATCCCACCCATATGTGAAAAAATAAGTCGGAGAGTAGACGAAAAGAGAGAGGGAAATAAAAAGATAAAAAAAAAAGAATTAAACCAAACTAAACTTACCTATGTGGGGACGATAAGGGCTGATTCCTTCAGGTTCGATCCTGAAAACTTGCTACTATCCGTTGTAGAAGACAAAGGCAGCGAAAGGGCTGTTGTAAGGGCTGTAGCAGGGGTTGCACATTGCTACATTGCAGGTTTTAGTGGGTATGGATACAGCAAGGTTGCAAGGATGTTTTTTTGCAGAGAGAGAAGGATTGGACAAAGAAAAAAACTTGAATCAAGGTTGGTGGGGTGTGTTGTGGGTACTTGTAATAGAAATGGGGCAACAATAGACGTTGGAGATAGTGAAGGCTGAAGGAAATGTTGTTGAAGATGGTTGAAGATGGTTGTAGAAGGGTGCTGGTACAGCAACCAGCAAAGAAGAAGAAGTTGCAGAGCGTTGTGGGTGCTATGGAATATAGGATTAATGGCTGGGCGTTGGAACAGCCACCAATATAGAGAGAGGAGTGTTGGGACGTTGTAGAGCTATGGAGTGCTATTGTAGTAGAGTTTTGAGGAAGAAGAGAGGAGAGTTGTGTTGAGGACGTGGAGAAGGGAGTAGGACAGTGTTGTTGGGTTGTTCAAGGTACACTAGTCCAATGGAGAAGAAGATGTGGAGAGGGAGAAGAGAGTAGAGAAAGATGAGAGTGCAGAAAGAGAGAGACTTCAGTCGAGTTCGTTGGAGAAGAGATGTAGAGAGAGAGGCCACGTTCAACCCATTGAGCAGCCAAGAGAAGAGAGATTTGAGAGAGAAACGCGTCTCCCTCTTTATAGAAGACATCTTTCTATTTTTTTTAAATTTGTTTCTATGTTTATCTTTTTAACACGTATTCCTCTCCTTTGGTTTCCTTTTGGAGAATGATGAGTAATGTTCCCACGCTACTCGTACCACGATGGTAGTCTCTTGTTGTCGAGTTACGGTTGGTCGATTTTATCAATTTGGTTAATTTTTGTTTTGAGTTTTTGTTTGTTGATTAATTTTTTAATTATAAGTTTTATTAATTGATTAGTTTTTATTTTGAGTTTGGCTAAAAAATTTAATTTGATTTTAATTTTTAATTTGAGTTTTAATTGTTAATTGGCCATTTGATTTTGAATTTGTTAATTTAGTTGGGTTTCAATTTATTCGTTGGTTGGTTTTCAATTTTTAGTTTGAGTTTTAATTGGCCATTTGATTATTAGTTTTGTCGATCGATTTGAATTTGTGGTTGAATTTCACTTTCAATTTAATTGGTCAATGAGAGTCTGATTTCAATTTTAATTCGTTCATCGATTTTATTTTGATTTCAATTTGGATTTAATTTCTAATTTTAATCGTTTGATTTTTAATTAGATTAGATTTTAATTGCTTAATTTTGAATTAGATTTTAATTGTTTAATTTTGAATTAGATTTTAATTGTTTAATTATGAATTAAGTTTTAAGTTTTAATTGTTTAATTTTGAATTAGATTTTAATTTTGAATTAAATTTTAAGTTTTAATTGTTTAATTTTAACTTTGAGTTTGATTTTTATTAAATTAGATTTTAAATTTGATTTCGATTTTTATTACATTTTCCTAAGGATCGAGATATCTAAGTTGAGTTTGGAGGTCGAGGGGCATTTCGGTCATTTTTATGAATTTTCCTAAATTTATCTGTTTTTGTCGATTTGAGTTTCGTTAGACTCAAAATCATGTTCTAAGTGCAATGGAGGTATTTTTGAAGTCTTTCGGAGGTTAGAAATTTATGAAGAGTATTTTCGTCATTTTGTCGATTTTTACAGATTTTTACGAATTTTGGCGTGAGATTTCTTTCAATCCCAACATGATTATTTCTATGTTTCAAAGTTGTATTTTCTTAACGTAGCTAGGTCTCTAAGTTATCGAACTGTGTATCGAACCTAAGGCGTACGTGCTTGCTAAGTCGAGTGTAAGGTGTAGCGATCCTAAGCGCGCATAAATTTCTATGTCGAGTCGCAACGAGTAGGGGAGATGAAAAGAATGGAACCAGAAGGAATAAGAGACAGTACTCACAAGCCTTCGAGTTCTTTACACTCATTATTAGGAATTCACGATAACCGGGTGACGAATTGTCAAATTAGACAGATGCAAAATTGGGGTATCTACACTCTAGTTTCACATTATCTCCTTTTTTTATCTTACAATAAGAGATTTTTTTTATGACACTTTTTTTAAGAGAATGTATATTTTATTTTTTGTTATGATTGGGGCTAAAGTAACTTCTCAAGTTGCCTACGTACCCAAAATATTTTTTTTTCTCTTTTGGGATCAGGTAAAAACGTTATTCATACAAGACTTCCCTCCCAAGGTTGGTTGGTGTGGTTTAGAAAGAAAAGGCTATTGATTTGTTTTTATTTTTTAGAGGCTGCAAGGGGTTAAAGAAGGTTATATTTTTCTTAGTAAGATAAGAGAATGGTTCAGCCAAAGAATGCCTCATTTGATGAAATGCTACTTGATTTGGTCAAGGTTCTAGGAACTCGATGTTTTGATTGCTTTGTCAAGTAAGGTCTTCTTTTGAAGAGGAATACTTTTCAGTCTTTTTCTATGAAATTAAATGTGATTGAGTTATTTGTATGTAACTGTTCAACTCTTCTAGAACTTCAAGAAAATCTTTTATTCTTTTGTGAATGAGAACTCTCTTCACTCGAATAAAAAATATGATGGATCCCTTCTTGCAAATTTTGGCACCTTTGTCGATCATTCTTGATGATCTTTGATTTTAAAGTTCACTCGGTTGTAAGTCTTGATCTATTTTGGTGATCTATTCTGATGAAAGGTAACATATTCTCATAAGACCATGCGAGAACACTGCTGAATTTCTTAAGTAAGTTTATCATTTTCTCATGTTCTCCTGAGGATAATATAATACCAATTTGTACTTCTTGAGTGTACTCTTTTATTCTAATATTTATCAAGTTCGATTAGTGAGCTTTGAGTCCTTCCTTGTGTTAGATTTCACATTATTATTGCATGTATAATAATCAAAAGCTTCTTTATTATTGAAATTAGGAAAACATAAAGTGACAGACTCGGGTAAAGCTCGACATTAAACAAAAAAACCTAACATAACCAACTAAAATTAAAGACTGATACGACTGAAACTTAAAAGGAAAACTTAAAGTAGAGATATCATTCTGAATAGAGGGACACAAGACTAAGGTCTATGCAACTTTGGCTATCTTCACGAGGAATGATTTGGGCTCGTCTGTTTTTGCCACCTCTTTATGTTCTGATTCGAGCTTGTTTGATACTGAATAACCTATTACTTCAATACTTTCCTTGCTTTTCAATTCTTTCACTGTCTTAGGGTAAATGGGCTCATTTTGGCATGATGAGGATGCATTAATAAGACCTATCGAGTGAATGAAGGAAACAGAATCAATTGATTCTAGTTTGGATCTGGATATTAAGTTCAAGACAAAAGGGGTTTGATTTTGAAAAGTAAGCAAAGGGTAAGTTTTAACACAGGATGTAGTAGTGTAGACATCTCATTTTTGCATCCGCCTGATTAATCAACTCGTCAACCCCATCGCAATGATTCCCAATAATGGATGTGTATTCCAGTGCTTTATTTTGTTACCCGATATGTTTCAGAAATCCGGATGAGGTATCTCGAATTGACAAAACCTTAGAAACCACACTACGTTAGGAAAATACGACACCAGAAATATAGAAATCATCATCTTGCAGACCAAAAAGAAGTTTCACAATAAAAATCACTAAAAATTGATCAAATTACCAAAATACCCCTAACCTCAAAACAACCCTAGAGCCTACGTTACGCATAGGAAAATTCTCTCGAATACATAAAATAACAAATCGGAACCAAATAAATCATTTCGCCAATTTTAACAGAATTCGACAAAATTACGAAAATGCCCCTCATAAAGTTCATGATCATTTCACACAAAAAATTTCATAAATGACACAAACTAATACTTCCATTGAATTCCTTATGAAAAATCGATTCTAAAACATCCTAGAACATTAAAAACCGACTTAAAACGTGAAAAGTCCTCTCCGGGGGCAAAACGGTAATTTCACAATTTTCATAATTAAAAAAATTCGAAATTAATAAATAAAACATTAAATAATTAAAGTGAAACATTAATGAAATTAATTTAAAATTTTAAACCGAAGAAACCGATCAATCGGGTTTTCAAGTAAAATTGTTGAGGGTTCGTGAGATATTTCTTTAAGGACCCCTCCATTTGGGAGTCCAAAGAATTAAAGATATTTTAGAGGGGGGTTTTCCAAAAATTAAAAGTCAATCAAGCAAAACTAAGGTCAAGGTATTAAATTCAATCAAGTGAGACTAAAGTCAAAATTAAAAGTCAATTAAGCAAGACTGAAGTCAAGATATTAAAAGTCAATCAATTAAGACTAAAGTCAAAAACATTAAAGTCAATCAAATAAGACCAAAAGTCATAATAGAGTTCTAATTAAATAATAACTCAATCTAATAGAGTTATAACTTAAAAACAATTCTACCTAAAACAATTCTAATTAAAACACAATTCTACCTAAAACAAGTCTAACTAAAACACAACTCTAATTAAAAGAACTCTAATTAAATACTAACTCTATCCAAATCAACCCCTAAAAACATCTATAAATAGAGGTGCTCACACCCTATTTTTGTATCAAATCATAAACCATAAGAGAAGTAGGTCTAGAAACCCCCCTAGCCTCCCATAAACCCTACTTTTGGAGCCCCAACTCCTTACCTAACATCCTTCCTTCAATTTTAGCCTAGAAAACACCTAAAAGCTTTCCAAAAACATCATAAGATCCGCAACAAACTTGAAGAGTTCAGATCCAAAAATAAGGAGATACCTTACCTCGGAAATCCGAAATCAAATCCGGAGACAGAACGAAGCAAGGGAGTACGGTACAAGGAGCTATTTTTGTCAGATCTAAGGAAACAAAATCCTTACTATCGGAAAGGTATGAAATTTTTATTTTTATTTTATCTAGGTTTTTAGCAATGTGATTTATTTGGGAAGTTAGTAGAGACCGGCTTTGGCCGGGCGGGGTTGGTGCCTAACACCTTCCAACCCCGTAACGTGATCCCCGGACTCTTTTTCTCTTTCGTAGATTAGTTTGCTTTTTTTAGAGTCAGTTTGGTTCCTAGACCTTAACAACTAGGTGGCGACTCCCAAACCTCAAGGGTCAAAAGTGGATCTGCGCACCCCCGCGAATCGAGGGCGCTTTCAGTGGCGACTCTACTGGGGACTATTGAGGATCAAACTTGAAAAACCCCAAGTATGGGAGCATTGCCAAGATGATTTAGTTTTTTTTATTATTTAGTTCGATTTATTTTATTTATTTTTTCTGTTTATTTATTTTTGTGACTTGATTGTGGATGATTTTGAGTATTGCATTTTTTCCCAATTAAGGATCACTTTTGATAACCCCTAAATAATGAAAGATTCAAATTGACCTATGAAAATGATGGAATGATGAAAGTTGGACAGAAATATTAAAACGTTTTTACAGAATATTCTAGTAAGAATTAAGTCTGGGAACCTATTAATAAAACTTAGATCTTCTCGAGTAGATTAATTTAGAACCTGAGTTCACTCAATTTCGTTATCGAAAGCCTTAGATATCATCGATGCAAGTTCAATCTGTAAATCTGGAATTGTTGCTGAATGAAGGTTGGGACAGCAATGTTAAAACGTTTTTATAGAATATTCTAGTTAGAATTAAGTCTGGTCATCTCTTAATAAAATGTAGATCTCATCGAGTAGATTAATTTAGAATCTGAGTTCACTCCATTTCGTTATCGGAAGTCTTAGATATCATCAATGCAAGTTCAATCTGTAAATCTGAAATTATTTCTGAATGAAGGTTGGGACAGCAATGTTAAAACATTTTTACAGAATATTCTAATGAGAATTATGTAAGTTCCATATTTTGTCAATCCCGAGACACATGTTGAGTGTCGGATCGATTTACCATTGAAGACATATGAAGACTCCGTTAAAGCTGCTCAACCGTTCATACCTCGACAAAAAGCTTTCATGTGTGTGCACAAAGCCTAAGAGATAATGAGACTACCTAATACCATTTTCCAACACTTAGATGATTGATAGGTCGACCCGTTGTAACTAGGAAAACTCTTTCCTCGACCCGTTCGCTCATCGGACCTTTTGGGAATCGAATATGGACATAGAGGGGACATTAAAGATTTGACCACCCTAAAACCATTTTCTTTCCTTGGTGTTTTATAGGTGTTATTATATAGGTAAAATCTAGCACACCTTCGAACCGTTTCGACATCGGAATTCCCGAAAGCTCGTTTTGACCAAAAATGATAAAAAGGGTATTTTGATCATTTTATCCATTTTTATCATGACCCACCCCTTGGTGGAAGGTTGGGGATATTCTAAATAGTAATATTTATCAGCTCCCCGAACAGCATACAAAACGGAGCTACCATTTGGAAGTTATGGTCAAAACACTTTGTGGGGGCATTTTGGTAATTTACTGATGTGCCTCACTTGTGGCTGACGGTGCCACCGACAGTCCTGACGGTGCCACCGATAGTCCTGACGGTGCCACCGACAGCAAGTGCTCAAACGGTCATATTTATGACCGTTGAGCCATGAATTTGCTCTCTTCTCATATATAACAACTCCAACTCATTCATTTGGGTTGGTTGAAGCTTGAGAGAAGTAAACCCTCCATTTCTACATACTTTTAACCCTCTCTCTAGCCATGGAAGGGCTCAAACTTCATTGAAAATCCTTTTGACGCTTAGCCCTTCCTTTGGATCAATCCTAAAGAAGATTGCCTCTCCTCTCTCCACATTTTGAGAGTCTTCTCTACTTTCATGAGAGTCTAACTTAGGTGAACCCTTCAACATTCCTAGACTTCTCATTTGATCCCTCTCCGCCCATCAAACGTCACCTTGCACACACATTGGTACATTCATAGAGCAAGGAGCAAAAAGGAGATGATGGTAGGAGTAATTACAAGTAACCGACGAACTCGAAAGCTTGATTGGAAGATCCAACCGTCGAGACGTACTTGTAAGCTCAATGACTCCAAGAACTCAAGATCTCCATTGACAAATCTTATGAAGTTGAGTGAGTCTTTGACTTTGTTTTTAATTTTAAAAATATATGTATGTGGTTACTTGGTTCAGCCCTCAAAAACCAAGCTCTTGATTAGAATCGAGGATTTTTGACAAGAGTAGAGGTTTGTGAGTTTCCGAGGAACAAAACTCACAATTTCGAGAGAATGCGTTCTCTCGATCTTAAGGTTTTAGAATTTAGCCTATGTATAAAAATTCTATGTAAAAGGTTTGAGGTGAACCATAAACCCCTTTGATAGTGAACACCAAGTTCCTAGGTAGGAATCTTGAGAGTGGATGTAGGCACGTTGCCGAACCACTATAAAATGCTTGTCTCGTGTTTGTGAAAATGCTTCTATTAGTTTATACTTAGATGAATGTATGCTATGAATGAATACTATGCTAAGTATGTCATACGATGAATGTTTATATTCTAAGAAAATTTCAATTGCATTACAAACTAGAGACTTGCCATAAGAATGGATGTAAGCACATTGTCGATCCATTAGATGACGTATGTTTTGTGCATGTGTTTATAATTCCGCAATTTACACTTGAATGTTTTGAATGTCATACGATGCCATAAAATGCCGAATAGGTAAATCGTATATGAATGTGTCATTGAATGACATGATTAAATGAATGATTAAATTTCAAGTGTATTTCATTAAATGCATCTTAGAGACATAAGTGCCAAATCAAGGCTAGGTGAATGACTTAGAACACATAGTCAAATTATCAATCTAAGTTAAAATTGGATAAATCGAAAGAAATTTTAATTATCCTATTCACCCCCCCTCTAGGACTAGATATGGTACGAAGCACGTATTTTCAAATTAAGTCTGGGCATCTCTTAATAAAATGTAGATCTCATCGAGTAGATTAATTTAGAATCTGAGTTCACTCCATTTCGTTATCGGAAGCCTTAGATATCATCGATGCAAGTTCAATCTGTAAATCTGAAATTATTTCTGAATGAAGGTTGGGACAGTAATGTTAAAACGTTTTTATAGAATATTCTAATGAGAAATAAGTCTGGGAACCTATTAATAAAATGTAGATCTCATCGAGTAGATTAATTTAGAACTTGAGTTCACTCGATTTCATTATCGGGAGCCTTAGATATCATCGATGGAAGTTCAATTTGTAAATCTGAAATTATTTCTGAATGAAGGTTGGGACAGCAATGTTAAAACGTTTTTACAGAATATTCTAATGAGAACTAAGTCTGGGAACCTATTAATAAAATGTAGATCTCATCGAGTAGATTAATTTAGAACTTGAGTTCACTCGATTTCGTTATCGGGAGCCTTAGATATCATCGATGCAAGTTCAGATTGTATTTTCCTAATTCACAGAAAATCTGAATTTATCTAATGTTGGCACAATTAATGTTCCTGAGAGTGAGCTCATCTCAACCATTGTCATTCTATCATCAATGTAACATCTATTGGAATCTCGATTTATTTTGGATCACCCAAAAGTGATCATTGATTGGACCTTAAAAATTATAAAAATTATGCCTATTGCAATGTTTGTTTGATCAATTATTATATGCCATGCTCATTAATTGATTTACCATGATCTTGACAGATATATTTGTGATGTGTTTGCTTTCATCTTAATTTCGATGTGATGGGTTTTGTATTATTTCTTGATCAATATTCATTTGATATCCATATGTTATGACATAATCTAGCCCATGGGCCCATGTGTTTGAAAAAGGTCCCGAGCACACCCCACCCTGTTTTGCACACACCACATGCACGTTTACTATTTTGCACACTTACACATCCTATATAGCCAACGTGGCACTAGTGCGTGGCCCGATCTCTTCGGAGATGCAACGTTATTCATGAAAATCACAACTTCAGTCACGTACGTTAGGGTATATCAAACTGGGGCATCAATACCGTCTGATCAGGTGATTCTGAGAGATGTATTGATGCACCCAGGCTGAAGTGACCTGAGCCTTTTACCTATTGTGAGCCACACAGTCACATGTCCCGATTGCCAACGTAGTACTAATACGTGATCGGTCTCCTCGTGGGATGCCAAACCATTTATGAAAGCTACAACTCTTGACTCGTACCCATAGGTATGTAAAAGATAATCTAAGTATATCAATTGCACTTCTTGGTCAAAACCGATGCCTAAGCAAGATCTTGCCCCGCTGTACCCTACTGTACGAGGGGGATAGACTATGTCTATTCTGTACGAGAGGTATTTAAGTGGGCCCTTGCTCAGCATTGTGCGCCACCTCTCAACTGGAGATCAAACTGGCTGTTTTTGGCTTCAGAGAAGTGAGTTGAGATTTTAGATTATCATCTATACGGTATATCAAACCAAGTCACCACGTATCGAGAGGTATATAGGTGTGCTTGGGCAAGGGTGGCTAGATAAAAATACATTGCACGTAGTAAACCTAGAGTCTAGAAGCATTCCTATAGGTCATGACCCGAACTGACTATGGGTGTTCCTGGGTTGATTTATTCAATCCAACCAACAGGTAGGTGAGCAGACCGATCCAGAATAATCAAATAAAACCCGCAATATCGGTTCGACCAAATCAGTGGAATGTACCGATCAATTTGAACCAATTAAACCAGTTGGCCCAATTGATAAATGGATCAACTGATCAATTCCAAATCAGTTTGACTAATTGGTTTCATTTTTAAAGATCCAGACCACTTTGTATAGAAAGACTCAATCTTAGGATCAAATAAATTTGTCTGATCAAAGGTTCAATCCTGATCAGGGGTAGACTCGTGTCTAACATTTTCTCATTTTCTTGGTCACCATAGACTTATAGTGCATTTGAATTCGATATTTTCCACCGGATTTGGGCTATTCTATATTGAAACTTTAATCATGTGGTTAAGAGTCAAATCTTTAGAGTCAATGGTTAACCTTGGTTTACTTCCAATCAGGTAATAATTGGTCCCAAACGTTCTAAACCTCCATCTGTACCACTTTGAGTCCGTGAAAAAAATCGTCTTTCTAGAGTACCATTGTCAAGTAATCAGTCTTTGCCACAAGAAGAACCGAGTACCATGGATGAAGCTGTATTCCGTCATATTTTAGAATCTTTTCAAGCATAGATTATTACTTCTGTCCAAACACAAATTGAATCTCTGAAAATTGAAAAGGGAAAAGATAAAGCTATAGAACCTCAGGATGTGTTTGACCTCATTGAAAATCAAGAAGATGATCAGTTACACGTCGACCCTGTCCTAGCTCATTGAATAACTCAGGTTGAAACTGCTTTGAAGAATATTAAAGACCCCGATGATCTTACTCTTGAATTAGGGGCAATGACCTTGTTTCCCACGGTCCGTCTGCTAGAGAAGTTCACAATGCCAGATATGGAGAAATTTGATGGTATTGGATGCCTTAGGACTCATTTAAAAGTTTATGTTGGCATAATGCAATCTCAGGGTCTGAGTAAAGAACAGATGGCTCAACTTTTTCAAAGAACCCTTACAGGACCTGTCCTACGCTGGTTAATGTCATTAGACTTATCTCGGGTAAGAACGTGGCATGAATTGATGAAGGAGTTTATTGGTCGGTATTCATTTAACACGGATATTCTCACAAGAAGAGACCTAGAAACTACTAAACAAAAACCCGGGGAAACTTTCACTGAGTTCATTGCTCGATGGAGAGCTAAAGCCGCTCAATTGTGGGACCGACCTCAAGAGAAGGAACAAGTCAAGATTATCCTTAGGAATCTCACTCCAAATTATGCCAAGTACTTGATGCCTCAGTATCTTCCCATTTTTCAATCCCTCCTTGAGGCTGGAAATCAAGTTGAGGATGCATATTCTTCGGGACTTTTTGGTAACTCGTCTTAATCAAAACCCAAACATTTCAAATCTAATGTCAATTCCTTACAAGTGGCCAACACCTCCTTCGCACTATTTCCTCAAGCTACTCAGCCTTCACAAACTAAGCCTAGGAGACAGTTTGCCAATCTTGGAATGTCCCTTAGTGTTGCTTATCAAAAATTGATGAAAAGGGGATTGTTGACGCCTTTACAACCTAAGCATTTGCCTAATCCTCTTCCTTCAAACATGGATAATGGGCAATTCTGTGAATTCCATCAGATGCCTGGTCATGTTCTTGACAGGTGTATTACTCTCCGACATGTTATCCAAGACCTTATTGAGCAAGGAAAAGTCACCATACCTACTCCTACTACTCCCAATGTTAAGACTAACCCTTTGCCTACTTTTCAAAATCAACCCCCTCCTACTCTAAACCTAATATCAATATCTAAACCTGAATCAGGTGACCCAGTTTCCTTCATTCACCCAATCGGTCTTAACAGTGCATTCGCTCCATGCCAGAATGAGCTCAACTACGCTAAGGCAGTGGCAAAACTGAAGAACAGAGAAATTATTAAAGCAACGGATTGTCCCTCATCTGACAGATTTGAATCAGAATATGAAGAGATAGTAAAAGCAGGCAAGTTCAATTCATCCATCGAAGATAATCGAAGTGGCATAGACTCTAGAATTGTGTCCCTCCATTCAGAATGATGTCGTCTTTTAAGTCTTTTTAGTTTCTTTTAGTTTTAGTTACGTCAGTCTTTGAATTCAGTTCTTCATTTTTATTTTTGGGTTTTAGTAAGGTTTGTCAGTCTATGTTCTTTTTAATTCCAATAAATAAAGAAGCTTTTGATTATCATGTGTGCAATAATGATGTGAATATAAAATCTAACATGAGAAATGACTTAAAGCTCACTAATCAAATTTGATAAATATTGGAATTAAAGAGTATACTCAAGAAGTGCAAATTGGTAATACGTTATCCTCAAGAGAACATGAGAGAATATTAAACTTACCTTAAAATTTCAAACAATATTCTTGCATGGTCTCATAAAGATATATGGATGAATTACACAAAAACATAGATCAAGTCAAGAGTGATTTCAAAGTCAAAGATTATCGGTAAAAGATGATATAGCTGAAAGCATCAACAAAGATGCTAAGACTTACAAGTGGATCTACCATGTTTCTCACTCAAAAGAAGAGAGTTCTCTTTCACAAAAGAATAAAATATTTTCTTGAAGTTCTAGAAGAGTTGAATAATCAGAAAACTCGATCATACTCGATTTCACAGAAGAAGACTAAAGAATATTCATTCTTCGAAAGGAAACCTTACTCGACAGAGCAATCCAAATATCGAATTCCTGAAACTTTGACCAAGTCAAGCAGCATTCACCAAAGGAGGCCTTCTTTAGTCGAACAATTATCCTATCTTACCAAAAAAGAAAAAAAAACATTCTTTAGCCCCTCGCAGCCTTTTAAAAGAAAAATAAAATAACTTCTTCTTTCTAAACCATACAGACCAACCTTGGGAGGGAATCTTAGTATGAACTACGTTTTGACCTGATCCCAAAAGAAAAAAATATATATTTGGGGTACGTAGGCAACTTGAGAAATTACTTCAGGCCCGATCACATAAAAAAATGTATTCTCTTAAGAAAAGTGTCATCTAAAAGGAAAATCCCCTATTAAAATATTCAAAAGAAAAAAAGTACCAAAATAAGGGCATCAAAAAAAAAAGAATGCCAAAATAGGGGCATTTAGAAAAAATCAAAATAATTGACAGAAAAGAGAGAATATCAAACTAGGGGCATTTTGGAAAGTTGAGCCTTATATCTTTTCTTTCTAAACCATATCCTAAGCCCACCTATTAAGTCCTCATGAATGCTAATTGACTCGGTTAAGGTGCAGGGAACCAAGAAGTTATCGAGTTGGTTATTTAAGATCATTAAAAAAAAAAAGCCTGCTAAGTCGAAAACCCGAAAAGGCGACTTAGGCAAAATTTTGGGTATAACCATAAAAAAGAAAGCCTGCTAGGTTGAAAACCTGAAAAGACGACCTAGGCAAAAATCAAGGCATCATCAGAAAAAGAAAAATAAAGTCCGCTAAATTGAAAACCTGAAAAGGCAATCTAGGCAAAAATTAGGACATCATCAAATGGGAGGAAAAGTCTCATCAAGAAGAAAAATTCAGAAGGAAGCTTGTGCAGAAACTGCAGAACCATTCAAGTCACAATATTTGTTTTTCAGCCAAGAGCTAACATCCGACGAAGACAATGTTGAAGTCGAAAAAATCAGAAGTCATCTTGAACATTGTAGGATCTTCAAGAGTATGTTTACTTGTTCAAGTGTTCGCTACTGGAAGATGTAGAATTATCAACCACTTTGAAGAGAAAGATCTTCTATTCTAATATTTATCAAGATTTTTTAAGTCCAGCTCAAGCATTTCTCAAAAATAATAATCAATCCCTTATTGCACATATGATAACCTTAAGAGTCTTAAATTTAAAAGAATGTCAGTTCTTCTATCTATCATACCTCAGAATTCATATTTTTCAAGCGTAATCCATTACATCAGTCTCGTAGTCAAGTCCCAATTAAAGTCAACCTTGAAACTAGAGGCATTTTTGAAGGTCATTTTAATTTCAAAGTTTTTTGTTCTTAATCACATGATAAAAAGAAAATCTTACAAAAGCTTAAAAGTTCGGTGAAGCCCAATGATAATTATGAATCCAGATGCATGATAAGCCAATAAAGGCCTGATCTTTCAAACTTTGAGCTCGATTTTAAATCATAAAATGAATTAATAAGATTGTTTAAGTTCCTATAAATCTAAGCCCGAGAAACGTGGCTTAGTAAGTTCGAGTCCGAGAAACGAGACTCCAACTTTTTGAATCATAGAATGAATATACTTTTTGAAGTACCTACAAACCTAAGTTCGAGGCCGAGAAACGAGACTCCAACTTTTTGAATCATAGAATGAGTGGGCTTTTTGAAGTGCCTATAAACCTAAGTTAGAGTCTGAGAAACGAGACTCCAACTTTTTGAATCATAGAATGAGTGGGCTTTTTGAAATGCCTACAAACCTAAGTTCGAGTCCGAGAAACGAGATTCCAACTTTTTGAATCATAGAATGAGTGGGCTTTTTGAAGTGCCTACAAACCTAAGTTCGAGTCCACGAAACGAGACTCCAACTTTTTGAATCATAGAATGAATATGCTTTTTGAAGTGCCTATAAACCTAAGTTCGAATCCGAGAAACAAGACTCCAACTTTTTGAATCATATAATGAATAGGCTTTTTGAAGTGCCCATAAACCTAAGTTCGAGTCCGAGAAACGAGACTCCAACTTCTTGAATCATAGAATGAATAGGCTTTTTGAAGTGCCTACAAACTTAAGTTCGAGTCCGAGAAATGAGACTCCAACTTTTTGAATCATAGAAGGAGTAGGTTTTTTGAAGTGCCTATAAACCTAAGTTCGAGTCCGAGAAACGAGACTCCAACCTTTTGAATCATATAATGAATAGGCTTTTTGAAGTGCCCATAAACCTAAGTTCGAGTCCGAGAAACGAGACTCCAACTTCTTGAATCATAGAATGAATAGGCTTTTTGAAGTGCCTATAAACCTAAGTTCGAGTCCAAGAAATGAGACTCCAACTTTTTGAATCATAGAATGAGTGGGCTTTTTAAAGTGCCTACAAACTTAAGTTCGAGTCTGAGAAACCAGACACCAACTTTTTAAATCATAGAATGAATAGGCTTTTTGAAGTGCCTACAAACCTTAGCTCGAGCCCGAGAAACGAGACTCCATGTTTTATAAGATTGTTTAAGTTCCTCTAAACCTTAGTCAGAGTCCGAGAAACGAGACTCCAGTTTTGTTTGAATCATATTGAATTAACAGGATTGTTTAAGTTCTTTAGCCCGAGAAGCGTGGCTACAATAGGCCGGGCGGGGTTGGTGCCTAACACCTTCCAACCCCGTAACGTGATCCCCGGACTCTTTTTCTCTTTCGTAGATTAATTTACTTTTTTTAGAGTCAGTTTGGTTCCTAGACCTTAACAACTAGGTGGCAACTCCCAAACCTCAAGGGTCAAAAGTGGATCCGCGCACCCCCGCGGATCGAGGGCGCTTTCAAGTAGGAGCGGGTATGGTGACATTTTCTTGTTCCATAAGGCCTTGGATAGCAGGGCGAAGATTAATGCACCTATCAAAAACATGATCAGGCATTTGATGGAATTCACAGAATTGCCCATTATCAAAGTTTGGAGGGAGAAGAATAGGTAGAGTTTTAGGTTGCAACATGTCAGCAATTCCCTTTTTTATCAATTTTTGATAGGCAATACTAAGAGACATTCCAAGATTGGAGAATTATCTACTAGACTTGGCTTGTGAGGACTGAGTGGCTTGAGGAGCTAGTGCAAAAGAGGTGTTGGCTACTTGTAAGGAATTTACACTGGATTTGAAGTGTTTGGGTTTTAACTCAGACGAGTTACCAAAAAGTCTCAAAGAGTAGGCATCCTCAACTTGGTTTCCAGCCTCAATGAGGGATTGACAGGTAGGAAGGTATTGAGGCATTAGATACTTGGCATAGTTTGGAGTGAGATTCCTAAAAATGATCTTGACTTGTTCTTTTTCCTGAGGTCGGTATCATAATTGAGCGACTTTATCTCTCCATCAAGCAATGAATTCAGTGAAGGTTTCCCTGGGCTTCTGTTTAATTATTTCTAAATCTCTTCTTATGAGTTCAATGTTTGTGTTAAATGAATACCGACCAATAAATTCCTTCATCAATTCATGTCATGTTCTTACCTGAGATGAGTTCAGTGACATTAACTAGCGTGAAGCAGGACCTGTAAGGGTTCTCTGAAAAAGTTGGGTCATCTGTTCTTCACTCAGACCTTAAGATTGAATGATGCCAACATATAACTTCGAATGAGTCCTAGGGCATCCGGTCCTGTCAAACTTCTCCATGTTTGGCATTGTGAATTTTTCTGGTAGACGAATCGTAGGAAATAACATCATAGTCCCTAATCTAAGGGCAAGATCGTCGGGATCCTTGATATTCTTCAATGCAGTTTCTACCTGAGTTATTTGATGAACTAAGACAGGGTCGATGGGTAATTGATCATCTTCAAAATTTTTGACTAGGTCAAACACGGCCTGAGGTTCTATAACTTTATCATTTTTCTTTTTAATTTTCAGGGCCTCAATTTGTATCTGAACAGAAGCAATAATTTTCATTTGAAAGGATTCCAAAATCTGACAGAGTGATGTTTCGTCAATGGCACTTGTTTCTTCTTGTGGCAAAGATTGACTATTTAGGTTTGTCGAATGTATTCTACTAAAACGACTCATTTCACGGACCCAAAGTGGCACAGATGGTAGTTTAGAATGCTTAGGAGCAATTATTATCTTATTAGAAGTAAACCAAGATTAACCATTGACTCTAAAGGCTTGACTCTTAACCACATGATAAAAAATTTGACATAAATTAGCCTAAGTCTGACGGTAAACATCAAGTCCAAATGCACTATAAGTCTATAGAAACCACAAGAGTGAGAACGGTTAGTCACAGGTGTACCCTTGGTTGGTGTTGAACCTTGGGTCAGACTAGTTAGTTTGACTACTTGATTGAATCTTCTTGGTGCGAATTAGGTTGAATCTTTGAACCTGAAAACCAATTGGTCCAACTAATTTGGTGTTGGCCGATTATATCCATTTGCTAATTGGGCCAACTGGTTTATTTGGTTTACATTGATCAACATCCTTTTTGTTTACCAATTGAGTTTATTGAGTCGGACCGATATTGCAAGCTTAATTTGAAAGGTCTGGATCGGTTCGCCCACTTACCTGTTGGTTAGATTAAGTAGAGTAATCTGGGAGCACTAATGGTCGATTCGAGTCATGGCCCAATGAGACCGCACTTAAGTTAAAGGTTCTAAGTTCATTATATGATTGAGACTAGGTTATGACAAAGCATGGGTTACTTCAGCCCGAAACACCGATATACTATCCCAATTTTACCTATTCAACCAGTACGTAGTGCTCTAGTTTGATATACCAGAAGGTATTGTACTGAAGTTGTAACGTTCATTGTCATCCCCCGTGTCCCGAAGGACCAGGTTAGCTTGGATCCGACTACGAGATTTATAAGGACATGTCATAATGCAAACATGAATATGCATGCTCGTGAATATGTGTGAAGGGACAAAGTGCGTCCAGGGCATTTCGCGAGTATTATACAAATCAAATACATCAAACCAATCCAATCACAAGAAATAGCTAATGACAAATTATCAATCAATTACATCCAATCACATACCCATTAAAAGAAATTACAACATTTAGCAAAATCTAAGAGTCTCTTTGAGTCAACTAGGTTGACTCAAATAAAAAATCAACCTAAGGATAGTCTTGGATCGGGTCAAATTTGACCCTAAAGACCCCAGTGGAGTTGTCACTGAAATCACCTCGATCCATTTTCTACTAAATGGCGAATAGGGGTCTGATTGGTAAATTGAGAATTTTTAGGGAATAAGGAGTCGCCACCTAGTTTAAGTCTAGAACTATAGATAATTCTAAAATAGATCAGGTTAATTCACGAGTAAGAGAAATGGGTAAGGGGTCTGATTACGAATTTCGGAAGGTGTTAAGCACCAAACCTACCCGATCGAGATGATCGGTCTCTATTACGATGCAAATTATCCTACGGTCAACGGCTAAAGACTAAAGTCAAGCTAGGGTCCCATCATCATCAAGTTGTATCGAATGTGCTAAACGAATCTTACGACCAATATTTTCTTAAATATCCCATAATTTCTCGAATTCCACACAAAAATGGAAATATTTGAAAAAGTCTCAATTCCAACCTATGCTCTAAAATTCACGTGGCAAGATTCAATTAAAATCCACATAGAAAATGCTTTCCCAATTAATTAAAATAGGAATCTACGAAAATTTTCTAAATTAGCAAATCGTGAATATGAAATTTCCAATTTGGTGATTCATGAAGTTTCTAAACTAGAAATTTGAAATTTCCTAAATTGGAAGTTTATGAATATATGAGAAGCTCCCAAGTTGGAAACTTAAAAATTTGTGGTGATTCATGAATATATGAGAAACTCCCAAATATGAAATTTTCAAAATAAAAAGTTTCAAATCTGGTGAGTCTCAAATTAGGAATTTGTGGGAAGGATTTTTCAAAATAAAAAATTATCAATATTGGGCTTCCCAAATTAAAATTTTAATTTTCCAAAAATAGAAAATGATAATTTTAGGAAAGTCACCAAAATCCCCAAAATTAGTAAACTATGATTTTTTCAAGAATTCATTTTTGCCACGTGAATTCTAAGAATTTCGCATAATGGAATCTCACGATTGATAATACTTACGTGGTATCAAAAATCAATGGGTTGATTTGGTCATGTTTTGAAAAAAATGAAATCAACTTTAATGCCATGTACACACAAATCAGTGAGTTAACTCATTGATGCATTTTGAAGAATAAAAATAAATTTTCATCTCCTTATGTCCACAACATCAATAAATCAACTTATATGTCGATTTTATCGAAAAAGTCCGATTTTAAATTTCCTATGTACACATAAATCAGTGAGTTAACTCACGTGCCCATTTTATTGAAAAAATCCGATTTTGAATTTCCTATATACACATAAATCAGTGAGTTGACTCACGTGCTCATTTTATTAGAAAACCCGATTTTGTAACTTCTATGCACACAAAAAATCAGTGAGTTGATTTGCACCCATTTTATAAAGAAAAAAATCGATTCTAAATTTCTCATGTATACAAAAAATAGTGAATCGATTAATATCAGAATCCGCAAATCGGCTCAATAATATCAAAAATCAATGATTTGACTTGATAATATTAAAAATAAATAAGTCAGTTCACTAACTTGACATACGAGAGTTAATTCGATCAATCTATCAACACCAAAAATCAGCGTATCGATTCACTAATATCAAAGATCACAATTAACGACATGTACACAAAAATCGACGAGTCAATTAGGATGCATAAAAAAAAACTTTGGAAATCAAAAATAAATGAAAAGCTTACCTTCACACCGAACAATTTCGGATGTTTTTATCCCCTCAAAAAGTCTTGAAATAGCGTAAGATGCCAACGAACGCAGGAAGAGGATGATCGAGAAAAATATCATGAAGGTATGCTATCAAAGTCCATGTAATTCAATTTTTATTTTCTCTTCTCTTTTTTCCTTTCTCTATTTTGTTTTTCCTTCTTATTGTTGTCCAAAAGAAAGAGAGAGAGTGGAGGACATTATGGGGGTAAGACAGTGTGAAATGGGGCTGTTATTGTAGTGTAGAATGATGCTTATGGTTGGAAAACATGTGGCTGAGGAAGGAGTAAGATAACGACTGGTGTGTGAAGAAGATGAAGATGATAAAGATTAAGAAAACGTGGCTGAATAAAGAGGGAAGATGGGGGCTGCTATTAGAAGATGATATGAAGAAGAAGCAAGGGCTACTGTTATGGTTGAAGAAGCAAATACTGCTGCTATGATTGAAGATGATGATGGAGATAAAGAATAAGGCTACTGTCAAGAAAGGAAAAACAAGTTGCTGTTTTTTTTCTTTCTTCTTCCTCCTCTCTTCTTATCCTTTTTTGTTGTTGTGAGAGGGAGTGGTGAAGGTGAGCAAAAGTTGATCAAAAGAGGGGCTGGATTGTGAGAAGTGTCAGGCCACGTAAGTTCGAGAGACCCTGGAGAGAGTAGAGGATGTCCCTTTTATAAAATCATAGTTTTTATATTTCACGTTTTTTGCTTTCTTAGTTTTTTTTCCTTCCTTCTTTGTTTCTCTTAGAAGAATGGGAGGTATTGATCTCATACTACCCCACCATAGTAGTCCCTCATTGATGGGTTTGTGATTGGTCAATTATTTTTATTTTTGTTTTCTTTTGATTTTTAATGTGAACTGATTTTGAATGGTTGATTAATCTTATTTATTTATTTATTTTTAATTTTGAATGGTTGATTTAATTTTATCTGTAATCTTAATTGGTCGATTGAGTTTGATTTGAGCTTGGATTTTGATTTTTTTTTAATTCGTTGATTGACTTTAGTTGGGTTTTGATGAAAATTTAATTCAGATTGGTTAATTAGTCATTAATTTGATTTTAAAATTTATTTTTGATTTAATGATGAATTTTAAGTTGATCTTAAATTTTAAATTGTCGATTAAATTTTAATTTTAGTTTAACGGTTATTTTCAATTTGAATTTTTTTATTTGATTGTGAATTTTAATTGATTTTTTTAATTTTAAATTTAAATTTAATTTTGATTAGTTGAGGGTTTTTTGAAAAAAAATTAATTCTTTAATTGCGTTTTCCTCATCGTCAAGGTTTCTAAGTAAGAGATATACATTAAGGGGCATTTTGGTCATTTTATTGATTTTTCAAAAATTTCTTCGATTTCGTCGATTTGGGTCCCGTTATACTCGAAATCATATTTTAAAGGAAATGATGGTACTTTTAAGACTTTTCAGGGGTCTAAACTTCATGAGGGATATTTTCATCATTTTATCGATTTTTGACTATTTGTACGAATTTTGGCATGAGATTTCTTTTGGTTACAACGTAATATTTCTAAGTTTTAAGGTTGCATTTTCTTAGTGTAGCGAAGTCTCTAAGTTATCGAAATGTGTAGCGAACCTAAGCATGCATGCTTGGTAAGTCAGGTGGAATGTTTAGCGATCATAAGCGTGCATAATTTTATGTCACATGACGAGGAGAAAGAAGAGAATAGAATTAGAAAATAGAGGAAGGCCTCTTACAAGTTTTCGAGTTATTTACGCTCATCATTAGAAATCCATAGCAACCGGGTAACAGATCGCCAAAGCAGGCGGATGTAAAAAATGGGGTGTCTACAATCAACTTCACCAAAAATCAGTCAATTCTGAAACTTTTAACCCCATCAAAAGTTGCTTACAAAAATTGGATAGTCCACGATTCTTCAACTTGTAAACTTGGATTAGAAGCTTCAGAATGAGCTAATTTTTGGTAAGGATAATCTCTTCACCATAAATATCATCCTCACAAAAAATCAACCCATTTAGAAACTTCTAACCACTATTTTGACAAATGTTTGGCATAATGTTTGGTTCACTTTAGGGCCTCCTAACACTTCCCATATATATATATATATATGATCATCTTCTTTTGACTTGTAATCATGTGCACTATAATATTTTTTATGTTGATTTGTTTTACTATTATTATGATATAATTGAACAGTTGTCAGGCTAATAATATCTATCAAGTTTATAAAAGGGATTTTGATATCTCATGTTCGGGATCTATCACGAAGTCATAGGGATTAGTGATATGTTTTGGGGCATGACAAGTGTGGTATCAGAGCATAGCATTAGATCTTTATGGGAGTTGAGGATGTCAAGTGTTCTGCTATTTTGGAGACTTAGGATGTCAATCTAGAGTCTAGTTGAGCTGTAAGAATAGGGATGTATAGTTTTGATAAAGTCATGGGAAGCTGTTAAATGATGGGGCAATAGTTTCATTCTAGAATTAATGGGGCAGACAAGTGATAAAAATCTTTAAAATAACTCCAAAATTAGACACAACATGAAAATTAATAAGTATGGCTAGATAAAAATTACCCACGCACAACAAAATGATATTAAAAGTTACTCAAATAAAATAAATATTGTATTGATATAAACAAGATGTTGTTGAAATTTCTAAAAGAAATAACCAACAGTAAAGACAAAATATGACCACACAAGGTAGAATGTTGTTAGAATTTACGTAGAATATTATGTAAATAATATCATTTGTAAACCAAACATCTCCCAAATACTAATAAGAGTACATTTACTTTGATAGTATAAAATGAGGGGAAGAGGTAGGCCTAAGAACAAATGACAGTGCTTTGAAGAAAAACAAATGGACAAAGGACTTAATCCTGAAATGGAAGCTATGAGGCATTCTATCATAGAAATGACTCAGAATTAAGCAAGATCTGGTGAATGCCAAGCTAAAATGATGGAGGATCAATCATTAATAATGAGACAACTTATGAGATTGATGAAAAGTCAGAATCCAACACCAGTCATGATTCCAAAACAAGTAATTTCTCCACCACCACTAGCACATATACCGGTAAAAATACAAATTGTTTGACTCCCTTATCAATTGCTTCAAGAATATAAAAAGATGTTTCCACCAAGTTATGATGAATTTATGGACCCATTTCTAGCTGAAGATTGGTTGTTGAAGACATAAATTATTTTATGGGCAATGGAGTGTTTTGAAAGTTAGAAAGTACTTTTAGCTTTATTTATTCTTATGAAAGATGCCATATGTTGATGGAATTTGGTAAAAAATACGCAACATAACATACAAACTAACTGGGAAGTATTTCAGAGGAAATCTTTATAAAAGTATGTCTAATCTAGTACTATGGATCGAAAAAGAATAGAATTTAACAAATTAACTCATAGTAGTATGATGTTGGATCCATATGAATCCAAGTTACCAAGTTGGCTAGATATTCCCCAGAGCTGATTAGTATCGAATTGAAGAAAGCTTCCAAATTTCAAAGGGGTTTGAGGGTATTCTATCAAAATAACATTGTGGCATTCGAAACTACTACTTGCAAAAATGCAATTTCAAGAGCTCAAAGGCTTGAGAGGTAAGATGAAATAATTGAGAAAAATAAATAGCAGTCCACTAAAAGTCAATCTACTCCTCGACCAAGTGAAAGACATGTGACTACTTGGCAAAGTAATCCATGTTAAGTAAGTCACGGACCTATAATACAATAAGTACCCTATGTTGTCAGGCCAACAACTTTTATTCCACAAATGTGAAGTCTGTAGTGCGAATCTATAATAGAGATTCAGTTCAAGTAGTGAGACACTAAGGACAAGCAAAGAGACCTTAGGGGGAAATGATTATGTCACAACAACAACATCAACAATAGAAGCCACAATCAGGGCAGTCAAACACAAGCAATCAAATGTTATGGATGCCAGGAGCTAGGACATACAAATGGTTAGTGTCCTAAGTTACAATAATAAGGTAAATATATTCTTTCTCAAGCCAGAGTATATGCTATGACACAATAGGGTGTACCAGTGTCCGAGGATATAGTTGAAAGTATGGTCATGTTATATAATTCATTTATGCATGTTCTGGTGGATTTCAGTTCTACACATCAGTTTATTTTTGCACATGTGGTAGAAAGACAAGGATTGGAAATATCATAATTAAGAAAAACCTTATCTTTATTCATCCACATGAAATAATACCACATATAGTTAGTACAAATTGTATAATGAAGATAAAAGACCAAGAAATGACATCAAGTTTGACAGTGTTGAAACTTAGATATTTTGATGTTATATTGGGTATGGATTCATTAGTAGCATATCATGCAAATGTATATTGTTATGCTAAAACAATCACCTTTAGTGTATCAAGTCACCTAATATTTAAATTTAATGGATTTATGAATCTTATGACTTGATTCTTAGTAATCAAAAGAATTAAGAATGTTTGGGAAATTGGTTTTGTATACACATGGTTCTTGATGTCCGCGAACTACCTTGCTTTCTTTTAGGGATTTTAAATTCTTTGGAATCACCACCATTAATTGAATTTGAGAGTGTGATGCTCACCCAAAATTATGACTCTCTATCTAGTCTTTGATTTAGAGATCTTAGTAAGCGGTTCGGTTGAAAAAATGGAAGGTGTTAGTGTTTTCCCCATTTCTTCTCGATTTGGAGAAGAGTATATAATAATTCTCAAATTTGGATCTAGATACATTGGGGGAATAATGATGAGTTCTTAATTGATCTTGTCCCCACTGCAAGAAAGAGGATTGAGAATCCAACCTTGCAATACAGCAAAATGATTAGCTCCATTCTTAGAATATCTCCGAATTTTCAAAGCAGGATTATTTATTATATTTTAGCAAAATTAGGTTTATTGATTAAAAGATCATTTTGATGGTCAAAATTGATTTTACGATTAAATCTAACAAAATTTCACGGATAAACTTGAATTTTATCTCACCTTGGTTTTAAATCGAATATATTTTTACAGATTTAATTCCAATTTGAGTTACAATGGATCTTCACTGTAGATGGGAGGAAATCATTTTCTTTCTTCTAGATCTGAACTTGCCAAAAGTAAGAAAACTTAAAAAAAATTCTTTACTTTCTCCAATTAATTCTATCTTTTTATTTTTTTCCTCTTCTCCCCTTTATTTATAGAAATCATGGGGAGGGGGGACTTACAAATTGAGTCTTTTTTAAAATAGTAAAATCATAATAATTACGCAATGTCTAAAAATATATATGTATACAAAGAACAGATGGAAAATTACATTATAATGACATATGTGTGAAGAAATTTAATTATATTTCAGAGAGCACGTAGATAATTACTTAATTAAACTGAAGGACCAAAAATCGCTATAACAATATAACGATATAATAGTTTTGGCTTGAAATAATAATTTTTGGTGCAGAACTCTGAAAGCGCCCTCGATCCGTGGGGTGCGCGGATCCACTTTTGACCCTTGAGGTTTGAGAGTCGCCACCTAGTTATTACAGTTTAGGAACCAAATTTTGACTCTAAAAGGCAAATAAACTAATCTACGAAGAAAAACTGAATCCGGGGATCACATTACGGGGTTGGAAGGTGTTAGGCACCAACCCTGCCCAGCCAATGCCTGTCTCTACTTAACCCAAATAAGTCTACATTGCTAACAAAAACCTAGATAGAAAAAGAAAGGAAAATAAAATAAAATAAAATAAAATAAACTTTACCTTTGAATGCAACGGTTCTATTCCCTCAGATTCAATAAAATTGCTTCTTGTACCGTTCTCTTTACTTCGTTCTGTCTCCAGATCTGATTTCGGATCTCCGAGGCAAGATATCTCTTCCTTATATTTGGATTCTTCAAATTTTGTTATCGATTTTGGGGTGTTTTTGAAGGGCTTCTAGGTGTTTTTAAGGCTAAAATCGAAGTATGGGTGTTAGGTAAGGAGTTGGGACTTCAAAACTAGGGTTTATGGGAGGCTAGGGAAGTTTTTTGACCTACTTCTCTTAGGGTTTTTGATTTGATCCGAAAATAGGGTGTGAGCACCCCTATTTATAGATTTTTTTAAGGGTTGATTTTGATAGAATTAGTGTTTAATTAGAGTTCTTTTAATTAGAGTTGTGTTTTAGTTAGACTTGTTTTAGGTAGAGTTGTGTTTTAATTAGAATTGTTTTAGGTGGAGTTGTGTTTTAATTAGAACTCTATTAGATAGAGTTATTATTTAATTAGAACTTTATTATGATTTTGACATTTGGTCTTTAGTCTTAATTGATTGACTTTTAATATCTTAACTTCAGTCTTAATTAATTGACTTTAATTTTGACTTTAGTCTCACTTGATTGACTTTAATACCTTGACTTTAGTCTTGTTTGATTGACTTTAAATTTTTTGAGAACCCTCCTATATTATATATTTAATTCTTTGGACCCCCAAATGGAAGGGTCTTTAAAGAAATATCTCACGAACCCTCAACAATTTTTCATGAGAGCCCGATTGATCGATTTTTTTAGTTCAAAATTTTAAATTAATTTCATTAATGTTTCACTTTAATTATTTAATTTTTTATTTATTAATTTCAAAATTTTTATTATTAAAATTGTGAAATTACCGTTTTACCCCCGGAGAGGACTTTTCACGTTTTAAGACGATTTTTAATGTTCTAGGATGTTTTAGAATCGATTTTTTGTAAGAAATTCAATGGAAATATTATTTTTGTTATTTATGAAATTTTTGTGTGAAATGGTCGTGAACTTTATGAGGAGCATTTTTGTAATTTTGTCAAATTTTGTGAAAATTGGCGAAATGATTTATTTGGTTTCGATTTGTTGTTTTATGTGTTTGAAAGGGTTTTCCTAAGCGTAATGTAGGCTCTAGGGTCGTTTTGATGTTAGGGGCATTTTGGTCATTTTTATCGTAAAACTTCTTTTTATCTGAAAAATGATGATTTCTAAGCTTCTGGGATTACATTTTCTTAGCGTAGCGTGGTTTTTACAGTTTTGTCAGTTCGAGATACTTCATCCGGATTTCTGAAACATTTCTGGTAACAAAATAAAGTAATGGAATAAACATCCATCATTGGGAATCATTGCGATCGGATTGATGAGTTGATTAATTAGGCGAGTGCAAAGATGAGGTGTCTACAAACTCATATAGTGATTTTGATGCAGTACCCCTTAGAACGATACAATACTCCTTAGAGTGATTTTAGATAGAAACATCATTTCTTCAATACTTAGCTTATGATCTCTTGCTTTCTTCAAATTTCAAACTCTTTGACTCCAAATTTCTCCATTCATAAAGCTCATAAGGCTCTGGACATGCATAATTGTGTTTAATTTCGAGACAAGAAAAGATTAATCATGATCATGATGAATGTCTAATTTGACTTATAACAGTAAAGTGCCTTTGATGTTTGCCTGCCAGAGAAACTCAAAGGGGGGCATCACACCCAAAGTGGAGAAATAATTTGATCAATAAGTAGTAATAAAATCTATTAAATGATGGAGCATGAAAATAACAACATCAATGAGGCGACCTGATGAGCATCTCAAGAATAAATTGAATAGTAGCTTATAGGCCAAAAAAGATGGACCCACAAAGGCACGTTTGTTGAAGTAAATGCACAAAGTAAAAGCAAGATGATTGGAGTATTGTTCAAAGGAATTCATTGCCGAGATATTAAATTAAAAACTTGAAAGAGCGAAAATCTATTAAAGAACTTGCAAAGAGTTACCAAAATTGACATTAAAGATACGATTCAATCCAATATCGCTATTTTGTTATTTGTTGTAGAGAAAATCTCATAGGTTTGGAAATAAAGCATGTACATGTATTGGGTAAAAGAAATACATTGAATATGATGAGAAGAAAATGAAGCAAATAGGAAAATAATGAACATAGAAGGAGAACAAAAAATCGCAAAATAAAGAGGAAAACGAAAGTAGAAAATATGAGGAAAATTAGAAAAACATTTGGACGAAAGAAATCGAATATACAAATTGGATTATAGGGTTGGAAAACAAGGAATACCTCAAGAATAAACTAGATCTTATTATTCAAATAACATCATATAGAAATTGCAAGGTAAAAATTGTTGCCTAAAAAGCGTGATAGAAAAATTGCTAAGTAAAAGCGCATTCAAAAAACACTATAGAGCGACATTTGAGTGAGAAAGCGATATTAAGGAAAGTGATATGGACAAAGGCGATATAGCAATAGCAATACAGTAAGAACGATATTGAGAAAGCGATATGTGAGAGTGATATTGGGAAAGCGATATATTGAGAGCGATATTGAGAAAGATATATATTGGGAGCGATACTAAGAAAGCAATATAGGTATGTGTTAGAAAAGAAAAAAATGTTATTTTGTAGTAAAATGATTGTTGGAATATAACAAAATGAATGAATGAAATGGAAGAATAATGAGAAATCATGACGAGATTTGTGACGTTGAAAAGTGAGCACAAAATCGTTATTGGTTTGTAAAACATGTCATAAGACAAGAGGAAATGTTGCACAAATTTTGAGAGAAGGGTATATATAACGATATTGGGGTCAAGTCTAAAAGGATATATGTGAGATTACAATTAAGACCATAGTGAAGTCTGGGAAGTAGTCCCCTTGTAGAGATGTTGTTACTATTGATGTTATCAACTTAATATCTATACAATAACATTATTGTATTGAAAACTTGTTGCAGATAATACAATACTGCCAAAAGTTGAGAAAACAACTTAAGGGAAAACTTCCACAAGCAAAGAAAAGGCAACTGTAACCAATGACCAAGAACCTGCACCAGTGCTAGGATATACCAAAACAAACAAAATGGGAGGTGGATAACACCCAATATTGTCAAACGATAGAAAAAGACATAAACAGAGTAATAGTTGTACTACAAGATAAAGCAAAGAACTTTCTCGCTCTACGACCCATAATACTCATACAAGGAATAACACCAGACATGATCACCAAAAAGCTAGTTATGTTTGTAAAAGATGCGGTTGATCAAGAATTTGTGCTAGAAGTGCACTACTCATATAGTTGGGAATCAGTTGCATGAGCTTCATGGGTAAAAAAAGTTTTCGATTTTTAAAATATGAAGAAGAATTGGGTTTTATTTTTGTCATAAAGATATCCATGAACGATGTATATCCAAATGAACCCTTGTTAATAGCCTTCATAGAATTGTGGAATCCTTGTATCCACAATTTATATCCGTTGGTAACAAATTCACCTTTACAGTAGAAGATGCAGTAAGATTGCAAGGCTACTAGTAGGAAAAGAAGTTGCATATATTCTCAACGATGAACTTGATGATGTTGAGTTGGGTCAACGGTTGCAAATGAAAGGAATGAGAATATTAGTCGGAAGTACTACAAACCATGGAAAACTATTCTTAAGTCGATGGAGAGAAAAATATAACGGATGTTTTTATAAAGAAACCCATTTCTGTGCATTTTTAGTATACTATTTCTCAGTTTTTGTTGCACCAATTATACCATATAAGTATCTGAACACAACCATTTGTAATGTTGTTGTGAGGGTAATAGCAGGCAAAGATGTATGTTTAGTGAGTCTCTGGTCTCACAACTATATCAAGGATTGGATAACTACCATCATGACATACTAACATGGGTTACATAAAGGACAAGAGGAGAAAAAGTAAAATTAAATTCTGCAAATTTGGGCATACCAGAGATTTAAAACCCAAGTACCAGAGAAGCAACCTTGAATAGAGATAGGAAACATCTACAGAGCCTGTTGTTGCGGCATTCCAAAGCCTCGAATGCAAAATACCTTATTATATGCAAGAGCATTGTGCACATTCCCAAGGATCACATGAAGTCCATATAAAGGAAATGAGTATCGAGCAGAGCCATTATTCTAGAATAAAACTATAGCTATCGGGACATCTACTGACTAGTTGTACATGTATAAAACCACAACACCTAGTTCCTAATCGGGATGCCTCCATACCCATAAACAATCCAGAATAAGAAGTTAGATACTATAGTTCAACTAGTAGCATATAATCCACATAAGGTAGCAAAACAGTTTGGGTATGATCAAGATGTGTCCATTTAGTAGTTTCATGAATATTTTAGATATGTAGAGAATGCCATTCAATATTTCTTCTCAATTCTCCTAAGCAAAAGTCTTCTAGTGGCCAGTGAAAACAGAGAAGGTAGGATCAAAGAAGAATACAAAGTGTATTATACTCAACGTGTGCAATTAAGATTCCTAACCTACTTACAACTATACCAAAAGTTATAAGGAACTAAGAAGAATTATCTATGTGTAAATCCAAGGAAAAACCATAAAATATGGTTAAATATATGCAAATAAGATTCCAAACCTACTCACAACTATACCAAGAGTTACAAGGTACTAAGAAGAATTATTTATGCGTAAATCCAAGGGTAAACCATAAAATATGGTTAAATTGGCTCAAAGAAGGATAATATGCATTATTAGAACACTTACAGTGTAGGAGTTTTGATGTAACAATTTTCGGAAGAATAAGAGAAACTATGATACACATTGACCCAATTGAAGAAACATAGATAAAAATTGATGAAGAAGAAGTGAGAAAAGGAAAAAAGAGACGTGGTGGAAGAAGAAGAAACAAGAGTACATGGAAGTAGAAAAATCAAAAAAATAAAAACCACAACTAACAATCCAAAAATAAATTCAATGTCAAAAAGAAAAGACACCATCCCTAGGATCATCACCAGAGAGGTGGGAAAGACGACCAAGAAGAAGCATGAAGTGACACAACTAAGAGACGAAGCAACTGAAAATAGTAAGTAACAAGAACCCTAAAGTAGGTTAAAAATAAAAATTCATCATTTCAATTTTTTTATCATGTCTTTTTTTAAGGCCAATTATGTTCTAGTTCTTGTTACTTTGGAAACCAAACTAGATAGGAAATCGCGATTCTAGTTAGCATAAGTAAAAGAATAAGTTTACTAAGAGAAAATAATGCAGTGGATATAACAGAGCCTGATGAGAAGCCATGGTACTCAGACATCAAGACTTACTTAGAAGATCGTACTCTCCCATCAGATGTGACAACAAATTAACGAAAAACCATTCAGAGATTGGTAGGTCAATTCTTCTTAAGTAATAGGACTCTATTCAAAAATCGCATCACGAGATTCTCCTTCGTTGCGTCGCAGAAATATAGGCTAAACGATTTATCAAGATTGTACATGGTGGAGTCTGCGGACCTCACATGAAAGGTCACATGCTCGCTAAGAAAATCATGAGGATGGGATATTAGTGGATGATAATGGAGAATGATTGCTATCAGGACGTTCGTAAATGCCATCTCTGCCAAATCTATACCAATAAGATCAACGCTCCCCATTCGTAATTGCACAACATGACTACCAATTGGCCCTTCTCACTCTGGGACATGGACGTTATTGGACATATTTCACCAAAAGCTTCAAATGAGCATCACTTTATCCTGTTTGCTATTGAATACTTTACGAAATAGGTAGAAACAGTCTCTTACGCCACTGTCATAAAAAGCAACGTGTTGAAGTTCGTTAAGAATAATATCATCTGTCGGTATGGTCACCCGAGTGGAATAATAACCGACAATGTCAAAAACCTCATGAATAAAGACATGACAAAAATGTACGAAGACTTTTAGAGCACTCATCACAATGCTATACCTTACAGGCCTAAAATGAACGAAGCAATTGAGGCTGCCAACAATAACATCAAAAGAATAATCGAGAAGATGATAGTCATTTACAAATATTGGCACGACATGTTGCCTTTTACCTTTTACGCCTATTGGACTTCATTCCAAACCTCAACTAGGGCAACTCATTACTTATTGGTATATGGAATGGAAGCAGTTTTACCTATCAAAGTTAAGATTCCCTCCCTCCGAATCTTAAAAGTAGCAGAGCTAGATGAAACAAAATGGATTTAGGCTCGATTCGACCAGTTGAATTTGATAGAGGAGAAATGACTTGCAGCTATATGTCATTGGCAAATTTACTAACGACGAATCGCCCGTGCTTATAACAAAAAAGTCAAACCTCAAAATTTCTCACCAGGAGACCTTGTCGCGAATAAAATTTTACCGATCCAAGAAGATGCTAGAGGAAACGTTCGACCAAACTACAAGGAATCATTCATTGTATAGAAGGTAATGATAGGAGGAGCTTTGATTCTTACAAAAATGGACGGACAAGTCTTCCCTCAATCGATCAATGCTGATACTGTTAAGAAATACTATGCTTGATATCTGACCCTGAGATGAAAAAATACAATCTTTGTTATCTTGAAAATAACTATCTAACCTTAGTTAGCCCTTTTAAGCCTTCATGTTCATTTCTTAACCTAAGACTGGGGCAAGTCAACATTAAAAAAAAAATCAAAGCAAGCATATTCCTAGTCCGCATAAGGATAAACTATGAATGGCTAAAAATACAAAAAAAATCAAAAAAGTCAAAAACTCGAACACTTGATCTTGAGCTAGACCCAAATCTCTAGCCTAAACAAGTTTGAGAGAAAAAAATATAGATCACCTTTTTGAAATAAAAATAGACAAATACCATGTCTAACCCACTCTAGACAAACCCAGACCTTAACCTTTATGTATCTTTCCACTACCCTTAACCTAAGCCAACGTTTCGTCCTACCAAAAAGTTCTTTCGGATCAGGGAATTTTGTAAGGTATTACAATGAAGATGGAAACACCAATGATCTTGCAACTTGATCCGGACCTCAAGTCTTATTAGTCGTTGGAAGACTCGAGAGGGGAATCCAAATCCGGTATTTGAAAAAAAAATACTTAAAGCGTAGAGTAGCCGATCTCACGGCTCAACTTGAGTTGTCAAACCACAAATAGTCGTCAGTAAATTTAAGAAGAGAATCTAGATCGATCGCTCAAGAAAGAGCACCACTACAAGAGTAGAGTCGTAGATCTCGTAATTCAACTTGAATCACCGAGTCACAAAGACTCAGAGACTCCAAGCAAGATTTGTAATGTAAAAATCCAAAAAAATACAAGCATACTCTGAATGGGTATTGTAAAAATCGCAAAGGGCGCTATGAGTGAAAAAATAAAACTATGGCAAGATCAAAATCACCGACACGATGGAAACCTAAAAAGGCGTCGATACGCAAAAATGTGAAAATCGAGTTTGGTGAAAATTGTAACTGGCACCAAGGGCAATAAGGAAAAAAACAACAACAAAAAAATAAAATAAAGTGAAAAATTCCTGGCCCGTATGAGTATAAACTGTGAATGGCAAAATATTTCTCAAAATCCCAAGTTTTGCGCTCAATCGATATTCACCCAGTACTAGGGCATTAGGGATGACTCTAAAAAGGGCCATCTATATCTTCAATAGTTGGCAAAAACACAAAAATCATTAAAGTACCAAAGGTCTTTCGAAATTTTTTTCATATTTTGGATCTACAATATCTATTCGACGATGATAAATCATAAAATTTTAAATATTTTCAAAACTATTATTTTGGCCAATGATAAAAAATTTAGGACTTATTCAAATTTCATGTTCTTAAAGCAATACATATACCTGAGGCCAAGTAAGTAAAAGACATATTTTCTTTTCATTTCAAAAAGTTTCACATTACATTTTTTGCTAACTAAAAGAAAATATAAAAATATATATGGTACCAATCACACATCTCGACGAGAAATGAAGAAAGAATTAAGTTTCTCCTTCAAGATATGAATTCGGGTAGCTTGCCCCCATCATCACCACCTCAACGTTCGAAGCATCACGACTCACCAAGTAAGACGCGAAGTCATCGAAGTAAGGACCCTGAGCAAGCCTCTTTCGCAGATTATAAATCTCAGCCCTCAAAGTGGAAGACTCATCACTTCTCAAAGACTCAAGCTGAGCTATCTGGATTTTCAGATCATTTTCAGACCGTAGCTAAAGTTTCTCAATCCGCCTGTGAGACAATCTCATTTCTTCTAGTCGATCACGGTTGTTAAAAAAATGAGAACAAGAAGACCTCACTTGAATCGAAGGCATAATACTAGCCATCTTGGCAATCTGTTGTTTTATCCAAAGTCGATAGCTCGAAAAAGAATAGCCAGGAAATACAGGAAGGCTGAGAATCTCCATGTTCTTCCAAGCTTTTTCTAGTCGATCACGCAATTACCATGAGGAGGGAGAAGAAGAAAATGACCCAACAATTCACCAAAATCTCTGTGAGTTACTATGCCTTGATTTTCGCCAAATTGCCTCAACACACGAAGAGGGATGTAGTGAGTAACCCTAGTCAAACCGATCAATATGACAAAGAAAATCTAAAAAATTGAAAGAATAGACGAAGCCGAAGGCTGGAAGGTGCCTAACCAACGTATCTCATCATCTAGCATATCCTACAAACCTTCGACCCAACCCAACTTGCCATCAAAACAGACATGGAGCTCTCTCTTGATCATCAAAATCACTAGATTGGCATGGATGTTGATAGGACTACTAATGGTCACAGTCAAAGCCAAATGGTCAAAGAACCAAAGTTGCACAAAAATGGAGGTCAACTCTAATCACAATATTGCTAAATTTAAAATAGGCAAAACGAGGACCTTACCTGCAACAATGGAACACACCCATGATACACTCGCTCTTTCCCGCTCAAACAAGCCGTGAGGGATAAATAAGTTTCCCTTATAAGCATAAGAGCCATTCTGAAACCTTGTCGACCTTGATTGAATACGCTTATCAAAGCCAGACTCACATATTCATCGTTCTGAGGGAACAAGAGTTGATTTACCACCACTAGAATCAAAATGTCAAATCAAGATAAGGAATCCACATCCTTAAGCTACCGAAGTAAACATACCTTAGAAACTTGAGAAGATTCAAATTTCTATCAATCTGTTCTAATTGTTGTTTTGGGACCCTAAAGAATCCCGACACCTATTTTCTATAGCTTTCACGTAAGGGTGGTACGACCACCTGAGGTGACTAATAAAGGTCGAGAATGCACTCAAACTCCTCAATTGTAGGAATCATTTCTTTGTCTTCAAAACGAAACAAATTGAGCTTCAGGATCCAAAAACCCATAAGAGCCTCTATCAAATCCCATATTATAGTGACCTTTGACAAAGAGAGAGTGGACCCAAGCTTATTGGAGTCCCGCCTAATCCTCTCTTCATGAGTCACAGAGTTAAGTCATTGATGCAAAAATGGGTTTACACCTTTTGAGATTTGGAAGGTTGAGACCACCTTCAAGAATGGGAGATGAACTTTTGACCGTGATATCGAAGTTGGTTGAAATCCCCAAAGTATGAATGGGCTCCATTGATGCCCTAGAACGTGTGAAAATCTTGAAATTGTGAAAGAAGAGAACAAATGAGGTTCTATGGGGTAAAAAGCAAGAAAATAAGGTTCTGGTCCGCACATGGAGCACGGACTGAAGAAAATAATTTAAGTCTGTACTCCATGTATGGACTGGGTATAATCCAAATAGTCCGTGCATGGAGCACGGACCAATCAAAATTTGCACAGTCCATGTTTTATGCACGGACCAATACATTTATGTTTTGTATTGTGCTTAAACTAATGCACGGCGGGTCCCAAGGGCCCCGATCATTCGATTTTAAAAAAAATCAAAAAATAACATTTTTACAAAAGAAAATTTCAAATTTGTCCAAGACTCGTTAGAAAACTCCTGTTTCAAAGTTTTTCCACAAAACTATCACAAATCTGAGACCTCACACGAACTCCGCGCCACAAGATCGAGAAAATCAAAAGGCTTATCCTATTAGACTACGTACTTGGGTAGCCACTATTTGTCATCAAATACCCAAACTAAATCGTTATTTTCAAAAATTGTCTAAGTAAAATCCTCGGGCCTGTGCAAATAAGGATTTCGTCTATTCTTTGCAGTTCTTTGCATGCAATTCATGCAAAGAAGGGTAGTTGTAAACATCCAAATTTGACTGGGCCCTCCATGCAAAGTACCAAAAATCTGTCAAAAATTAAAATGGGCCCTCAAAGCCCAGACCCTTAAAAATCCTTTTCTCTTTCAATAAATGACCCGAAGCCCTACTCACGTGGCCCATGGACCAAAAGACTTCACACCACTCCTCTTATCTCTTAACCCATCCCAACCTTAATCCAAATCTATTACTATTCAATTCACTACTATACTCAAATCCAACCTACCACGTGGCCCATGGACCCAAATCTATCCCACCACTCTACATTTCTCAACCTACCTCAACCCATCACCATAATTATCCAATCCACTACCCAACAATCCTACCTAAGCCTAATCATTCCTCAACCCATCACAATAATTATCCAATCCACTACCCAATTATCCTACCCAAGCCCAAAAATTCTACCCTAACTCAAGCCCAATCATTCATCAACCCAACACTATACTTATCCAATCCATTACCCAACTATCCTACCCAAGCCCAACTCTCAACCCAACCCAAAGATCATAACCAATCACACATGATTATCAAGGTGGGACACATGTCACCACTTCAACTTACCTCCCTCATCCAATAACCTACCCCATCACCTTTTTTTCTAAAAAATCACATCAATCCATCACCCTGCTCTAACCTACCCTCATCATTCCTTACAAACTCATTCTCACAAGCCAAACACACACCTCTTCTCTCTAATCAAATACGGTTTCTCTCCAATCAACTCATCTAACACTTCATATCCACACCCATTTTGACACATGTCACCACCTCCTCTACCTTCCCAAAAATTTAATCAATTACCCTCTTACGCAACCCATTTTTTAATTAAAATCCACTCCCTTCAACTTGCCAAACCTCAATCAATCAACCATCATCTGACACCCTCATTCTCTCAATCAAACACCACTCATTTCATTCCACCTAACACTCAATCCAAATGGGTTGAAAGATCCAACCCATTTGGATCACAAATAATCCATTTAACCTCCCTTACACAAATGCTCTTCCATCATCCTCAATTTATACACCCCTTCTTACAAACCCCTAACCATTTGTACTTCTCTTCATTAACTCATCCCATTTTACCCATAAAATAACCCCAAAAACTCTATAAAATCCCCTCATCCTCAACACAATTTTCACTTAATAAAAAATTTAGAAAATACCCTCTCAAACCATAATTCTCTCTATTCTCAACTCACATTTATACTCTTAACACTCTACCCACTCTCAACTAAATCAAGAATAGTCAAGAAAGCATCCTTTGAAGGTCAAAGAAGGTCAACCCAAGAACAAGGTAGGACATGGACTAAAAAATAAAGAAAAACTCTTCCTCCCCCCTTCTTTTTCTTCCAACGCTCTCTCTTCTACTTCTTCCTTTTCTCTACACCTACGCACATACCACGAAATGTTCGAACCATCGAAGGGACTCTTTTGCAATAAGGGTATTCTCAACGGTTTAAACCAACATCAAAGTTCCTTGAGGGCACAAATCAAATTTATCTGATTTTTCTTTTCAAAACCGACTGAATCCGAGGTTACCACCAACGATGGAGGGAGTAGGATGCATAACACCTTCCATACTCCTTAATACGGACTCCCTTACCTAGATCCAAAGTTGGGCCAATAAGTCATATCCATACGAGAGTCACTAAATGCTAAAATAAATGATTTTTCAAAAAAGTACATCACGGGTGACCATTCACACCCTTTTACAAAAAGAATGGTGGGGACTCCAAAAATCCTGCAAAGTAGTTGAGATATTTTGAAAACAAAGAATCTTGTGTCCACAATGTGATGTGGGTGTTTCCCCCTTTTTTTTGTTCAGGATGTTTTTCATTCTCAAATATTCGAATCTAAGATTCATTGGGGGACAGTGGAATTCTTGGTTGATCAAGTCCCCACTGCAAGGAAGATGATTCACAATCTAATCCCGCAATACAGCAAGGTGATTGGTTCCGATTTACATTTTGGATATGATTTTAGGTGTTCTTGATGAATTAAAAAAATTAAAGGGAAGAAATAATTTAAAGAAGAAGAAATTGAGAGAGATGCAATTTAATTTGGAATTTCATTAATAAAATAAGGAGGAGCAAGGAAATTTTTACAAATTTAAGGATTCGGATATATATTAATGGAGGTTCTTCTCTTCTTCTAAATCTAAATCTATGATCTCTCTCATCTTTCTCATTCTCTCCAAATTTCTCTGACTTCTAAAAGTTTGGAGAATAAATTATGCCTATTTTCTAAGATACCTCATCTATTTATAGAGAGAGAATCTTGAAATTACAACTAATTCCCTCCATTTATAACTTTACACTTATTACAGAACACAACCTCACTTACAATTACAATTAACTCATTCATTTCTTCTTCTACAATTATTACAAAATAACTCATTTTTCCACTCACAGTTATAATTATTTCTAAAAGAAAAACTCAAATATAAGAATTATTACAAAACTCCATTAGTTTACTAAAAGAATAACAAAAATTACAAAAGTGGGCTTGAAATAAAAAAAATTATTTATGTCAATGCTTTAAGTGTGGAACGATTGCTCTAAATCATATTTTGATCATTTTTGCTCTAAATCATTTTTGCATTATGTGTGATTGCTCTAAATCATATTTTGATCATTTTTTTTTTTGGAAAATTCCTCATTTTTACTCTGAATCCTCTTTCAATTTGTTTGTGCATCCCTCCGATGAATCTTCTTTATGTATTCTTAATTTTTCTCACCTTCTTTTGTTTTTTTATAAGAAAGAAGCCTTCGTCCGATATTTTTGATTTTTATCATTTTAAGAGTTCCAATAACTTCTTCTCTTAATGTTTAATTGAGTTATTTTACTTACCTCCCTAGATAAAAAAGCATATAGATATGCCTCCCTAAATTACTTAAAATTTTTAGTAGTCTCCTTGAATGTTTGATCCCTCGCTGAAAGAGTCTAAAACATATAAGCCAATGAGTTGGGTATCTTTTACATGGGAAGTGGATGCACAACCACGGGTCGACTTAGCACCACTTATACTTAACATGAGTCGTGGGATCTATGTGATTTGATTAGACTATTTGTTGGAAGGGTAGTGTGTCAAGCTTGTAATGTGCGCTTCCATGGAAATCCACTGAGCTCATAGTGTTAGAATTGTGCCCTAAAAAGTTAATTTTTTGAACAATTTTTCTTTTAAGATAGTTAATAAATTTATAAGTTGGACTTATTTCTTAATTAAGATCATCATTTATTATATTATGTTTTGAGTACATAGCCATTAAATTAATCAAAGAGTTGATCAATAGGTATAAGATACCTAAAGGTCCACATGATTTATAATAAGCTACCTAGGTGATTGGCTAAGGGCCAACATGGGAGATCTAGACAAGCATTTTACTACACTCGAAATAGTCATGGCTTGGGATGTAGTTGGGCACTACATTTAAAATTTCTGCCACAATTTAGGTGGTGTTTGTTTCCGCTTCAAAACGGGATTTCATTGCGTTTGCGGTGAAAAACTGCGGTTAGCTCTCTAATTACCATTTGGTAAAAATGGCATTACGAAATTGTGGTGTGGAATTGCGTTTTGAAACACAAATTTGAGAAGCCTATATGAGGCGCTTTTTTATTAGCGTTTGCGGGGGAATTAATCACTGAATAAATGGTTCATGTGCAAATACGATTTTTCCCCTGCCCCTTCTCTCTATTCTTTTCGATAGAATCTTTTATCGACAGAAGCTTCACACCTCTCGATCTCACCTCTCTTTCTCTCTCGCACACCTCTCCCTCTCGCATACTTTTCTCTCTATCTCACGGTCTCTCTCTCTGTTTATTTTTTTCTCTTCTCTGTCGAGAAACATCTCACACAGTTCGCACAGATTTGTGTGAACCACATATCTCTCTCTTGCAAAGCTCTCTCTCTCCCTCTCTCTCTCTCTATCGAGCCGCACAAATTTGAGTGAACCAAGGAGTTCAACTTCGTCTCTTCTCTCTCGACAAACAACTAAATCAAATGGGATTTTTGGTTCAATTTTTCTAACTCTATAAACATGGAAATTTCAGATTTTTTTTATATATAAATTTTAGGGTCTACTTGATTATAATTTTATTATTTAATCTCTTCTCTCTCGACAAACAACTAAATCAAATGGGATTTTTGATTCGATTTTTCTAACCCTATAAACATGAAAATTTCTGAATTTTTTTTTACCAATTTTATAGTCTACTTGATTATAGTTTTGTTATTTAAGCAAATTTTTTAAAAAAATTTATCAATTTTATTTAATTTGGTTCGATTTTTTTCTAATCCTATAAACATGGAAATTTTAGAAAAAAAAATTTCCCTCAATTTTAGGGTCTACTTGATTATAGTTTTGTTATTTAAGTAAATTTCAAAAAAAAAAAAAAAATTATCAATTTTATTTAATTTGGTTCGATTTTTCTAGCCCTATAAACATGAAAAATTTTGAATTTTTAGGGTCTACTTGATTATAGTTTTGTTATTTAACTAAATTTCAGAATTTTTTTTATCAATTTTATTTAATTTGGTTCATTTTTTCTAACCCTATAAACATGGAAATTTCAAAAAAATTTAGGGTCTGCTTGATTATAATTTTGTTATTTAAGCAAATTTTAGAATTTTTTCTCAATTTTATTTAATTTTTTGTAGGGTTTGGATTTCTTAAGAGAAATTAGATTTTTGGAAAACCCATTTTCTTTACATGTTTGAGGACCATCCCCAATTACCTCTCTGTTTGGTCTTCCCTAGATTGTAATATTGGTTGATGATTACAAATGGATACACTTGGGTATCTCTTATGCAGACCAAAGTATTTTCCATCTTTAAGATTTTTCATAAAATGGTGTACCCAATTTGATATAAAAGTTAAAAATCCACCGCTTAGATAATGGGGAGAATATCTCGATTGTGGTGCAAATTAATAATGTCCTCGGGTGTGTTTATTATTTACATATTCATGGTTGAATTAAATACTCATGCATTACAATGGTCAGTTTCAAGAGTTTCTCAAATTCTAATAAGGATTGGATTCATAATGGTAGCATGATTCATAATGTAAGGTTTGCTCGAGTAAGGATTGGATTTCAGCTTTAAGCAAAAAAGTCCTTAGTGGCAGTCTCATTAAGTTTTAAAGTTTGAATATTTGAATCATGTTTGTTGGATGTTCTAGAACTATGATGATTTTTTTTAAAGTTTGAACTGAATCATGTTTGTTTGATGTTTCTGTTTGGTGGTGGTTGTCGTTAATTGAGTTTTAAAGTTTGAATATTTGAATCATGAGTGTTTTTCTTTAATTTACACACGCACACCACACACACACACACATTAATTACCGTACTATGAACAGTTAAAGATTGAGAACACAGGGATTCCTCACCGTGGGACTGAGAACTGTGCGTTCTTCCGGTTATCTATAGAATAACCTGCATTGCCTCATGATTTCTCTCTTTGATTATACATTATGCAAAAGTCAAAAAAAAAAAAAAAAAAAAAAAAAAAAAATATATATATATATATATATATATATATATATATATATATATATATATATGTACTTTTCTTTAACTTATACATTGTATTTTTCTTTGATTATACATTGCATGCCTTTGGTTTCTCTCCTGGTTTTTTTGTTGGTAAACTAAAGATTTTTTGTTAGTTTCTCTCCTGATTTTTATTCTATGCACTACTGTTGTTATTACCATTAACAGAAGAAAGATAATAATTTAAAGAGTGCGAAAGTAGATTGGACGCCCAAACAACATGAAATTTGGGTCGAGATATGCTAGGAATTAGTTAAAAAGGGGAGGAGACCACATAAAGTACTTGATAAGATTGGATATGAAACCTTAGTGAAGGAGTTTAAAAAGATAACTGGCGTTTACTATGATAGAGGGCAAATGAAAAATAAATGGGATAGACAAAAATGACTTTTAGGACGTTGGAATAAGATTTACACAAATACTAGAGTTTCTTATGATGTTGAGACCAGCATATTAGACGCAAATGAGGAGTGGTGGGATAGGTGGTTAGAGGTATATTTTTTTTGTTACTTCTTTCTTTTATTTATTTTAAAATTTTTTGTTTCTTTTATATATAATTTAGAAAATTTTCTTTTTAAAGCATCATCCAAAAAATGAAATATTTCGATCGAAGCTTTTGATATTTGTGAAGCAATTGAATTTAATCTTTGGAAGCAATGCCATTTACATCAGCAACTTAACAAGATAATCTTGATGCGGATGATCTAGATGATGTCATGGAGACCCTACCCCTGGAGTCTCAGACACCTCTAGACTTTACTCCTGATGATGCTGATGAGTTTGGAGATGATGCTACACCTACTGTACCCCCACTCACATACCCCGTTTGACGCAGAAGTAGCGATACTCTACAACCTCATGGTCGTAGGTAGAAGATGACTACTTTATGTGAATTGGCCAATTATTGGAGAAGCTCGTAGATGCAGTTCACAACTAGACATCTACTTCTAGCAATCTCACTCTTGTTAAGAAATGTATTATTCAAGAGTCAATTGACCTTTTAGACCAGCTAACAGATGTAACCCCCAACGGTGATCTCTATCATTTTGCATTGAAGATGTTTATGAAGAACAAACAATTTAGAGAGATTTTTTATGGGTTACGATCAACAGAGATTCGTCTTAGGTGGTAGGAAAGCGAGATGACTGATTATTTGGCTAGGAGAGATTTTTAGACATTTTTTCATATTACTTTTATATTATGTTGGTTTTATGATGCACCTATAGGGTGCAATAGACATTGGTTACTTTTTGCACTAATATGATGCAATATACTCTGTTAGATGGATATGTTATTTTTTGTTGGATGTATATTATATTTTCTATTAGATGGATATATTATTTTTTGTTGGATGTTTATTGTGATTAATATTGTGGATGATGAGTTTTGTTGTATTTTGTGGATATTATTTTATTGTGTTTTCTATATTGTGTATTGTAAGTTGGGTGTATATACCACTAATATAGATCCATAAACAAGTCAAATGGATTCAGATGTTGATACCACAAATACTGTTGATACGACTGATACCATCGATTCAAATGGTGATAACAGTAATACTGTTCTTTATTTTATTGTGAAAATTTCTTAGATAGGGGGGAATGTAGTAATTGTCAGTACAAGAAAATTAACTTTGTGCAAAGAACACTGAATGATAATACGACGTGTCACTCATTGTCTAGAATGGAAGGTCATGTATTTGTGAATCTGTGTTCCATTTTGGAAGATCGGGATTTACTAAAGATGCAACGATATCTTACTATTTAAGAACGAGTAGCGATGTTCCTATTGATAATAGGACATAATCAAAGACAAAGACTAATTGTAGATCGTTTCGTTCACTCACTTGAAAAGGTTAGCAAATACTTCAACATAGTTCTTTTGACGATTGTGAACTTGTCAATGTCTTTAATTGTACTTCCTGACTCCAATGAAGTCTCTTCGCACATCCGTAACAATCCTTATTTTTTGCCCTATTTTAAGGTAATTTCTTATATATATATACTTTAAATATATTTATTTTATTAATATTTATAGATTAATATAATTTAAAATTTTGTAAGGTTGTATTGGAACGATAGACGGAACATATGTTAGTGCATTTGTACCAATAACAGACCAAATGCAATATCGAGGACATAAGGGATTCACATAAAATATAATGACAATATGTTCATTTGACATGTTGTTCACTCATATGGTGGTTGGTTAGGAAGGGTTGATTAATGATTCACGTGTCTTCATTGAGACATTGAATACTTCAATTTAAAATTTTCATATCCTCCATCAAGTTTGTATTTAAAAATTTGTCAATTATATATGTTTATATTCAATCCTATAAATTAATTTTTTTTTGATAATAAGTAAATACTATCTGATAGATATTGGATACCCATTCATTGAAGGTTATCTCACACCTTATCGAGGTGTTCGATACCATCTATAAGACTATAAGAGATCATGGGCAAATGTTCGACAAGAAATATTCAATCATTTACATTCTTTACTTCGGAACGTGATCGAATGAACCTTTAGAATTTTGAAGGTAAAATGGTTAATCTTGAAATTGATGCGTTCATATAATTTGGACAAACAACAAAATATTATTGTGACTTGCATGGCATTACACAATTTTATTAGAAAATATACGATTGTCGATAAAGAATTTACTCGATTCGAGGAAGAAAGAGCAATGAAAGAAAAAGAAGATGGCATCACTGATCAAGAGTATCCAGTTCTCTCATCAATAGATCGTCATAGTTAACAAATAATGAAAATGCATAGGGATTCAATAGCTAATGCCATTTTTACTAAAAATTATTAATACATTTTCATATTATATTATTTTAATTTTGTATTGTAATTATAAATACTGTTATTCGATGTTGGAATAAAGATTATATTATTTTTAAGTATATTTCGAAGATTCTATACTTATTTATTTATGTTCTTTGTGTATGATGAATAACATTGATGGTAAACTATACGTATCCACCATGTTGTTCATGTGGTCGAGTGATGACATTAGTCACAGCTAAAACAAAAAAAAATTATAGGAGAATGTTTTATAGGTGTCCATCTTGGCAGGTAATATGACATTGATATTAATGTTGGGTACATATTTGTATTTGGTGATATTGATATTAATTAATGTGTTATTTTACTTTATAGAGACATACAGGATTTTTTGTGTGGACAGATAAAGTTGACATTATCAATGATAATGTTCCTCAAGATAAAGTGACGGAGTCAAATAAGAAGAATGAAGAATATATTTTGTATGCATTTGTTGGATGTATATTTTTCATGTTTTTATTTATTTTAATTTTACTTATTATATTAACTATGATTATTATGTTTAAATGATGTCAGAATATAAATTAGATGTTATGTAGATGTGTTATGTATATACGATGTAATGTGAATGTTGAATTGTGTACCATGCAGGTATTTTGTTTATCAAAAAAATTTCATATGTCCATTTTTAAGAGGAGATGCTGTCGAAATTTCTATAGAATTATAAATTTTTCTATAATTTTTTTTAGAATTATAAATATTTTAAAATCAATACAATTATTTTTTTAATTTTTTATATAATTTTATTATATTTATATATATTTAGTGTAATTATATATTTATAGGGGTATTCTGATAAATTTTAATGCATGTTGGGTGTTCTATCAACCTTAAGGGTATTCTGGTCATTTTACCCTAATATAACGGATTCTAGAAGCTATATCAAATAATAATTACTAGATTCTGATAAACAGCACAACACTTTTACAAAGATCTATCAAATAAGCTTTTTAGTGTTTCAGCTTCTGATAGCAGATTCTGACAGCAGATTCTAACAGTAGATTTAGGTAGCTGAATCAAACGGGACTTTAGTATGAACTCATAGAGATGTAAAGTAATTGAGTCTCGAACTACTGTAAAAGTGATTACATATACAACACATGGGTTCTTAATTGTACATTGATTGATTGTGCATGAAGAGACAACTTGAGAAATCTGCTATCAATAAATTTGTCGTCCACTAGCAAATACAAACAATCCAATCCTTAGACTTGAGATTTTTATTAATTACTAATTGTTGATCTATTAGTTTTGATTGCACTGAAGTAGACTCCAAAGCAATGTCTATGGATTGGTGTAATTAGATTAATACAAAAGTGTTTGAGTGATAGTAAGGTTTCAATATGGGATCTATTCCCATGAAAATGGGTAAATGTCTAAGATTAGGGAAAGACACAAGTCATATAAGAAAATCCCACAGGTAGTTTTCCATATGTTTTATCGAGAAAATATTTAATGTAGAAAAATATATACATGTACATCAGTTTTTTAAAACTTTTTTAAAATGAGAAAGAGTTTCTCACATCTCTAATGAACGTATCTAGAATCCCTAATGTAGTTCATGTAACTACAGGTTCGATAATAGCTAGATTCCCAATGGTTGATGTAAGGGACATTGTTGTTATGGAGGGAAATAATTTGTCAGGTATTTGTGGAATGGACCGATCACAATATGGATATCTCACAACACTTGTAATTCCATAAATCAATTGAGGTATGATTTATGGTAGCCCATAAATGGATATCCCAAAGCAATTGGAGATTGTACTACTTAAATTTTTTTTTTTTTCTTATTTTAATTTGCATAGAGAAATCCAATGTCCCAAATTTTAAGAGAGCAAGAGTTGCACACCTTTAAAAGTGAATTAGTAAACCTATGTGTACTCATATATTGAATTTTTTAAAAGTTAAAAATTCAATATATTTTTTTGAACCATCCTTGGTGTGTACCAAGTATTTTTGTTGGTGTGAAAATAATAAAAGTCTCTTATGGGTCCATTTGATGGGCTGCATTTTGGATCAATTAGTTAATTATTAAATAATTAGGAAACCTAAAAAAATAATGGATGGTCTATGCTAGGCATTAATTACTGTTTTAAATAATTTTCTAGTTGTTAGAATTTTTTTTAATTAGTTAAAGCCAAGGGATTCACCTAGTTCTCCTTATTTTTGTAGAGACTAGAGTGATTTGTTTCTTCCTTATGAATTCATTGTGAAGGAATTTTAATGAGATTAAAAATCCAATATTTTTAGGAGTTCCAATTAGATTAGAACTTTATGATTCATATATATTACTATGATCCCAACAAAAAAGAATTTTAATGAGATTAAAATTCCCAGGTACTTTCTTGGAATCTTATCCCTCATCTCCTTTTACCACAAGACAACCCAATCAATTATAAACGATTGAAAAATATTGGTCTAGAATCTCTTAACATTGATTGTAAAAAAAATACAAGAGATCATGAACTTGTTATGTGAATCTTCTTTACAATGTGACGAATTTGTAAATCATGTGCTGATTCATTGCACCGTGGAAAGTAGAATTTTGAAGCATTTTCATCGTCTATTTGGTGTAGTCGGGTGCATGCCTTGGTCGATCCTAAGCGTGCTTGAGGCTTGGGGAACGTGTGGTAATTTTTTTGTGATGCCGAAAGGTTCTTTTAGAGAGTATCATTCTTTTCGCAAGTTGTTGGGGCATTTGGTTGGAACGTAATAACTGCACCTTTGAAGGAAGATGACTCGGAAGATAACATTGTAATGTCCATTTTGGGATTGCTGCTTTTTTGGTGCAAGGTCTTTAAAGAGTTTAGGAATGTGTCTTTTGAAGACTTTGTTGTAAGATGTGATCAAGTTTGTAGGATTGAGTTTGCTTAATTATGTCTTCTTGTATTATATTTTTTTATCTGTCTCCTAGACTACCTTAATGAAATAATATTTTACTTATCAATTTTTTTTTGGTCCTCTATACAACCCAAAAGCATCGGATCATTATTTTTGGATGCCACAAGGTGAGCCCAAGGGCCCTTAGTGAGGGTGAAATCTTTACTAACTTAATAAGGCTAATAGACTCTTTGAAAAACCTAAAAATATAATTTTGAAAGTAAAAGATCATTTGGATCTAGGTAGATATATGGATAGATCCATATCCGACCTGGATCGAATCATAGGATATCAAACCATATTCGACCCATTTAGATTTCAATTTACCCCAAGGGCCTAAACCCGTTAAATTAAGATTTGGGATTAGTCGGATTTCAACCCATTTTAGCCCCAGCTTTTTCTGGCAGAGGCGCAGAGGTGGGGGTGCAACAAGCTCGAGTTTTTGCGTACTTTTATTTTTCTGGCAGAGGCGCAGAGGTCGGGGTGCAACAAGCTCGAGTTTTTGCGTACTTTTATAAATGTTGAAAAGCTTATGGAGGTTAGTTCTGGTCATTTCCTGAAATTATTCAGAATTTCTTAAAAAAGCTATAAATAAGTCTAAAAACTTCTCTCCTCACGCGGCGCGATCCTCTCTTCATTCTACTCGTCTTGCTCAGCCATGTCAGCCACCTCAACCAGTAGCAGCGCCGCCGCCGGCACCACCACTGAAGATGTATTCCGTCCATCTCTAGCCATGAATTCCGATGACCTAACCGAGTCTTCAAGCTCCTGTGTCACTCAAGCATTAACTTTCTCTTCTGGAAACCCTAGAATCGAAGAAACCAGAGGAATTATGCATCTCTATGACGTCCCTTCTGCAACTTCCGATCTCCCGGTATATCTTAATTTCTTTTATTTTTATTTTTATTTTAATATCTTTTATGGAGAGATCGTAATTTTGCGTTTTTATTTGGAAGTTTAGATTGTGTTTGTTGTTTGGACCATGGTTATAAAAGTAGGTGTTCCGAATTGTCTCTCCTGACTCGGCTCGTCTGAGATAAAATCCATCTAACTCTGTTTAAATTAATTAGTTCTTTGTATTCAAATAATTATCTATATATATTGGGGAATGGTAACGTCCAAATTCAAGACCTCAGGGGACATCAACATTCTACACCAAATTTATTTTGAAATAATATCTCTTCTCATTTTGTCTTTTACATAATACATACATTTATTATGTTCTTCAAGAAATGCATTTATTAGGTTGACATTTATTACCAAAGCATTTATTAAAAACAAAGACATTGAAATTAAATGACTAAAATGCCCTTAACATTTATTATATCAATATACTCTTATCTTTTTTACTAAAAGACAAAATGAAAATGGGTATTAGAATGTGAATTTGGTGGCAATCCCAATGCTAATGTCCTCATGAGGTTTTGGACATAAGTATTCCCCACACATATATATATATATATATATATATATATATATATATATATATATATATATATATATATATATATATATATATATATATATGTATATAGGTGGCTTTCGGAGGCCCTAAAGAGAGCCAAACATTTTTTCAATGCATGGGCTAGAAGTTTCGGAACGAGCTGATTTTTTGTGAGGATGATCTCTATGATGAGGGGATTATCCTCACAAAAAATTAGCCCATTTCAAAACTTCTAATCTCATCAAAAGTGGTTTACAAAAAACGGACGATCCATAGTTCTTTAACTTGTAAACTAAGGTTAGAAATCATCCTCCCCAAAAAATCAGCTCATTCCGAAACTTGTAACCACCATTTTGAAAAATGTTTGGCACAATGTTTGGCTTCTTTAGGGCCTCTAAACGCTTCCCTATCTATATACTTATCTTTACTGTTTTAATGGAGAAGGTGGAGTACAAGTGGTTTGAGACCAAATTTGAGTGGCCATAAATGCCTCCACTTTTATATTTAAATTTAATATTATTAAGGTCATTTTAGTAAAAACCACCGTGTAATCATGGTGCTTAGTTTCAAAATTACAAAATATCCTTTTTTTGACTATATAATTTTCAAAAATCATTTAATCAATATTTTTAATTACAAATAAGCCCTAACATGTGCGTTTGTGCATGCCACCGTCTAGTCTATATAATAAAACACAACTGTTATCTTACCAATGTTTATCCCTCCCATATACTTATCTATATAATAAAACACAATGGTTCTATTTCCAATGTTTATTCCACACATAAGTGGGGTTGGGATTTAATCTCTCCTCAGAAATCTCGAGGAATAATTTCAACTTTATTCCCTTTCTCTCCTCCCTCTCCACAAATGCCCTTTAACTTTATTGTCTTTATCTTTTACCCCCTTTTCAATAATACCCCTCCAACTGTATTGTCTTTTCTCTACGCCCCCCCTTTTCCAATAATACTCTTCCAAATTTATTGCCTTTACTCTTCTACTCCTTTGCTAACAATATCGATACAACTTTGTTGTCTTTCCTCTTTTACCCCCTTAACCTCAATGAGGATGACCATGCCATAGGCATGGGCAAACTCTAGTTTATTAAATAAGATGAATTAGAAGACACTTAAGTCAAACCATCATATTTCTATTTTGATAATAAACATTTAAATTATTAAAAAATTAATCATTTCTATAAATTTTTTTTAAAAAGTTTAGTCAGCCAAGTTTTACCGACCGGGCTGACAATTTCAAAATATTGAATGAGTCATCTGGGTCTCGAACCATTTTTAAAACCATTGTTTGGACAGAACCCAAAACTCAGCTGGTGATATTTTTGAATCTGCCACAACTCTGCTTACCGCCATCCAAATTTTTCTCACAATTCCACTCGAGCCTTTAAACAGTAGGAAGCTTCGGAATTAAGTTGAAACTGACAGTTTGGATTACATGAACTGTGTTTAGGTTGGGAGGAAACCGCTTGTGTGCGTTCTTGCAGTACCGAATCACATGACTTATGCAGATTTTTGTCAGTTCTGTGGGTCATTCATTCAGCATATACTAGAGATGCGAATTGTCAGGTTAGATTCGACCACGTATTTATTTTTTGAAAATTTTAATAGAATTTGGGTTTCAAGTTGTTTTTCTGATTTTGACTGCCTTATTTACAAACATTCAGGAATGACGATATGGAGGATCGATATAGTGTCCTGATAAGGTTTGATGATCAGAAATCTGCTGATAATTTTTATCAGCATTTTCATGGAAGGCATTTCTCATCTCTAGAGGTTTCTTTCCCCTTCTTATATTTATGTCTGTTCAACATTGTTTTTAGGTAGTTCTTTAGGTGGTTTGTTGGATTATTTATTTATAATTTTATTTCTTTTTATTCGTTTTGTATTCAGGTAGAAGTTTGCCGCATTCTTTTTACGGTAGATGTGCAGTACACAGGATCAATAGAACATGCAAGGACTTCCACGGCCAGCTCAACAGAACAGCCCTCTTGTCCAGTCTGCCTTGGTAAGTTTTTCAAGGAAATTGAAATTTGATTTTATTTGCATAGTAGCACATCATATGAAATTGTGGTTTGATGTTAGTGTTTACATATCAGGAAAAGATAAGAACTGCATGCTAAGTGAGAACATTGGCATTTTATCTTTTTATCCTCATCAGTGAGGAAGACTCTCGTCAAGTCAAAACATTTGGAATATTCTACAAGATGACATTTAGTATATTGGAGCATAGACAGTTTAGTTGAGGGTAGTTCTATTGGCACCAATTAAAACGCTATAGTTCCATTTTACATATGTACCTTATTTTGAAATTGACTCTGCCTCATTGGCCTCGGTATGAACTTTCCTGAGAATATTAATCTGATTCTGTTGAGAGAACAAACCAGAAATTAGTTCCCTTACCAACAATTCACTATAAATTCAAGTTTTCATGGTCCCCATAACGCATCTTCTTGAACTGAAAAAGAGGGAACTCATGTATGTATTCATTTCATAATTTACAATCTTGCTTGTATATTGTTGCGGGATTTGCAGAGGAGTATATATCTCATCTTTAGTTAAGGACATAGGCAGCAAAGCTTGGTAAATGAGCAATATGTGTAGCATCCAGTTAGTTTGTCACTGTCTTTTTATGTGGTATGAGATTGTATCCTCTTTATCAATTTTTTGATAGGTAAGAAGATTTTATTTTATTAAGGAAAAAGATAAATATAAGCTAGAAGAAGAGCTCGAAGGAGGTTCTGGCGACCTACAAGGAGTTAGTCACTACCACTCAACATGGAGTTGTAACTCCGATCTAAGAAGCTGGGAGTTTCAACTTCTCCAAAATTACACATTGTGGGCCTCTCTCTTAACTCCGTCTAATTTCTACACGGACGAGCTCTTATACTAAGAATGGGGTTTTCTATGTGCCTGTAAAAAAAAAATAATAATTCAAACAGAAAAGATGAAAACACCCAAACAGTTCTCTCTCTCTTGAGCAAGGTCCTTACTTTGAGACTTCTCTCTTTCTTAACAATGAAGCAGGTCTCTAAACAAAAAACGAACCAGGTTTTTCTCTGCTATGAAAATTTTATAGATTTTTTTGGGAATATTTACTGAAGTTTCTAGTAAATTTTGGACTTCTTTCTTCTAATTGAAACCATAATTTTATTTGAATTGAGTATTAATGAGGGACGGGCCTGTTGTAGCAAGGGTTTATGATCTGAAAACCAGGACTTGAATTTTACTGCTTTCATCTGTTAAAAAAATAAATAAATAAAATCCCAAGGGCATGTGGAATGGAGCTGAAAATCAAAGTCTGTTGTAGCAAGTGTTTAGGAGCTCGATGCCGATTTGATCTGATTTCATGAAAATTGATGCCCAATATTGCAAACTTCTCAACATCAACAAAAGAAAAAAGAATATAATAAGAAAATATGAGCATGAGAAATTTCTTATCTAATATATGATTCAGCTGAAGTTAGTTTCTTGATCTGTGATTTTTAAAATTTTTCTACAGCTTGTGTTGCCCAACAAAAACTTAGGAAAACATGTTTTGTGTGCATAAAATTCAAATTCAATGGCTAGATATCAGCGTATTAAATATGTTAAAATTTAATCTTTATAAATCACTGATAATGTTATTTTTTGATTAAATTTATATGTGTAAATCTACCAATTCCAACTCTTGGATTCAACTCCTATGAGTAACAAAATGTTGGAGTCTATTTTAGGAGTACCAAACTACCCCAAAACATCTATACTAAGAACATAGGCCAATAAAACATGAAAATAAGCCCAAAACATGAAAATAAGTCCAAAATAAAAGCCTAAGAAAAAAAAATCTACTCTTCAAGCTTTGATGTCCCCATCACCTCCTTTCCCTGATCCCTTCTTATGCAATTAAGGGTATCACCGTTGGTTCCTATCAACGCAGTCATAGTCTGAGATGAGTTGCTTCATTTTATTCTTTCCGTTTACTTCTTTATTATTCCTTTATTTCTGGGAGATGGAATTGGATTGCATGTTTTTGTATTACTTATGCTTTCTATCTGCTTGGCTACATATTTCTACCGATCCCTCTGCACTTTTTTTTCCAAATCAGCATATATGAACATATTCCTAGAGGAAAGTGAAACATGCTTATGGGAAGAAGATTTTAGCTTTCCTTTACTTTTGTGCCTAAACTCTAATTTTATTTTCAATTTTGCAGAGAGATTAGACCAAGATCTGGGTGGAACTCTCACAACTATCTGCAATCATTCTTTCCATTCTTCTTGTATTTCAAAATGGACAGACTCTTCTTGTCCTGTAAGCAGTTTCATTTATGCTTTTTTTAGTCATGTAAATGAGCGGTTTGCCTATTTATCCTTTTCTTTGTCACTTTTTTCTTTCCTACGTAAGGTGCTTAGCTTGGGAGGCATAGTGCTAAGATATCTGAAAAGGCTGAAACTTGGGTCTTGAGTTCTATCATTGGACACCACCTGTAACGGCCAAGGAAAGAAAGGCCTTTCAATACTGATTTTTATAAACGTGTATCCATCCCTGAAAGAGCCCTGAGATATCAGTTGGAGTTTCGCCAACTTGTGATTTGGGTTTCATCCAGTCAGTCAATGTTGTGCTCATCTAGGTCCAACCAACATTTTTGAGTTAATTCTCAACAAATTGGAATAAACCATTTGATATTTATCTAAATTTTCAAGATTAAACAGTTTGATGTCATAATGTGCATCAATTCAGAAATTTAATATCATTTACTCCTTGCACATGCTTTATCTCTTAGACTTACAGGGAAGTCCAAATAGGACTGTTATAATTGATGTCATATAATTCATTTAATTTCCATCCAACCATAAAAATGTGAATTTATTTTCTACCCATAAATGGAATCATGCTAGATTTTTTCTATTTCTGTTATTCTGGAAAAGAGAGCACTGCAAGGAAAACTGAAGTTAATTCTGGTCTCATATTTTCACACAAGCACTCGCCATCTGGTCTCATATACCAAGCTTATCAAAGCCATTATGGTAATGACTTTGCTGATTCTGGTATAACTTGGGCAACTTATTGTTCTCTCTGTTTAGATGAGGTGGAAGCTAGAAATTTACCGGATTGAAAATTCAAAAAGAAAGAACAAGGCAACATTTGTTGAACTTAAAAAGCGGAAATCTGTACCGATCAATTATATGCTGACCTGTTTATGTGCTGAATTTTGTTTCTAAATTCATACAAGTCTCCCAATACCTGGTACCATAGCATGAACAAAATTTTTTTTTTGATGGATAAGCTGGACTTGAACCCAACACCTTAAAGTTGCTTTGCAATGTGTCAAACCAACTGACCTTGACTTATATTCACAATATACATGGATATATTTTCCATTTTCACAAGTCTTGACACAAAATTTAACCTTCATTTTTTTTTAAAATGTATTTTGGTGGAAAACAGTCCATTTTGTGAAATATTTTGGTGAATAGGGAACTTCAAGCTAAATAATCAAATTTTAGGCATGAAAATGCAAGATTTGTAGAATTATTTCCATTAATATTAAACTTCTATCGGAATATTCAATTTTGAAAAAAATTATAAAAATTACACTTAATATTTATCATCATCATCATCATTGAAGCCTTATGCCAAAGGTTTGGAGTTGGCTAAACAAATCTTGTTCCTCGCCTTTCTATTATTAAAGGCAAGGTTTATAATCTTGTTTTGAAATGCAATGTATCGGTTAAGAGAAAAGGTGTGACAGTCCCAGCCAAAACATTATGAGACATTCCTGAAACACTCAATGTTTAACCCCACTAAAGATGTGAAACTTTTATTGGAACAGCTGAAATGAAAGTATACCGAGAAGAAATATTTTTGGAGTTGACTCGATTTCTAAATTTCATTTTAGGTCTGCCGATATTGCCAGCAACAGCCTGAAAAATCAACATGTTCTGTTTGTGGAACTTCTGAGAATCTCTGGATTTGTGTAATATGTGGTTTTGTTGGGTGTGGGAGGTAAAAACAATATATTCTCTCAACTTATTTTTTTGTTTATGTTTTTTTAACACTTGTCAAAGTTACTTCATAAATTATTAGTGTGCCCTGTAGTACCCATTGCTCCTTATTTTGGAAAATTTTGTTCTAGGTATAAAGAAGGTCATTCTATCAGACATTGGAAAGAAACACAGCATTGCTATTCCCTTGAATTGGAAACACAGCGTGTTTGGGATTATGCTGGAGACAATTATGTTCACCGGCTGATTCAGTCAAAAACGGATGGCAAGTTGGTCGAGTTAAATTCTCCCTGTATGCATGCTGATGACACTTGTGGAAGTTGTGAATGCATTACAGATGCTGGATTCAGTGAGGCCCTCCTCAATAGCAAAGTTGAAGCTGTAATAACATTTATCTTTTTCATATTTTTTATTTCTTTTCCAATATTGCTTCACTCTGTTACATTTTATTTATGGGTCTTTATGCCTTGGCAGGTTGTTAATGAGTACAATGACCTTCTTACATCCCAACTTGAGAACCAAAGAATAGTAAGTACATTCTTCATTTCCTAAAGTTAAATTTCTGAAGAGGTCTCGCTTTTACATCCTATACTTCGAGTCTAGCATTCAACTTGACCTAGGAAATGTGATTCTTGAACTTGCAAATATATTTGAAAAATTCTATTGCCTCACCAACTTTTGCGAACGCCACCCCAATTCATATTTAAATCACCAAACAATTAGCACACATCATGGGGTGGCATTAGCAAAAGTTGGTTTGGCAATCGAAGCTCTTATATATTTTTCCCTGAAACCTTTTTCAAAATTTCTACTTATGCTTGTAATGAATATTTTGGATTTTATATTGCTGATAATACTGAAATAACTCAAGTAAGTTTTGTATGACTTCTGCAATGATTTTTTTGGATTAATCATTATCTCCATTTTATTCATAGTTTTTTGAGTCTCTCCTACAAGAGGTCAAGGAGGAAACTGAAAAAGAAATTTCTGAAGTTGTTCAGAAATCTCTGAGTATTAAACTGCAGAAAATGCAAACGAAGCTGGATAAATGTATTGAAGAGAAGAAATTTCTTGATGATGTAAGGACCATATTTTCTTTTGAGAGTAGCACCAATGAGATATCACACATGATCTTTAGTATTTTACTATTCTTTTAGTTTAATTTATTTTTATCGTTTCTACCTGTAGGTCAACGAGAATATTAGGAAAAACCAGGAGATATGGAAGGCAAAGATTCTAGAAATTGAAGAAAGGTATGGATGTGTTCCTTATATTCCTTGTCATTATAATTGTGAATTGAGGCAAAATTGTTGTGGGTGTGTATATAAATAAACTAGAGTTAGCTAGGCACGGTCATCCTCTTTGGGGTTAAGGGGGTAAAAGAGGAAAGCATGGTTTTAGAACTCGTTTTGATGTCTCATCTCGTCCATGAACGAGACCGAGTCGCCTCGGACGAGTTATCCAATTTATTCGAGATGTTTCATTCAACAAGGACACAATAGACTGACTTTTGAGAAACACAACAGGTTTGAGACGACTTGTCAATCCATCTCATTGGTGAAAGGTACTGAGACGAATCGGACGAGATTTAAAACCATGGAGGAAAGACAATAGAGTGTTAGGGGTATCATTGGAAAATGTGTAGAAGGGTAAAATCAATAAAGTTGGAGGGGTATTAACTGACAGATATAATATCAAATTTTATTGAGTAGTGGACTTGCAGTCAAATCCAATAGCTAATCAATTAGTTTTTTGAAATTACCAAAAAAAAAAAAAAATTATATCTTTAAACTCACCTTATTTAATATTTTACAATTACAAAAAGGACCTTCCAATATTAAAGAATAAAATATGAAATTAAATAAGATTTGTCTATTTAAGGCAAAAAGGTTTTTTCTCAACATTAAATATACAGAAGGCAAATACCTAGTCCTTTCAAGATGTAAAACCTAGAATTGTCGGTGCCAAACTCATCTTGATTTATTTTGTAATTGTTCAAATACTACAAGCAGAGTAGACAGAATTTGCAGTTGTGTATTTAAAATTTGGGAGCACTAATTTGGTAATACTAAATTGCTCTCTCTAAGAAGAATTGGCACCCTTTATAAGAGGTTTCAAACAGGAAGAATGGGAGTATTGATCTAGATCCTCGTTTCTTGGCAATGCTTTTCCCTTTGTACATTTCTTATTCCTAGCTGGTGAATGGCATGCGTTGTCGTGATTGACAAATATAAGGAGCTGTTATTTTGTGTGAGGTGAGCCACTTGTGGCACACTTCATTTAAATAACATAATACTGTGGGGCTTTACATTTGATGAGTTGGTGGACCATGCCTATATTTCTTCATTCATTACATGGTAGATATTCCCATTATGACCTAAAATTGATACATATAAGCTTGCTATGACCTCATAGATAAAATGAGATAGAAAGAAAACTATTGCATACTAGGGGTGCAACTTGGTTTGGGTTGGTTCGGTTTAGAGTAAAATTAGAATTGAACCGACCAAGATCGGTTCTATTATATGAGAACCAGAACTGAACCGAATTAGTTTAGATCCGAATCAATCCAAACTGACCTTAATTTGGTTCGGTTCGGTTCGGTTTCATGGGTTGCCAATAGATTCCTCATTTGATCGAAGAACAAAAATTCCCCCATTTCAAGTTGTAGCTGTACCTCAGCTGCAAGAGAGAGAGAGAGGAACGAATCGGTCGCAGGTTGCAGCCGCAGCAGTAGGCGCAGGTAGGAGGTTGCAGGTGCAGGCACAAGCGTAGGTCAGAGGTTGTAGCCACAGGCGCAAGTCGCAAGTCAGCTACAGAGAGAGAGAGAGAGAGAGAGAGAGAGGAACGAACTGGTCGCAGGTTGCAGCCGTAGGAGCAGGTAGGAGGTTGCAGGCGCAGGTGCAGGCACAGGTCGGAGGTTGCAACCACAGGCGCAGGTCAGCTACAGAGAGAGAGAGAGAGAGGCACAGCTGCAGGTTGTAGGTCGAAGCCACAGGTCAGTGGGAGAGACGACTCAGACGAGAGAAAGAGAGTAGAGGAGAGTAGGGTTTTGAAAAAAAAAAATTACATTTTATTTAAAATAAAATATTATGGTTCGGTTTTCGGTTTGGTTCGGTTATTTACAAATTCTTAACTGAAAACCGAATCGAACCCATCGGTTCTTATTTTTTTAATCCGAAACCGAACCGTATTTAATTAAAACCGAACCAACCCAATCCAAAATTCACGGATTGGTTCGGCTCTCGGTTTGAACCGAATTAAGTTGCACCCCTATTGCATACGACTAAATTGTTAATACATATACGGTGGTTTTAGAAATTAAGTTGTTAAAAGATACTGTTTTTGAGAATATGGTTAACATGGGATGAGATAAAAATTATCTACTAGTTCTTTGAGAAACCTTACATGGTGAAACACAAGTTTTATGTTTAAAAATAATATACATAGTACATAGTACAATTTCATTAATGAAAAAAAGGAAAAAGAAAAAATAATGAAGTAAATGGATTCGGTTGTAATGGATAGTCTTTCCCATTTTATGTGGAGGACCAACTAATAGAGAACCGAGGCCATAAAAGTATCTTGCTTGTGATGAGAGAATGTTGGTAGGGACCTTGTGCATTGTTTTTACATAAGTCATACCTAAAGCTTGCACTTGCAAATTAGTTAAATTGTTTCTTGTTTTCAGGCAGAAAAAGGCCTTGAGATTAAAGGATGAGAAAATACAGGACTTGGAGGATCAGGTATGACACCATTCCGCTTTAAGATTGGGTATCCTTCATCTTAAACTGGGGTTTTAGTCATGGTTCTCATGGTTGCAACTATCTCATGAACTTTCTATGACAGCTTCGAGATTTGATGGTATGTCTTGAAGGCGAGAAGCTTGAAGAGGAACTACTAAACACAAGTGAGATAAAGGATGGCACGGTCTTGTTAGTACCAATCGAGTCTTCCTCTTCGAGAAATGGTACTAAACGGACCACAAGAAATAATAATGGGAAAAGAAGTTGATACAAAAAATCAGGTATAAAATTTGACATGTGAATAGAAATTATGATACAACAAAATGACACCACGATGTAACATGCACTCATATATATATATCCTATCCTGTAACAACTTATCGTCTTTGATGAGAAAAAATCTCTATAAAATCCACTTTTGTAAATACAATTATGGTTCATACTTCTGTATAATTTCAATTTTCCAATTTTTTGGTAGAGATTGATGAAATATTGATTTTAAAACACTCAGGATTTTGGATTGTGTTGGAATGGTTTGGTTGAGATCATTTTGATTTTTCTCCTAAACGAAATATTGTATTAAAATAAGATTCTAAATCTTGGGATAAGCCATTTTCATGCCATGCTGACGAAGATGTGAGCATATAACACTTTAATTGGTCCAAGGGGGCAGGACATTAGTTGCCGAATTCCTTGGTGACAAACCTAACATAATGGTCTATTCATCTCCTTTTTTTTCACTATTAATATATTTTGTTATCCCTAGACAATTTTGATCATGATCTTTATTATAGAATGCATCTCAAGGCATCAATGGTTGTATGCAAGAAAAATATACTTGTAGTTCCTTAACCAAAGAGATTTGTATGAGGGAAACAAATGAAACTCTAAGTCACCAAAGTTCCATGATCGATATAATTTCTAATATTTCAACCCTAGGTATCACACCTTTGGCAAACCAAGTTCTTTCAGCTCAGAATTTATTCATCGAACTCTATTGATGATATAGGGTGTGTGATGTAGATAGGCTTGGCGACACTTATCACAATGCCTTTGTTCGAGTTAAGACACATCAAAGAAATCAACAAAATTGACTACGTCAAATCAGTCAAATCGAGTCTACTTAGTTTGACCAATTGAGTAAACGAAGTGCAATCTTTGATCAGTCCGCAAGCCTGGTTCAACTTCTCTTAGGAATCTTTTCTTTATTGAGTTTTTATTTTTAAGTTGCTTAAGTAGTCCTAAGTAGTTTCTATTTCCACTTTAGGAATTTTCTATTTTGTTTAATTTCTATTTTGTTTTATGTTTCTAATCTTTTTTAAATTTGATTTTATTCCTTAGACTATAATTAGAAGTGCTTTTAGGTGTCCAAATTTAGTTTTAATAGGATTAGAAAGTTACTTTTTAGTATTTTAGAAGTTTCTAAGTTGTTATGAGGGGGTTATCTATATAAGAAGACCCAATAAACAAATTCAGCAGTTAGTTTTTGTAGAAAATTGAATTTATTGAGAATTCTTGGATACCCATTACAAATGCCCTAATAGGGTATTTATAGACCAACTATCCTATTACAAGAATATTCTAGAAAACTATCTTATTGTAGAAGATTACAAGAATATTCTAGAAAACTATCCTATTGTAGAAGATTACAAGAATATTTTAGAAAATTAAGAGAGACCAAGAATAATCAAGAATATCCTATTTTCCTAAAATAAGCCTTGGAGATTTTTCAGCACTCCCCCTCAAGCTGGTGAATATATGCTTTTCATTCTCAGCTTGCCGATGACCGTGTGAAATGTGGTTCCAGGTAATCCTTTCGTTAGAACATCTGCAAGTTGCCCTTCTGTTGAAACGTATGGGGTGCAAATTAAACCACTGTCTAGTTTTTCCTTTATGAAATGTCGATCCACTTCCACATGTTTTGTACGATCATTTTGCACTGGATTATGAGCAATACAACCTCATTGGATTGTCCCAGGTGATTTTAAGATCTTCCAGAATTATTTTGATCCACAGAAGTTCACAAATTCCTTGTGCCATTGCCCGAAACTCTGCCTCTGCACTTGATCTTGCTATAACCGGTTGTTTTTTACTTCTCCATGTAACTAGATTTCCTCCTAGAAATGTACAATAACCGGACGTCAATCTTCTATCCACCATGGACCCTGCATAATCTGAGTCTGTATATGCTTCCAAACGCAAGTTTGGTCCCTTTTTAAATAAGATTCCCTTACCTGGACTACCTTTTAAGTATTGGAGGATGCGGTATACGGCTTGCAGGTGTATACTCTTAGGATTGTACATGAATTGGCTAACCACACTTACAGAATATGCTATGTCAGGCCTAGTATGAGAGAGATAAATCAGTCTTCCAACCAATCGTTAATACATCCTTTTGTCTACAATCTCATCTTCTGGAGCTTCACTTAGCCTATGATTTGCTTCTATCGGTGTCTCCATGGGCCTGCAACATATTTTTCCAGTTTCCTTGAGAAGATTTAGCACATACTTCTGTTGTGAGACAAATATTCCTTCCTTTGAACGAGCAACCTCTATACCTAGGAAATACTTCAACTTGCCTAGGTCCTTTATTCTTTCGCAAGACGTTTCTTGAGTGCTTCTTCCTTCGCATCATTACCAATGACAATAATATCGTCCACATATACCAGTAGTGCAGTTACTCCCCCAAAGGCCGAGTGTTTTACGAATAAAGTGTGATCATCTTGACTTTGTTTGTAACCCATTCCTAACATTGTCTTTGTAAACCTTCCAAACCATGCTCGTGGAGATTGTTTTAACCCATACAATGCTTTCTTCAACCTGCATACCTTCTTATCTCCTGAATTGTCATCAAATCCTGGAGGCCTCACCATATAAATCTCTTCCTCTAGGTCTCCGTGAAGAAAGGCGTTTTTCATGTCGAATTGGTGTAAACTCCAATCTAAGTTGGCTGCCAATGACAACAAAATCCTTACTGTGCACCGGTGCAAATGTTTCTTCATAGTCCACTCCATAGGTTTGTGTATAACCCTTTGCAACTAACCTGGCCTTGTATCGTTCAAGTGATCCATCAACTTTATACTTCAGAGAAAACACCCATTTGCATCCAACAGGTTTCTTTCCTTTGGGCAGCTCCACCAACTCCCAGGTTTTGTTCTTCGCGAGTGCATCCATTTCCATTTTCATAGCATGTCTCCATTCTTCTTTGCTTAGGGCCTCGGATAATGTTTGTGGTATGGTTGTGGAGTTTAGATGAGTGAGCTTTTGTGTGATGGTGACACTTTTTCGAATGACATAAAATGAGACAATGGATATTTTGTACAATTTCGGGTACCTTTTCTAATTGCAATGGGTAAGTCAAGATCATTTTTTTCAAAAACTTCAGAAGACAAGCTGATGATAGGGATATCAGTATTTACCTCATTTCCGAGAGTTGGTTCGGATGCTTGAGTTAGCTTCGGCTTAGCAGTGGAACCTCTCTTCCTTGAGTAAACTTGCAATGGTTTCGTAACAACTGATTCAATACAAGTATGTCTTGGGGTTATAGGTTCAAGCTGTCCAGCTTCGGGTTGTTTTGATGGCTCAACTTCTTCTTGTTCAAGTTGTTTTGGTGGTTCAGTTTCAGGCAAGGGAAATGGTGGAGTGTTTTGGGTTGGTGGTTAGCTAGCTTGAGCAGGAAAGTCCATTAGAAAGCCATGATCCCCTTGGTCCTTATCCTCACTAGTAAGTGTCTTCCCCTGAAGAGAAGGTTGGAAAAAACTTTCACTTTCAATAAAAGTTACATCGGCGGACACAAAGATTTTGCGAGATGGTGGATGATAACATTTATAACCCTTTTGAGTTGAGGAATACTCCATGAAGACACACCTAAGAGCTCGAGGATCAAGTTTATTACGACCATGAGAATGAATATGAACAAACGAGACACATCCAAAAACTCGAGGTGATAATTGATTGTGAGATGCAAAATCAGGAAAAAATTTGGAAAAAACCTCCCAGGGACTTTTAAAATCAAGAACTCGAGATGGAGTACGGTTTATTAAGTGGGCTGATGTGAGAACTGCTTCACCCCATAAGTATTTGGGGACATTCCGTCGGAATAACAGTGCACGAGTTGTTGACAAGAGATGGCCATTCTTCCTTTCTGCCACTCCATTCTGCTGGGGTGTATCTATGCAAGAGGATTCATGTATTATCCCCTCTTTTTGAAAATATGGAGATAATACTTGATTAAAATATTCTCTTGCATTGTCAGATCTTTTTTTATTTTTTATTTTAACGCTAAACTGATTTTTGACCATGTCATGAAAGATAGGGAGAACCGTGCAAACATCAGATTTTTGTTTTAGCAAAAAAACCCATGTGACACGAGTACAGTCGTCAATAAACGTGACAAACCATTTAGCCCCTGAAATATTTGAAATTCTTGACGGTCGTCCCCAAATGTCATTATGGATTATTTGAAAAGGAAATGAGGATTTTTTATTACTCAAAGGAAAAGAAACTCGTTTGTGTTTGGCAAACTCACAAATGTCACAATGAAATTCACGAATATCAACATTCTTAAATAAGGAAGGAAACATGACACTTAAAGTCCTAAAGGAAGGATGTCCAAACTGAAGGTGATATAGCCAAATCTGGTCTTTTATTGGAGATCTTGTATCTGACAACAAGGAAGATGGATTGTCAATCCTACAACTCTAGTCCCCGTAGCTCGGTCCTGAAAAATACAAGAGGTGGATGAAAAGGTCAAGCTACAATTCAAATCCTTTGTGAGATTTTGGACAGAGACTAGATTTATTGTAAGTTTTGGAATGTGCAAAACATTTTTTAGAATTAATGAAGGACTTATGTGAATATCTCCTTGACCTGCTACAGTAGCAAATGACCCATCGGCCAATGTAATTTTTCTTTTACTAGAACATGGACTATATGTGGGGAATATAAAGGAGCAATGAGTCATGTGGTCAGTTGCTCTTGAATCAATGATCTAAGAGTCGAAATGGTTACTATCCGAGACACTAAAGGCATGAGAAGAAGAAATCATACCTGAATATGCAAATGAACACATACCCGATGGTTTCTCCAAGGAGTTGAGAAGTGATCTTAGCCGTTCAATGTCTTCTTTGTTGATCTCCTTGCTATTAGAATTCTCTTGAGCACCCGAGCCATCACTGCCGGTTTGTGCCAGATTAGCATGTCCCTTTTGTTGCCAATTCTGTTGCCAGTTTCTTGATCCTCCCCCATTTTGACCAAAAAAGTTTTGTGGTCTCCCATGAAGTTTCCAACACTGCTCCTTCAAGTGTCCTGTCTTCTTGCAATAGTTGCAGATGAGATTGGCCTTGTTACCATTTCTTTGATCTTGCCGTTTGCCTTCTGAGTTTACAACAAGAGCCTTCTCTGAGGAAGTTAGCTCTCTAGGACTTGTTGTAGTTAATGCCGAGGCTTCCAGCGATGCGTGTGGAACAAGCATGACTCCCCTTTGGCTTTCCTCGGCACAAACAATCGCAATTGTCTCATTTAGAGATGGTAATTCTTTCTTTCCAAAGATCTGCACTCTCACTTGATCAAACTCGGGATTGAGACCCGCTAAGAAGTCATATGTTCGATCATTCTCAATAAATTTTTTGAGAATGGCAGCATCTTCACTATCTTTCATCACAATACACCTATAATGATCCATCTCTTGCCACATGTTTTCAACAGATTAGAATACTTTGTAATTGAACGATTACCCTGTTTTGTAGCAATAAGCTTGGTCTTAATATTATAAATCTGGGCTGAATCGTTTACTTTTGAGTCTGTCTGTTGAACTGTCTCCCATATTTCCTTAGCTGTGGTGAGGAACATACAAGTGTCACTGATTTCTGGCACCATTGTATTCCAAAGCCAGGCCATGACCATGGAGTCCGCTTCATCCCAAGCAGCGAATACAGGATCATTTTTATCGAGTTCGATACCAAGGAGATGACTGAGTTTTCCCTTGCCTTTGAGAAAAGTTCGAACCAGCTGTGACCATTTTAGGTAATTTTTACCATTAAGTCTGTAAGCATCCTGAATATTCTGCAACTCTCCTACGGCCTGATTGATAGTCACCATCTCAGATTGATTGGTGGCTCCTGACTCTTTTGACATCGTGAATTCAGATCACAAGGGAAAAATAAAGGAAGGGTAAAAACAGATGAACTGCGAACAAGATGACAAAAAAAAAAAAAAAAAAATTCGATTCTCAGGATATGAGCCTAAGGCTCTGATACCATGTAGAAAATTGAATTTATTAAGAATTCTTGGATACCCATTACAAATGCCCTAATAGGGTTTTTATAGACCAACTATCCTATTACAAGAATATTCTTGAAAACTATCTTATTGTAGAAGATTACAAGAATATTCTAGAAAACTATCCTATTGTAGAAGATTACAAGAATATTCTAGAAAGTTAAGAGAGATCAAGAATAATCAAGAATATCCTATTTTCCTAAAATAAGCCTTGGAGATTTTTCAGCGGTTTTTTGTTTTTTTTTTGAGATTGATTAATAAAAGCAAAAGAAAATACCTTTTCTCCCTTCTTTGCTTTGTCTGAGCATAAGAACTTGATATTGATACTTAATTATAGTGTTTGCAATTGATTTCCATTAATCTCAGACCTAGTAATGCAAGACTGTAAATGTTACCGTATGATGATAAATTTGAGATTAAACGGAATTAACATAAGCAATGCAAATATAAATCATGAGCTTACATTCATGGATATGCAAGAGAATCTAAGTGATAATCAAAACAGTCCTAAGGTTCGTCACAGTCCCACAGTAATAGCTATTCAAGTCCTAATAATAGGTTCCAATAGAAGACAAGTCTTCCTCTAGTCTAGGGTTTCAGTTAGGTGTTCAAAATAGATTTCTAGGCTCAATTTCAATGCAAAAATAGTCAAATAAATAGTGTTGATTTGTTGTGCGGCAAGTTAACAAGGTTTGGAGAAGTTGTAGGCTAAAAAAAGGAATGTGATTAAGTTGTTTGGAACAATGTGGTGCGAGTAAGGAAGGGTTAGGCAGGGTTTTTATGGGTATGAGGGTTATGTTTCAATAGATGAAGGGATTTCGATGGGGTTTTAGGTTATAAAATGGATTGGCTAGGGCTTATAAATGTTTTGGAGGTTTAAAACATAAATTTAAGAGAGAAAGTAAAAAAGATGTTATGGAAACAGTAAATACCTACCTCAATAGAGAAAACGAATGTTGCCTTGGACTCACACCATACCATCAATGGAATTATCAAAACTCCAATCTCAATTTTATTCATCATTGAAGAAAATTACAATAATAGACAAGTATTTATAATGTTTTCTAAATCCTAAATCTAATCTCAACCATCCAACTAATATAATTAGATCCAATGGTTGTAAATAAAATTTAAACAATTTAAATAAAATAAAATAAAATAAAAAATTCCATCTATGTCTCAATCCCGTAATTTTATTTCCCTTGAATTTTCAACCTTTGAAAACTCATTAAAAAATAATTATGAAGTTATCAAATTGCCCTAAACATCTATACTATCATCATAGCTAATAAAGCATGAAAATAACATCAAATACTCATCTGAAACACTAAAATAGATTCTTTAAACATAAACTGAATAAAAACATGAAATATGATGATCCAGTGGGAAGGATCCATGAAATGGTGTTTGTCATAAATTTCATGTCCACACTTTGCCCATCCACAACGACTGAATGTCTTCTCCTCTGAAACACTCTGAAGAGTATGCTCGTGATGACAACATAAACTCCCTGCAACTGAGAGGAACTCACCTCTGGTGAGATAAAACTGTCACCTTTGCAATATATCTGGATCAGTCCGTTGTAACTCCGTCTTTGTAATCCACGTGCTATCCAAATACAGTCAATTTCTCCACTTGACAAGCATGTTTGGTGGGGACCATTGGGTGATCCAAGATATTTTTTATTTTCTCACTCATGCGAGGCAAAGTAGGTAAAGGTTGTGAAAACTGGGATGATATGTATTTTGGATCAGGTGAGGGCTCAAGGGCTAAATCAATGGTAGGTCTAGCATGATCAGGTGAAATTGGGATTGTTTGGGTAGGATCAAAGGTATGACTCGGGTAAAGATTGCTAGGTAAAGTCGTTGGGCCTTGGAAAGAAACTAAGTCCTCCATATTGAAGGTCTGACTAATTCTCATGTTTGTCGGAAGATCAATGTAATACGCATTGGGACCAAGTCATTTGAGTATTTTGAATGGGCCAGCACTGCGGGCTTGTAACTTTTTCACGACTCCTTGTGGGAATCGCTCAGGCCTTATGCGAACCATTACTGAATCACCTACTTGAAACTCTTAAACTTAAAATGTGCATCAACAGATAATTTCTATTTTGCATTGCCCATAGTAATTTTCTTTCTGATCTCAGAATGCAATTCATGAATGTGATGTGCAAATGATTATGTTGACTTAGAAGGCCTATGTGATACTGCCTTGGGTATAAGATCTACAGGTTTCCTAGGTTTATAACCGTATACTACTTCAAATGGACTCATTCCTGTGATCCTATTAGTGGAACTATTATATGCAAACTCAGTTATAGACAATAATGAATCCCATGATCTAACATGATCCTTACTAAACACCTTAATAAATATCCTAGACTTCTATTGACAACCTCAGTTTGACCATTTCTCTGTGGGTGGTATGCCGATGAAAATTGGAACCTGGTGCCTATCATGCTCCGCAATGTCTTCCAAAAATAATTCATGAATCTAACACCTCGATCATGCACTATGGTTTTAGGCAACCCATGTAAACGAACTACCTTCACAAAGAAAATCTTTGCTATGTTAAATGCATCAGAGGTCTTGGAACAAGCAATGAAGTGAGCCATTTTTGAGAAACGGTCCACTACCACAAATATGGAATATTGCTTCCGAATAGTCTTTGGACGGCCTAGCACGAAATCAATGCTGATGTCTTGCCACGGGGAATGTGGCATTGACAAAGGGGAATACAAACTTGTGTTTTGCTGGTTGACATCTCTTACATTAATCTATAATCGTAGCTACGTCTCGCCTGAGACTTGGTTAATAGAAACGATCTTCTACAAGGATAATAGTCTTGTCCCGACCAAAATGATTGGCTACTCCACCTCCTTGGAGCTCCCAAATAAGAAAGTCTCATAATGATGTGCGAGGACCGCACAATCTACTACCTCTGAATTGAAACCAATCTTGTAAGACAAACTCTCTATTACTCCTAATTTGATCTCTTGAGACTGGTGCATATAACTCCCCAAAATTTGGGCACGTAAGATAATCGTCTCTAATCTGCTCAAACCCAGTCGCTTCTACACTCATGGAGTGCAATAGTGCAACCTTGCGGCTCAATGCATCCACAAGTTTATTCTCAACTTTCACCTTATACTTAAGTATAAATGTCTACTCTTGAAGAAACTCAACCCACTTAGCATGTCTATGGTTTAATTTCTTCCAGGAATTGGGATATTTCAGAGCCTCGTGATCTGATAACAAAACGAATTGTTGCGGCAATAGGTAATGTCTTTAATATCTCAAGGATTGGTCTACCTCATAGACTTCTTTGTCAAAAGTGGAGTATTGTGTTTTGCATCATTTAGTTTCTTGTTGAAGTATGCAATCAGGTGATTTTCCTAACTCAAGACTCTACCAATACCTACCCCTGAAACATCACAAGCTACTTCAAAGACTTTTGAAAAGTTAGGGGGACGCATGATAGGAGATTCAATCATCCTTGACTTGATATATCTCTTTAAATGCTTTAGTTGCGGCATTCATCCATTTGAATTCCCCTTTACGTATGTAATTTGTAATTGTGGACATAATGGAACTGAATCCTCTGATGAATCGCCTATATAATGCAGCCAAACCATGAAAGCTACGAACCTCATGAATGTTTCGTGGTTCATGCAATTCCATTATGGCTTTGACTTTCTTAGGATTTGCAGATATCCTTTCAGAGGAAACTATGAAACCTAAGAAAACTTGATTGGACATGAACGAATATTTCTTGTGGTTAGCATAGAGTTGTTTGATCCTAAGAACACCACATACTTGTCTCAAGTGGTCTAGGTGGTGTTCCTGAAAGTCATTGTAAATCAAAATGTCGTCAAAGTAAACCACTAGGAACTTACCATAAAGGGTCTCAACACTTGCGTCATGACCCTCATAAAAGTGCTCGAGGTGTTAGTTAACCCAAAGGGCATGACTAACCACTCGGACAAACTATCCTTTGTTTTGAATGCGGTTTTCTACTCATCCCTTGGACAAATGCGAATTTGATGGTAACCACTTTTAAGATCTATCTTTGAAAAAATAGTGGTGCCTACCATCATATCCAACATATCGCCAAGCCTCGGTATTGAAAACCTATACTTGATGGTAATCTTGTTGATTGCTTTGCTATCCACACACATTCGCCAAGAACCATCCTATTTAGTTTGACTAACTGAGTAAACTCAGTCTAATTTTTGACTGATCCACAAGACCTGGTCCAATTTCTCTTAGGAATCTTTCTTTTATTGAGTTTCTATTTTTAAGTTGCTTAAGTAGTCCTAGTTAGTTTCTATTTCAACTTTGAGAAGTTTGTATTTTGTTTTATATTTCTAATCTTTTCTAAATTCGTTTTTATTCTTTAGGCTATAATTAAAAGTGCTTTTAGGTGTCCAAATTGAGTTCTAATAGGATTAGAGAAAGTTAGTAACATGTTATTGGATAGATTAAAATGTTATGTTTTAGTATTTTAGAAGTTTCTAAGTTGTTATGAGGGAGTTATCTATATAAGGAGTCTCAATAAACAAATTCAGCACTTAGTTTTTTTGGAGATTGATTAATAAAAGTAAAATAAGATGCTTTTTCTCTCCTTTCTTTATTTTTTCTGAGAATAAGAACCTAATATTGATTCTTAATTTTAGTGGCTGCAATTGATTTCCATCAATCTCAGACCTAAATTAAAGTTTCAGCCTGTTTTTCTCTGACATAGAGGTTTTAGTGTCTGCCTCTTCTTGAATTCTTACAAGAATTACTTAGCTAATGCTTAGGCTACAGTCTTAAGGATTTTCTAAATCTGCCTGAGTTCTTGCGGGGGATTCTTTAACCAATACTGCTATGAATTCAGAGACTCTGCCCTCTTCCCAAATACCAATGGGGAACACTTAACCAATACTCCTTAACTATTTGATTTAGTCATGATTCAAAAAGGGTTTAGGTGGGCTGGAACCCAATGATGGCAAATTGGCTAGACTTCAGTCACAATGATTCCCCGTGTGGGTGACACCAAAGATAAGGCCAAACATTCATTGGTCAGCAGGCCTGGAAGCGCTTGACACATGAAAAAATGGATACTCGAAGTAATTTTCTAAAGACAGGAATCATTTAGACAAGAAATGTAGGGGTCTAAGTCGTACAAGGAATTTAGGGGTGTTTTCTTTGAATATTTTATTATAAGGTGGGATAGGGTTAGTTATTTAGTTTTGGAGTAGTGTTATCTTTGGGTTTCCCTTTTGGTGGTCACCTCAACCCCTGTTTCTTTCTTAATGATACTATCTTTTTCTTAAAGAGAAGGTGCACTCTTGAAAAGTGACACCTTTACCTACTCTTGGGTCACAAGATCTAACTAATTCTTGAAGATCAACGTAAGGCTAAGAAGATCAGAAACAGAACAAATTTAAACACGCATTTGTTTGGTTAATCAACTAAAACAAGTACTTCATTTATTACTTTGACACACATTTGCATCCAGATTGTAAAACATTAGATACAACACTAGTAAACCTTCTCCATTGGGATGAACATCTAGATACGATCAGCAGCGTGGTGGTTGTGGTCCATGGGGAGGTGGAGGTTCGGGGTGGTGAGGTGGGCCATGGTGTGGGCCGTGGTGGGCCTGGACCTGGAGGTGGTGGTGGATGGGGACCTGGAGGCTGGGGTTGGGGTTTGGGAGTAGGTAGGCCATGGTGAGGTGGTGAGTTATGCATCTTCTTCTTCTTTCAAGTTACAACTACTGCAAGACATGTTAGAGAGAGAGCTACTAAGCTGATTAATATAGAGGCTAGCAAGTTAGGTAGATCTTATAGATAGAGTCACGTGGGGACTTCACAACTATGGTTCAAGACTTTGCTTTATGTTTTGGTAGGTTTCTACCTACAATTCATGGATATATTTAGAAGTTTTACTTCACTAAGATGTACTTATTTAAAATTGGATCTATAAGTTCTGTTTCTTGCTCTTATTATTAGTTCACTTAGTCTTAATAGCATGAATACGATTAATTCCAAGCCTGTCCACCGCATTGCTTTTCACGGTAATGATACTTTCGCTTTCTATATGGGTGTATCATATTAGCATTATTATGTTGGAAGGAGATAATCTTATTAGTTTTAAAGAAAGCTGCGACTTAAAATGGTTTGGAAATGTACAGAGAAATTTTATTTATTTATCCTCAGTTAGAAAAAACTTAAAAGTTGGAGACTGTTTACGATAACCTATATATATATACCCCTCAAGATTTTGGTCAATATTAATTTGAGATACCCCTGGTTTTACTCTTCAAGGTTTGGTCAATATTAATTTCAGATAACCTTGGTAGAAACTGGTAGAAATATGTTCTTCAATAGTTGATTTTCACTCCAAAAGTCTTTCGTCTTCAACCTTACGTTTTGATGACAAGATTGTCATTTGTTAGTGAGATGGCTAAGGCTACACCTCAGGAAGTGGTCTTGAGTTAAAATCGCCCCTTGTGGCCACCCTCAGGAATCTATTCTAGAAATTAACTGGTGCTTATGTGGAGAAGCAACTACAGGTTCCCCGACGATTAGTTGGGTGGTGCTCGAACAGATTTGGATACCTCGGTTCTAAACAAAGAAGATTGCCTCTTATTCTTTGAACAATTTGTTTAATTTCTCAATTTTCTATACTAGTCTCTGGCTTCTAAATCAATTAGAAGAAAATAAATAAAATATTTACCCTAGGTGACTTTGTGACATAAATGAAGGGTTGAATGTTGGAAATCTTATTTCAAAGTGAGTATTTCTTTAAAAAACGTGGGTCAATTTTTTGATAAAATTTCTTTTATGACCCGAATCAAATTGCTTTTCTAAATGGACAGGGAAGTTGCTTAAAGAGAGAGCAAATTGGAAAAGTATTAAACAATCCATTTCGATTTCCAATTTCATGGTATAAGTGGTTTTCCAAAATTGAAGAGAGTAATATATTTCCATTAGGATTCTTTTGAATTTGATGATGGGCAGAATTAGAAGAATGAAATCATAAGTAGAGGCCGTCCCCTCCCCTATACACATGCATTTTTCAATCTTTATCCATCACATTAGTTTTATGTGCGTGTGTGTATTGTGTGCTCTCCACCACGATTTTCCAGTTAGTGTTTTATTAGGTTAAGGTTGCTGGGTTTTTGAACCCATTATGCATAACTTGAAAAATCAAAAATCAAAAAATTTTACAAAAAAGAGTTGCATCCCACAGGAATATTTATCAAACCTTCGTCTCTAGGAACGGTATTAGTTTAGAAGGTCTATCTTAAAATATAATAAAAAGATTTCAAAAAACTAAAAATCTTAAAAAAAAAATAGCATTCGAAAAATATCTTTAAAACATGAATTCCGTGATCACATAGAATTTTGAATTGATGAATGACACTATGAAAAGGTTGTCCTTTCAAATGTTGAGTAGTCAATTTTGGATCGACTTGAGGACCAAAGATGACCTAAAAGCCTTGAAGATTGATGTCTTCATTTCTCTCGATTTCTTTTGTATACTCCTGGCATATATAAGTATAGGGTCCCGTTCAATGGCCAACAGTTTGGCAAACACTTTTTCAAAACATGGGTTAGAGGTCTTGGAATGGGCTGATTTTTGGTGAGGATGATCTCCTCCGTGAGGAGATCATCCTCACAAAAAATCAGCTCATTCCAAAACTTCTAGTCCCAGTTCACAAGTTGAAAAATCGTGAACCGTCCATTTTTTGTAAACCATTTTTGATGGGGTTAGAAGTTTTGGAATGGGCTGATTTTTGGTGATGATGATCTCCTCACCGTAGAGATCATCCTCACTAAAAATCAGCCCATTCCAAGACCTCTAACCCATGTTTTGAAAAATGTGTTTGCCAAAATGTTTGCCAAACTGTTGGCCATTAAACGCTACCCATAAGTATAAACTGTGAACAACAAGACAATAAAACATCAATAACTTCATCTGCTAAAGGCCTACATTCTAATAACACCACATCTAGTTTTAACCATCATTTCTACTTCGACATCTACTTTTGAAAAGATAGTCATGTCTACTTGTTAAACCAATTTATTGTTTTCTAAAGACTCCCCCAAGCCTAAATCTGAGAGGAGAATGAGACAACATATGTACCAACTCATGCGTCTAAACGGAAAATTCGAGGGATCCTTGGGAAACATACCCCAATTGGCTTAAGAAGCAAAAAAGAACACCACAAAAATGACCAACGAGAAGAATAGGCGAACGGAAGACCAAGAAGAAGATGTGGCTTTTTATAAAGGACTAGTTATAGTCAAGGATTCGAAGTTTTTTCTTCTTCAGCTGACAAATACATATGCAATCAGAAGTTAATCTTGAAAGGAGGAGAGCCGTCCTTCTACTACCTTAACAGATTAATCACTAATCAATCCACTTGAGCCTTCACCATCCTTCTATAACTTAAAATTAGGGCATACAACCCCACACTAGGGTAATTTTGAAAAGGTGAGAAGCAAAAGATAAATATCACTTAAAAAATCAAGCAATAACAAAAAAAAATGGTGAAGAAGAAAGGAAAATGAATCTTAAATGAGTGCTGGCAGCTCCAAATTGAGTGCCTTGCACGACCTCCAAACAGAAAGTAGATGTTTAAATAAGTGCACTAAAATCAAGAGCCTTGAACGACCCCAAATATACTTATGACCTTAAAAGTCAACAAAAGAAAATTTTCAAAAAGGTCAAAATGTAAAGTTTCACTACTCTTCAACTCAACAACAACAATAACAACAACAACAACAACAAAAAAAAAAAAGAAAAAAAAGGACAACCCACGATTCAAGCTACTCTCCATCATATCAAATTATATATTTCAAGCCTATATCATTTATTCATGACCTTAAACCTATCCACATTTCATCCTATGGTTGCATCCACTTGACCACAAGTGTAGTTATGTGTATATATAGGGACTGACATTAATTCAGGCGGGATTTCAGGGTGAGGGTTAGAATATGGAAATTCATTGGATGAGGGTTTTGGTATTGACTGCCATGGTTTTGGAGGTTGAGTGTGAGAAAAAGAGAGATGCTGTGATGTTTTGATTAGGTTCGCTGCTACTTGATTGAAACTATTTTATGGATCTCAGTGTGTGGGTAAGCATGAGTAAAATTCTCATTGTACGTTATTACATGTAAAGTCTTTAAATTCCATAATTTTGAATGTTTCTCTCTGTTTATCTGATTTCATATAAATTATTCTATACAAATCTTGAAATATTTAATTTTGAATGTTTCTCTTTGTTTCCACTTGACGAGGTATTTTTTATTTTCTCCATGTTTGGTGGAGACCATTAGGTGATTCAAGATATTTTTTATTTTCTTACTCATGCGAGGCAAAGTAGGTAAAAGTTGTGTAAACTGGGATGATATGTATTTTGGATCAGATGAGGGCTCAAGGGCTAAATCAATGGTAGGTCTAGCATGATGAGGTGAAATTGAGATTGTTTGGGTAGGATCAAAGGTATGACTCGGGTAAAGATTGCTAGGTAACGTCGTTGGGCTTTGGAAAGAATCTAAGCCCTCCATATTGAAGGTCTGACTAATTCTCATGTTTGTCGGAAGATCTAGCACTGCGGGCTTGTAACTTCTTCACGACTCCTTGTGGGAATTGCTCAGGCCTTATGCGAACCATTACTGAATCACCTACTTGAAACTCTTAAACTTAAAATGTGCATCGACAGAACAGATTATTTCTATTTTGCATTGCCCATAGTAATTTTCTTTCTGATCTCATAATGCAATTCATGAATGTGATGTGCAAATGATTCTGCTGACTTAGAAGGCCTATGTGATACTGCCATGGGTATAAGATCTACAGGTTTCCTAGGTTTATAACCGTTTACTACTTCAAATGGACTCATTCCTGTGATCCTATTAGTGGAACTATTATATGCAAACTCAGCTATAGACAATAACGAATCCCATGATCTAACATGATCCTTACTAAACATCTTAATAAATTTCGTAGACTTTTGTTGACAATCTTAGTTTGACCATTTGTCTGTGGGTGGTACGCCGATGAAAATTGGAGCCTGGTGCCTATCATGTCCTACAATGTCTTCCAAAAATAATTCATGAATCTAACACCCTGATCATGCATTATGGTTTTAGGCAACCCATGTAAATGAACTACCTTCACAAAGAAAATCTTTGCTATGTTAAATGCATCAGAGGTCTTGGAACAAGCAATGAAGTGAGCTATTTTTGAGAAACGGTCCACTACTGTAAATATGGAATATTGCTTTCGAATAGTCTTTGGACGGCCTAGCACGAAATCAATACTGATGTCTTGCCACGGGGAATGTGGCATTGGCAAAGGGGTATACAAACTTGTGTTTTGCTTATTTTGTTTTGCCAGTTGACATCTCTTACATTGATTTATAATCTTCGCTAAAAGTAACAATCTTCTACAAGGATAATAGTCTTGTCCCGACCAAAATGATTGGCTACTCCACCTTCATGGAGCTCCTAAATAAGAAAGTCTCGTAAGGATGTGCGAGGATTGCACAATCTACTACCTCTGAATTGAAACCAATCTTGTAAGACAAACTCTCTATTACTCCTAATTTGATCTCTTGAGACTGGTGCATATAACTCCCCAAAATTTGGACACGTAAGATAATCGTCTCTAATCTGCTCAAACCCAGTCGCTTCTACATTCATGGAGTGCAATAGTGCAACCTTGCGGCACAATGCATCCACAAGTTTATTCTCAACTTTCACCTTATACTTAAGTATAAATGTCTACTCTTGAAGAAACTCAACCCACTTGGCATGTCTATGGTTTAATTTCTTCCACGAACTGGGATATTTCAGAGCCTCGTGATCTGATAACAAAACGAATTGTTGCGGCAATAGGTAATGTCTCCAATATCTCAAGGATTGGTCTACCTCATAGACTTCTTTGTCAAAAGTGGAGTATTGTGTTTTGCATCATTTAGTTTCTTGTTGAAGTATGCAATTAGGTGATTTTCCTAACTCAAGACTCTACCAATACCTACCCCTGAAACATCACAAGCTACTTCAAAGACTTTTGAAAAGTTAGGGGGACGCATGATGGGAGATTCAATCATCCTTGACTTGATATATCTCTTTAAATGCTTTAGTTGCGGCATTCATCCATTTGAATTCCCCTTTACGTATGTAATTTGTAATTGTGGACATAATGGAACTGAATCCTCTGATGAATCGCCTATATAATGCAGCTAAACCATGAAAGCTACGAACCTCATGAATGTTTCGTGGTTCATGCAATTCCATTATGGCTTTGACTTTCTTAGGATTTGCAGATATCCCTTCAGAGGAAATTATGAATGTGGCGCCCCGCCAAACGCTAACACAAATCCCAAGGCCCAATCCCGAGGTACTAGGTGGCACCTCGAAATTACGGCATGGTCTCCTCTGTTTATGTTAACGTTTCACGGAACTCAAACCTGATAAACCAATTTATGACAAAACCTGTATATAAAAATGTAGATACAGGAAAATAACAGCGGAAGACTAATTACATCTAACATGTAAGTAGATCAGAGTGCAGAAGATCTAATCATATACAGATTTACAAAATACTCTCACTCTAACATAGGCCTAAACTCTCAATCCAAAAACTACATACATCCTGGATGAAACTGGCAATTCTAACGGATGTAGCCTTACTGCTCACCAGGCAATAAACTCTGATCGTCGATCTGACGACCAGATACTCCTCAAATACTGACTCTACGCCTGTCTCGGTAGCTGCAAGTGCTGAAACTAAAAAAAATAGGAAGGAAAGGGTGAGTAACGAAAGTTACCCAGCAAGTCCACAGCCAATTCCTACTAATAACCCTTCCTAAGCATGATCGAATAAAGCATACTGAACATTTTAATACATGCAAGGTTTTACAAGATAAAATACGATCAATTGGTACATATAGCCAGGGATGAGCAACTAAACAGTTTTAAAAATTATACATAGCATCAATCATCCATACTCATCATACGTTTTTCATTTTATGCAAATAAGATTGCCAACATTGAAATAATAGACATGCTTCTCATTTATAATCCGAAATATAACAACAGATACATAATACAAATGGTGGAGTATTGGAATTAAAGAGTTGGGATTCACGACTGGATCGCTCCCAGTCGGGACATGATATTCCTCAATAACATCGTAGTTCCTGATTTTGTGGCTGGTCGTGTCTACCACGCTTGGAACCATTTATCCGGCTCAGGCTGGCCGTTTGACGTGACCGTAAGCAATGGGTCTCTTTTCGATGTGTCAGAACGTTCGACTACTACTAGATTGTTAGTGATCACTGACTAATCATCTTCGTCTATGCCTATCAGGCGTGCATATGATTCCCAAAGGACACTCCACTCGTATACGACCACCTTTACAAAACACGTTCACTGGTAAAGATAAGAAAGGAATGGACCCGGATTCCAGTTGTGACTCCACTCTCATACGCGTCTCATACCACGTATGAGTTTGGTGGTCCCTACCGTACATCCCAGGATAGTGTACCCCTCCGGATGATGTGACACACTATCCCTTCAGGCATTCACAAACCCTTTAACAGCTCACAAAATAGCTACGTACATATATGATTTTTCATTTAAAACAAAAGAGAAATTAACAGAACAGGGTTGAGAACGAATATCCAGTTCCTACCATGCAACCGTGGCCACCCGGCCTAAAATAAATAACAGTACTCAGCGCAAGCGCTAACATAATCGGAAATAAACATGCAACCCTTTCATTAATAACCTGGATATCCTTTCACCAACCTACATACAACATACAATGTAAAATGCAGACATCACCCCTCGGGCGTGATTCTGACATTTTACCGTTCATTCCCTTTTCCCATTCTCTCAACATTCTCATTTTTCATCCTTTCAAATCAACCATTCATTTTCAATCTTTCAAAGTCATTCTTTTGGTCTTTTCATTGAAAACCTTCAAAGTTTATTCAAAAACAAGGTCCCGATGATGCACGGAGCAAAAGCTGTTAAAAATAATGAAAGCTGGTGAAAATTTGGCTAAGTGTCAAAAACTCAATTTTTCAAAGTTCTCGAAATTAAAAACGGGTTTTTCGAAATGAAAGTCTCGATCATGAGATTCGACACCATATAGTTTTTGTAATCTAATTCAAAGAAACGCGAAAGTTATTTCATTTTGAAAACTTGCCGAAAACGTCGAAAATTACGTTTTGTTCTTTAAACCAAAATTCGGATTTTGATCCTTTGAGATTTGGATCTTAAAACCATTCCCATTGTTCCGAAATGGGGGGTAAAACCTTAATTTCATTAAAGAACTTAAAGTAAATGGAAAGTAAAAATTAAAGAGGACATTTACTTTAATGTTTTTAATGAAATGAAGGGTGAGAAATAGTGTATAAGGTGTGAGGAAGTCAAGCCAAGAGTCAGAACACTGTTCTGAAGAGAACTGTGTCTGTCGGCGGCAGGAACAAGATTCTGTCGGTGGAACCGACAGATTGGTCTTCGACAGATGTCGGTGGGACCGACGGTCCTGCCGACAACATAAAATTTCATCGCGTTATTTGGTTTCGTCGATGGCAGAAACCTCATTCTGTCGGTGGGACCGACAGAATGCCTTCGGTAGGTGCCGGTGGCACCGACCCTTCCCACCTACAGCCTGAACCTCACTCGCGATTTTTGGATTTTTCAATCCCTTTTTCGATTTCTTCTTCCATTCTTCGAACCATTCGACCCACCCACGATTTTGTTATCAAAATTCGATAAAGCATAACTAAAACACCTACTTCTACCATGAATTTGAAATCAAACATCAATTTCTACGATTTAAATGCAAACAATAAGTTTTGTTTCAAAACCCTAAATGCACATTTGAGAAATCTAAAGCTACCAATAAGAATTGGAAGTCCCTTACATGGTTGTGGACGTCGAACGTGATAAACTCACACAATGATCAAGGTTGGTGGCTCGAGAGTCGAGGTTGGGCTGACTTGGATGCGAAACGAGCGAGGGTTTGCAAGCTATCCGACAATGACGTTCTCCTTCGCTTCTACAATGAAGTATAGACCTAGCTCCTCACTCGATGAAGTCCTCGGACGGAAGATGTGGAGGTTTACTCGAGCTACCCGGCTGATTTTGATGGAGGATGGAGAAAACGAACAAGAATGGGTAAGTAAAGATGGTGAAGTCGTAGCTCTCGACGTGGCCGACAACTTTGTCTTCTTCGTCGAGGTTCAACTCGGCTTCGTTCGGGCTAGAACTTGAAGGGAATGGGTTGAAACCCTAGGGTGGAGAAGTGGCTGTCGTTTGATTTCCTTGGAAAAGAAGAGAAATGAAATGAAATAAAAGAAATAAGATTTCTTTTATAATAAAGCTGATGGCATACTTGTAATTTTCCATCATTTCTAACTTCGTTCGTAACTTAACCATTCGGACTCGGAAATTGACAAGTGAATATACCATTTCGAATAATTTTTTCGCTACGGACCTAATGGTATCATCAAATCTTTCCGATTCTCGCTCTAACGAAATTCCACTGTTTTGGGTCCCACTTAATGCGAAATTCGAGGATTTTATAACTTCTCTATCCGAATTCGAATTCGGACTTGCTTACAGGCTAATGTATATATTTCGATGCTTTTGAATCTAATGGCGAAGTTGATTTTCCTCGAAATTAATCATAACAAGATCCGAGTATTTTACTCTAAGTCTCTCCTTCGATATTTTCTTCCAAATCTCACCATTTAATTTCCTCGAGATATGAGTTGAAAATCCGGGGTGTTACAATGAAACCTAAGAAAACTTGATTGGACATGAACGAATATTTCTTGTGGTTAGCATAGAGTTGTTTGATCCTAAGAACACCACGTACTTGTCTCAAATGATCTAGGTGTTGTTCTTGAAAGTGATTGTAAATCAAAATATCATCAAAGTAAACCACTAGGAACTTACCATAAAGGGTCTCAACACCTGCGTCATAACCCTCATAAAGGTGCTCGAGGTGTTAGTTAACCCAAAGGGCATGACTAACCACTCATACAAACTATCCTTTGATTTGAATGCGCTTTTCCACTCATCCCTTAGACATATGCGAATTTGATGGTAGCCACTTTTAAGATCTATCTTTGAAAAGATAGTGGTGCCTATCATCATATCCAACATATCGTCAGGCCTCGGTATTGAAAACCTATACTTGATGGTAATCTTGTTGGTTGCTTTGCTATCCACACACATTCACCAAGAACCATCCTATTTGGTTTGACTTACTGAGTAAACTCGATCTAATTTTTGATCGGTCCACAAGACTTGGTCCAATTTCTCTTAGGAATCTTTCTTTTATTGAGTTTATATTTTTAAGTTGCTTAAGTAGTCCTAGTTAGTTTCTATTTCAACTTTAAGAAGTTTGTATTTTGTTTTATGATTCTAATCTTTTTTAAATTCATTTTTATTCTTTAGGTTATAATTAAAAGTGCTTTTAAGTGTCCAAATTGAATTCTAATAGGATTAGAGAAAGTCAGTAACAAGTTATTGGATAGATTAGAAAGTTATGTTTTAGTATTTTAAAAGTTTTAAGTTGTTATGAGGGAGTTATCTATATAAGGAGTCTCAATAAACAAATTCAGCACGTAGTTTTTTTGGATATTGATTTATAAAAGTAAGAGAAGGAGCTTTTTCTCCCCTTTCTTTATTTTTTCTGAGAATAAGAACCTGATATTGGTTATTAATTTTAGTGTCTGCAATTGATTTCCATTAATCTTAGATCTAAATTAAAGTTTTAGTCTGTTTTGCTCTGACATAGAGATTTTTTGTTACTTAAGGTTCTTGGGATTTCACCCTAGAATCTGATTTTTAACATAAACTATAAGTTTGTGTGTTCTACCCTAAATCAGTGTGCCCTCTCTCTTTTTTGAGATACACCATTCCGACTTTTGAGATACAAGGTTGGTCCTTCTCTATTTGAAAGAGTGGATTATCTTGAAGAAATGTGGTCCCATATCCTTCAAGTGTGAGAAACATTTTTATAGAGTATTTGGGTCCCAAGTCTTTTCATCAGAAAAAACTCTACTTAAAAGGTAAATGATCGAATGGCATAAATCAAGGTCTCCATCGAGGCCTGTATCAAACTATTATTTTTGAAGCAATAGAGATGGTTTAGGGTGCAAGTCAGGCGTTCTATTTTGTACTTCTCCTATTACATTCCAATTTATTTCTTGTTGAGAATGGGATCAAACCTATTGCCTTCTTCCCAAGTGCAAGTTGGGAACAATTTAGCCCATATCAAGGCTAAGATTAATGGGACTCCCTTACCCTTTTCAATAATGTAAATGGGAAGTACTTAGCCAATACTTAGGCTATTGTCTTCAAGACTTTCTGCTTCTTGAATTTTTACAAGAACTACTTAGCTAATGCTTAGGTTATAGTCTTAAGGATTTTCTAAATCTCCCTGAGTTCTTGCGGGGAATTCTTTAACCAATACTAAGGCTATGAATTCAGTGACTCTCTTGAGCCATTTGATTTAGTCATGATTCAAAAAGAGTTTAGGTGGGCTGGAACCCAATGACAGCAAATTGGCTAGACTACACAGTCACAATGATTCCCCGTGTGGGGGACACCAAAGATAAGGCCAAACATTCATCGGTCAGGAGGCCTGGAAGCACGTGCCACATTAAAAAAAACGGATAGTCGAAGTAATTTTCTGAAGACAGGAATCTTTTAGACAAGAAAAGTAGGAGTGTTTTCTTTGAAGATTTTATTGAAAGATGGGATAGGGTTAGTTAATTAGCTTTGGAGTAGTGTTATTTTTGGGTTTCCCTTTTGGATAGGTCGTGTCTGTTTGTGACCTTTCGGTGGTCACCTCAACCCCCGTTTCTTTCTTAAAGAAACTATCTTTTCCTATATTAAAAAGAACGAAAAGTTTGTCTAAAGAGAAGAAGCTGCACTCTTGAAAAGTGACACCTTTACCCTACTCTTGGATTACAAGATCTAACTAATTCTTGAAGATCAACGTAAGCCTAAGTAGATCAGGAAGAGAACAAATTTAAACATGCATATGTTTGGTTAATCAACTAAAACAAGTACTTCATTTATTACTTTGAAACACGTTTGCATCCAGATTGTAAAACACTACACACAACACTAGTAAAACTTCTCCATTGGGATGAACATCTAGATACGATCAGCAGCGTGGTGGTTGTGGTCCATGGGGAGGTGGAGGTTCGGGGTGGTAAGGTGGGCCATGGTGTGGACCATGTGGTGGTCCACAAGGGCAAGGGCCTGGACCCGGAGGTGGTGGTGGATGGGGACCTGGAGGTTTGGGGTGGTGAGGTGGGCCATGCTGTGGACCATGTGGTGGGCTTGGGCCTGGGCCTGGAGGTGGTGGTGGATGGGGACCTGGAGGTTCGGGGTGGTGAGGTGGGCCATGGTGTGGACCATGTGGTGGGCCTGGACCTGGAGGTGGTGGTGGATGGGGACCTGGAGGCTGGGGTTGGGGTTTGGGAGTAGGTGGGCCATGGTGAGGTGGTGAGTCATGCATCTTCTTCTTCTTTCAAGTTACAACTACTGCAAGACATGTTAGAGAGAGAGCTACTAAGCTGATTAATATAGAGGCTAGCGAGTTAGGTAGATCTTATAGATAGAGTCACGTGGGGACTTGACAACTATGGTTCAAGACTTTGCTTTATGTTTTGGTAGGTTTCTACCTACAATTCATGGATTTATTTAGAAGTTTTACTTCACTAAGATGTACTTATTTAAAATTGGATCTATAAGTTCTGTTTCTTGATCTTATTATTAGTTCACTTAGTCTTAATAGCATGAATGCGATTAATTCCAAGCCTGTCCACCGCATTGCTTTTCACCGTAATGATACTTTCGCTTTCTATATGGGTGTTATCATATTAGCATTATTATGTTGGAAGAAGATATTCTTATGACTTTTAAAGAAAGCTGCAACTTAAAATGGTTTGGAAATGTATAGAGAAATTTTATTTATTTAGCCTCAGTTAGAAAAAACTTTAAAGTTGGAGACTGTTTACGATAACCTACATGTACCCCTCAAGATTTTGGTCAATATTAATTTGAGATACTCCTGGTTTTACTCTTCAAGGTTTGGTCAATATTAATTTCAGATACCCTTGGTAGAAAATGGTAGGAATATCATCTTCTTCAATAGTTGATTTTCACTCCAAAAGTCTTTCGTCTTCAACCTTGTATTTTGATGACAAGATTGTCACTTGTTCAACCCCTGAGGGTTAGTGAGATGGCCAAGGCTACATGTCAAGAAGCGGTCTTGAGTTCAAATCCCCCCTTGTGGCCACCCTCAGGGATCTATCCTAGAAATTAACTGGTGCTTATGTGGAGAAGCAACTACAGGTTCCCCGACGATTAGATGGATGCTCGAAGAGATTTGGATACCTCGGTTCTAAAAAAAAAAAAAGAAGATTGCCTCTTATTCTTTAAACAATTTGTTTAATTTCTCAATTTTCTATACAACTTTGGCTTCTAAATCAATTAGAAGAAAATAAATAAAATATTTACCCTAGGTGACTTTGTGGCATAAATGAAGGGTTGAATGTTGGAAATTTTATTTCAAAGTGAGTATTTGTTAAAAACGTGGGTCAATATTTTGATAAAATTTCTTTTATGACCCGAATCAAATTGCTTTTCTAAATGGATTGGGAAGTTGCTTAAAGAGAGAGCAAATTGGAAAAGTATTAAACAATCCATTTCGATTTCCAATTTCATGGTATAAGTGGTTTTCCAAAATTGAAGAGAGTAATATATTTTCATTAGGATTCTTTCGAATTTGATGATGGGCAGAATTAGAAGAATGAAATCATAAGTAGAGGCCGTCCCCTCCTCAATACACATGCTTTTTCAATCTTTATCCATCACATTAGTTTTATGTGCGTGTTTGTATTGTGTGCTCTCCACCATGATTTTCCAATTAGTGTTTTATTAGGTTTAGGTTGCTGGGGTTTTGAGCCATTATGCATAACTTAAAATATCAAAAATCAAAACATTTTACTAAAAAGAATTGCATCCTATAGGAATATTTATCAAACCTTTGTCTCTAAGAAGGATATTAGTTTAGAAGGTCTATCTTAAAATATAATAAAAAGATTTCAAAAAATTAGAAATCTTATAAAAAAAAATAGCATTCGGAAAATACCTTTAGAACATGAATGCCATGATCACATAGAATTTTGAATTGATGAATGACACTATGAAAAGGGTGTCCTTTCAAATGTTGAGTAGTCAAATGAGTGCTGGCAGCTCCAAATTGAGTGCCTTTCACGACATCCAAACAGAAAGTGGATGTTTAAATAAATGGACTAGGGCAAGCTCAAATCAAGAGCCTTGAACGACCCCAAATAGGCTTATGACCTTAAAACTCAACAAAAGAAAATTTTCAAAAGGGTCAAACTGTAAAGTTTCACTACTCTTCAACTCAACAACAACAAAAAGAAAAAAAATAAAAATTTAATAAAAAAAAGGGAGACATAGTTTTCGTTTCACCACAAAAAAAAGAAAAAAGAAAAAAAAGAAACGAATAAAAGACAACCCCCGATTCAAGCTACTCCATCATATCAAATTATATATTTCGAGCCTATGTCATTTCTTCATGACCTTAAACCTATCGACATTTCATCCTAGGGTTCCATCCACTTTGACCACAAGTGTAATTATGTGTATATATAGGGATTGACATTAATTCAGGTGGGATTTCAGCGTGAGGGTTAGAATATGGAGATTCATTGGATGAGGGTTTTGGTATTGGCTACTATGGTTTTGGAGGTTGAGTGTGAGAAAAAGAGAGATGCTGTGATGTTTTGATTAGGTTCGCTGCTACTTGATTGAAACCATTTTATGGATCTCAATGTGTGGGTAAGCATGGTAAAATTCTCATTGTACGATATTTTACATGTAAAGTCTTTAAATTCCATAATTTTGAATGTTTCTCTCTGTTTATCCAATTTCATATAAATTATTCTGTACAAATCTTGAAATATTCAATTATATACTTTTAAATATATTAATATCAATATTTATTTTTAGATATTATGTCATAATTTCTCTAAATTTAAATTGATCTTATTTTAAAAATATTCATACCTTACTCCCATTGAAGTTTCGTTAGAATTAATTGGGAATATATAGAATTAGTCGTACTTGAATTTTTGGTTTTCTCCAATAAACTTTAAGTATTCACACTATCTTTTTAGGTATAAGTGCTTTTCTTCTAGTACTCAAGGTTCTTTAATTTAAGCGGTATATAAGGCAAGCTCGGTAAAACTTACAAGAAAACCATATATAAAGATGACAACCGGGGTTGCTATTTCCATTATTATATAATTTCTAATTTCAAGACCACAATGGATCTATGATAAGATCGTTTATTTACAACGGAATGGTATACAAAGTCAACAGATCTCAACCAATGCAATAGGATTTATGGTTACACAAACCGTTGAGGGTAGTTCTAGATCTGGTCCAAGACGAACGATTGTAGGGGATTTATTGAAACCATTGAATTCGGAATATGGTAAAGTAGCTCCTGGATGGGGAACTACCCCTTTGATGGGTGTTGCAATGGCTCTATTTGCGGTATTCCTATCTATTATTTTGGAGATTTATAATTCTTCCGTTTTACTAGAAGAAATTAATTTATAAGATAGATACTGCTTCTGTTTAATTTGAAAGTGTCACCTCAGTTTGTGAAATCTGTGAGTGGTAGATTGGTAGTACCACAGACTCATGATCAAAATATGACACTTCGTCGGAAATAATTGTGAAAAATTATATATATGAGAGTGGTTCAACGGCTCTAAAATTTGCCAAACATTATGCCAAGCATTTTTCAAAACATGGGTTAGAGGTTTTGGAATGAGCTGATTTTTTGTGAGGATGATCTCTATGATGAGGAGATCATCCTCACCAAAAATCAGCTCATTTTGAAACTTCTAACCCCATCAAAAGTGATTTACAAAAATTGGACGGTCCACGATTCTTCAATTTGTAAACTAGGGTTAGAAATTTCAAAAGGAACTGATTTTTGGAGAGGATGATCTCCTCATCATAGAGATCATCCTCACAAAAAATCAGCTCATTCCACCATGCTTTGAAAAATGTTTGGCAAACTTTAGGGCTGCTGAACCGCTCCCTATATATATAGATTAATGATTGGCTTTTTTTGTGAAAAAAATATTAAAATTTTGTTTAAATGCCACGAGTTTATACATTTTGTAAATGTAAATTATTGGATGGATATATACAGCAAAAGTTAGTTTGTTTTAGATTTTATAAAATCAAATTTAATATTATTAATTAGTTTTTAGCTGCCCTCACATAGACAAAATCCTGGCTCGGCCCCTCTTTTTGAGTTGCCATATCTTATAGAGAGGAGAAAATATGATTTGCAACCTTCCAAAAGCTGCTACATGATTTAGGAATGTTGATGGACCGTTCTTACCTGAGAGGATGATACACCATGTTGCTATATGTATAGGCTTGGGCTATAACTTTAGTCCTTGGGTCTAATCACAAGGTTATCTTAAGGGCCCATTAAAATAGTTGTTGAGACTGACTTAAAACTTGTTAGGGATCGAATAGATGGACAAGTCATTTCACTTTTAGAGATAATCAAGCAAGAGAGCTAGCGTGAATCGCAATCATACATTGACTTGTATGAGATTCGAGATGACTTGTCCAAGATTTTGAAAATCTCAGTTGAGTTAATCGATTTTATTTTTATGTAAAATTAGTAAACACACACCACACATATATAAATGGGGAGCGACAGGTAGACAATCTTAGGGACAATTTTGGGAGGCAAAATTTGTCTTATGTGACTTAAAGTTTCAGATTTGGTAGATTTTTTTGTGATGATTAGAGTGAGGGCGATCTATAATCCTCACAAAATATCAGCTAAATTCGAAACTTTTAAGTCGTATAGGACAATTTTTTTTCTCTCAACGTTGTCCCCCTTATAAAGATTGTTTGCCGAACGCTATCCCATATAGAAATATAAATTTCAGTGAAATGACTCGAACAAATCTACTCAATCTAAGTAGTCGTCAAAGACAAGATTAACCTGATTTGAAAACCATGCCATCCTCCTAGGGCTGTAAATGGGCCAGGCTTTGGATCAACCTAGTCTGATAGATCATTCAAGACTTGATCCCCTTCATTGGCGAGCATATTCTTAGAAGGAGAGAGATCAATAGATTTTACCAAAATCACAAAAAAAATATTAACTCCAAAGTGTTTGAGGTGAAAAAGAGAATCAGATGAAGTATAATATTCAGATATTTATAAATGTATTCTGTATCATGGACATATATAGTAACCAAGCTTGGGTTTAGAAGTATTCATTGGGATAAACTCGGAAATTTCTCGTTAAAAATTTAGAAAATTTTCAAATTGATAGTTCTGAAAAAATTGAGGAAGAAAAATAATCTGTATGTGAAAAATCAGATTTAAAAAAAAAAAAAGTTTGGTAATCAATTGAATAAATATCTTAATGAAAGTCACAAACAACTTGATCAAGGATTTCAGTAAGTACCATCCATGGAAATTGTGGAGGCGAAATTCTACCCTATATTCTAAAGGCATATGGCGTCGTTAATTAGGTTGGATGGCAAAAGATCTAATGGTAAAAAGGAGGGATAGTCGAGTCCAATTATTTCATAAATAGAAATTCAAAAATCAGAATTTCTTTACAATTCGTAGAACATAACCGAAAGAGGAGATAACATAAGGAGAGCGACAAGAATAAAAAAAGAGAACTAACACAAAAATCAAGGATAGAATATATCACAGTTCAACCTATAAATAAGAATGCCACCTACCATGAAAGGTACGCAATTCCAACCCAGGAAGACACTACACATTTCTTTCTTGAGCTTTTGTCTAACTGGAGAGTCAGACGCTTGGGGACGCATTGGTCCACATCCAAGCCCGGATAAAAGCAGTGGAGGTCGGATAAACCAAAATGTAACCTCTCAGAAATTCCCCCTTAATACCTACAGTCAAACATTTGAAACTGGAACTTAGGATCTTTTTTTTTATCCATTTGAGTCTACAGTTATGTGCGCACCTTCACGTCAGAAATGTAAAAAATTGCAGTAAATCCAATGTCACTCCAGCATTAGTGAAAGGATTGACATAAAAAATTAATTGAGACAACTGAAATAATCCAAAATTGAGGAAAATGACTTGAAAGGTTCTTGTAACCGTACTTTATGGCTTGAAATCAATTAATGGACTATTATAAGGTTCAAAATTTGTTAAAGGATCATTATCTCGTACATGTTCGGACTGGAATTATGTAAATTGAATGAATGGTTCTAAAAAACAGAGAATAAAACTTAGTGATGAATCTATGCCATCACCTAATATTAGATGATATGGTATTAGTTAGGGGTGTAACTTGGTTCGATTTGGTTCAATTTGAGGTCAAATTGAAACCGAACTAACATAGGTCGATTCCACTAAATAAGAACTAGAACCAAATCAAATTCTATTGGAACCAAATCAACCCAAATTAATTTAAAATCAGTTTGATTTGGTTCGATTTTACGGATTGCCAATATTCAATAAATTGTAAGTAATATTTTTTAATGAAAAAACAAATATATAATAAACATAAAATTTCATACAATAATCACTAATTTATTCATAAAAAATCATTAGTTTATTCATAAAAAACCATTAATCTATGTTCTAACTCATAAAATAATTCATAATAATTATTATTATATATATTTATTTATTTCTTTCATAGGGGTTCGGTTCTCAGTTTGGTTCAGTTCTATACAAGCTTGATCCAAGAATCGAACCAAATTTATCAATTCTCCATTTTCGTGACTTGGAACTAAACCGCAACTTGTTCCAAACCGAACCGAACCAAACCATCCCAAAGTATCGATTCAGTTCGATTATCGATTTGAACCAAACCAAATTGCATCCTTAGTATTATTATATAATTTTATTTAATAATGGAGTGGAGGAATCGATAAGTATCCCATCGCGTCATAGAAACTAAGGTGATGGAGAAGTCTGAAAAGAGGCTCACAATGCTTATGGAAATAATTCCCAAAAGCATATTCATTTTGTTTGGACAGGAGCAATTCTTTAAATAGTTTTGTAGGACCCTCATGAAAATAAGTAAACGGTTAATTTTAGGCGAGTACCATCTTGAGATCATCATCTTAAAAATCTGAACAATTTTGAATCCTAACTAATTGTTGACTCACTTTTTTTTTGTCTGTGAAAAAAACTGTCTAGATTGTTTAACTTCCAATCCACTTTTAATAGGGTTATACTTTTCAGAAATAATTGAATTTTTTTTTGTGAGGATGATCTCTCAAATTAGAAAATTATCGTCCCTAATAACCAGTACTCCAAAATGATCTTCTCCAAGTAGGTTCTCCTTCATAATAGTGTAAAATATCCTGATGATGAATATGGATTGTTGATTGTTTGTATTGCAATGATATAGTGATGGGCCCGCGTTGTTATTTAGGACAATGACCACCATCATCCAAAATGTAGGCCAAAACTGATTTTTATCATCTTTTTCCACTAATCTAAAGTAATTTGCTTCGAGATTTGCTATCCCTACTTGATTGATCTTGATCTGCCCTTCAATTGGTGGTCCATGCACCACAAACACTCCGACGCCCAAGTCAAAAAGAAATAAAAAAGTATATATCTATTTATAAGCAAAATTTTGCATACCTTTCTTATGGTATGGATGTCCTATTTATAAGTTTCTTAGATAGTTTCCCTATTTTAGTAAATTTCTTTGATCATCTCTATCCATAATAGCATCTTTCCTTGATTTTCTCTTCTTTTTTCAATTCTTATCTTATTTGAAGTTGGATTGCTCGATTTAGTATGGAATAAAGCAATTTTAGGGATCGACAAAGTTACTTGGATTTAGACGCACTCCCTGACCCTACAACTTACGTTATTCCTTTTACTGATCCATCGTCCTTCCAATATTGCCATACTCTTCTGTGTTCTTGCCACGTGTCCCATACTCCAAGGCTGATAAATTTTCTTCCACAATATGTAGATACCCCATTTCTCGATTCGACAATTTGTGTAATACCCCAAGTTTCTACTTCATATCTCGAGGAAATCAAGTATTGAAATCTAACTTCGCCATTGACCTTAATATGGTTGAAAAACTTAGGATAAAATACTCATATTCTATTTGGTCAAAATACTCATATTCTATTTGGTCAATTTTAAAGAAATCTAACTTCACCATTGACCTTAATATGGTCGAAAAACATATTTTAGCCTGTAAATACGCTCGAATTCGAGTTCAGACGAAAAAAATTATAAAATCCTCAAATTTCATATTAGGTGGGATCCAAAAATAGTGAATTCTTGTTAGAGTGAGAATTTGTAAATTTTGAATACACCATTAGATCCACAATGATAAATTATAGAGAATGGAGTATTTATTCGTCAAATTCCGAGTTCAGGAAGTCAAGTTATCGTTGAAAATAGAAACAATGTGAGAATGCCAACTTTGCCCTCAAGGTCTTAAATAAAAGAAAAATCTAATTTCTTTTCACTTCACTTTTCCTTCTCTCTAATAACCCCCAAATCCTAACTCTTAGAGAAACAAGGGTTTCCACCATTTTCCCTTCTAGATCCTTCGAAGTCGAGTGACTGTTGAACTTTGACAACAAAGGAGGAGTTAAAGTCGAAGTCGAACTCAACAAGCTCACGGTCTTTGAACTCAATTTCTCTTTTGTTTTCTCTACCCTTCACCAAAAAATCAGCAAGTAGGGTTCGAAACATCCCACTCGAGGATTCACTTACTTGGGAGAAGATTCGTCATCCATAGGAGAGATGAGGAGTATTGTCTCTACGAATAGCACAACCACCCGAGCATTTCGCATCTAAGACCATGAATCTCAACGTTCGCGTCACTCTTTGCCTCCGATCAATCGTCCAAAGCTACACAAGTAGGATGCCTTCTTTTCTACCCTCAAGTTATATGATATTTTTCATAGAATATGATTCTAATCATTGATGCTATTTATTTAAACAATTAGAGATAAATTGACAAAGTTCACGTAGTTTCGATTTGAGTTAAGCATGGTTTTAGGTTTCTATTAATTTGATTTCATGTTAGGAATCGAGATTTGACATATTTTTATCAAGATTTAACATTAGTTTCATGGGTGGGTCGAAGTATTCGAAGAATAGAAGAGAAATCTAAAAAATGGATCAAAAAATAAAATTTTCGCGAAATGGGATTCCACGTCGGGTTTGAAGTTTGGAATATTGAATTTTTCATAGTCGATGCGGTTATATCGACGTGATCCTTTGCTCTCTTAGTGACTACACCGTCGTGTTCGTATTATGTATCATTTCTTTAATTGTAATGTTGATAGACGATTTCCTTTTGAAAGTTGTGGGAGATGATGTATTTCTTTTTGGAGTTGTATTTGGGATATGGATATGATGTTGAGGTTTGCCACAGATTGTGATTGTACCATTTAGCTTTCGCTACTCTGATTTGAGGTTATTCAGTATTATTTTCCGCTACGTATATTTTTTTCATTTCTTAGTATTATTATTCTTGTTTGATTATCAAGTTGTGTGTATGTTTACCTCACACCTTGAGATTTTGACTGATAAATCATCGGGATTCGTGTTTGGATTTTGAGATGTGAAAATTTACCACCCGGTTGCTGTGGATTCCTAATGATAGGCGCATAATATGTAAAGAACTTGAAATTTTGTGAAAGGCTATATCCCAATTCCCTCTAATTATTTTTTAGTCCTCGTGATTTAATTCTTTCCAATCTCAGTGTGTTCAACGTAGAAATTATGGACGCCTAAGATTGCCACATGAACACTTGATTTAGCAAGTAAGTACGTTTAGTTTCACCACAAATTTTGATAATCTAGATACCTCGCAATGCTAGAAAATGTGATCTCAAGATTTAGAAACAATTACATTAGGATTGAATGATGTCGCTCGTCAAAATTCGTAGGAATTAACAAAATAATGAAAATATCCCTCAAGGGTCCACATTTCTAAAATGTCTCGAAAGTATTTTCATTAATCGTAGAATTGATTTTAAGTCTAATGAGACTAAAATCGGTGAAAACGGAGAACTTTACAAATAATTATAAAAATGATCAAAATATACCTTGAAGTTCGACTTTTACTTAGAAACCTTGATTCCTAAGAAAACGTGATCGAAAATAAACTTTTGACAATATTTATGTACACCGAGAAAATCGAGAGAACCAAATGTTTTCATAAAATGACGAGAATTTTCACATAAAATGATGATTTTCACTATGTGGAATGACACCAATTGATCATATAAAATGACGATTTTCATTACATGGATTGACATTTTTTATTTATTTATCATAATGAGATAATGAAAGTAGAATTTTAATTAAAGAAATGGATATCGGACCCTTGTCGATCAAAACATAAAATTTTACTTATTACATTCCAATTTAAAAGTAGAATGATAAAATGAGGTAGGTTGTCGATGGCATTTAAAATTAAGCCAATCAATCTTGAAAATCAATAAATTAAGCCAAACAATTTTAACAATTTCCACTTGATCTTAAAATCAACTTGTCATTTGCCAATCATTAACTATCAAATTAATCAAAGTGGTTCGCAAATTTAAAATTAAACTAAACAACCAATTAATATGAAATTTTATCCAGTCAAACCAGTCGACAAATAAAAATCAAGAACAAATCTAAGCCGATGACAATTAATAAATTAATCAATCTTAATCAATTTCCAAACCAATCATGGATCAAAATGCAATTAATCAAACTAATAAGTCTCGCATTTTAAACTAATCGATTCGTACTCCCATTCTCTAGTGAATATTATCGAAATAATGATGGTTGCTAAAGGTCATGTTAGGGGTTGTTCAATTAAAAACCATCAATTTATTGAAATTTTAAGCAATCAAAATTTCTAACAAATTCAAACCAATGAAACTAACCATCGATGAATCAATCGACTCTAGCCCACCATTATCATGAAGATGAGAAGTATGGGGTCATGCCTTCCAATATACCCTTTCATTCATCACGTTCAACTAAGAGAGAAAGAAGGAAAAAAGAAAAAAAAGGAGAAAGTAGAGAAAATTAGAAACAAAGCTTATTTATAATTTTTCACGATTTGGAAGGGCTCCCTATACAATAACCCTCTCTGTCCATTCTCTCTTTTCACAACAATTAGGGGATACTCTCCCTCTTCCCTTTCTAAATTATCACATCTCTATCTTTTTCTCTCTCTCTCTCTCTCTTTTGGATAGCAGCAAGAAAGAGAAGAAGAAGAAGAAGAAGAAGACTACTCATGTTTGTTCTGTTCTTTATGTCATTGGCAGTATTAACACAATAGCTCCATCGACTTCACCTCTTTGTTCTTCTTTCTTCATTCACCTTTAAAACCAGTCATTTCTTCTTCTTCATTTATATCCATTAAAGATACTCCATTCACCTCACATTTTCAGCCCAAGAAACTCCCTGTACTAACCTCACGTTTTCAGTTTTTCTTCACTTTTTTTCTCCTTTCTCTAGCCTCATTTTCCTTCTTTTGATGTTCCAAACAATAATTTTTCTTCACGTTCTTCCTCCTCACTCATGTCTTCAACCCAACAGTAGCTCACAGATTTCCTCTCTTCACTCTCAGCCCTCTTTCTCATTTAGCCCTTCTCGACCTCATCCCTTGCACTACTCCTCTGGCTTCATCCACTTGCACTGACCTTCTCGGCCTTACCTATTTGTACAACCTCTCTCAATTCCATCTAATAGATAATAGGTATTACCATATCGGTATCGCATGCATAAGGAATTACTGTCAAAGGTTTTGATCTCTGTGATAACGAAGGAATCATCATTGGAGCCACACATTGTTAATTTTTTTTTTTCCATTTGATGATTTAAGGAGTAGATCTTATTAGCATCGTTCTAGTTGCTTCGTCAAACCCAAGGTAAGGATCTCCTCAACCTTCTTTCTCCTCTTTTTCTCATGTTATTTTATGTCGATTGGGTGAGGGTTGATTTGGTAATTATCTTATTTAAGTATTTTAATCATTTTCGTAATTAATTTTGCATGTGATGTTTTTTCCAATTTGGAAGTTTTATACATGGTGGTGTTTTTGCCAATTTGAAAATTCTTAGCATATGATAATTTTTATCGATTTGAAAATTCAGTATGCAATAATTTTTACTAATTTAGAAATTTGTATCATGGATAATTTTTACCAATTTGGAAATTCTTAGAATGCGATAATTTTTACTAATTTGAAAATTTCATGTTATGAATTCTTATTAATTTGGAAACCTTTCATATTATGAATTCCAACTGAATTGGAAACTTTTCATTTAACAAATTCTCACCGAATTGAAATTTTTTTGTGTGATGACTTGTTTATCAACTTGAAAATATGTGCATGCGATAATATTTACTAATTTGGTAATTCATTTATGAGCATGATATTTCTATTAGTTTAGAATTTTTAAACATGTAATACTTTTTAAGAGAAAAAATTACATGTGATGATGTGCTTACCCATTTGGAGATAAACTCATACATGTGATATTTATCTCTTTTAATTATGCATGTAGCATACTGATTGGATTTAATTATTATAAAAACTTTTCGTATGGACCTTAGGACATCAGACTAGTTTAGGTTTTTTTCAAATTATTTTCCTTATTTGTGTGCAAAATTTGAGAAATTGTATAGTATTTTAGGAAATCGACGCCATAGGATTTGTTTGACTAATTTCACATGAAATGATGATAATTAGACCTTAGGTTGACTTTATTCATTTTCCCTTGATCTTAGGATAGTTTTGGATTGTAGTAGAGACTGGTCATTTTGATTGGGCAAGTTCAGTGATTAATATATTCCGAAACCTATAACCTGATCCCTTGCTCACATATTTTACTTGTGGACCACTCTGGATTAAATTTGAGTCATTTTATAGTTGTTAGACCTAAATGAGGTGGCAATTTCCCATTATCGAAAAAATCTCAATTTCAAACCAAATACTTTTTATTTCATTCTCAAAAGTTTCGAGGCATTTTCAGTGGCAACTCCACTAAGGATTTTCTGGTCAAACTTGACTTGATTCGAGACTATCCTTAGATTAACTTTTACATGAGTCAACCTAGTTGACTTAAGAAGACTCTTAGATTATGTTAGATTTTTTTCCTTCCTTTTGTAGATGTGTGATTGGATGATGGATAGTTGATTGCTTGTGCGATTGGTTTTATGATTGGATTATGTGGCTTATTTGGTTGGTTATCCTCGAAAATGCTCCAGCAGCACCTTGTCCCTTTGCAATTACTTACAAGCATGCATATTCTTGTTTGCATCATGTCATGTCCCCATAAGTCTCATAGTCGGATCTAAGTTATCATGTTTCTTCGAGACATGGAGGACGCATGTAAACGCTAAAACTTTAGTACAATACCTTTGAATATCAAATTAGAGTACCACGTACTGTTTGGCCAGGTAAAATTAGGAAGTATATCGGTGTTTTAGGTTGAAGGGACCTAAGTTTTGTCCTAACCTATCCTCAATAATGTAGCCAGCTTAGAAACCCAAACCTAGGTGCAGTCTTATTAAGCCCTAACTCGAACTGACTATGGGTACTCCAAAGTTTCTCTGTTCAATCCAACCAAAAGGTAAGTGGATAGACCGGTTCACATTACTTAAATTAAGCCTACAATACCGGTCCAACCCAATAGACCAAATTGATGAGAAATATCGATCAATATATATTTAAAATAGTTAGCCCAATTAATAAGTGGATCTTCTATATTAACACATGGACTAGTTGGACTAATTGGCTTAAAAGAACCTTGATGAAGTGATACAGTATCCTAGTCCATTGGATATAATCGATCCAAACATTGCAGCAAATGAGGTAATAAACCCGATTTTTTCTAGCTGGTTCGATTCAATGGATTGAATTTTTTTGGGAAGGGTTATTGTGCAAACAACCACATTAAAGAATGTACCAATTAAAATAAATTGACTTGTTATTTTTTTATAAAAAACGTGAGTAATAAAAGATAGGTTCCTTATTCAGATGACTCATAATCACATGAGACTTTTGATTGATTATGCATTGGAAGCATTTGTTACTATAGAGAAGTATAATTTTGGTGTGTGTGGATTTCTAAGTGTGTTCTCCCTCAAGTTAGTGCATGTTGAATGGAACATTTTACATGTAATTTATGTGGTCTTATGGGGATAAGTGCGTTAGGTCTTATAATTAGGCCCCTAATGCAACCTAAGTTCATAGAAGAACTTGCAAAAGGATTGAGAATTAAGACTAAGAAACTAAGAAGATTTACAAATCACGGATTATTGAATGTATGAAGAATTTTTTAAGAACATCAAACTCCAATCGTGAGAACTCTAGGGACTTTGCTTTGGAACCTCATAAAGAAAGCTTGAGATTTCACCTTATGTCTGGGAGGACTATCAACATACTTAATGGTGTCCTTTGGGCTCAATCATCATTTATCGAGCTTCATTGTGGACATTGTCGAATACTTCGAAACAAAGCTATCCTGGTTCCCACAATACTTGTTGAGACTTTCAAGAGATTATCTAATATGAATGTATAAGAAGAAGAAGAAGAATTTAGAAGAAGCCCATATTTGCTCTACATATGTTTGTGCATTCGACTTTGCATCACCGAATTTCCTTAGATTAAGGAAAATAAGTGGGATAGATTCTCAAACATGGAGGTACTAGTTGATTTTGCATCTATAGATGACTTGAGAGACTGGCTCACAGGACAGGACATTAGTTGGGAGAAAATGAGGTTAAGAATAGATGGAGGTGCCACACTTGTATAAAAAAGATATGATCATGGAATACTTATGGGTCTACTTAATACATCATTTTATTACCTAACGATGATACCAATGCAGATAGGGCTCCCCTCATAGATCCATGTTCACCCAAGATATGGCATCCTATCAGAGGATTAACTACTTATTTAGTGAAATGCATAGCTATGGCATGGGATCATTGAACGACTGCAGAATTGGAGGTCAAACCGACACTTCAGACACAGAAAAAGGAAAATTTAGAGCATGCATAAAAATTGGTAAAGTCCTAATTCGAGTCATTATTTATTTTGTAAGAAAATGAGAGTCTCCTCATTTATTTTATGTTTGAGTTATAATAAGTTGCATACTTTCGAATCATATTTTTTATGCCAAGCTGTTTTAAAATTCAATAAAAAGTTCATTTATTGGTACAACCTTAATCATAGTTCAAAGTGCTTCAAAAGTAATTCCCAACTCGTAGCAAATCACTTCATTAGATATTTCTTGGTCGGTATATCGTATCAATTGGTAACTTTGAATCAGAAGGATTAATTTAATAATGTTATCAATAGGAACCTTTCTCGCAATGATTTACCATTTCGCCTAAATACAAGCGTCTGCAACCTAGTTGGGGTCATGAGTCATGTCGATTAGGACGAACGTCAGCACCAAGTCGTCAGAAATAGCCTAAGAATCTTAACTCATAGAGATCCACAATATCATGGCATCTTTCACCATGAACATTAACAACATAAAAAGTAAAGTTGAGGAGTTAGAATGCACCTCATAATCAATGGAAACCCCTTCTGATCAGTTAAAGGAAAAGAAAGAAAAAAGTAGTTCAACGAAACATCCACAAGAAGTTTTTGAGCTTGATGGGGAGGAAGAACAAATCTCTCTCTAAATCAGCACGAATTGAGATAACATCTCTGGTTTCTTAATGACTCTATTGGAGAATTCTGTCGTCTTTCTTTATTGAAGAAATTTTTGTTTTGGAAATTATCATCGGATTCAATTGTAGAGGCAGGGATGTTGACATCTTGTTTGTTTGATTCAGGCTTTCAACTTCTCTGTTGCAGCCCATCATCATCTCTTTGTCATCTTTAGAGAATAATGCTAACGGTAAGCTTCACCTTCTCTGTTTTAATTTTTTTTAACTGTCAGATTCACACCAGAATCCATTACTTCTCTGTCTATTTTTCCTTTTTGAGGGTCTCCCACGAACAAGTTCTTGCTAGATTTTTGGGGGTACTTATGTGATCAATGCTCTTTTTTTTCATTGATAAATGTTGGGGAACAAAGATTTATAAACCCTTTGGATTGAATATTGTACCGATGGATCTACATCATTCTTTTTCTTCTTTCTTCATTTTCCCAAACTTTTTTTTACCTAAGAGAAGGAACAACAAAAAAAAAAAAAAATAAATCAGTACTTAACCAATTTATTTATTTATTATATGTTTTATTTCTTTCTGGCAAGGCTGGATGTGACGGGGCATTAAAATCAAGCTTTGAGTGATTTCTAAAATCATAGAGATCTAAACTATTCTTTGGGCGAGTAGATCCCTTTGTGAATTAGATCTTACAATCTTTGAAGTCTCGGCCTCCTGAAGATGATTCCCATATGTTGGATGCAAGACCATTTCTTCAATGGAGCGCAGAGCTGGCATTTAACTAAATCAATGTGTTTGCCATTTCCATTAAACAAAGTGGTTACTTTAACTTCAACAAAATCTTTTCAATAAGGTCCACAAGGCACTATTGTGGTTATGATTTGGACTTCCTTCACGGCTTCATGCATAGATCAATGTTTTTTTGATCTAGTTCATGGTATTTGAGAAATTTGATATTTTATTCACTTTGCTTCATCGGATTTTTTCTATGACGTTGCTCTATCATACATTTTTTTTGTGTGTGCAATAACTTTAATCTTGACAACTACCCAATTCAGTTTTTGTCATCATGTCTCGACAACTATACGAAAAAGGTAAATGTTTTTTTTTGAACTTGATTATCTTGACATATTCCTTTTTATACATGATGACTTGTAACAGGGTGAAATGATCAAGATATTAGGAAGCCACGCTTGTCCACTAAATGACTATATTTGTTAATCATGTTTGTGGCAAACATTGTTGATTTGTCAGAAGAGTTGCGTGATGAGAAATGTACCCGTAAAAGAACCATGCGACGAGAAATTTATCCAGCCAGTTGGCCAATCTCTTAAGTAACTGTTCATCAGTAATGCTTATGAGTGGACAACGTCAACTGGTTGACAAACATCAATTGGCTTGCAGAATCACGAGACTCAAGTTTGTATATGCAAAAGATCCATGCGATGACCTATTTTTCCAACTAGTTGGCCAATCTCTAAAGCAATGATTTATCAGTAGTACTTAAGAATGGACAACGTCAACTGGCTGACAAACGTCAATTGGCTAGAATAATCATTTGACGTAAGATTTGTTCATACAAAATAACCATGCGATGAGCCATTTGTCCAATCAGTTGGCCAATCTCTAAAGCAACTGTTTATCAGTAATACTTAGGAGTGGACAACGTTAATTGACTTACAGAATCACGAGACTCAAGATTTGTATACATAGAATAACCATGCGATGATTTATTTGTCTAGCTAGTTGGCCAATCTCTAAAGTAACTATTTCTCAGTAATGCTTAGGAGTGGACAACGTTAACTAGTTGACAAACGTCTATTGGCTAGAAGAATCACTTGACGTAAAATTTGTTCCCACAAAATACCATGCGACGAGCTATTTGTATAGTCGGTTAGCCAATTTCTAAAGTAACTATTTATCAGTAATGCTTAGGAGTGGACAACGTCAATTGGCTAGAAAAATCATTTGACGTAGGATTTGTTCACGCAGAAGAACTATACGACGAGCTATTTGTCTAGCTAGTTGGCTAATCTCTAAAGCAGTTGTTTATCAATAATGCTTATGAGTGGATAACGTCAACGAGTTGACAAACGTCAATTGGCTTATAGAATCATGAGACTCAAGATTTGTATACGCAGAAGATCCATGCGACGAGTTATTTATCCAGCTAGTTGCCAATCTCTAAAGTAATTATTTATCAGTAATGCTTAGGAGTGGACAACGTCAACTAGTTGACAAATGTCAATTGGGTAGAAGAATCACTTGACACAAAATTTGTTCCTACGGAATACCATGTGACGAGCTATTTGTATAGTCGGTTGGCTAATTTCTAAAGTAACTGTTTATCAATAATACTTAGGAGTGGACAACGTCAGCTGGTTAACAAATGTCAATTGGCTAATCTCTAGCACTATAACATTATTGAGCATGATGATTTTTTTTAATTCTTTTTTTTAATCGTTCACAGTTTTAACTCATGCGGATCAGGAGTATCATGTAGTTTAAACTCGTACAATAATGAGCATTGTCAAACAATTTAAGCTCGTGCCAATGAGCATTATCTAACAATTTAGACTCGTGGTAAGGAGCAACATTCTTTTAAGCATAGTATCTTTTGAGAAATTTATCGTTTATTGGATCAAGACGTAATCCTTCCGGTGTTACAAGAAGGTATGTACCATTAGTGTATACTTCTTTCACTACATGAAGTCCATCCCATTTTGGTTCAAATTTCTTTCCAGAATGGTGTGAGGGGATGATTGGTCATTGTATGGCAAGAACCAAATCGCCAACTTGAAAAGAACATGGTCAAACTTTCTTATTGAATGCACGTGACAGACGGGCTTGGTAATACTCTAGTCGTTGTTGTGCTTCCAATATCTTTTTATCCAACACTTCAAGTTCAGCCAGACGTAACTTGGCATTCTCATCGTAGGTTAGACCTTCTTGGATAGCAATCCTTAGGGAATGTATCTGACATTCCAAAGGGAGAACAACTTCAACTCAATAAACCAATGAGTAAGGCGTGGCTTGCATGGGGGTGCGATACGAGATTCTGTATGCCCATAGTACTTTCTCAATTCGTTCATGCCAATCTTTTTTTGATTTTGAAACAACCTTCTCAAGAAACTTACAAAAAGTTTTATTGAAGGTGTCGGCGAGTCAATTTTCTGCAACGTTGTACATTGTAAAATATCTCTGCTTAATATTAAATTTCATGCAGAATTGATCCATTAACATATTGCTAAAAGATTTCCCATCATCTATCATGATATATCGTGGAATGCTATAATGGAAGACGATATTATTTTTGATGAAGTCGACTATCATTTCTTTCTTGACCTCTCGAAGGGAAACTGTTTCAGCCCACTTAGAAAAGTAATCTGTTGCGGCAAGGATATAAAGATGTTGTCTTGAAGATTTCGAGAGTGGTCCAACGACATCAAGTCCCTACTCGTCAAAAGGCCAAGATGCGATTGTAGTATCCAATGACTCCGATGGTTGACGAATGTAATCCCCATGAAATTGACAAGCTTTACACCTTTTTGTATGGTCTAAAGAATTTTTCACCATAGTAGGCCAGTAAAATCCCATCCTCTTCAGACTGTGATGGAGTTTCGACCCTGATTGATGTGATCCGCACACTCCAGAATGTGCTTATTCTAAATCATCTTGGATTTCATCATCTCCGAGACATCTCATTAAGATATCGTCGAAAGAGCGACGATATAACTTATCGTTGAAATATAAAATTCGAGGTGCCCTACGACGTATTTCAATTTTGTACTTTAGGTCTTCCGGTAGCTTCCCATGCTATAGATAGTTAATAAGTAGCTGTCTCCAATCTTTGACTTTGATTATTTCGATTGCGTTTGCTTCGTAAAACTCATAATTTTCATCTATCAAAGGAGGTAGTACCCACCTATGGCAGATAGGGATACTTATTGTCTCTTCTTCTGACATAGCCAAATTTGTAGCAAGACTAGCTAAAGCGTCAGCCTACTTGTTTTTGACTCTTAGTATATGCTTGATGATGATGTCTTCAAACTGACTTAGAAGTTGTGTAGCATATTGGTGACAATGCACTAACTCATGCTTTCAAACGTCATACTCTGTTGAGAGTTGGTTTAAGACAAGTTGTGAGTCCCCATACACATAGAGTTGGTGTAATTTCATCTCTAACCCGAGTTCTAAACCAATAATCAGAGATCGGTATTCTACTACATTGTTAACCATAGTTTCGTCAAGACAAACGACAATGGCAATACTTTATTTTGAGGGATGATAAAAATTATACCTGCCCCCATTCTATCTTTTCTAGTTGCGTCATCAAAAAATATTCTCCAAGCTAGAAGCACATCAATAAAGAATACTTTTTCGTCAGGAAAGTCATGAGACAATTCCCATTCAGCTGGAATAGGATGATCAGCAAGAAAGTCGCTAATACTTGCCCTTTTACAATCTTTTGAGAGATGTAAATAACTCAAATTCTGATAAGATAAGGGTCCATTTGGTTAGTCTTCTTGACAAGACTGGTCTTATCATGATGTACTTGAACGGATTGGCTCATGCAATGAGTCAGATTGTGTGTGATAACATGTAATACCGTAGTTTCTTTGTAGTAAAGATGAGTACTAAACATGTCTTTTCGATGGGTAAATAATTTACTTCTGCTCCAACAAGAGTTCGACTCAAGTAGTAGAGTGCACCTTCTTTTCCTTCATCATTTTCTTGAGCCAACAATGCTCCTAGTGACATTTCTTACGCACTAATATAGAGAATTAATGACTTTTTAGGAATTGGTGCAGAAAAAATAGGAGGCTTGAGAAGATACTCCTTGATACTTTTCAGAGCATTCTTACAAGTTTCATCCCATTCAAATGATATATCTTTATTCATTAATCGACTGAAGGGATGACAACGCCTAGCTAAATTTGAAATGAATCTACGAATGTAAGCAAGTCGGCCTTGTAGACTTTTGAGTTTATGAATGTTCTTTGGTGTCGGGATCTTTTGGATGGCTTCAATCTTGTTTCGATCGATTTCAATACAGCGATGCTGAACCACGAATCCCAAAAATTTATCCAAGGTAACTTCAAAAACACATTTTAATGGATTTATCTTGAGCTGGTACCGTCGCAATCTGTCGAGGGTGTCACGTAAATATTGTAAGTGATATTCTCTTTTCTTGGACTTTACCACCAAGTCATCAACATAACATTCCACCTTGTTATATAGCATGTCATCAAAGATTTTTTGCATAGCTCACTGGTAAGTGGCACTAGCATTCTTAAGTCCAAAAGGCATGACTTTGTAACAATATATACCTTTTGGGATACGAAAGGCTGTAAGTTCCTCGTCTTTTGGCGACATTCGAATTTGATTGTAACCAGAAGATCCATCAATGAAAGACAAAGTTTCATGTCCTGTAGTCGCATCAACCATAAGTTCTATGATTGAGAGTGAAAAATCATCTTTTGGACATGCATTATTGAAGTCACGAAAATCGACACATACTCGAATATGTCCATTCTTCTTTCTTACTGGAACTATGTTGAAAATTCAGGTTGGATATTTTACTTCTCGGATGAAGCTATCTTCGATCAATTTGTTAACCTTTGCCTCAATTTGTGGCATCAATTTTGGTCGAAAACGACATTGCGCCTATTTTATTGGGTTAACTCTATGTTTGACTGTGAGCTGATGAACAACGATCTTCGGGTCAAGTCTTGGCATTTCTTTGTAAGTCCAAGCAAAGACATCTTTGTATTTATGTAGCAAGTTGAAGTACTTGGCTTTTTCATTCTAATTTAGAAGGGTGCTGACGAACGTGGGTCGTGGTTCTTCAATTGTCCCAAGATTTATTTCTTTCAAGTTGTCAACAGTGGCTTGTCCGTCTTCTTCAAAGATCGGTGGAACATTTTCGAGTTCTTCATCTGATAACGTAGAATCTTCTTCAAGAAATTCCTCAATGGTAATGTGATTTACATAAGAATATCTTCAGAATTGTCTATCCCCGTACTTGGAGCTTGACTTTCACTCTTTTAATTTGTAAGGACAATGGTATGTCGCTTCACAACTAATGCATTTGATATCGAGACTTCTAAAGCTAATTGTCGTTTCATGTGAGATGGAATAGTGGTATGCAAGCCACCACTATCTTTTTGCTCAATATGTTTATTTTTTTGTTTAGGTCGGTATCGTGATTCCTTTGGCATTTTTACTCTAACATTCTGACCGAGTCTAGATAATGCAGATGTACGAGGTTTATGATTTTGTACATTATGAATATCATCTAAAACACCTAATCGATCAAATACTGATGTGGTCGAGATATGGCTACTAATTCGATCAAAGACTGATGTGTGTGGAACTGGTGTTTCTTTAGTAGACTCATTGATGACTTCTACTGTAGTATGTTGTGAAGAAGTTATTTTTGAAATCGCCACAACCCGTTTTTCACAAAATTGTGGATAGGGGTCCTATTACTAAATAGGGGAATTTTAGGGAATAAGGAGTCGCCACCTAGTTTAGGTCTAAGAACCATAAATGACTCTGAAATGGATAAGGTCAGTCCACGGATCAGAGAAATGGGTAAGGGGTCAGGCACCAAATCTACCCGATCGAGATGATCGGTTTCTACTATGATCCAAACTATCCTACGGTCAACGAGTAGAGACTAAAGTCAAGATTATGGTCCAATCATCATCAAATTATATCGAATGTGCTAAACGAATCTCAAGGTCAATATTCCCCAAATATCATATAATTTCTCAAATTCCGCATAAAAATGGAAATATTTGAAAAAATCTTAATTCCAACCTATGCTCTAAAGTCCACATGGCAACATTTCAATTACAAATCCAAATTTGCCAATATTTCCATAATTAATTAACACAAGAATTTATGAAAATTTTCTAAATTAGAAAATCGTGAACATGAAATTTCTAATTTGGTAACTCGTAGAGTATCTAAATTAAAATTTTAAAATTTCCTAAATTGGGAATTTATGAAAATATGAGAATTTCCCAAATTAGAAATAAACTTCTCAAAATAGAAATTTCCCAATAATAAGTTCCAATTGATAAATTTGCCCAAAACAATCTTCTAAAGTAGAAAGGTACATATATGTGACAAATTCTTTAATAGAAAATTACCAAGAAGAAATTCATGAATTAGAAAATTAGTAAGCAATAAATTTTCCAATATAGAAAAATATAAGATTTCTAGATTAAAGAAAATCCCAAATACAAATTTCCTAAAATGGAACTCATGAACATGGATATTCCAAATATGAATGTGAGAGCTTATCAAATTCCAAATATGACTTTCGAAAATAGAACTTTATGGACATAGGTTTTTCCTATCGAAAATCACGACTATGGAATTCCTTAAATCATTGAATTATGCAATAGGTCAAAGTTTACAAATCGACAAGAGATGTGTGCCAAATCATGAATCTTAAAAATATTTATTTCGCACATTCATTGATTTACCAAGTTCATTCTGAAATCATTGTAAATCGTTGCAAAAACACCACACGTTATAATCTACCAATTCGAACAGTTATTATTCCCCACACGCAAAAACCAATTAATCGATTCAAGTCCTCCTAATACTAGAAAATTACGAGAAAAAAACAAATTAAATAAATAAATAAAAATAAGAGACCCGAATCAATCATGACGATTAGGAAAAATTAAAAAAACTAAAAGAAATAAAAAAAATCTCACAATGAAAAAGACTAAACAAGTAAAAACAAAATGGACATTAACGCTAGCCTGATCATAATGAAAAGAAGAAAACCATGTGAAAGAATACCCACGTAGAAGAAGAACAAATCTAAAAATAAAAACTAGATAAAAAATACAGATGAACTTACCTTTGTGTCGGTATGGTTGATGTGTACAATCCCTTCAGATTCAAACCGATGATAACTCGAGAGGAGCAATAAACTAGAATCGAAAATTGTCGTAATATCAATGTTTGAACTGCTATTGATCAATGATTATGGGTTTATTCCTTCAAGTCTGACCTCGATAGCTTGTGAGTATCCATTGAGGAAGATGAAGGCAGTAAAAGGGAATGTAATGTACCTAGTGGCAGCAACGAATTGAAAAGTGCAGATGTTGGAAGTGATGAAGGCAACAAGGTTGGGGCTAAGAGAGGTTGCTGGAGAAGAGGTTGGGTAGCAACATTTTAGGTTTAATAAGGAAGAAGACCAGAACGTTGCATTAAGGTTGGGCGTGAGAGAGATGAGGGAAATGACGATCTATTACGATGGAATTGTTGTAGAAAAAGGCTGAAAACGTTGGAGAGCTTGGCTGAAAAAAAAAAGAGAGAGCAGAGAGAGACCAAAGTGAAGAGGGCTGCTATAAAACGTGAAAAAGGGTTGAGGGCATTGCAGCAAAGTAGGGGCGTGAGAGAGAAGTGAGGAAGATGAGAGTTGCAGGTTCTATGGAGTGTAGCAGTAAGGGGAGGACGTGAAGAGGGGCTGGGCAGCGGGTCTAAACGTCCAAGAGGAGAGAGCTGAAGGAGTAGAGATGAGAGTCCAAAAGAGGAAGAAGAAGACGTCTAGAGAAGAAGAGATGCGAGGGAGGCGTCCGTGAGAGAATGTCCAGTCGTTTTTTTTATGGAGAAGAAGATGACCTTCTCTTCATAGAAATTGAATTTCTCTTTTTGTTTTTCTTTCTAATTTTTTCTTTTACACGTCTTTCCCTCTTTTTTTTCTTTTTTTTAAATTTCTTTTTGGAGAATGATGGTGAGACGATTCTACGCTACTCGTACCACGATGGTGGTCTCTTATTGTTGAGTTATGATTGGTCGATTTAATTTTCATTTTATCGATTGATTAATTTTTTTGTTTTGAGATTTTTTTGGTTGATTACTTTTTTAATTTTAAGTTTTATTAGTTGATTACTTTTTGTTTTGGGTTAATTTGATTTTAATTTTTAATTTGAATTTTAATTGGCCATTAGATTTTATTTGGTCAATTTGATTGGTTAAATGATCTTTAGTTTGTTTTTTCTATTAGATTGCGTTGCTTGATTAAATTTTAATTGTTCGATTTTAATTATAATTGTTTGATTTTAATTTTGATTGTTTAGTTAATTATGTTTTATTTAAATTGTTTAAACTTTTTAATTTTAAATTATTTAATTTTTTAATTTGAATTTTATTTTTAGTTTAGTTTAGATTTTTATCTGGATTTCAATTTTTATTACATTTTCCTAATGATCGGGATCTCTAAGTTGAATTTGGATGTTGAGGGGTATTTCGGTCGTTTTTATGATTTTTTCTAAATTTCTCTATTTTCGTCAGTTTGGATCCCGTTAGACTCGAAATCCCATTATGAGTGCAATGGAGATACTTTCGAGACTTTTTGGAGGTTCGAAATTTATGATTGGTATTTTCATCATTTTTTCGATTTTGGTCCATTTTGGTGAATTTTGGCCTGAAGTTGTTTTAGTGGCAACGTGATTATTTCTAAGTCTCGAGGTCATGTTTTCTTAGCGTAACGAGGTCTCTAAGTTATCCAAATGTGTTGCGTACCTAAGCATACATGCTTGGTAAGTCGAGTGTATGGTGTAACGATCCTAAGCGTGCGTAAATCTATGTCACGTGTCAAGGAAAAAGAATAGAATAAAATTAGAAGACAGGGGAAATTGGAAGGATGTTTTTTTCAAGCTTTTGAGTTCTTTGCGCTCATTATTAGGAATTCACAACAATCGGGTGACGGATCGCCAAGTTAGGCGGATGCAAAAATGGGGTGTCTACAGATGCACCTCTTTGATAGAGGGTGGAAGCAAACTAGATGACAAATCTTTTGGGTAGATAGTGCGACATCCGGATGCCAAGGTCAATGACATGTCATTTTTGCAGCCTAATTTGGTGGTTCGTCGGGATATCCAGATCCTTGAAGGTAAGTTCTCCCTGGACTAAAGATGTCAGATCCTTGAATTTTAAAAAATTCTCATTGACTTATGCAAAAGTGCACGTGTGTGCAATGGCGTGATGCTCACGTAGTCGTTTATTGGATGATTGAGATTAAACACTCATCGACGACAAATATCAAGTCCTAAAGATCTTCTCTCGCTGATGGTGATGATTCAGATTGAAATGCACAAATGCAATGAGAGTAGTCAAATATTATTAAATTTGAGCACGAGATAATCAGAATCAGGTGATGTAGGAGCTTCATTAAATCCTATTTGTAACTTCCTTTTTTAGAATTCGAAAAAAGTTTGAATCTCACTTATTGGACACGGGTTAAGATTAATAGGAACTTAAAAAATCCTATTGAAAATTAGAGTCTCATTTTTCAGACTCAAATTAAGGTTTACAAGAAATTAAACAATCCTGTCAATTCATTCTATGATTCAAACAAAGTTGGAGTCTCGTTTCTTGGACTCTGGCTAAAGTTTACAAAAACTTAAACAATCTTTTTAAAGTTGGAGTCTCGTTTCTCAGACTCGAATTAAGGTTTACAGGAACTTAAACAATCCTGTCAATTCATTCTATGATTCAAACAAAGCTGGAGTCTCGTTTTTCGGACATTGGCTAAGGTTTTCAAAAACTTAAACAATCCTATCGCAGTTGGAGTCTCGCTTATCGGACTCGAACTTACTAAAGTCACGCTTCGCTGGTTAAGATTTGTAGAACTTTAACAATCTTGTTAATTCATTATATGATTCAAAAAAGGTTGGAGTCTCGTTTCTTGGACTCAGACTTGCTGGAGCCACGCTTCTCGGGCTTGGGTTTGCAGGAACTTAAACAATCCTGTTAACTCATTCTACGATTCAAAAAAGTTGGAGTCTCATTTCTTGGACTCGAACTCAATGGAGCCATGCTTTTCGGGCTTGGATCAATTAAGATTCAGTATTATCGAGCTCAACGATTGAGAGATCGGGCCTTTATTGGCTTATTATGCATCTGGATTCATAATTATCATTGGGCTTCGTCGGACTTTTAAGCTTTTGAACAAGATTTTACTTTTTGATCATGGAATCAAGAATGAAAAATTTCAGAGTCAAAGTTATTCTAAAAAATGCCCCTAGTTTCAAGGTTGGCTTATATCTGAAATTTGACTATGAAACTGATAGAATGGATTGCATTTGGAAAGTGGATGAGAAGCTACGGACTCTGATAGACAGAAAGACTGACATTCCTCTAAATGTTCAAGACTCTTAAGATTATCATATATGCAAAAAGGAAGTGATCATTCTCTTTCGAATTTCTTTTTGAAAAATTCTTGAGCTAGGCATTGATAAATATTGGAATATAAGATCTTCCTCTTCAAAGTGGTTAATGATTCTACACTTGCCATTAACAAACACTACTAAAGATCTTTCAATGTTCAAAAGAAAGGCTTCTGAGTTTCTTCGACTTCAACATTATCATTGTCAAACGTGATCTCTCAACTAAAAAATAAATGTTCTGACTTGAATGATTTTTTACATTCTCCAGCTTCTGTGTAAGCTTTTCTTCTGAATTTTCCTTCTCGGTAGGATCTTCCCTTCCATTTGATGATGCCCTAATTTTTACCTAGATTGCTTCATCAGGTTTTCAATCTAATGGGCTTTGTTTTTTTTTTTTTTGAAGATGCCTTGATTTTTACCTAAATCGCCTTTTCAGGTTTTCAACCTAGCAGGCTTGTTTTTTTTTTATTATGCCCTAACTTTTGCCTTAGTCACCTTTTCAGATTTTCAACTTAGCGAGCTTCTTTCTTTTTGATGATCTTGGATACTCAACTCAATAATCTTTGGTTCTCTGGACCTTAACCAAATCAATTAACATTCTGGAGGACTTAGTAGGTGGGCTTAGGACATGGTTTAGAAAGAAAATGTATAAGGTTCAACTTCCCAAAATGCCCCTAGTATGACATTCTCCCTTTTTTACTACTCTTTTGAGTCTCTCCCTTTTCTAATGCCACTAATTAGGCATTTTTTGTCAATTTTTATTCTTCTTTTTTTCAATGCCCCTAGTTTGGCATTATCCCTCTTTTTTTTTATCTTTCAATAGGAGATTTTTTTAGCATTTTCTCTGAGAGAATGTATATTTTAATTTTTGTGGTGACCGGGCCTGAAGTAACTTCTCAGGTTGCCTACGTACCCCAAATCTTCTTTTTTTATTCTCTTGGGATCAAGTCAAAATGTAGTTCATACAAGATTTTCCTCCCAAAAGTTAGTTAGTGTGGTTTAGAAAGAAAATGTTATCGAATTTTTTTTTCTTAAAGCTGCGAGGGGCTAAAGAAGGTTATATTTTTTTTGGTAAGATAAGAGAATAGTTCGACCAAAGAAGGTCTCCTTTAGCGAACATTACTTGATCTGGTCAAGATTTTAGGAACCTGATATCTTGATTGCTTTGTCGAGTAAGATCTTCTTTTGTGAATGAACCGCCTTCAATCTTCTTTTGTAAAATTGAATATGATTGAGTTTTTCGCATTCAACTGTTCACTTTTTCTTGGACTCTGAGAAAATTTTTTATCCTTTATGATGGATCCCTTCTTGCAAATCTTGGCACCTTTGTCGATGGTTTCAACTACTTCATTCTTGATGATCTTTGGCTTTGAAGTTTACTCTCGACAGTAAGTGCCGATCAATTTTGGTGCAATCCGTTTTGATAAAAGGTAAAGTGGTGTTCATATTCAAAATATCATCATAAGACCATGCGAGAACACTGCTAAATTTCTTAAGTGAGTTCATTATTTTCTTATGTTCTTTTGAGGATAATGTAATACCAGTTTGCACTTTTCGAGTGTACTCTTTAATTCCAATATTTATCAAATTCGATTAGTGACCTTTGAGTCATTCCTCGTGTTAGATTTTATGTTCACATTATTATTGCACACATGATAATCAAAAATTTCTTTACTTTATTGGAATAAAAAGACATAGACCTACCAACTTGACTAAAAGTTAAAAATTAATAAATTTTAACATAATGGAACTAACCAACCAAATTTAAAGACTGATGCAACTGACAATTAAGTAAAAATTCAAAATAGGGATATGATTCTGAATGGAAGGACACAGCGCTGGGGTCTATGCCACTTTATATATCTTCACAACAAATGATTTGGGCTTATCTACTCTTGTCACTTCTTCATGTTCTGAATAAAGCTTGTTTGATACTGGATAACCCATTACTTCAATACTCTCTTTATTTTTCAGTTCTGTCACTGTCTCAGGGCAGATGGGCCCATTCTGGCATGATAAGGATGCACTATCAAAACCAATCAAGTGGATAAAAGAAATTGGATCAACTGATTTGGATTTGGATATGGATATTAGGTTCATAGCGGGAGGGGGTTGATTTTGAAAGATAGGCAAATGGTTAGTTTTGACATTAAGCACAATAGGAGCGGGTATGGTAACTTTTCCTTGTTCGATAAGGTCTTGGATAGCATGGTGGAGGGTAATTCACCCATCAAGAACATGGCCGGACGTTTGATGAAATTCATAGAATTGCCCATTGTCCAAGTTTGGAGGGAGAGGGTTAGGCAACAGCTTGGGTTGTAACGGTGTCAATAATCCCCTTTTCATTAGTTTTTGATAAACAACACTAAGGGACATGCCGAGATTGGAGAATTGTCTCCTAGGCTTGGCTTGTGAAGATTGAGTAACTTGAGGAGCTAGGACAAAAGAGGTGTTGGCTACTTGTAAGGAATTTGTACTGGGTTTGAAGTGTTTGGGTTTTGACTCAGACGAGTTGCCAAAGAGTCTTGAAGAGTAGGCATCCTCGACTTGGTTTCCAACTTCAAGAAGGGATTGAAAGGTAAGTATGTATTCAGGCATCAAGTATTTGGCATAGTTTGGAGTGAGATTCCTAAGGATGATCTTGACTTGTTCATTTTCCTAAGGTCGATCTAATAGTTGAGCGGCTTTAGCTCTCCATCAAGCAATGAACTAGGTGAAGGTTTCCCCGGGTTTCTGCTTGATCGTTTCTAAATCTCTTCTTGTGAGTTCAATATCCATATTAAAGGAATATCGACTAATGAACTTTTTCATCAATTCATACTATGTTCTTACCCGAGACGAGTCCAATGACATTAACCAACGTAAAGCAGGACCTGTTCTCTAGAAGAGTTGGGCCATTTGTTCTTCACTCAGACCCTAAGAATGCATGATGCCGACATATATTTTCAAGTGAATCCTAGGGCATCCAGTCCCATCAAATTTCTCCATATCTGGCATTGTGAATTTTTCTGGCAAACGAGCCGCAATATCGTCAGGGTCCTTGATATTCTTCAATGCAGTTTCTACCTGAATTATTCAATGAGCTAATATAGGGTCGATGGGTACTTGATCATCTTCAAAATTTTGGCTGCATTAAACACGGTCTGAGGTTCTACAATCTTATCCTTCATCTTTTCAGTTTTCAGGATCTCAATTTGTGTTTGAACAAAAGTAATAATTTGTGTTTGAAAGGAGTCTAAAATCTGACGGAGGGTTGTTTCATCCATTATACTTGTTTCTTTTTATGGTGAGAATTGATTACTTGTGCTTGACAAAGGTACTCTGGTGAGACGACTTTTCTCATGAACCCAAAGTGGCACAGATGATGGTTTAGAACGCTTAGGAGCAATTATCACCTGATTGGGAGTAAACCAAGATTAACCATTGACTCTTAATCACATGATAAATTTTTTATAAATTAGCCTAAGTCTGATGGAAAATATTGAGTCCAAATGCACTATAAGTTTATAGATACCATAATTTTGAAATAAGTTAATTACGGGTCTACCCCTAGTTGGGGTTGAACCTTGGGTCAGACTAGTTAGTTTGACCACCTAATTACATCTTTTTGGCAAGGATTAAGTTGAGTCTTCAAACCTAAAAACCAATTGGTCCAATCAATTTGATGTTATTCGGTTAGATCCATTTGCCAATTGGGCCAACAGGTTTAATTGGTTCAAATTGATTGGTGCATTTTACCAATTGGGTCGGATCGATATTGCGGGTTTAATTTGAACGGTGTGGATCAGTCTGCCCACTTACCTTTTGGTTAGATTAAATGAAACAACTCGAGAGCACTCATGGTTGATTCGAGTCGTAGCCTAATGGGACCAGCATAAGTTCAAGGTTCTAAGCTCACTATATGATTGAAGCTAGGTTAGGACAAAGCTTAGGTCACTTTAGCCCGAATACTGATATACTATCCTAGTTTTACTTGGTCAAACAGTACGTGGTGCTCCAGTTTGATATACCCGAAGGTACTGTACTGAAGTTGTAGCGTTCACTGTCATCCCCTGTGTCCCGAAAGACCAAGTTAGCTTGGATCCGGTTACGAGAGTTTATAAGGACTTGTCATGATGCAAATATTGATATGCAAGCTCGTAAGTGTGTGCGAAGGGACAAAGTACGCCCGGGGCATTTTCGTTAATATCCAACCATACAAGTCATGTACATACAATCAAATCCCACCACACGAAACAACCAATCACAAGAAACAACCAATCACAAGAATCATCAACCAATTACATCCAATCAATCCCATAAAAAATGGACAAAATCTAACCTAATCTATAAAGTTTCATTTAGTCAACTGGGTTCACTCAAGCAAAATGTCAACCTAAGGATAGTCTTGGATCGGGTCAAGCTTGACCCTAAAATGCCTAGCAGAGTCACCACTGAAATTGTCTCGACCCATTTTTCACAAAATTGTGGATAGGGGTCCGATTGGTAAATGGGAGATTTTTAAGGAATAAGGAGTCGCCATCTAGTTATGGTTTAGGAATCATAAATGACTCCGAAATGGATTGGATCGGTCCACGGATCAGAGAAATGGGTAAGGGGTCAGATACGGGTTTCAGAAGGTGTGGGGCACCGAACCCGTTCGATCGAGATTATCGGTCTCTACTACTATCCAAACTATCCTACGGTCAACGGGTAGAAATTAAAGTCAAGATTATGATCCAATCATCATCACCATCATCATAAAATTATATCGAATGTGCTAAACGAATCTCAAGGTCAATATTTCTCAAATATCATATAATTTCTCAAATTTCGCATAAAAATGAAAATATTTGAAAAACCTTAATTCCAACCTATGCTTCAAAGTCCACATGGCAACATTTCCATTACAAATCCAAATATGCCAATATTTCCATAATTAATTAACACAAGAATTTATTAAAATTTTCTAAATTAGAAAATCGTGAACATGAAATTTCTAATTTAGTAACTCGAAGAATATCTAAATTAAAATTTTGAAATTTCCTAAATTGGGAATTTATGAAAATATAAGAATTTTCCAAATTAGAAATAAACTTTTCAAAATAGAAATTTCCCAATAATAAGTTCCAAATTATAAATTTTCCCAAAACAATCTTCTAAAGTAGAAAGGTACATATATGTGACAAATTCTTTAATGGAAAATTACCAAGAAGAAATTCACGAATTAGAAAATTAGTAAGCAAGAAATTTTTCAATATAGAAAAATATAAGATTTCTAGATTAAAGAAAATCCCAAATACAAATTTCCTAAAATGGAACTCATGAAGATGGATATTCCAAATATGAATGTGAGAGCTTATCAAATTCCAAATATGAATTTCGAAAATAGAACTTTATGGACATAGGTTTTTCCTATCGAAAATCACGACTATGGAATTCCTTAAATCATTGAATTATGCAATAGGTCAAAGTTTACAAATCGACAAGAGATGTGTGCCAAATCATGAATCTTAAAAATATTTATTTCGCACATTCATTGATTTACCAAGTTCATTCTAAAATCATTGTAAATCGTTGCAAAAACACCACACGTTATAATCTACCAATTCGAACAGTTATTATTCCCCACACACAAAAACAAATTAATCGATTCAAGTCTTCCTAATACTAGAACATTATGAGCAAAAGACAAATTAATTAAATAAATAAAAATAAGAGACCCGAATCAATCATGACGATTAGGAAAAACTAAAAAAAACTAAAAGAAATAAAAAAAATCTCACAATGAAAAGGATTAAACAAGTAAAAACAAAAAGGACATTAACGCTAGCCTGATCATATGAAAAGAAGAAAAGCATGTGAAAGAATACCCACATAGAAGATGAAAAAATATAAAAATAAAAACTAGATAAAAAATGCAGATGAACTTACTTTGTGTCGGTATGGTTGATGTGTACAATCCCTTCAGATTCAAATTGATGATAACTTGAGAGGAGCAGTAAACTAGAATCGAAAATTGCCGTAGTATCAACGTTTGAACTGGTATTGGATCAATGATTGTGAGTTTATTCCTTCAAGTCTGACCTCGATAGCTTTTGAGTATCCGTTGAGGAAGATGAAGGTAGTAAAAGGGAACGCAATGGACCTCGTGGTATAGCGAACTGAAGAGTGCAGCTGTTGGAAGTGATGAAGGAAACAAGGTTGGGGCTGAGAGTGGTTGCTGGAGAAGAGTTTGGGCAGCAACGTTGTAGGTTTAATAGGGAAGAAGACCAGAACGTTGCATTAAGGTTGGGTGTGAGACAGATGAGGGGAATGACGGTCTGTTGCGATGGAATTGTTGCAGATGAAGGCTGAAAAAGTTGTAGAGCTTGGCTAAAAAAAGAGAGAGCAGAGAGAGACCAAAGAGAAGATGGCTGCTATAAAATGTGAAAAAGGGTTGAGGATGTTGCAGCAAAGTAGGGGCGTGAGTGAGAAGTGAGGAAGATGAGAGTTGCAGGTTCTATGGAGTGTAGTAGTAAGGGGAGGACGTGAAGAGGGGCTGGGCAGCAAGTCTAAACGCCCAAGAGGAGAGAGCTGAAGGAGTAGAGATGAGAGTCCAAAAGAGGAAAAAGAAGACGTCTAGAGAAGAAGAGATGAGAGGGAGGTGTCCGTGAGAGAATGTCCATCCATTTTTTTTATGGAGAAGAAGATGTCCTTCTCTTTATAGAAATCGAATTTCTCTTTATGTTTTTCTTTTTAATATTTTCTTTTACACGTCTTTCCCTTTTTATTTATTTTTATTTCTTTTTGGAGAATGATGGTGAGACGATTCTACGCTACTCGTACCATGATGGTGGTTTCTTGTTATTGAGTTACGATTGGTCGATTTAATTTTCATTTTATCAATTGATTAATTTTTTTGTTTTGAGATTTTTTTGGTTGATTACTTTTTTAATTTTAAGTTTTATTAGTTGATTAGTTTTTGTTTTGGGTTAGTTTGATTTTAATTTTTAATTTGAATTTTAATTGGCCATTAGATTTTATTTGGTCGATTTGATTGGTTAAATGTCTTTAGTTTGTTTTTTCTATTAGATTGCGTTGCTTGATTATATTATAATTGTTCGATTTTAATTATAATTGTTTGATTTTAATTTTGATTGTTTAGTTAATTATTTTTTATTTGAATTGTTTAGTTCTAATTGGTTAAACTTTTTAATTTAAATTGTTTAATTTTTTAATTTGAATTTTATGTTTAGTTTAGTTTAGATTTTTATCTGGATTTCAATTTTTATTACATTTTCCTAAAGATCGGGATCTCTAAGTTGAATTTAGATGTTGAGGGGCATTTCGATCGTTTTTATGATTTTTTCTAAATTTCTCTGTTTTCGTCGGTTTGGATCCCGTTAGACTCGAAATCCCATTCTGAGTGCAATGGAGGTACTTTCGAGACTTTTCGGAGATCCAAAATTTATGAGGGGTATTTTCATCATTTTTTCGATTTTGGTCCATTTTGGTAAATTTTGGCGTGATGTTTTTTTAGTGGCAACGTGATTATTTCTAAGTCTCGAGGTCATGTTTTCTTAGCGTGACGAGGTCTCTAAATTATCCAAATGCGTTGCGAACCTAAGCGTACATGCTTGCTAAGTCGAGTGTATGGTGTAACGATCCTAAGCGTGCGTAATCCTATGTCACATGTCAATGAGAAAAAATAAAATAAAATTAGAAGACAGGGGGAATTGGAAAAATGTTTCTCTCAAGCTTTTGAGTTCTTTGCGCTCATCATTAGGAATCCACAACAATTGGGTGTCGGATCGTCAAGTCAGACGGATGCAAAAATGGGGTGTTTACAGTTTTCATCTTAGAAATTTTGATTGGAGTCTTTGGTGTATACCTTTGCCCTGCTCGTGTGAATGAAACTTTTTCTCCAGCTCAAATAAGTTTGACTTGTGTCACGATTAAACCATGAATTTGATCAGTTTATGGTAGTTCACCCAATCGCACATGTTCACTTTTCCCATAACTGGCAATTTCGAATAACTTTGAAGTCTTAAGACCGAACCAACTTTTGGAGTTTATTTTTACGAGATTATTTTTATGACTTTTCATAATTGATATAGTTGGGATAACATTTTCCACGGGTGTACTTACTATGTAAGATTTCTGGAAAGGTGTAATCGGAAGGGTTAACTCTTCTTTCAACACCTCCAATTCAACTTTAGAGACAAAAGACTTGGTCTTTGAAGAAATCTCTTCGAAAGGTGATTGTCCTGACTTCTTGATTGCGGTACATAATGAAGCATTGGGATGGACAACACAACTGTAGATGATGCGTCCATCATTGATTGACTCACCTTGGTCCGTTAAATTTTTTATTCTTGTTTTTTTACTTGTTCTTTCTAAAGCTGAGGACTAGAAGAAATCTTCTCGGCATCATTCATAGTATGCTTTTCTTTGTCAGATTTTTGCTTACTAGATGGAGGTACTGAAATTGGAAGTGCTTTTTGAATGATATCACCTCCAAAATAAAATTTTGCATCTATAAAATACGTTTCTGCCTTGTCAAACGGTTGATCTTCGGCTACTACATGTTTCTGCACACCATCTTGGTAATACTTGAAGCGTTGATGTAACGTGGATGGTACTACTCCAGTTTCATGTAGCCACGGTCGACCGAGAAGCAAGTGATAGAAGTTTTACAATCAATCACGTGGAAGAACACCGTTGACTCTAAATCTACGATAGAATGCTTGAGTATTATCATGCCAATACCTCTCTGACCACCCAAGTTGAAGCCTTGAATCATCAACTTACTGCGAGCAAGTTGATCCGACGAGATCCCAACTTGTTTCATGGTACAAATTGGCATGATGTTGATCGCAGAACCACAATCCAATAGAATTCTTGGAACTATATTCTCCCTCACATAACCTGTGACGTAAAAATACCTATTGTGAGGTCGAGACCCCACTTGGAGATCCTCATCAGTGAAGGTAATTGTGGCTATGCACATACTATCTTGTTGTGGATCTATGTTAGGTTGAACTTCTTGTTTTGATTCAGTTGAACTTTGCTTTGAAGTAAGCTGAACTTTTTGGAATTTACTAGAGAAATCTAAGTTGACCTGCAAATTTTTTATTTCTGATGTACTATTGTCTTTCTCAAACCATTGATCTCCATCATTGGAAGTAATAGGATGTTCTTTGGACCTATCATCAATATCATCTTCTAGCACTTCCGCTTCCACTTGATGACATGAAACTGTGCAGACTTCCTTCAAGAGCTTCTTGGGTAAGAATTCTAAAAGAGTAACTGGTATAAGGGGGGATTGCTGAAGGATGTCTTCGAGGTCTACTGGCGAAACTCGGAAAGCCTTCTTCTTTGTTGTTCTTTTTGTTTCTTTGACCTTGCACTTGGTTTTGACTTTCTTCTCTTTCTCTTTGGCTTTGAAATAAAATGTACTGGCACATACGTAGGGTGTCTTTTTCGACGAGTGACAATTATCCACCCTTTGTTATCAACTGAAACAGACTGTGAGATATTTGACCTTGAATTTGAAGTCGATTGAGATTGTTGTCCTTGTTGAGGTGGAGTGGGAAATGTGATGATTTTTCTTTAATTTGGCCTTGCCCCCAACATGGGACATGCCTTTTTAACGTCTGAATGTATGGACATAAGTTGTGGCAGTTTAGGTAAAATTTTAGTGATCTTAGAAGATGGAGTCTGCGTTGCATATTGACTTGCCGAGAGTATTGGATCCAATGATCCAAAGGTGACAGAGGTCATATTGGAAGTAGCAACATTTTCGACATTGTCAAGTTTAATTTTCCCTTGACGTGCTAAATCCATAATTTTCTCTTTGAAGACGAAACATTTTTCAACCGGGTGACTAATCACTCTATGATAACGATAATATTTTGGATCATTGTCGCGACTTGCTTTCTTGGGTCGTTTGGGCACTAGAAGTTCAATGAGTTTTAATTTCAATAACTCTTCGAACATGCCCAATATATCAGCATCAGGAAAAGGGTACTCTTTTGCCTCAAGCTCTTTGAGAGTTTTCCAGGTTTTACCTTTTTTTTTGTGTTGAATCAGCTTGTGGCTGATCTTCTCCTCTTACCTGTGATCTTGACAGGTTTGCTGGTGGTAGTAGACAAGACTTCTTTAGTTTTGAAGGACTTGACATTCTTTTTTGCCTGCCTTCGAGACTCGCTTGGTCGTGGAGTCTGATGCACAGCTATACTCTGCTCCATGTCGTGAGCTCGAGTAACTAGCTCTTTGAAAGTATATGATTTAATTCCTTTCAAGATGTAAAGGAGTTGCCAGTGCATCCCTTGAACACACATCTAGATAGTAGAAGATTAAGAAAGTCATTCCATGTAGTTGAGGGAAAGATTTCTCCAACGCTCAATGTACTCGATGATCGGCTCATCATTCCTTTGTTTGATGGCAGCACGCTCCACCATACTCATCGTTCTTTTAGTACTATAGAAGCGATTGAGGAACACTCTTTCAAGTTGATCCGAACTATCTATCGAGTTGGGTTCTGTAGGCACCCCATTTTTGCATCCACCTGATTAATCAACTCGTCAACCTGATCACAATGATTTCCAATGATGGATGTTATTTCCATTGCTTTATTTTGTTACCAGATATGTTTCAGAAATCCGGATGAGGTATCTCGAACTGACAAAACTTTAGAAACCACGTTACACTAGGAAAATACGATCCAAAAAACATAGAAATCATCATCTTGCAGATCAAAAAGAAGCTTCACGATAAAAATCACTAAAAATGATAAAATTACCAAAATACCCCTAATATCAAAACAACCTTAGAGCCTACGTTACGATTAGAAAACTCATTCAAACACATAAAACAATAAATTGAAACAAAATAAATCATTTCGCCAATTTAACAAAATTATGAAAATGCCCCTCATAAAGTTAATGATCATTTCACACAAAAAACTTCATAAATGACACAAACCAATATTTTCGTTGAATTCCTTACGAAAAATCGATTCTAAAACATCTTGAAACATAAAAGATCGACTTAAAACGGGAAAAGTCCTCTCCGGGGGCAAAACGGTAATTTCACAATTTTCATAATTAAAATTTTCAAAATTAATAAGTAAAATATTAAATAATTAAAGTGAAACATTACTGAAATTAATTTAAAATTTTGAACCAAAGAAATCGATCAATCAGGCTCTCAGGCAAAATTGTTGAGGGTTCGCAAGATATTTCTTTAAGGACCTCTCCATTTGGGGGTCCAAAGAATTAAAGATATAATAGAAGGGGGTTCTCCAAAAAATTAAAGTCAATTAAGTAAGACTAATGTCAAGGTATTAAAGTCAATCAAGTAAGACTAAAGTCAAAATTAAAGTCAATTAAGTAAGACTAAAGTCAAGGTATTAAAGTCAATCAATTAAGACTAAAGTCAAAATCTTAAAGTCAATCAAATAAGACCAAAAGTCAAAACCCTAATAGCGTTCTAATTAAATAATAACTCTATTTAATAGAGTTCTAACTAAAATACAACTCTACCTAAAATAATTCTAATTAAAATACAATTCTACCTAAAATAATTCTAACTAAAATACAACTCTAATTAAAAGAATTATAATCAAACACTAATTCTATCTAAATCAGCCCTTAAAAAAATCTATAAATAGAGGTCCTCACACCTTATTTTCGTATAAAATCATAAACCCTAGGAGAAGTAGGTCAAAAAGTCCCCCTAGCCTCCCATAAACCATAGTTTTAGAGTCCCAACTCCTTACCTAACACCCACACTTCGATTTTAACTTGAAAGACACCTCGAAGCCCTTCAAAAACACCCCAAAATCTATAAAAAAATTCGAAGAACCTAGATCTAAGAAAGAGATACCTTGCCTCGGAGATCAGAAATCAGATCCGGAGACAGAACGAAGCGAGGAATACTATACAAGGAGTTACTCAATCAGATATGAGGAAACGATAAAGTTGTCTTCGGAAAGGTACAATTTCTTAACTTTTTTATTATCTAGGTTTTTTAGCAATGTAATTTATTTGGGAAATTAGTAGAGACCGGCTTTGGCCGGGCGGAGTTGGTGCCTAACACCTTCCAACTCCGTAATTTGATCCCCGGACTCAGTATATTTTAGTAGATTAGTTGATTTTATCCATTTTGAGTCATTAATCGGTTCCTAGACCTTAATAACTAGGTGGTGACTCCTAAACCTCAAAGGTCAAAAGTGGATCTGCGCACCCCGCGGATCGAGGGCGCTTTCAGGTTCCAAGTCAGTGTACCAATTGAACACATTACCGTGAAGGAAACGAACAAATTGTTTCATCATGAAGTCACTGAATGTATCGACGTTGTTGCAAGTTTCGATAAAATGGGTAATGTGTTGCTTTGGATTGTTTTTTGTTTTGAATTGTTGGAATTTCGACGACTGTATCCCGTTGGAAGACGTATTTGTTCGATGTGTTGAGTGTAGGGTTTGGATAGACCAATGAGGACTATGGCATGCCCCCATACTAAGAACGAATGGTGTCAGTAATCATTGCTTGCAGCTGTTGAACAAAAAGTGAGGCAATAGACCCTTGTAGTGGGTCTCGTATAGCTTTACGTGAGCCAGCATAGTCTTCTCGTTTTTCTTCACGCTGAGCAGTGTACGCCTCAGGAGTGAATCTTGGCGGATGCGAAGGTCCAACACTAGATTCATTCTCCTTGTCTTTATGCTCTAAACGACCAACAAGGGTTGTAATCTGGATGTCTTTGTCCTCCATTGCCTTTGTTAATTTGTTGATGGTGTCTGCCATCTGAGCAACTTGTTCATCCATTGTTAGCGCTCCAGCTGTCATCACTGCTCTAATAGAGATGTGAGTTTGCGACGGAGAAGTGACATATAGAGATTTAAACGATCCCTCGCTTGACTTCGAATCAGATCCAGAATTCGATAAGTCATCTTCTACAACGTCAGCCCACGATGTTTTCGTTGTGAGTGCCATTTTTGTGGCACATTTCTTGGAGTGATGCTGGAAAGGCTCCACCAACTTAGATCCACCAGTTTTCGTCATTGTTCGAGTTACATGATGATCACGACTGATAACCTAGGCAGATTCAAGGTTTGAAGAATTGATTTTCTTACCTTTCTTAGCAGTAGCTGATGCGATAGCGTTGAGGTTGTGAGATACCATCGATGCTTTAGTTGATATTTTGTAGTAGACTAAAAGATAAGAGGTTGAAATAGTCCCTCGGACGTGCCAAAAATTTGTAGATAATAAATTTCAACAGATCTACCTCGAGATTCGTGAAATAATATCACAAATAATTTTATTGATTTTTGATGAAAAGGGGATACAGATCTCAGTGTTTCCTCCGATTAATAGTCAAATACAAAAAGATGATGGTGACGTATGTAGCTTTTCTTCTCTCCAAGGTTCGTGCTTTATCGGTTGAGAATGTTGCTTGGGTGATAGCTTTACTTTGTGCTTGATCTTCTGTAGATTTTCTTCTCTTCGGGCTTCGCATTTTATCGATTGAGAATATTTCCTTGGCTTCCAGAGAAGGGCTTTATGCTTGATCTTCTCTTTAGTTAGAGTCCGGATCTTTAAAAAACCTTATTTTGTCTTTAGAAGAGGGTTTAAGAGCTTCTTCTTCTCTAGAGGGAGAGCTTCTATCTTTTAAGAGAAAGTGATCCAGATCCCTTCTCAATGAGAGAGGTCCTTGAATTTATAGACTTAAATGTAATTTAGCTTCCCAATTATACCCCAACTTAAAAAGGCTTAATTGATTTGTTTAAAAGGCTAAATTTGTCCAAATCCAATTTTAAGGATTTTATGGATTATTATTGGGCCAAATTTATTTATTTGGGTATAAGGCCCAATATTTAATATGGATCACTTGGATTTGCTGGATCATGGGCTTTATCTGCGAAAACCAATTTTGATTTGAGGCCCATTAGTAAAATTAGGGATATTTGTTTATAACAATTTGTAAATGCCTCCTTGAAATTTTGATGCCGACACCCATCATTGATGATCTTATGTTAGCCAACAGAATGTCTCAACTAGAAACGACCTTGAATAATATAAAAGGAATCGATGAAATTGCTACAAGTATCAAAGCTTTGAACCTCATCCCTAAGGTTTTTTGCCTAACAATTCGTAATGCCGAAGACGAAGAAGTTCAATGGAGTTGGTTGCGAAAAAACTCACCTCAAGGTGTATGTCACCAACATGCGCACTCTGGGCCTCAATGATAAACAAATGACGTTGCTTTTTTAGCATACCTTAATAGGATTGATGTTGTGATGATTAGTGTCTCAAGATCTTTTTACTATCGGAACATGGAAAAATATGTCAAGGCTATTCCGATATCAATACAAGTATAATATTTAGATTGAGACTTCCCGAAGGAATTTGAAAGCAACAAAGCAAAAAATGGTGAAACATTTATTAATTTCATCAGTTGTTAGAAGATTAAAATTGCACTAATGTGGGATAGACCCTCAAAAAAGGAACAAGTGGCCATAATTAAAAAAGAATCTGACTCAAGGGTATGCCCAACACCTTGTTGCTCAATACCTCCCCAAGTCGGTAGCGAACTTGAGGATGCCTTCACCTTTGGAATCCTTACCAACCTGTAGACACCACATTTTTGCACTCGCCTGATTAATCAACTCGTCAACCCGATCGCAACGGTTCCCAATGATGGATGTTTATTCCATTGCTTCATTTTGTTACCAGATGTGTTTCAGAAATCCGGATGAGGTATCTCGAACTGACAAAACCTTAGAAACCATACTACGCTAGGAAAATACGACCCTAGAAACATAGAAATCATCATCTTGCAGACCCAAAAAGAAGCTTTACGATAAAAATCACTAAAATAAAAAAATTACCAAAATACCCCTAACATCAAAACAACCCTAGAGCCTACGTTACGATTAGGAAAACCTTTTCGAACACATAAACAACAAATCGAAACCAAATAAATCATTTCACTAATTTTAACAGAATTTGACAAAATTACGAAAATGCCCTTCATAAAGTTCATGACCATTTCACACAAAAATTTTAAAAATGACACAAACTAATATTTTCATTGAATTCCTTACGAAAAATCGATTCTAAAACATCATAGAACATTAAAAACTGACTTAAAACGTGAAAAGTCATCTCTGGGGATAAAACGATAATTTCACAATTTTCATAATTAAAAATTTTGAAATTAATAAATAAAAATTAAATAATTAAAGTGAAACATTAATGAAATTAATTTAAAATTTTGAACCAAAGAAATCGATCAATCGGACTCTCAGGCAAAATTGTTGAGGGTTCGTGAGATATTTCTTTAAGGACCCCTCCATTTGGAGGTCCAAAGAATTAAAGATATAATAGAGGGGGGGTTCTCCAAAAATTAAAGTCAATCAAGCAAGACTAAGGTCAAGATATTAAAGTCAATCAAGTGAGACTAAAGTCAAAATTAAAGCCAATTAAGCAAGACTGAAGTCAAAGATATTAAAAGCCAATCAATTAAGACTAAAGTCAAAATATTAAAAGTCAATCAAATAAGATCAAAAGTCAAAACCATAATAGAGTTATAATTAAATAATAACTCAATCTAATAGAGTTCTGACTAAAACACAACTCCACCTAAAACAATTCTAATTAAAACACAACTCTACCTAAAACAAGTCTAATTAAAATACAACTCTAATTAAAAGAATTACAATCAAACACTAATTCTATCTAAATCAACCCCTAAAAAAATCTATAAATAGAGGTCTTCACACCCTATTTTCGTATCAAATCATAAACCCTAATAGAAGTAGGTCAAAAAGTCCCCCAAGCCTCCCATAAACCTCAATTTTGAAGTCCCAACTCCTTACCTAGCACCCATACCTCAATTTTTGCTCAAAAAATACTTAGAAGTCCTTCAAAAACACCCCAAAACCTATAAACAAATCTGAAGAATTCAGGTATAAGAAAGAATACTTTAACTTGGAAATTAGAAATCAGATCCGGTGACAGAACGAAACGAGGAATACTGTACAAGAAGTTATTTTATCAAATCTGAGGGAAAAAAACCATTGCGTTCGAAAAAGGTAAGTATTTTTTTTATTTTTTATTGATTAGGTCTTTTTAGTAATATAGTTCTATTTGGAAATTAGTAGAGACCGGCGTTTGCGGGGCGGGGTTGGTGCTTAACACCTTTCAACTCCGTAATGTGATCCCCGGACTAAATTTCTTATTTTTCGTAGATTAGTTTTTTTTGCCTTTTAGAGTCAATGTTCGGTTCCTAGACCATAATAACTAGGTGGTGACTCCCAAACCTCAAGGGTCAAAAGTGGATCCGTGCACCCCGCGTATCGAGGGCGCTTTCAGTGGCGACTCCACTAGAGATTATTGACAATTAGACTTGAAAAATCCCAAGTATGGGAGCATTGCTAGGATGACCTAATTTTTTTATATTATGTAGTTCAATTTATTTTATTTATTTATTTATTTATTTATTTTTGTGACTTGATTGTGGATGATTTTGGGTATTGCATTTTTTTTTTCAATTAAGGATCACTTTTGATGACCCCTAAATAATGAGAGATTCAAATTGACATATGAAAATGATGGAATTATGAAGGTTGGGATAGCAATGTTAAAATATTTTTATAGAATATTCTAATAAGAATTAAGTCTGAAAACCTCTTAATAAAATGTAGATCTCATCGATTAGATTAATTTAGGATCTGAATTCACTCGATTTCGTTATCGAGAGCCTTGGATATCATCGATGTAAGTTCAATATGTGAATTTGGAATTGTTGTTGAATGAAAGTTGGGACAGCAATGTTAAAACGTTTTTACAGAACATTCTAGTCAGAACTATATCTAGTCATCTATTAATAAAACGTAGATCATATCGAGTAGATGAATTTAGAATATGAATTCACTCAATTTCATTATCAGGAGCCTTAGATATCATCGATGCAAGTTCAATCTGTAAATCTGAAATTATTGCTGAATGAATATTGGGATAGTAATGTTAAAACGTTTTTACAGAATATTCTAATAAGAATTAAGTCTGAGAACCTTTAATAAAATGTATATCTCATCGAGTAGATTAATTTAGAATCTGAATTCACTCGATTTCGTTATCAGGAGCCTTGGATATCATCGATGCAAGTTTAATATGTAAATCTGAAATTTCTGCTGAATGAAGATTGGGACAACAATGTTAAAACGTTTTTACAGAATATTCTATTTAGAATTATGTCTGGGAACCTTTAATAAAATGTAGATCCCATTGAGTAGATGAATTTAGAATCTGAATTCACTCGATTTCGTTATCGGGAGCTTTAGATATCATCGATGCAAGTTCAGATTGTATTTTTCTAATTCACAGAAAATCTAAATTTATCTAGTGTTAACACAGTTAATGTTCTTGAGAGCAAGCTCATTTGGCACTAGGATCTTTCTCTTTGATTTTCTTTTGGGTTGTGTTTCTAGTTTGTTTTTATAATTAAAAAAAAAAAGGTTTATCGCTCCCCATCTCAACAATTGTCATTCTATCATTAATGTAACATCTATTTGAATCTCGATTTATTTTGGATCACTCAAAAGTGATCATTGATTGGACCTTAAAAATTATAAAAATGCCATGATCATTAATTGATTTGTCATGATTTTATTTCATATATATTTTGATGTGCATGCTTTAATCTTGATTTTAATGCTTTGGATATTTATGTTGTATGATCACATTTTCTAATATCCATATTTTAATGGTTTGATCTAGCTTGTGGGCCCACTTGTTTGAAAAAACCCCGAGCACACCCCACCCTGTTTTGCATACACCACATGCACGTTTACTGTTTTGCACACTTACACGTCCTATATAGCCAACGTGGCACTGGTGCATGGCCTGGTCTCTTCGGAGATGCGAAGTCATTCATGAAAATCACAACTCCAGTCACGTTCCTTAGGGTATATCAAACTGGGGCATCAATACTGTCTGATCAGGTGATTCTGAGAGGTATATTGATGCACCCAGGCTGGAGTGACCTGAGCCTTTGACCTATTGTGAGCCACACAGTCATATGTCCCGATTGCCAACGTAGTACTAGTACGTGGTCGGTCCTCTCGTGGGATGCCAAACCATTTATGAAAGTTACAACTCTTGACTCGTACCCATAGGTATGTAAAAGATAATCTAAGTATATCAATTGCACTCCTTGGTCAAAATCGGTGCCTAAGCGAGATCTTACCCCGTTGTACCCTACTGTACGAGGGGGATAGAATATGTCTATTTTAGATGAGAGGTATTTAAGTAGGCCCTTGCTCAGTATTGTGCGCCACCTCTCAACTGGAGATCAAACTGGCTGTTTTTGGCTTCAGAGAAGTGAGTTGAGGTTTTAGATTATAACCTATACGGTATATCAAACCAAGTCACCACGTATCGAGAGGTATATAGGTGTATTTGGGCAATGGTGGCCAGATAAAATACATTGTACGTAGTAAGCTTAGAGTCTAGAAACCTTCCTTGTAGGTCACGACTTGAACTTATCATGGGTGTTCCCGGGTTGTTTATTGAATAGAACCTTGTGAACGATGAATGTATGTGAATGATGAAATCAGAACGCCTGTGAATGATAAGATCAGAATACATGTGAATGATGAGATCAGAGTGTATGATTGTCCTCAAGGATCAAAAATGTTGTTTTTGAAAATTAAAATAGGTGCACCGACCCAATAAAGAATCCATTCTTTTACAATAATGACCCAGTCCATCCCGATCCAATAATCATGGTGGGCTGGGCCATTTAAATTGAAATAGAAATCAAATTTTCAAAGAAGAAAAATGGTTTATGAAGGGAAAGTATTTTCTAGAAAAAGTGTTTTCCAAAATAAGTGTTTTCCAGAAAAAATGTTATTCTCTATAAAATAATATTTTCTAAGAAAAAGTATTTTCCAGAAAATGTTTTTCATAAGAACAAGATTTTCCAAGAGAAAATATTTTCCAAATAACAAACTATTTTTCAGAGAAAAAATATTTTTGAAAAGAAAATGTTTTCCGAAAGAAAAGAAAATGAAGGAAAAATGATTTACAAAAGATCTATTTTTGCATGAATTTTTTTTGAAATATGTGTTTTATCAAAAATCTATTTTTTGCATGGACCTTGTAAAATGATCAAAATATGTTTTTCTAAAAAGAAAATGATTGCAAAAAATAATCAAAATTGTGAAAATTGTTATTCAATAAAAACATTATTTTCAAGAGTACAATAAAATTATTGGATCGGGATGGACTGGGTCATTATTGTAAAATCTCAGGTTAATGGATTGGTGCACAAAATTCAATAAAATCTCAGGGTTCATTTGAAATGTTATCAAGGGGGTGACATTGAAATTGGTTAAATTCACCTTCAAAGAGGTTTAAAGGTTATCATTGTATCTAAGCTCAATCGTCCATCGTCTAGCTAGGATTGTAAATCCGGTCAGTTAGAGTAAACGTCAATATCAAGTCAACAGTCAGAAATGACCTCAAATTTTCTCAACATCATCCAGGTATTCTTTGAAGATCATAGTGCTTCAATCCTACCGGTTGTAAACAATATCTCAGTCCTCAGTCCTAATCAAACTCGTGTGGGTACTTGTCTTGAGTTTTCATGAGTCATTTGGGTTAGCTCGAGTTCTTTTCTCCAACAATGTCATGTCTTCCTTAGATTGAGTCTACTCTTTCCTATTGAGTCAAATTAGTTCGTTGAGTCTATAGAGGTGTCTATCGCCCCTTTTAAATTTGATTGGATAAAAAAAAATTTTGAATACCTCGAGTGCATTAACGAATTAACTACTAATCTAGCTTTAAGGATAGATTTTTCTCCTGAGCAAGAAGACAAGAGTCGGGCTCAAGAAAGCAAAGGTCATTGACCTCGGAACATAAATTAATTCCTAAAGAGATTCAAATAGAAACCATCTTATCTCTAGAGGAACACAAGGGGATAATGAATTTTCTCAGAAATTTCAAAAGACTTGTTCGCGTGGGCCTATGAGGATATGTTAGGTGAAAGCTTGGGTGTTGTCTGACACATATTAGATATTGAATTGATAAAATGAGATCAAAGAAGATCTTACAAAATGTATCAGTGCTAGATTTCTCAACATGGTAGAGTTCCCAGAATAGATTACCATTATCAGATTAATGAAACAGTTGAAGCAGTATTGATTTCTGATAATGGGTCGTACATCAAAGCTTAGGTTATCACTTTGTGTTCAAAGTTCGAGATTCGACATCACATTGTCTCTCTACCGTCCTCAGATTAATGGAAAGGTTGAAGCAGCCAATACAATATCTCAAAATAATCACCAAGGAAATGTGTTAATCACATTAGGATTAGTTAAAGAAGTTACCATTCACACTAGGGGAACATCATATTTCAATATAGTCTTCCACTGGAGCTATTCCCTACTTTCTAGTGTATGATATGGAAGCAATCTTATCAGTTGAAATGTAACTCCCATATCTCAAGGCCTTCAAGGAAAGTCAATTGTCAGAAGTAGATTGGGTTCGTCAACGGTATGAAGAATTAAGTTTGATCGAAGAAAAATGACTAAGAGCTTTGTATCACATAAAAGTTTATCAAAGAAGAGTTGCCCATGCGTTTGACAAAAAGATCAAGGCTCGTCACTTACAAGTCAGGGATTTAGTACTCAAAGAGAATCAAGCACCTATCTTTGACCCTAGAGGGAAGTTCAAACCAAATTGGGGGATCTGTTCATCGTCAATGAAATATTATCCAGAAAAAAATGTCAGACTTCAAGATCATGATGAAATCGAATTACCAGAACTAACCAACCTTGACTAGATCAAACGGTACTACATTTAAGGAGGTCATCTTTGATTGAATCAATTTTCCTGTTATCCAATTCAATATCTCTATTTTCAGCCCCTTGCAGCCTTTTAAAAAAAAATGATGCCTTTTTCTTTCTCAGCCTGTTCACCTAACCTAGGGGAGGGAAAAATTTGAACTATGTTTTGGTCTGATCCCAAAAATTTGGGGTACGTAGGCAACCTGAGAAGTTACTTCAGGCCCGACCACATCACAATAAAAGAATAGATTCCCCGACAAAAAAAAATCAAAAAAGAAAAAAAATTCAAAAGAAAAAGAAATATCATCCAAAATAGGGAAGAAAATTCAAGAAAAAAGTTTAAATGAAATGCCACACAAGGGGCATTTGGGTTTTTGAGCCTCAAAATTCTTTTCATTGTATACCCAGACCTAAGCTTACCTATAAAAGTCCTCCTAAGTACCGTACTAAAAGTCAAGGAAGATAGCAAAGCATGATCAGACAGTAACTCTAGAAGTTCAGAGGAGAAGAAAAAATAATGATGATGCCTGCTAAGTTGAAAACCCGAAAAGGGCGACTTAGGCAAAAAATAAGGCAAGCTCAAAAGGTTGAAAATCTGAAAGGACAACTTTGGCAACAATCAGAGCTAAGAAAAAAAAAAAAAAAGCTCGCTAGATCGGAAACCTGAAAAGGCGATCTAGGCAAAAGCTAGAGCAAACTCGATAGATTGAAAACCTAAAAAGATGATATAGGCAAAAGTTAGAGCAACAAAGAAAAATAGAAAAAAATCCCAAGATGAAAGCTGTCCGAGCTGAAACATCAGAAGTCCGAATAATCAAGTTCAATACTTAGCTTAGACCAGGCATAGACTCAGAAGCCACAAATATCTTGTCTACGATCGATTTGAAAATTCTTACTTCCCCAAGTTAACCAAGGAAGATAAGGGTGAATTCTATGATGAGTCTCAAAAGGATATAATTTTGTTCTCTTGAGCCTGACTCAAAACCTTCAATAAAATTAATCAAAATTAAAAGTTGAGTCTTTATTGCGCTTGTGATAATCAAATATTTCAAACCTTCATACAATGGGCATTTTCTTTCTTCTTTAATGTAACTTTTCCCCTTCATACTAGGGACATTTTTTTTTAAATTTTTGCATGATGTGTTCAATTATTTTCAAGGCCATATTCATTGTCAAACTAGGGGCATTTTATTTTTGAGCAATGTTAAAAGATAATGAGAACCCCAAATTTAAGGTTACCCTCTTGATAACAGTTTTTTGAAAAAACCTTGAGGTTCAAACAAAAGCACTTCGCATCTCACATTTGACTGTGTCCAAAAATCAACTAACAACTCATTAGGAAATATGGCATTCTTTCGTTCCCAGATTCCTTTCCAGATCCAATCATTCTTAGATTCGATCATTTCTCTTTCAGATTTATTCGTTCTCCGATTCATTCTAATCAATCTTTTCCAAATTCATTCATTCTTCCCAAAATTCCTTCATTCCTCTACCAGTTTTGCTCAGTTGTCGTTAAGGATTATTTTGGATTTTGCTCAGTTGACGCCAAGGGTTATCTTGGATTTTGCTCAGATGCCGCTAAGGGTTATCTTGGATTTTGCTCAGTTGCCGCCAAGGGTTAACTTGGATTTTGCTCAGATGCCGCCAAGGGTTATCTTGGATTTTGCTCAGTTGCCGCCAAGGGTTAACTTGGATTTTGCTCAGATGCCGCCAAGGGTTATCTTGGATTTTACTCAGATGCCTCCAAGGGTTATCTTGGATTTTGCTCAGTTGCCGCCAAGGGTTATTTTGGATTTTGCTCAGATGCTGCCAAGGGTTATCTTGGATTTTGCTCAGTTTCTACCAAGGGTTATCTTGGATTTTGCTCAGATGCCGCCAAGGGTTATCTTGGATTTTGCTCAGTCACCGCCAAGGGTTATCTTGGATTTTGCTCAGTTTTCACCAAGGGTTATCTTGGATTTTGCCCAGTTGTTGCCAAGGGTTATCTTGGATTTTGCTCAGATGCCGCCAAGGGTTATCTTGGATTTTGCTCAGATGCCGCTAAGGGTTATCTTGGATTTTGCTCAGTTTCCGCCAAGGGTTATCTTGGATTTTGCTCAGATGCCGCCAAGGGTTATCTTGGATTTTGCTCAATTGCCGCCAAGGGTTATCTTGGATTTTGTTCAGTTTCCACCAAGGGTTATCTTGGATTTTGCTCAGTTGCCACCAAAGGTTATCTTGGATTTTGCTTAGTTGCCGCCAAGGGTTATCTTGGATTTTGCTCAATTTCCACCAAGGGTTATCTTGGATTTTGCTCAGTCGCCACCAAGGGTTATCTTGGATTTTGCTCAGATGCCGCCAAGGGTTGTCTTGGATTTTGCTCAGTTGCCGCCAATGGTATATTTTGGGTTTTGGTCAGTTATCGTCGAGGGTTTTCTCAAAATTATGCTCAGTTTATACTCAATTTATGCTCAGGTTATGCTCAAATTATACCCAGATTTTACTCAATTTCACACAGTGCACACATTTGCACATTTGCACTTTTTAGTCAGGGAGAATTCTTTAAAATTCAAGGATCTGACACTGTCAGTGAGAATTTGTGCTTAAGGACCTGACAACCTTTTAATTCGGGGAGAGCTTTACCCTCAAGGATCCGAACACCCTGAAGAATTGCTAAATCAGGATGCAAAATGAACTGTCACTAGCTTTGGCATTCGGATATCGCACTATCTACCAAAATAGATTTGCTATCTAGTTTGCTTCAACCCTCTGCCAAAGAGGGGTATCTGTAGACACCCTATTTTTGCACTCGCCTGATTAATTAACTCGTCAACCCGATCGCAACGGTTCCCAATGATGGATGTTTATTCCATTGCTTTATTTTATTACCAGATGTGTTTCAGAAATCCGGTTGAGGTATCTCGAACTGACAAAATCTTAGAAACCACGCTACGCTAGGAAAATTCGACCCCAGAAACATAGAAATCATCATCTTGCAGACCCAAAAAGAAGTTTTAAGATAAAAATCACTAAAATGACCAAATTATTTAAATACCCCTAACATCAAAACAACCCTAGAGCCTACATTACGATTAGAAAAATCCTTTCGAACACATAAAACAACAAATAGAAATCAAATAAATCATTTTACTAATTTTAATAGAATTCGACAAAATTACGAAAATGCCCCTCATAAAGTTCATGACCTTTCATACAAAAAATTTTAAAAATGACACAAACTAATATTTCCATTGAATTCCTTACGAAAAATTGATTCTAAAACATTATAGAACATTAAAAATCGACTTAAAACGTGAAAAGTCCTCTCCGGAGGTAAAACGATAATTTCACAATTTTCATAATTAAAAATTTTGAAATTAATACATAAAAATTAAATAATTAAAGTGAAACATTAATGAAATTAATTTAAAATTTTGAACCAAAGAAATCGATCAATCGGGCTCTCAGGCAAAATTGTTGAGTGTTCGTGAGATATTTCTTTAAGGACCCCTCCATTTGGGGGTCCAAAGAATTAAAGATATAATAGAGGGGGGGTTCTCCAAAAATTAAAGTCAATCAAGTAAGACTAAGGTCAAGATATTAAAGTCAATCAAGTGAAACTAAAGTCAAAATTAAAGTCAATCAAGCAAGACTAAAGTCAAAGATATTAAAAGCCAATCAATTAAGACTAAAGTCAAAATATTAAAAGTCAATCAACTAAGACCAAAAGTCAAAATCATAATAGAGTTCTAATTAAATAATAACTCAATCTAATAGAGTTCTGACTAAAACACAACTCCACCTAAAACAATTCTAATTAAAACACAACTCTACCTAAAACAAGTCTAACTAAAACACAATTCTAACTAAAAGAATTACAATCAAACACTAATTCTATCTAAATCAATCCCTAAAAAAAACTATAAATAGAAGTTTTCACACCCTATTTTCGTATCAAATCATAAATCCTAAGAGAAGTAGGTCAAAAAGTCCCCCAAGCCTCCCATAAACCTCAATTTTGAAGCCTCAACTCCTTACCTAACACCTATACCTCAATTTTAGCTCAAAAAAATACCTAGAAGCCCTTCAAAAACACCCCAAAACCCATAAACAAATCTGAAGAATTCAGATATAAGAAAGAGATACTTCAATTTGGAGATTAGAAATCAGATCCGGTGACAGAACGAAGCGAGGAATACTGTACAAGAAGTTGTTCTATCAGATCTGAGGGAAAAAAACCATTGCGTTCGAAAAAGATAAGTATTTTTTTATTTTTTTATTGATTAGGTCTTTTTAGCAATGTAGTTCTATTTGAAAATTAGTAGAGACCGGCGTTTGCTGGGCGGGGTTGGTGCTTAACACCTTCCAATTCCGTAATGTGATCCTCGGACTTAGTTTCTTATTTTTCGTAGATTAGTTTCTTTTTTCTTTTAGAGTCAATGTTCGGTTCCTAGACCATAATAACTAGGTGGCGACTCCAAAACCTCAAGGGTCAAAAGTAGATCCGTGCACCCCGCGGATCGAGGGCGCTTTCACAACCCTTCTAACAATAAACCCAAGAAACGTTTCAACAATTCTAAAACTCTTGTCAATCATGTCTACGTGGTCAATGCATCCGCTATGCCTATCTAATCTATTTTCCAACCTACTAGTCAATCCAGTTCAAGCCAACCTCAAATCCTTCATCAATTCACAAACCTAAGGATGACTCTTATGATAGCCTTTTAGAAACTATTGAAAAAATAACTCATCACTTCCCTACAGCCTTGTCCTCTGCCAAACCCTCTATTGACCTTACACAATCCAAATGTATTTGGTGAGTTCCATAAAAAACCTGGTCATCACATTGATCGTTGCATTATCCTTCACCATGCTATCCAAAATCTCATAGATGTCGAAAGGTCACCATCTAAACTCCTACACAAATAAACGTCACTACCAACCCATTGCCTACATATCAACCCCCCTAGACATTGAACATGGTGTCTGATACCCAATCAATTATAAACCACCTAATTACCTCCTTGTTGGAATTGTTTTTATTGATAATGTCTATACCACCAATTATGAATCATTCGACCTAACTTTGTATGAAATGTATTACATGTCCCCACCCTGTTGTGATAACCCCACCTTCACTAATTACTTCTTGACCCAAATGAACCAACTAGAAACTTTCTCTGTTGCTAATGAAGATTTTTACACATTGACCAAAGAGAATGAGCCCTTTGCCTCTCATGTGATAAAGTCAGGCACATGACTAGAGGAGGGAGAATCTTTAAATCCCTTGAAATTAACATTGACAATCCTATAGCTTTGACTAGACAAGAAACGATAGATCTCGTTAAAGAAGCCATCAAAAAAGATAACACTATCATAAAATAGTTGAAAAATCAAACGCCAACATATCGGTTTGGGGATTGCATGGCCTTAATCACTCAAAAGGAAGTAGTTCTAAAAATACTAAACACAACTCAGATTTCCATTGACACTTCTCTATACCAGCTAGCAAATATAGTAGGGGCAACATATGTGGAAAATATCTTATCATTCTCGAACTTAGAGTTCCCCAAAAAAGGGGCAAGTTGCACAAAACCATTGCACATCATAGTCGACTACAATGGGATGAGGGGTCCCTCTGGTATTAGTCTACAATGGCAGTGTACTGAACGTCTAACCCCCTAAGGACTATTCCTTGCTTTGGGGTTTAAAGTAAATGATCTCAAACCAACCAATCAAGGTGTTAGAGCTTATGAAAATACTAAGAGAAACATATTGAGAACTTTGCATCTTCAATTTCTACAGGCATAGCTAACTTTCTTGTGAAATTTCAAGTCCTGGATATTTAATATTCTTTCAATCTACTATTAGGAAGACTATAGCTACACTAAATCAAGGCTTTACCTTTTACGTTACATCAAAATGTTAAATTTATCAAAGATGGTTTAGTGGTCACCCTCAACAGAGATGTAAAGATTGTGGGAGTCATAAACAATGTGGAAGCCAAGAGTAAGCCATTACTTGAGATTCAACCAAAATAACAGGGGGTAGAGCTTATCGGGTTTGAATTCGAGAAAATCTTCTCAGTTCAATGGGACAAATCTATAAAAGAATACTTCCTCATTGAGAACACCTCCAACTGTTACATGAATAGCGTGTTCAAGAACATGAGGTTCTTCCCTAGCATGGACTTAAGCCTTAGATAACAAGGTATCAAAGTCACACTTGTTGTCCAAGAAGTTGTCGATACATTCAGGTTAAGATACAAATCCATTAAGAAAGATTATGCCCAATATTGGAAAGCATAACTAGACAAAATAAATGCAAAAAGGTAAGGAAACCCTGTTGATTTGATAAAGTTGAAGCCCTATTGAAAGACCTTCAATAGATATTTTGTAAAATTAGGGGAGGACTTCCCTTATTGTGATTTTTCAAAGTCATTCACTGATCACACCATGGGTATTTGTCTGTTAGGGGTTTGAAATTTTCTTTGGGATGAACTAGCCTGAAAAGGAAAAAAACAAAGAGAAGAAGATGAAAACTAGCAAAATACTATAGATTCTCTCAACATTGTTCAGTTGTATCTTGAAGATTATAGTGTCTTAGTTATGACAGTCAGGTATGATACCCCAAATTCAAATTCTGTAATCAAACCCATTGTTGGGTCCTTCTATAATTATCATGTAGTAAGTCATTTACTTTACGTCGAGTTTGGTCTTGTTATGTTTGTTAAGTCAGGCACGTCTGTTGAGTCTATTAAGTCTGCAATGGTGTTTGTTACCCCATCTAAGTTCAATGAAATAGAAGAAATTTTTTATTATCTCGAGCACAAACATTATTTAACTAATAATCAAGCTTTGGAGGGAGAATCTTCTAACGAAGAACCTCCCCCCAAATTAATCAAGTTGCTTGACCAAGAAGATGAACGTCGAGCTCAACCTATAATGGAAGAGACAAGTAATTAATCTTAAAACAAAAGAAGATCCTCAAGAGGTTCGTATTGGTACTACCTTATCCCCCAAGGAACATAAAGATATAGGGAATTTACTTAGAAAATTCAAAGACGTATTTGTGTGGTCTTATGAGAATATGTCAGGGGTAAGTACAAATATTGTTCAACATCGGATTTCATTACATTCAGACGTTCGACCGATTAAATAAAAGCTCAGATGTTTGAAGCCAAATGGAATATCAAAATCAAAGAAAAAGTCATGAAACAGATTAATGCTGGATTTCTAGAAGCGGTATAATACCCTAAATGAATCACTAATGTATTTCCAATTCTTAAAAATGATGGAAAAGTCAGAATGTGTATAGACTTTAGGGATTTGAACAAAGCAAGCTCGAAAAATAACTTTCTTCTACCACACATAAATGTTCTAGTTGACAACACAGCGGAACATACTCTTCCTTTATTTATGAATGGATTTTTAGGATACAATCACATAAAGATAGATCCTCGTGATCTGTAAAAGACATTTTTTATCACATAATTGGGAACATTCTATCATAAGGACATGCCCTTCAATTTGAAGAATACTAAGGCTATTTATTAGAGAGCAGCAACAACTCTATTACATGATATGATCTAAAAAGAAGTCGAAGTCTATGTAGATGACATGATAGTCAAATCCAAATAATCAACTAGCAACGTAGTTGTACTAGAAAATTTTCTCACAAGGATTCAGAAGTATCAATTGTGCATCAATTCACAAAAATGTGTATTAGGAGTTATTTCAAGAAAACTATTTTGGTTTGTTGTCAACCATAGAGAGATTGAAATAGATCCAAAAATCAAAGCTATCCAAGAAATGGCACTTCTCGAGACAGGAAAATAGATTCGAGGGTTCTTGGGTAAGATTTAGTATGTAAGCAAATTCATCGCTCAGTTCACCAATATTTACGAGTTTATTTTCAAGTTTCTCAAGAAAAATGAACCGATGGTTTGGAATGAGTAATGTTAGAAAACTTGTTTAGTATTAGTGTGGGCTACTCAAAGGCTTCAACTATCTCGGATGGATACTCTCAAATATCTCTTCGAGAAGCCAAAATTGACAAGAAGAACCGCACGATGATTATTATTGTTGTCTGAGTTCGACATCACACACGTTACATAAAAATCTATTAAGGGAAAACTTGTGGAAGAATACTTAGTTGATGATTGGTGGTAAAAAGAATCTGGCCTGTTGATTAAGTTCTAGATGAAAATATTTTGAATGTCAAGGAAGAGTCACCAAATCGAATATGAAAATTGTACTTCGATGGGACCACAAATCAGAATGGGTATGGAATAGGGGCAGTGTTATTGTAGCCTGAAGGGTGCCACATACCAATTATTATTAAGTTAACATTCTCAAATACAAATAACACAGTTGAGGCTGCTCTAAATCTGAGTACCATAGAAATTGAAGTATTCGAGGATTCAACATTAGTTATACACCAATATTTGGAAAATTGAAAGATTCGAGACGAGAAATTGAAGTCCTATCCTGAGTATTTACTAAATTTGGTAAGGAAGTTTAAGGCTATTCTATTCCAACATCTATCAAGGGAAGATAATAAATTTGTTGATGTTTTAGCTACCCTTTCATCAATGATCCATCTATTTCCAGGTATGTAATTAAGACCCATCACTGTCAAAGTCAAAGAATAACTAGCTTATTGCCATCAGATCAACATCATTGCCTGACTTTCTAATAGAAAGTGATAATACATAACATTCAAAGAGTTTTGGAAATAGAAGAGTTCATAGAAGAAGCTTTGAAAAATTAATGACAAACCCTATAAGGACTTACATCTTAGTTCATCTTGTACACAGGAAACTTATATAAAAGGTCTTATGATGGAATCCATTTATCATGTGTCAATGAAAATCAAGTAGAGCAGATAATGGTTGAACTATATTCAGGAAATTGTGGACTTCACATGAATGAGAAGATGTTAGCTAAGAGAATTATGAGACAAGGGTGCTATTAGCCAACAATGAAAATAACTTGTCATCACATGGTTAAGACTTTTCATATGTGCCAAATACATACCAATCTCATATATGTACCTCCATCTCAACTAGTTGGTTTGATTTCGCCTTAGCCATTTTCTATCTTAGGAATTGATATAATGGGTAAGGTCATACCTACATTATTAAATGAACACAAATCCATACTAATATACATTGATTACTTTACTAAGTAGGTCGAAGTAGCCTCTTATGTTGGTCATACGATATCCCAAGTTGTGAAGTTCATCCAAACAAATATTATCAATTTATATGGGATACTTTCTAAGTTGATATCTGATAATGGATCACACTTCAAAGTTGAGGTTATTACTTTAAGTTCAAAGTTCAACATCGTGCACCATAAATCATCTTCTTACCATTCTTAGACTAATAGAGCAATCAAAACAGCCAATAAGAATCTCAAGACAATCATCAAGAAGATGTGTTAGTCGCACCGAGATTGGTCAAAAAAGTTACTGTTGGCACTTTGGGCATATCGTACCTTGATATGATTTTTCACAGGGCTACTCCACATTTTCTAGTATATGGTATGGAAGCAGTCTTACCAATCGAAATGGAAAATATGTCTCTCAAGGTCTTGATGGAAAGCTAGTTATCAGAAGTAGATTATGTCCATCATAAGTTCGAAAAATGAAACTTTATCAAAGAAAAATGATTTAGAGCTCTTTATCATGTGCAAGCTTATAAAAAAAGAATCACCTATTTTTTTTTATAGGAAGGTCAAAGTTCGCAACCTACAAGTTGAGGATTTGGTCCTCAAAGAGAATCGAGCACCTATTTTTGACCCTAGAAGGAGGTTCAAACCCAACTAAGGAGGACCTTTCATCATCAACGAGACATTTCCTGAAAGAACCACAAGACTTCAAGACTATGATGGAATTGAAATACTAGAACCAGCAAACCTTAACCAAATAAAGTGATACCACATCTAATATTTATCTGTTTTTAGCCTTTTATTACACAAAATAATGCCGTCTTTTTCTTTCTCAGCTAAATTATTTTCCCTAGAGGAGGAAATGTTCTCAAACTATGTTTTGATCTAATTCCAAAAATCTGAGGTACCTAGGTAACCTGAAAAGTTACTACGGGCCCAACCACATCAAAAATAAAAAATATATATTCTCCATGAATTAAAGAAACAAAATTCTAAAATAAAAAGAAATAGAAAAATAAACAATGTCAAAATAGGAAAGAAAATTCAAAAAATAAAAAATAAAAAATAAAAATGCTACAAAATAGGCATTTTGGTTTTTGAGCCTTAAAATCTAATTTTTTCTAAACCTAGTCCTAAGCCCACCTACGAAAGTCCTCATAATTACTGTACGAGAAGGTCAACCGAAATAGCAAAGCATGATCAAGTAGTAATTTTATAATTCAAAAAATAAAACAAAAAAAGCCCATTAAGCAGGAAAATCAAAATTGTGGCTTAGGTAAAATTAGGTAAGCTCGCGATGTTGAAAATTTGAAAAAATGACCTTGGCAACAGTTATAGTTAAAAAAAAAAAAAAAAAGGCTCGCTAGATTGAAAACTTGAAAAGGCGATCTAGGCAAACATTAGAGAATGCTCGCTAGATTGAAAACTTGAAAGGGTGATTTAGGTAAAAATTAAATTAGTAAAAAGAAAATCTCAGTTTAACCAGATTGAAAACTCAAAAGGGTAACTTGAGACAATGCATCAAAACTCCAAGTAGCGAAAACAAAGCTTCATCCAACTCTAGAGCAAGTGCCTAGCCATTGGCCTTGATCAATACCCAGTTTAAATCAAGCAATGATTTTGAAGTCACAAGTATCTTGCCTATGACTGATCTAAAGATCTTCACTTCCTTAAGTGAACCAAAGGGTGATGTCGTCGTTGTCATCTCATCAGAAATTATATTTTTTTATACTCTCCTTAGCTTGTGGGCAAGTAAGGAATTAGACCAAAGAAAAAATGGGGATGTTACCAAGTTAGGAAGAATGAAGTTAATTAAAGTTACAATTTAAAATCTATTTTTGTATTTTTGTAAAAAAGAAATGGAAAGTAAATATTATTGGAAATTAAAACAATGGAAAGGAGATTATACTAAGAAAATAAAAGAGATAAGGTCATTAGTGATTAGAGTAACCTAGGATTAGCAAATAAAATTTTATTTGAGTTTATCCTTCTTTGTACTCAACCTCAAAGGCTTGGTATAAGCTCTTTTTGTAGTAAGATATGACATGAATCTTTTAGAAACACTATAGTTAGGACTCCTTCACTCACTAATGTGTGAACTCCCTTCCACTAAATATCTAATTTAAGCATGTTCTATCTTGATTTTGTTTAAGCAAAAAATATCTAAGTTAAGTATATGAGGTGTTAGGATTCATCTAAAGCTTTGATCTATTAGAGTTGGATAAAATCTTGAAGTAGATCCTATAAATAACATAAAGAACATAGAAAGACAAAGAAATAATACAAAATTATAGCTTGCTCCTAAGCTTCCTCCTCTCATTAATAAAGGGAGTCTAGCCTATGGTCATTACAAGGATATAAGAAGAAGTAAAAAAAAAAACAACACTTGTTTTCATTGTAACCAAGATAAATTATCTTCTTGATAAATTATAGAAGTCGTTGAAATAAAATCTAACTGCAAAATGAAAATTATAGAAGAAATGCCAAAAGCTTGGGTGGAGAAGAGAGAAGGGCCAAGAATCCAATGACTCTTTCCTAATTGAAAAAATGATCTATTTATAGACTTAAGGTACTCTCGAAGGATCCAAAAATAGTTGCCATCACTCTTGCATATAATCTCACATACAAAGCAAACTAGAGTAATTCTAGGACGATCCAACCAAGGTGAACTACGACACATTGATAGTTGATTGTGCCACATTGATCTAGAAACATCCAGATCTCAATTTCTATCTAGTTGTTTGATTGGACTTCCTAATTGTAGTACACTATTGATTGATTGATTTGGTGTTTGTTTTGATGAGTTGATTATTGACTTGTATAGTGAACACACACGATCAATTTTCTGATATTTATAATTATTTTGCACAATTAAGCCTAATTAACATGGTATAACATGAAATATGATAAATTGAGGCTTATCATACTTATTTATCTAATCTAATAAAATAAGGATGAAAATCGAGATAAATGCCTAGGAAAAATGTGGATAAATCAGTGTTTTGAGACATTGATTACACCCTCAAACTTATCTTTTTCTAGTTCTTTAAAAAATAATTATGCCACTTTAGCAGCCATCTCGATTGTATTTAACAAATGCAGTTAAGTCCTTAAACTGCTAGGTTATCCTTTATGAACTAGTTTGACTCGTGAGGATTTGTAGAGAATATACCCACAAAATTTGAAACAACGTATGAAGTAATAATGGTCAAAATCAAAACTTACATCTAAAAGAACAAGTTTTTTTAAGATTAGTTGGTTATTTAAAAGTAATACTTGGTATGGAGTCTTAACTCTTATTTCTCTATGATCAAATTTAGACTTCAATTGACCTTTTAAGATATAGTGATTATAACTTAGAAACTTTACAGATTCAATTTCTTAGAGTGAGTTTTAACCTTCTAACTAATCTATAATAATTGAATTAGCTGAGATAGTGAGAAGTGTGGATGCTCATTTTATTACTCACGTTTTTATGCTTGATGACTTTCACCCTACTAAAATTCTAAACTTTTGAACTTTTATTCATTTGAATCTTTATTTTTTTTGTTTTAAGGGATCTTTTTATTTTTTCTTATTCTTTTATTTTTTCTTTTTCTTTTCTACTCATTTTTCACTCTTTTTTTTTCTAAAAAAAATAGGCAGCCCTTTACAAGGTACCCAGTCTAAGTTCATCCTAAACTTTTGGTAACCTTCTTAGAAGTAACTATAAACAAAATGTAACTTTACTCTAACTTTTTCCTAAGAGAAACACAAATGGAGACTCTAGATCAAAACTTCTAATCAAAGACTGATTTAGTATTTTTAACTACGTCCTTTAAATATACAAGCTAAAATCTTGAACAAAATACAACAAAGTTACTAAAATATTTTTCAAAAGTTTCAAAATTTTGTGATTTTGATTTTTTGAATAGAAAATAAAAGAAAAGAGGTGGAAATTTGACCCTACACCCCCAAACTTAAACATAATATTGTCCTCAGTATTTTAATATGCATATGCAAAACTAAAATTGATAAAAAAAATGAAGTGGGTTGTATAGCATCTAAAAATGATCTTACAGTCTTGTGATATTAACACAATATCACCTGAGACAGCACACCACTCACCATTGTCGTATTGTCGATTCTATCTGTTGTAATAATCGTGATCACACATTGTATGATTCCAGAAACACCACAAAAAATACTGTGATCATAACTTAGGAAATTGGTTCATAAGCTATGTCGAAAAAGCACACTCCAATATTTTCAACCTGCATTGTGTTAACTAGTACAATATAAAATAATTACGAAAAAGAAAATAATTTTTGAAAAATACTACTAAAAGAAACTTTTTTTGAAACAAAACTGAAAGCACCCTCAATATGCGGGGTGCGAGGATCCACTTTTGACCTTTGAGGTTTGGGAGTCGCCACCTAGTTATTACGGTTTAGGAACCGAACATCGACTCGAAAACGGATAAAAATAACTAATCTACTTATAAAAATACTAAGTCCAGGGATCACGTTACGGGGTTGGAAGGTGTTAGGCACCAATCCCGCCCAGCAAACATCGATCTCTACTAATTCTCAAAAATGATTACATTGCTAAAAAGACCTAAATAATAATAATAAAAAAATAAAAAAATTTACCTTTGCAACGCAATGATTTTGGTCCCTTAAATCTGATAGAACATCTCCTCGTATAGTACTCCTCGCTTTGTTCTGTCACTGAACTCGCTTTAGACCTCCAAGACGAAGTACCTCATTCTTATATCTGAATATTTTTAATTTTTTTTATAGATTTCTAGGTGTTTTTGAGGGGTTTCTATGTGTTTTTTGAGCTAAAATTGGGATATGGATGTTAGGTAAAGAGTTAGGACTTCAAAATTAGGGTTTATGGGAGGCTGGAAAAGCTTTTTGACCTACTTTTCTTAGGATTTATTTTTTGATACGAAAATAGGTTGTAGGGACCCTTATTTATAGATTTTTTTAAAGTGCTTTTAGATAGAGGTAGTGTTTAATTATAATTATTTTAGATAGAGTTAGTGTTTAATTAGAATTATTTTTAAATAAAGTTAGTGTTTAATTAGAATTACATTCGATAGTTTTATAGTTAAATTAGAGTTCGATTAGATAGTTTTAGAGTTTAATTAGGTTTCTTTTAAATAGTTTTAGAGTTTAATTAGAATTCTATTAAATAATTTTGACTTTGGTCTTATTAGATTGATTAAGGTTTTGACTTAAGTCACATTTGATTGACTTTTTAGGATTTTAACTTAAGTCTTACTTAGTTGATTAGATTCTAATTAGGATTTCACTTTACATTAATTAATATTTTAATTATTAATTTCAGAATTTTTAATTATTAAAATTATAAAATTACCATTTTACCCTCGGAGAGGTCTTTTTGTGTTTTAAGTCATTTTTTAATGTTCCAAGATATTTTAAAATCGATTTTTCGTAAGGCATTTAATGGGAATATTGATTTTTGTCATTTATAAATTTTTTTGTGCGAAATGGTTATGGACTTTATGAGGGGTTTTTCGTAATTTTATCGAATTTTGTGAAAATTGGTGAAATGATTTATTTAGTCACGATTTGTTATTTTATGTGTTTGAAAGGGTTTTCCTAAGCGTAGTATAGGCTCTAGGGATGTTTTAGTAATTTGGTTATTTTTAGTGATTTTTATCGTGAATCTTTTTTTGTCTAAAAAATGATGATTTCTATATTTTTTGGGGTTATATTTTCTTAGCGTAGCATGGTTTCTACAGTTTTGTTAGTTCGAGATACCTCATCCGAATTTCTGAAACATACCTAGCAATAAAATATAGCAATGGAATAATCTTCCATCATTGGGAACCGTTACGATCGGATTGACGTGTTGATTAATCAGGCGAATGCAAAAATGAGGTGTCTACAGATGCCCCTCTTTGGTAGAGGGTTGAAGCAAACTAGATAGCAAATCTATTTTGGTAGATAGTGCGATATCCGAATGCCAAAGCTAGTGACAGTTCATTTTGTAGCCAGATTTAGTAATTCGTCGGGGCATTCAGATCCTTAAGGGGAAAACTCTCCCTGAACTAAAAATGTCCGGTCCTCAAGCGCAAGCTCTCACTGACGGTGTCAGATCCTTAAATTTTAAAAAATTATCCCTGACTAATGGAACAAATGTGCACGTGTGTATTTGAGATAAATCTAAGAGGATCTGAGAAAAATTTAAGCAAAAATTGAGCAAAATCTAAACATAACGGAGCATAATTTGAGCATTATCTGAGTATAAATTGAGCATAATATGAGCATATCTGAGCAAAAGTTGAATATCTTACTCTACATACCCTGGGTGAAAAATTAATAAATAATTTTTTTTATGGAAGTCCTACTCTACCTACTCGGGGTGAAAGAGTAATGGACTAATTTTCTGGGAGTCCTATTCTACCTACTCAGGGTGAAAGAGTAATGAACTATTTTTCTGGAAGTTCTACTCTACCTACTCGGGATGAAAGAGTAATGAACTATTTTTCTGGGAGTCCTACTCTACATAATCGGGGTGAAAGAGTAATGAACTATTTTTCTAGAGTTCTACTTTACCTACTCGGGGTGAAAGAGTAATGAACTATTTTTCTGAAGTTCTACTCTACCTACTCGGTGAAAGAGTAATGAACTATCTTAGTAAAATCAAAGAAAAATTCAAGAAAACCCTTGGCGGTATCTGGCTGAGCATAATCCGAAAAAACCCTCAGTGGCAACTGGCTTAGCATAATTCGAGAAAACCGTCGGTAGCAATTGAGCAAAATTCGAGATAACCCTTGGCGATATCTGAGTAAAATCCGAGATAGTCCTCGGCGACAACTGAGCAAAATCCAAGAAAACCTTTGGCGACATTTGAGCAAAATTCGAGATAACCCTCAACGACAACTGAGCAAAATCCAAGAAAACCCTTGGCGGCAACTGAGCAAAATCCGAGATAACCCTCGGCGGTATTTAAGTAAAATTCAAGAAAACCCTTGGCGGCAACTGAGCAAAATCTGAGATAACCCTCGGTGGCAACTGAGTAAAATCCGAGAAAACCCTTGGCAACATCTGAGCAAAATCCAAGAAAACCCTTAGCGACATCTGAGCAAAATCGAAGAAAACCCTTGACGGCAACTGAGCAAAATCCAAGATAACCCTCGGTGGCATCTAAACATAATTCCAAAAAAATCCTCGGTGGCATCTAAGCATAATTCTGAGATAAGCCTCGACGACATCTGAGCAAAATCTAAGATAACCCTTGACGGCATTTGATTGAGTAAAACTTGCTGAGGAATGAATGAATCTTGAGAAGAAAATGAATGAATCTAGAGAAGAATAAATCTGGATGAGATTGAAAATGAATCTGAAAAATAACGATTGAATCGGGGGACGAATGATTAAAAATAAATCTGGAAGACAATGATCGAATCTAGGAATGAATGGATCTAGAAAAGGATTAATGAATCTAGGAACGAAAGAATGTCCTATCTCCTGCTCTAGGTAAATGAGTTATTCTCTGGGCAAAAACCAAAATATGAGATCAGGACCGCTTTTGTTTGACCCTCAAGATTTTTTTTAAGTTTTATGAATTTAAAACTTGAGTTTTTTATTTCTTTGAATCTCAAGGGTTTTCAAAAAATTATTATCAAGAGGGTAACCTTAAGTTTGGGATTCATTTTATCTTTTAGGATTAATATTGCTCAACCTTAAAAATAAAATACCCCTAATTTGACAGGAAACATGGCATTGGAGATAATTGAACACATCATGCAAAAATTTAAAAAAATACCCCTAGTATAAGGGGGGAAAGCTACATATTAGAGAAGAAAGAAAATGCCCCTTGTACAAAGGTTTGAAATATTTGATTACCACAAGTGCAATAAAGATCCAACTTTTAATTTTGATTAATTTTATTGAAGATTTTGAGTCAGGCTCAAGAGAACAAAATATTTCCTTTTGAGACTCATACCTAGTACTTAAGCTGTCAGCACTGATCTGTAAAGTACCCTGTAACACCCATGTGAAACTCATACAATAAGTTATGATTGTACCTTGGTCTTTTCTCAGCTTCTGGGTTTGGTGGCCTTTCATCCAGATATTCTCCCCTAAGTAAGATTGGAAGTAATTCTGATAATGTCATTGGCAATCTAGTAAACACTTGGTTAATCCTGTTGAAAGCGCCCTTGATTCGTGAGGTGCGCAGATCCACTTTTGACCTTTGAGTTTTGGGAGTCGCCTCCTAGTTATTACAGTCTAAGAACCGAATATAGACTCAAAACGGATAGAAACGACTAATCTACTAAAAAATATGGGTTCGGAGATCACGTTACGGGGTTGGAAGGTGTTAAGCACCAACCTCGCCCAGCCAATGTCGGTCTCTACTTATCCCAAATAAAACTACATTGCTAACAAAAAAATCTAGATAAAACAATAAAAGAATCTTACCTTCGAATGCAATGATTCTATTCCCTTAGATTTGATAAAACCGCTCCTTGTACAGTACTCCTCGTTTCGTTCTGTCTCCGGATCAGATTTCTGATCTCGAGGCAAGGTATCTCTTTCTTAGATCTAGATTCTTCGAAATTGTTTACAAATTTTTAAGTGTTTTGGAAGGGCTTCTAGGTGTTTTTCGAGCTAAAGTTGAGGTATGGGTGTTAGGTAAGGAGTTAGGACTTCAAAATTAGGATTTATGGGAGGTTAGGGAAGCTTTTTGACCTACTTCTCTTAAGGTTTATTATTTGATACGAAAATAGGTTGTAAGGACCCCTATTTATAGATTTTTTAAGTGTTTATTTTGATAGAGTTGTTTAATTATAATTCTTTTAGAGAAAGTTATTGTTTATTTAGAATTATTTTAAATAGAGTTGTTATTTAGTTAGAATTCTATCAAATAGAGTTATTATTTAATTAGGATTGTTAAATAGAATTATTATTTAATTAGAACTCTATTAGGGTTCTGACTTTTGGTCTTATTTGATTGACTTTAAGATTTTGACTTTAGTCTTACTTGATTGACTATAATATCTTGACTTTAGTCTTACTAGATTGACTTTAATATCTTGATTTTAGTCTTACTTGATTGACTTTAGTTTTTTGGAGAACCCCCCTCAATTATATCTTTAATTCTTTAGATCCCTAAATGGAGGGGTCCTTGAATAAATATCTTGGCAACCATCAACAATTTTGCCTGATAGCCTGATTGATCGATTTTTTTGTTCAAAATTTTTAAATTAATTTTATTAATGTTTCACTTTACATTATTTAATATTTTATTTATTAATTTCAAAATTTTTAATTATAAAAATTGTAAAATTATCATTTTGCCTTCGGAGAGGACTTTTTGTGTTTCAAGTCGATTTTTGATGTTCTAGGATGTTTTAGAATCATTTTTTTGGAAGGAATTCAATGGAATTATTAGTTTGTGTCATTTATGAAAATTTTTGTGTGGAATGGTCGTGAACTTTATGAGAGGCATTTTCATAATTTTGTCAAATTTTGTTAACATTGGCAAAATGATTTATTTGATTTCGATTTATTATTTTATGTGTTTAAATGGATTTTCCTAAGCCTAACGTAGGCTCTAAAGATATTTTAAGGTTAGGGGTATTTTGGTAATTTGGTTATTTTTTTGTTATTTTTATCGTGAAGCTTCTTTTTGTCTGAAAAATGATGATTTCTAAATTTTTGGGGTTATATTTTCCTAGCGTAGCGTGGTTTCTACAGTTTTGTCAGTTCGAGATACCTTATCCGGATTTTTGAAACATATCTGGTAACAAAATAAAGTATTGGGATAAACATCCATCATTGGGAACCGTTGCGATCGGGTTGACGAGTTGATTAATCAGGTGAATGTAAAAATGGGATATCTACAGATGCCCCTCTTTGGCAGAGGGTTGAAGTAAACTAGATAGTAAATCTATTTTGGTAGATAGTGCGATATCTGAATGCCAAAGCTAGTGACAGTTTATTTTGTAGCTAGATTGAGCAATTCGTTAGGCTGTTCGGATCGTTTAGCGTAAAATTCTCCCCGAACTAAAAGGTTGTCAAGTCATTGAGCGAGAACTCTTATTGGCAGTGTCAGGTCCTTGAATTTTAAAAAATTCTCCTAGACTAATGTAACAACTGTGCAAGTGTGTGCACTTAAAATCTAAAATAAATTTCGAAGAGTTTAAGTTGGAATTGAGTAAAATATGAGCACAAAGTGAATATAAATTGGGCATAAACTGAGCATAACTAAGCATAATCTAAGCATGGACTGAGCATAACTGAGCATAATTCCAAGAAAACCCTCGGCGACATCTAAACATAGTTCCGAGAAAGTCCTCGGTGGTAACTGAGCATAATTCTGAGAAACCCTCAGCGGTAACTGAGCATAATTCTGAGAAAACCCTCGGCAACAATTAAGCATCATTCCGAAAAAGCCATCGGTGGCAACTGAGCATAATTTCGAGAACTTGACGGCATCTGAGTATAGTTCCAAGAAAACCCTCGACGACATCTAAGCATAGTTCCGAGAAAGCCCTCGGCGGCAATTGAGTATAATTTCGAGAAAGCCCTCGACAGCATCTAAGCATAGTTCCGAGAGAACCCTCGACGACAACTGAGCATAATTTCGAGAAAGCCCTCGGCGGCATTTGAACATAGTTTCGAGAAAGCCCTCGGCGGCATCTGAGCATAGTTCTGAGAAAACCCTCGGAGGTAACTGAGCATAATTTCGAGAAAACCCTCGGTGGTAACTGAGCATAATTCCAAGAAAGTCCTCAGCAGCATCTGAGCATAATTTCGAGAAAGTCATCGGCGTCATCTGAGCATAATTCCGAGAAAGCCTTCGGCGACAACTGAGCATAATTCTGAGAAAGCCCTCGGCAGCAATTGAGTATAATTCCGAGAAAGCCCTCAACGGTATCTGAGCATAGTTCCGAGAGAACCCTCGACGGCAACTGAGCATAATTTCGAGAAAGCCCTCGGCGGCATCTGAACATAGTTCCGAGAAAGCCCTCGATGGCATCTGAGTATAGTTCTGAGAAAACCCTCAGAGGTAACTGAGCATAATTTTGAGAAAGCCCTCGGTGGTAACTGAGCATAATTTTGAGAAAGCCCTCGGCTGCATCTGAGCATAATTTCGAGAAAGTCATCGGCGTCATCTAAGCATAATTTCGAGAAAGCCCTCGACGGCAACTGAGCATAATTCCAAGAAAGCCCTCGGCGGCATCTGAGCATAGTTCTAAGAAAACCCTTAGAGGTAACTGAGCATAATTTCGAGAAAACCCTCGGTGGTAACGGAGCATAATTTTGAGAAAGCCCTCGACTGCATCTGAGCATAATTTCGAGAAAGTCATCGGCGTCATCTGAGCATAATTTCGAGAAAGCCCTCGACGACAACTGAGCATAATTCCAAGAAAGCCCTCGACAGCATCTGAGCATAGTTCTAAGAAAACCCTCAGAGGTAACTGAGCATAATTTCGAGAAAACCCTCGGTGGTAACTGAGCATAATTCCTAGAAAGTCCTCGGCAACAACTGAGCATAATTCTGAGAAAATCCTCGACGGTATCTGGCTGAGTAAAACTGAGAATGAAGGAATAAATCTAAGAAAGAACGATTGAAAATGAATCTGGAAAAGAGTGGTTGAATCTGGGAATGAATAGATCTAGGATAAAATGAATGCCCTATCTCCTATGTGAGATCCAAAATACTTTTGCTTGAACCTTAAGGTTTTATTCAAAAATTTTATGAATTTAAAACTTGAGTTTTTATTTCTTTTAAACCTTAAGGATTTTTTGAAAAACTGTTATCAAGAGGGTAACCTTAAGTTTGGGGTTCCCATTATCTTTTAGGATTAACATTGCTAAAAAACAAAATGCCCCTTGTTTGACAACAAACATGACATTGGAGATTATGCAAAAAAATACCCCTAGTATAAAGGAAAAATTATATATTTAAAGGAAAAAGAAAATGCCCCTTGTATGAAGGTTTGAAATATTTGATTACCACAAGCGCAATAAAGATTCAACTTTTAATTTTGATTAATTTTATAGAAGATTTTGAGTCAGGCTCAAAAAAATAAAATATTTCCTTTTGAGACTCATCATAGAATTTACCCTTCTCTCCCTAGGTTCACTTGGAGGAGTAAAAATTTTTAAATTGATCGTAGACAAGATACTAGTGACTTCTAAGTCTGTGTCTAGTTTAAGCTAAGTATTGAACTTGATTACTCGGACTTGTGATGTTTCAGGTTTTCAATCTAGCGAGCTTGCTTTAACTTTTGCCTAGATCACCTTTTCAGATTTTCAATTTAACAAGCTTTCTTTTTTCTTTGCTCTGATGATGTTTGTTTGGATAAACTTTGCAACTTGAAACGCAGTGAGGACAGCATAAGAGGCACCTTCGACCTACTTAGTAAAATAATCGATAGCAACTACAATGTATTTTACCAATAATGTTAATTCCTCAAATTGAGAATGGCCTTGGTGAAGTCAGACCCACTAATTGAGAATGCGGCACATGTATGAGATTTGCATGTATTTGACATTTGTGGTAGGTCTTGACCATGTGATGACAATCTATTTCCATCGTGGGCCAGTGGTACCTTTGTCTCATAATTTTCTTAGCTAACATTTTCCCACTCATATGGGGGCTACATTCTCCTGAATGTAGTTCAACCTGATCTTCATCAACACACGACAAATAAATCCCATCATAATACCTTTTGTATAAACTTTCTGCACACAGGTATAGACACCCCATTTTTGCATCCGCCTGATTAATCAACTTGTCAACCCGATCACAACGGTTCCCAATGATGGATGTTTATTCCAATGATTTACTTTGTTACTAGATATATTTCAGAAATCCGGATGAGGTATCTCGAACTAACAAAACTTTAGAAACCACGCTACGTTAGGAAAATATGACCCCAGAAACATAGAAATCATCTTGCAGACCAAAAATAAGCTTCACGATAAAAATCACTAAAAATGATCAAATTACCAAAATACCCCCAACATCAAAACAATCCTAGAGCTTACGTTACGATTAGGAAAACTCTTTCAAACACATAAAACAACAAATCAAAACTAAATAAATTATTTCGCCAATTTTCACAGAATTTGACAAAATTACGAAAATGCCCCTCATAAAGTTCACAACCATTTCACACACAAAATTTTATAAACGAAACAAACAATTATTTCCATTGAATTCTTTACGAAAAATCGATTCTAAAACATCTTAGAACATTAAAAATCGACTTAAAACGTGAAAAGTCCTCTCTGGGGATAAAACGATAATTTCACAATTTTTATAATTAAAAATTTTAAAATTAATAAATAAAATAGTAAATAATTAAAGTAAAATTTTAATAAAATTAATTTAAAATTTTAAACTAAAAAAATCGATCAATCAGGCTCTCAGGTAAAATTGTTGAGGGTTCGCAAGATATTTCTTTAAGGAACCTTCCATTTGGGTGTCCAAAGAATTAAAGATATAATAGAGGGGGGTTCTCCAAAAAATCAAAGTCAACCAAGCAAGACTAAATTCAAGGTATTAAAGTTAATCTAGTAAGATTAAAGTCAAAATTAAAGTCAATTAAGCAAGACTAAAGTCAAGATATTAAAAGTCAATCAATTAAGACTAAAGTCAAAATCTTAAAGTCAATCAAATAAGACCAAAAGTCAAAATCCTAATAGAGTTTTAATTAAATAATAATTCTATTTAATAGAGTTCTAACTAAAATACAACTCTACCTAAAACAATTCTAATTAAAATACAATTCTACCTAAAATAATTCTAACTAAAACACAACTCTAACTAAAAGAACTCTAATCAAACACTAATTCTATCTAAATCAACTCTTAAAAAAATCTATAAATAGAGGTCCTCACACCCTATTTTTGTATCAAATCATAAACCCTAAAAGAAGTAGGTCAAAAAGCCCCCATAGCCTCCCATAAACCCTAGTTTTGGAGTCCCAACTCCTTACCTAACCCCCTTTCTTCGATTTTAACCTAAAAAATACCTAAAAGCCCTTCAAAAACACCCTAAAACCTATAAAAAACATGAAGAATCTAGATAAAAAAAGAGATACCATGCCTTGGAGATCAGAAATCAAATCCAGAGACAGAACAAAGTAAGGAGTATGGTACAAGGAACAGTTTTTGTCGGATCTGAGGGAATAACGTCTTTGCTATCGGAAAGGTATAATTTCTTACTTTTTTTATTATCTAGGTTTTTAGCAATGTAACTTATTTGAAAAATTAGTAGAGACTGGTTTTGGCCGGGCGGGGTTGGTGCCTAACACCTTCCAATCCTGTAACATGATCCTCGAATTCAATTTTTTTTTCTGTTCTAGATTAGTTCTTTATTTATTTAGAGTCATTGATCGGTTCCTAGACCGTAATAACTAGGTGGCGACTCCCAAACCTCAAGGGTCAAAAGCGGATCCGAGCACCCCACGGATTGAGGGCGCTTTCAGTGGCGACTCCACTGGGGACATTGAGGATCAAACTTGTAAAACCCCAAGTATGGGAGCATTGCTAAAATGACCTGGACTATTTTTATTAGTTAGCATATTTATTTTGTTTTGTTTTTATCCTTCTTTTTTTCATTCAATTATTGATTGTGTTTTTGGATTATGGATATTCTGCTTTTACATATTATTTTTTTTTTATGGTTCATCAAAAGTCATCATTCAGAATGACCCTAAATAATGCGAGATTTCAAAGGAATAATCTTATTGAGGATGGGATAATGATTTTTAGACCATGATTTTTTTTACACATGTGAGTATATTTTGATTAAAAATTTAGGTGTGTTAGGAACATCAACGTTTTTTTATTTGATGGCCGATGTGCGATGTACCCTTTGACAACATTTTTTATTTGTTTCTTTCAATGAAAAAAAAATTAAAAAAAAAATTAACATGCTGTCCATTGGCAACAAGGAAAAAACCCAATAAAAAATTGGTTTTTAAGTTGCAGTCAAGCATTGGTGTGCCTTTAGCAAAAAGTCAATTTTAATCACCAAACCCTTAAGGTGTTTAATGTAATGAGTGGTGTGGCTGTAATAAAAAGAGTATTTCTTATTTAAAACCCCCACTTATTTCAAGGTTTCATCGTCTTCTTCCCAGCACCATCGTTATCAACAAAGAACAACTGGTTTTGGCTCTCCACCCGATCGGTTTAATCTCTCAAACTTGATCAGTCTAAACCTTCCATTCTAATCAGTTTAGGACCGTTAGTAGTGGAAGAAGATTTATGATTTCGTCCAAAGCAGAGACGCAAAGTTTGGAATCGTAAATTCCTCTCGAAACTCAATCGATCTTGAAGGATCTTAATGAAAATCGATGTCTCTTTCGGTTATCGAAGAAAAGTGCAGAGTTTCGCCATTTCAGATCGGTAGAAAACTTTAATTCAAAGGGAATGGCCAGAGTTCGCAATTCTGAGACATAAATCACTGTGTACTGTTCGAATCGAACTCGATCTTGATCGATTTCACTTTTTTTCTTTTATAAACAATTTCGACAGAAATTTCATGTTTTTTTTTCGTTCAGATCATTAGAAAATCCGAATTTTTTTTAAAAGAAAAGTTAAATATCGATTTCTATCTGTTTGGGAGATCAATCTAAAGCTAAGGATCAAATACAACCTTAGAGTTCCCATGATCGCAGGAGATTCCTTTGCGTTTCATTGATATCTCGCTATCGATCTTCGTTGGTTCTTGGACTAGGTTGGTCACCAAGTACCTCAGACAGTAAGGGTAGTGCAGCGATTGTATGTTCAACCACCTTTTTAGCCAAAGAAATTGAGGAGAAATCTTCAATAGATCTTGATTTATATCTGTGACCAGTGTCCCTATGAGTTCCACGACCACAACTCTCTCTCCCTCCCTCTTTGTCTACGTTTTATTTGCCTTTTTCTCTATATTTCTTCGACAATGGCTTTTATTGGCATTTGGTTTGAAACAATATTTTTCTGATTTGTTTTCCTTTGTTTTGTCCATTTGGTGATTTGGTGGGATTTTAGATTGCTCCAATTAATTTTTGTCACTGAGATCAATGGTTTTTAGTGCTGATTCGGAGTATCTGAAGAAAAGGGTTTTGAAAGTGATGTTTTGATTTGTGGGGGGGGGGGGGGCGATTTGAATTTTATGGTCCTTATAGCAATGGTGTCAAGGAGAGTTTTTTATTTTTTTTCCTATCATCACACCAATTCTACTGACAGTACATCACATTTTGATATTTGCTTGATTGCAAACAAGTTGGTTTGGCAATAAAACTTTTGTATTGGCTGTGTTTTAATTAGTAATAGTTTTTTTTTGTTGCTTCTTAAAAAGAAAAAAAAAATCAATTTGGTAATAAAAAAAAGAGCGTTCCTTATCTCAACTAGTATTGTGTTTTCCTCAATTCAATATGCTTTGAAATTTCGAATCATTTTGGGTCGCCCGAAATGATATTTAATTAGACCATAAAAAAAGGGTTGGATTTCGAAAATCAACTATAACGATGAATTTTTTAGATTGGATGCTATGAGATGAGTTAACTCGATGAGTCCATATTTGAATAGGTTATGTGCTAGATTAGGGTGCATGATTTCCCTTTTGATACCCGATTGATATGATGATACCCTTTTGATATCTTGATTGATGGAATCTTAACTCTAACATATTGATTAATTGGTTTTAATTAATTGATTGGTCTTGATTGATTGGTCGATTTTAATTCCTCCTGATTTACATGCCATGACTTTGATCTTGATAATCTTTTGATGATTGTATTCACTATGATTCTGGCCCATTAATGATATGATCTGACTCATGAGCCCATTTATTTGAAAAAAGGCCTCGGGCACACCCCACCCTGTTTTGCACACTTACACGTCCTATATAGCCAACGTGGTATTAGTGCGTGGCCCGGTCTCTTCGGAGATGCGACGTCATTCATGAAAACCACAACTCCAGTCACGTACCTTAGGGTATATCAAACTGGGGGTGTCGATACCATCTGATCAGGTGATTTTGAGAAGTATATTGATGCACCCAGGTTGGACCGACCTGAGCCTTTGACCTATTGTAAGCCACACAGTCACATGTCCCGATTGCCAACGTAGTACTAGCACGTGGTCGGTCCTCTTGTGGGATGCCAAACCATTTATGAAAGCTACAACTCTTGACTCGTACCCGTAGGTATAAAAGATAATCTAAGTATATCAATTGCATTTCTTGATCAAAACCGATGCCTAAACGAGATCTTGCCCCGCTATACCCTATTGTACGAGGGGGATAGAGTACGTCTATTCTAGACGAGAGGTATTTAAGTGGGCCCTTGCTCAGCATTGTACGTCACCTCTCAACTGGAGATCAAACTGGCTGTTATTGACTTCAGATAAGTGAGTTGAGGTTTTAGATTATCACCTATACGGTATATCAAAACAAGTCACGACGTATCTAAAGGTATATAGGTGTGCTTGGGCAAGGGTGGCCAGATAAAAATGCATTGCACTTAGTAAGCTTAGAGTCTAGAAACCTTCCCTGTAGGTCACGACTCGAACTTATCGTGACTGTTCCCGGGTTGTTCATTGAATGAAATCTTATGAGACTTTATGAATGTATGTGAATTATGTGAATGGTGAGATCAGAGTGTATGATTGTCCTCAATGATCAAAAATGTTATTTTTGAAAATTAAAATGGGTACATCGACCCAATAAAGAATCCATTCTTTTACAATAATGACCCAGTCCATCCTAATCCAACAATCATAGTGGGCCGGGCCATTTAAATTGAAAATGGAAATCAAATTTTCAAGAGAAGACAAATAGTTTATAGGAGGAGAGTAATTTCTAGAAAAAGTGTTTTCCAAAAGAAGTGTTCTTTAAAAAAATGTTTTCCAGAAAAAGTGTTGTTCTCTAAAAAAAAATATTTTCTAATAAAAAGTGTTTTCCAGAAAATATTTTCCATAAGAACAAGATTTTCCAAGAGAAAATGCTTTCCAAATAAAAAACTATTTTTCAGAGAAAAAATATTTTCCAGAAGAAAATATTTTCCAATAGAAAAGAAAATGAAAGAAAAATGATTTACAAAAGATCTATTTTTGCATGGAAAATTTTTGAAATATGTTTTTTTGCCAAAAATCTATTTTTTCCATGGACCGTGTAAAATTATCAAAATATGTTTTTCTAAAAAGAAAATGATTGCAAAAAATAATCAGAATTGTGAAAATTGTTATTCAATAAAAACATTATTTTCAAGAGTGCAATAAAATTATTTTCCTTCGGAATAATCATTGAATGGATGAATTGTTTAATGGATTGGTGTACAAAATTCAATAAAATCTCTGGGTTAATTTAAAATGTTATCAAGCGGGTGATACTGAAATTGGTTAAATTCACCTTCAAAGAGGTTTAAGGGTTATCATTGTATCTAAGCTCAATTGTTCACTGTTTTGTTAGGGTTACTAGTCCGGTTAGTTAGAACGACTGTCAATGCCAAATCAATCATTAGAAATCCTTCAGAATATCTCAACATTTCCTAGTTGTTCTTTGAAGATCACAATGCCTCCATCATGTCAGTTGTAAGTAATGTCTCACTCCTCAGTCCTAATCAAGCCCGTTGTGGGTAGTCTTGAGTTTTCATGAGTCATTTGGATTAGTTCGAATCCCTATTTTTTAGCAAGGTCATGTCTTATTTCCGAGTCGACTCTTTTTTCTGTTGAGTCGTAGTTTGTCGAGTCATAGAGGTATTTGTCATCCCCATCTGAATCTGATTGGATAAAGAAAATTTTTGAATACCTCGAGCGCATTAACGAATTAACTAATAATCTAGATTCAAGGATATATTTTTCTCCTGAACAAGAAGATAAGAGTCGAGCTCAAGAAAGCAAAGGTCATTGACCTCGGAACAAAAATAAATTCCTAAAGAGATTCAAATAGAAATCATCCTATCCCTAGAGGAACACAAGGGGATAATGAATTTTCTCAGAAATTTCAAAAGACTTGTTCGCGTGGGCCTATGAGGATATGTTAAGTGCAAGCTTGGGTGTTGTGTGACACAGATTAGATATTCAATTGATAAAATGAGATCAAGGAAGATAGTACAAAATGTATTAGTGCTATATTTCTCAAAATGGTAGAGCTCCCAGAATAGATTATCATTCTCAGATTAATGAAATAGTTGTAGCGGTATTGATCTCTAATAATGACTCGTATATCAAAGCTTTAAGTTATCACTTTGTGTTCAAAGTTCGAGATTCGACATCACATTATCTCTCTACTGTCCCCAGATTAATGGAAAGGTTAAAGCAGCCAATAAAATATTTCAAAACAGTCATCAAGGAAATGTGTCAATCACACCAGGATCAGTTAAAGAAGTTACCATTCACACTAGGGGCATATCGAACTTCAATTCGATCTTCCACTAAAGCTATTCCCTACTTTCTAGTGTATGATATGGAAGCAATCTTACCAATTGAAATGGAAATCCCGTATCTCAAGGCCTTCAAGGAAAGTCAATTGTTAAAAATAAATTGGGTTAGTCAATGGTATTAATCAGAGAAAAACGACTAAAAGCTTTGTACCACTTGCAAGTTTATCAAAGAAGAATCGTCCATGCGTTTGACAAAAAGATCAAGGCCCGTCACTTACAAGTTGGGGATTTCGTACTCAAAGAAAATCAGGGACCTATCTTTGACCCTAGAGGGAAGTTCAAACCAAATTGGAGAGGTCCGTTCATCATCAAGGAAATATTACCAGGAAAAGCTGTCAGACTTCAAAATCATGATGAAATCAAATTATCAGAGTCAACCAACCTTGACCAGATCAAACGGTACTACATTTAAGGAGGTCATCTTTGGCTGAATCAATTTTCCTGCTACCCAGTTCAATATCTCCTTGCTCAGCCCTTTGCAGCATTTTCAAAAAAAAAAAAACTATGCCTTTTTCCTTCTCAGCCCAATCACCTAACCTAGGGGAGGGAAGATTCGAACTACGTTTTGGTCTGATCCCAAAATTCTGGGGTACGTAGGCAACCTGAGAAGTTACTTCAGGCTCGACCACATCAAAATAAAAAAAAAATCTATTTCCCCACACAATAAAAAATCAACAAAAAAATTCAAAAGAAAAGAAAAATATCTTCAAAATGGGGAAGAAAATTTAAGGCAAAGTAAAAGAAATGCCACACAAGGGGCATTCGGGTTTTTAAGCCTTAAAATCCCTTTCTTTTTTATACCCAGTCCTAAGCTTACCTATAAAAGTCCTCATAAGTACCATGTGGAAAAGTCAAGGAGGGTAGCAAAGCATAATCAAATAGTAATTCTAGAAGTTCAGAGGAGAAAAAAAAAGATAAAAAAAAATGATGAAGCCTACTAAGTTGAAAACCTGAAAATGGCGACAAAGGCAAAAATTAAGGCAAGCTCGCAAGGTTGAAAATCTGAAAGGACAACTTTGGCAACAATCAGAGCTAAGAAAAAAGAAAAAGCTCACTAGATCGAAAACCTGAAAAGACGATCTAGGCAAAAGGTAGAGCAAGCTCGATAGATTGAAAACCTGAAAAGGCGATCTAGGCAAAAATTAGAGCAACAAAGAAAAATAGAAGAAAATCCCAAGCTGAGAGCGGTCCGAGCTGAAACATCAGAAGTCCGAATAATCAAGTTCAATACTTAGCTTAAACTAGGCATAGACTCAGAAACCACAAGTATCTTGTCTACAATCGATCTGAAAATTCTTACTTTCCCAAGTGAACCAAGGGAGATAAGGGTGAATTCTATGATGAGTCTCGAAAGGAAATAATTTTGTTCTCTTGAGCCTAACTCAAAACCTTCAATAAAATTAATCAAAATTAAAAGTTGAGTCTTTATTGCACTTGTGGTAATCATATATTTCAAACCTTCATACAAGGGGCATTTTCTTTCTTCTTTAATGTAACTTTTCCCCCTTATACTATGGGAATTTTTTTATTTTTTGCATGATGTGTTCAATTATTTTCAAGGCCATGTTCATTGTCAAACTAGGGGCATTTTATTTTTGAGCAATGTTAATCCTAAAAGATAATGAGAACCCCAAACTTAAGGTTACCCTCTTGATAACAGTTTCTCGAAAAACTCATGAGGTTCAAAAGAAATAAAAACTCAGGTTTTAAATTCATAAAACTTTTTGATAAATCCTTGAGGTTCAAACAAAAGCATTTTGGATCTCACATAGGAGATATGGCACTCTTTCGTTCTCCAGATTCTTTTCCAGATCCAATCATTCTTGGATTCGATCATTTCTCTTCCAGATTCATTATCTTCCAGATTTATTCGTTCTCCAATTCATTATAATCAGTCTTCTCTAAATTCATTTATTATTTCTCAAAATTCCTTCATTCCTCTACCAATTTTGCTTAGTTACCGCCAAGGCTTATCTTGGATTTTTCTCAGTTGCCGCCAAGGGTTAACTTGGATTTTGCTCAGATGCCGTCAAGGGTTATCTTGAATTTTGCTCAGTTGCCGCCAATGATTAACTTGGATTTTGCTCAGTCACCGCCAAGAGTTATTTGGATTTTACTCAGTCGCCGCCAAAGGTTATCTTGGATTTTGCTCAGTTGTCGCCAAGGGTTATCTTGGATTTTGCTCAGATGCCGCCAAGGGCTATCTTGGATTTTTGCTCAGTTGTCGTCAAAGGTTATCTTGGATTTTGCTCAGTTACCGCCAAGGGTTATCTTGGATTTTTCTCAGTTGCCGCCAAGGGTTATCTTGGATTTTGCTCAGTTGCCCCAAAGGTATCTTGGATTTTACTCAGATGCCGCCAATGGCTATCTTGGATTTTGCTCAGTTGTCGATAAGGGTCATCTTGAATTTTGCTTAGTTACCACCGAGGGTTTTCTCGGAATTATGTTCAGTTTATGCTCAGATTATGCTCCGTTTATGCACAATTTATACTCATTTTATGCTGAAATTTTACTTAGTTCCTACTTAAACTCTTTTAAATTTACCACAGATTTTAAGTCACATACTTGCACAGTTGTTACATCAGTCAGGGAGAATTTTTTTTAAAATTCAAGGATCTGACACTGCCAGTGAGAGCTCGCCCTCAAGGACCTAACATTTTTTTAGTTCGGGGAGAGTTTTACCCTCAAGGATCTGAAGACACCGACGAATTGCTAAATCAGGCTGCAAAATGAACTGTCACTAACTTTGGCATTCGGATATCACACTATCTACCAAAATAGATTTGCTATCTAGTTTGCTTCAACCCTCTGCCAAAGAGGGGCTTCTATAGACACCCTATTTTTGCATCCGCCTGATTAATCAACTTGTCAACCCGATCGCAACAGTTCCCAATGATGGATGTTTATCCCAATGCTTTACTTTGTTACGAGATATGTTTCAGAAATCCGGATGAGGTATCTCGAACTAACAAAACCTTAAAAGCCAAGCTACGCTAGGAAAATATGACCTCAGAAACATAGAAATCATCATCTTGCAGACCAAAAAGAAGCTTCACGATAAAAATCACTAAAAATGAATAAATTACCAAAATACCCACAACATCAAAACAATCCTAGAGCCTACGTTATGATTAGAAAAACTCTTTCGAACACATAAAACAACAAATCGGAACTAAATAAATCATTTCGCCAATTTTCATAGAATTTGACAAAATTACGAAAATGCCCCTCATAAAGTTCACAATCATTTCACACAATTTTTTATAAACGACACAAACCAATATTTCCATTGCATTCCTTACGAAAAATCGATTCTAAAATATTTTAGAACATTAAAAATCGACTTAAAACGTGAAAAATCCTCTCTGGGGGCAAAATGGTAATTTCATAATTTTTATAATTAAAATTTTCAAAATTAATAAATAAAATATTAAATAATTAAAGTGAACCATTAATGAAATTAATTTAAAATTTTAAACTAAAAAATTCAATCAATCATGCTCTCAGGCAAAATTGTTGAGGGTTCGCAAGATATTTCTTTAAGGACCCCTCCATTTGGGGGTCCAAAGAATTAAGGATATAATAGAGGGGGGTTCTCCAAAAAATCAAAGTCAACCAAGCAAGACTAAAGTCAAGGTATTAAAGTCAATCAAGTAAGACTAAAGTCAAAATTAAAGTCAATTAAGCAAGACTAAAGTCAAGATATTAAAAGTCAATCAATTAAGACTAAAGTCAAAATTCTAAAGTCAATCAAATAAGACCAAAAGTCAAAATCCTAATAGAGCTCTAATTAAATAATAACTCTATTTAATAGAGTTCTAACTAAAATACAACTCTACCTAAAATAATTCTAATTAAAATACAATTCTACTTAAAATAATTCTAACTAAAATACAACTCTAACTAGAAGAACTCTAATCAAACACTAATTCTATCGAAATCAACTCTTAAAAAAATCTATAAATAGAGGTCCCCACACCCTATTTTCGTATCAAATCATGAACCCTAAGAGAAGTAGGTCAAAAAGCCCCCATAGTCTCCCATAAACCCTAGTTTTGGAGCCCCAACTCCTTACCTAACATCCCTTCTTCGATTTTAGCCTAAAAAACACCTAAAAGCCCTTCAAAAACACCCCAAAACCCATAACAAACTTGAAAAATTCAGATCATGTAGACACCCCATTTTTGCATCCGCCTGATTAATCAACTCGTCAACCCGATCGCAAGGATTCCCAATGATGGATGTGTATTCCATTGCTTTACTTTGTTACCAGATTTGTTTCAGAAATCCAGATGAGGTATCTCGAATTGACAAAACCTTAGAAACCACGCTACGCTAGGAAAATACGACCCTAGAAACCTAGAAATCATCATCTTGCAGACCAAAAAGAAGCTTCACGATAAAAATCACTAAAAAATTGACCAAATTACCAAAATACCCCTAACATCAAAACAACCCTAGAGCCTACGTTACGCTTAGGAAAACTCTCTCGAACACATAAAATAACAAATCGGAACCAAATAGATCATTTCACCAATTTTAACAGAATTTGACAAAATTACGAAAATGCCCCTCATAAAGTTCACAATCATTTCACATAAAAATTTTCATAAAGGATACAAACCAACATTTCCATTGAATTCCTTACGAAAAACTGATTCTAAAACATCCTAGAACATCAAAAACTGACTTAAAACGTGAAAAGTCCTCTCCGGGGGCAAAACGGTAATTTCACAATTTTCATGATAAAAAATTCCGAAATTAATGAATAAAATATGAAATAATTAAATTTAAACATTAATGAAATTAATTTAAAATTTTGAACCTAAAAAATCGATCAATCGGGCTCTCAGGCAAAATTGTTGAGGGTTCGTGGGATATTTCTTTAAGGACCCCTCCATTTGGGGGTCCAAAGAATTAAAGAAATAATGGAAGGGGTTCTCCAAAAAATCAAAGTAAATCAAGCAAGACTAAGGTCAAGGTATTAAAGTCAATCAAGTGAGACTGAAGTCAAAATTAAAGTCAATTAAGCAAGACTGAAGTCAAGATATTAAAAGTCAATCAATTAAGACTGAAGTCAAAACATTAAAAGTCAATCAAATAAGACCAAAAGTCATAATAGAATTCTAATTAAATAATAACTCTATCTAATAGAGTTCTAACTTAAAAATAATTCTACCTAAAACAATTTGAATTAAAACACAATTCTACCTAAAACAATTCTAATTAAAACACAATTCTACCTAAAACAAGTCAAACTAAAACACAACTCTAATTAAAAGATTTCTAATTAAACACTAACTCTATCCAAATCAACCCCTAAAAACATCTATAAATAGAGGTGCTCACACCCTATTTTCGTATCAAATCATAAACCCTAAGAGAAGTAGGTCTAGAAGCTCCCCTAGCCCCCCATAAACCCTAGTTTTGGAGCCCTAACTCCTTAGCTAACATCCCTCCTTCAATTTTAGTCTAGAAAATACCCAAAAGCCTTCTAAAAACATCCCCAAATCCGCAACGAACTTGAAGAGTTCAGATTCAAAAACAAGGAGATACCTTGCCTCGGAGATCCGAAGTCAAATCCGGAAGCAGAACGAAGTAAGGGAGCACGGTACAAGGAGTTCTTTTTGTCAGATCTGAGGGAGTAAAGTCCTTGCATCGAAAAGGTATTATTTTTTATTTTCTATTTTTATCTAGGTTGTAGCAATGTAATCTACTTGAGAATTTAGTAGAGACCGGCTTTGGCCGGGCGGGATTGGTGCCTAACACCTTCCAATCCCGTAACATGATCCCCGAATTCAGTTTTCTTGGTTTTAGATTAGTTTTTATCCGTTTAGAGTCATTGTTCGGTTCCTAGATCGTAATAACTAGGTGGCGACTCCCAAACCACAAGGGTCAAAAGCGGATCCGCGCACCCCGCGGATCGAGGGCACTTTCAGATCAAAAAAGAGATACCTTGCCTCGGAGATCAGAAATCAAATCTAGAGATAAAACGAAGCAAGGAATAAGGTACAAGGAGCAGTTTTTGTCAGATCTGAGGGAACAAGGTCTTTGCTATCGAAAAGGTATAATTTCTTACTTTTTTATTATCTTGGTTTTTAGCAATGTAACTTATTTGGAAAATTAGTATAGACGGTTTTGGCCGGGTGGGGTTGGTGCCTAACACCTTCCAATCCTGTAACATGATCCCCGAATTCAGTTTTTTTCTGTTCTAGATTAGTTCTTTATTCGTTTAGAGTCATTGATCGATTCCTAGACCGTAATAACTAGGTGGAGACTCCCAAACCTCAATGGTCAAAAGTAGATCCGCGCACCCCGCAGATCGAGGGCATTGTCAACAGGATGAATTGAGATGCCAATCTTAGTGTCGTTCCTTCCTCAATGCTTCTTTCGGCAATTCTTATTTTTCCAACACAATTTTTATATCTGTGTACTGGCTTTCCATCAGGTAGTCGAGTAGCAATGCTGATCTGATGGCAATATGTAGGTTTGTCATTGACTTCGACAGTGATCGGCCTCAATTCCATGTCAGGAGGCAAATTGATCATTGAAGATAGAGTGGCTAAAGAGTCAACAAATCTGTTATCTTCCCTTGACAAGTATTGGAACAAGATAGCTTTAAATTTACTCACTAAGTTTAATAGATACTCCCTAGTTTTCCATTCTTCCAACGACTAATGTATGACCAAGGCTGAATCCTCAAAAACTTCAATTTCTATAATGCCCAGGTTCAAAGCAGCTTTGAGCCCCGCGATGCATGCCTCATATTCAGCTGTGTTATTGGTGTTAGAAAAAGCTAACTTAATGGTGATCGAAATGTGGCATCCTTTTGGAGAAAGCAGGACTGCCCCTATTCCATACTCATTCTGATTGGCGGCTCCATCAAAGTATAGCTGCCTAGTTTGATTCTGTGATTCTTCTTCAATATACAAGATATTCTCATCGGGGAATTAATCAACAAGCCTTATTCCTTCTACTACTGGGTGATCTGCCAAGTATTCTGCCACAGCTCTCCCTTTGATAGATTTCTGTGTAACATACGTGATGTCAAACTCGGATAACAATAATAACTATCGTGCGGTTCTCCCTGTCAACGTCGATTTCTCAAAGAGATACTTGAGAGGATCCATCAAAGATAACAAGATAATTGAATGAGATAACATATAATGCCAGAGTCTCTAAGTAGCCCATACTAGTGCTAAGTAAGTTTTTTCTAAGGTCAAATACTTTCGTTTATACTCTAACATTTTTTACTGATGTAATATATAGCCCTTTTTTTACGAGTATCTTTGTCATACTGTGCAAGAATGCATCCCATAGCTTCTTCTGTGACTGACAGATAAGGAAGAAGTGGTTCACCCGGTGTACGTGGAACCAAAATAGGTGGGTTCAAGAGATACTTCTTGACTTGGTCAAAAGCCTTTTGACATTGCTCATTCCAAACTATTAGTTCATTCTTTTTGAGAAGCTTGAAAATAGGTTCGCATACGTTGGTGAGTTGAGCAATAAATATGCTAACATATTGGATTCTACCCAAAAAACCTCGAATTTGCTTTTCAGTCTTAGGCAGTGGCAACTCTTGGATAGCTTTAATCTTCACAGAGTCTACTTCGATCCCTCTTTGACTGACCACAAATCCCAATAATTTTCCAGAAGTTACTCAAAATACGTATTTCTGCTGGTTGAGATGGAGTTGGTACTTTTGAATCCTTGTGAGAAAATTTTCTAACGCAGTAACGTCCTCCAGTTGTTCATTGAATTTGACTATCATATCATCTACATAGACTTCAACTTCCTTGTGTATCAAGTCGTGTATTAAAGTTGTAGCTGCTCTTTGATAAGTGGCTCCAACGTTCTTCAAACCAAAAGGCATAACCTTGTAACAAAAGGTTCCCCACTTTGTGATGAACGACAATTTTTACATATCCCGAGGATCCATTTTTATCTGATTGTACCCCGAAAAATCATCCATGAAGGACAGCAAAGCGTGCCCTGCCGTACTATCTACTAAAACATCTATCTGTGGTAAAGGAAAATTATCTTTTGGGCTTACTTTGTTTAGGTTTCTGAAATCTACACACATTCTGGCTTTTCAATCTTTTTTTGGCACTGGGACGACATTAGCAATCCACTCAGGGTATTCTACTACTTCCAAGAATCCGACATTAATTTATTTCGTAACTTCTTTTTTAATTTTTAGAGTCCATTCCGGTTTCATACGTCGAAGCTTCTGTTTGATTGGTCGAGCATCAGGATATAATGGAATTCGATGCTGAACAATATCTGTGCTTACTCCCGGCATATCTTCATAAGACCAAGCGAACATGTCTTTGAACTTTCTGAGCAAGTCTACTATTCATTTACGTTCATCAGGAGATAAAGTGACCCCAATACGAATTTCTTGAGGACTTTCTTTTGTTCCGAGGTTGATAACCTCTACTTCCTCTATTAGATGTTGAGTCCGACGTTCATCTTCTTGTTCAAGTAATTTGATTATTTCAGGGGGAGGTTCTTCGTCAGAAGACTCTCCCTCCGAAGCCAGATTATTAGTTAAATTATTATTGCGCTCGGGAGAATTAAAAATTTCTTTCATTTCATTAAAAAGAGATGGGGTAACAGGACTCATTGTAGACTTGACAGACTCACTTAACTCAGCAGGAAAAATAGATTCACTAGAAATAACAGACTCAGCAGAAACAACTAATTTACTTGACTCAACAGAAATAAATGACTCATCAAGTATGTCAGACTGAACAGGACTACTAGGACTGATAGACCCAGTCTTGACGTGAAGCAAATGACTAATTACATGATAATTAGAGAGACACCCAACAACAAGTTTGATTACAGACTGAGGATCTGGGATCCCCTTCTCAATCGATAATACTAGGACGTTCTGATCTTCAATGAATAACTGCTCAATATTGAGGGAGTCCAGATTGAACTGCCAGTCTTTAACTTCTTTCTCTTTAGCTTTTGTGCTTGCTTCCTTTTCGGGTCATTCCATGCCAAAGAAGATTTCAAATCCCGGTAGACGAGTACCTGTGATGTGATCAATGAACGGCTCTGGGAACCCACAGTAACGGAAGTCTTCTCCTTCTTTCACGAAATAGCCATTAAGGGTCTTATGATAGGACTTCATTTTAATGAGATCCGTGGTGCACTTTTGCCTTTTTACAATTGCCTTGTCTCACTTTATTTTCCAGTATTGAGCCCAATCATTTGTAGTAGGCTTATATGCTAGTCCGAATGTGCCGATGACTTCTTTAATCACTAGTGCTTCTTTAATACCTTGTTGCTTGCGACCTACGCCCATACCGAGAAAAATTTTCATTTTTTTGAACATATTGGCCATTTTGTAGGTAGAGGTGTTCTCAATAGGAAAATATTCTTTCATGGAATGATCCCATTGAACTGAGAAGATTTTTTCCAATTCAAACCTGCTAAGATCTATCCCTTGTTGTTCTGGCTGAATCTCAAGCAACGACTCATTCTTAGCTTCAGTACTGTTTATAATTCCTACAATTTCAACATTGCCATGGAGAGTAATCACTAGCCCATCCTTGATAAACTTGACCTTCTGGTACTGCGTGGAAGGGATGGCTTTGATCTGGTGTAACCATAGTCTTCCTAACAGTAAATTGAAAGAAGACTGAATATCGATGACCTAAAATTTCACAGGAAATTCAGTTATGCTTGTGGACAATCGAAGGTGCAAAATCTCCAGTACATCCCTCTTGGTGTTATCATAGGCCCTAACCCCTTTATTAGTAGGCTTGAGATCTTCAGCTTTAAATCTGAGACAAGTAGTAGTCTTCAAAGGGCAAACATTCAGTACACTCCCATTATCAATCAAAATCAGATGTACCCTCATCTCATTACAGTCAACTGTAATGGGCAACGGCTTAGTGTGGCTTGCTCCCTCTTTTGGGAGATTTGTGTCTGAGAAGGATAGGATATTCTCTACGTAAGTTGTCCCTACTATACTAGCTAGCTGATCTAGAGAAGTATAAAGGGAGACTTGGGCTGTGTTTAGTACTTTGAGAACAGCCTCCCTATGGGCAGTGGAAGCCATGAGTAAACCCCAAACCAAGATATTAGCTCATGATTTCTTCAACTGCTTGATCACAGAGTTATCTTCTTCGATATTTTTTTTGATAGGATCTTCTCTTACTTTTCTTGTCAAGGTCACGAGGTTCTCAACACAGAGTTCTTGTGGCTAAAAAACTCTTACCCCTCAAGTCATATGTCTAACTTCATCACAGGAGAGGGAGAACGGCTCATCTTCTTCAGTTAACAAGTATGGATCTTCATCTGTCAGAGATACAGGGATTTTTGAATTCATTTGAGCCAACAGGTAACTAGTGAATGTGGGACTACTGTAGCGAGCCGGGGATAAACAACATGTATTATCCAAGGTTAGATCAAATGGTTCATAGTTCATAGTGAAAACCTTATTAGTGAAAGCTATCCTGGCAAGCGGGTAATTAGGCAGTTTGACTTGGATTGGATGGATAAGAGAAACGGGATCGAATAGTAATAGGGTATGGGAAATCATATTCAGGGTTGGTGGAGGTTGATATATAGGTAGTGGATTAGTGGTGATATTTGGTGGGCTAGGGATTGTGACTATTTTGCTGTCAATAAGGTTTTGAATGGCATGGCGCAAGGTGATACATCAATCCGTGTGATGGTCAGAGTTTTGATGGAACTCGCAAAACAAGTTAGAATTGTGTCCAGCTAACAAAAGATTAGGCAAAAGTCGGGGTTGGATAGGGGTAATAAGCCCTTTTTTCATCAATTTGTGAAGAGCTACAGTGAGAATCATCCCTAGATTAGTAAACTGACGCGGAGTTCGAGGTTGACTTGGGTGAACCTGGTTATTAGTCTAGGCTGGGGGTTAAGTTGGGGTAGCTGACGTGTTGGCTATGTAGACATGGTTGGTAATAGGTTTGGGAATATAGGATTTCTTAGATTTGTTATCCGAGGGGTTAGAAAAAATCTCAGAGGCAAAAGCGTCCTCGAGTTGGCTTCCGACTTGTAACAAGGACTCAAAAGTAGGGAGATATTGGGCCACTAGGTACTAAGCATATCCTTGTAAGAAGTTCTTTAGGATAATCGCTACCTGTTCCTTCTCCGAAGGTCTATCCTATATTTAGGTAGCCTTGGCCCTCCAGCAACTAATGAAATCAGTGAATTTCTTCCCATTTTTCTGTTTAGTTGCCTCCAAATCCCTTCTTGAAGTCTCAATCTCGGTACTGTACTTATATTGATGCCAGAAGGCCTTTGACATGTTCTCCCATATACCCACAGTAATTAGATCTTGAGACATCAGCCAACGTTGTGATGATCTTGATAAAGTTCTCTAAAACAATAACGTCATCTGTTCATCGCTGAGCCCCATAGTACGCATGTTAGTAACATACACCTTAAAATGTGTTTTTGCACACCTTGTACCACTAAAATTGTCCATTTTTGGCATTACAAACTTCCCTGGCAGATGAATTATAGGGATACGGTTCAGAGCTTCAATGCCTGTTGCGATTTCATCGATACCCTTTATACTCTTCATAGTTGATTCTAATTGAGACATTATGTTAGTTAACACCAGATTTTCATCAACATACTCTTTGTATCCGTCGAGTTCGAAGACTTTACATGGATGTTTCTCTTCTATTTTCTTTCCTTTTGGGTCATCTAGGGGATTGCCCATTGATTCCGAGGTCTGTTATAACACTTCCACTTTTCCTTTTATACTATTGATATCATTGGCAAAAGCTGGCAAGATCTTACGGATCTCTGTGAGCTCAAATTCTGAAGCCACCTCTGCTTGTTGACTTGGTACTATAGCTCGTTCTAACTGACTGGACTTACAACTCCAACTAGGAGGTTGACGCTTGAGTTTAGGTGAATTGATAATCCTATATGACCCCATCAAAGGTAAATTTAATCAGTTCCAGTATTACTCCCTTGATAACATTTTAAGGAATCATTTTATTGAGGTTTGTGTACCAATCCATTAATTAATCCATTCACGCAATGATCATTCAAAAGAGAAATAAATATTTATTCAAAAGAAAAATAGCTTTATTGAAAATGATTGACAAATAAATGTTCTTATTAAAACATCTTTCACCAAATTTGATTTGAATTATTTTTTACATGGACGCTTGGTTTTGTCTCGATGCTCATCAGGATTGCTGTTAGGTTTGACCCTTTTGGCTATAACAACTAGCTCTTTGAATTCTACTGGTCTGTCTGGATTTCCTAAGGTGCGTTTGTTCCAAGCTTTTTCAATGAGATGCACTAACTTTTCAGTCAACGACTCGGGAGGAAAGAAAGCTTTGGGTTAAGGCAAAGAGGACTCTATAGGTACTTCGTACTATTCTAGGATCAAATTAGTATGGTAAAAATATGTTTCTTTTAAACCAATTAGGCGAACATAATGGGTTCCTTTGGTTCCTAGAACAGGGGGATCAGTCATCCACCAGGGACATCTTAAACTGATATGATGGGTAAGGCGAGAGTCTAACCATTTACTCCAAGCCTTGATTGAGTTGTGATGCACTAATAGGTTTCTTTTGGAAAAATGTTCTGGCCCATACTCGAGGTTTGAAAAGACATCTACAAGTTTGAGACGATCACATAGCCACATATAGAGTAAGTAGGGCCTTCTTTTGAAGCTTTCTTGCTTACCATTCTTCATGGCATCTAGACCTGAGAAAGTTTCAGCTAGGATAAAAGGTACTGGTTTGTCTTTCTTTGAAAGTTGAAAGGCTATATCTATAAAGGACTCAGGGATAGTTTGATCATCACTTTTAGAGGTCAGCATGTATTGGGCTAGGATTCCTATGCACAATCGATAGTCTCTAGTGGCTCGTCAGGCTTCTGGTTTTATATTGACAGGATGACTGCGGGAGCGATATGGGCCCAATAAGGGTACTAAGTCTAATCTCTCATTATGGACTAGGGCCTTGACTTCTTCCTTAGAAATATTCAGTCCTGTGGCGAGGTCGCCAAAATTTCATGTCTTCAATGAGGGCCTAACTAGAAGTCCTGAAGTGGATATCCCCATAACGCCACAAAAATCCTCGTGAGTGGGGCCCAAGTGCATATGCCCAATATGGAATATGTGAAGGTAGGGGTTCCAGCGCTTAGCCATAGCACGTAAGAGGTTCTAGTCTATCTTAAACTCGTGGAAGTAGAGCACTTCTCAACATGAATCTTCCAAAATTGATCTTCTCTGCAGGGTGCATCCCTATGACGGTTGTTTTGACTAATTGATCGATTGGGTTATCGTCTAGCATCCTGGTTTGACACAAAAGGGTATTTTAGTACACTTCCAAAGTCCATGTAAAATTACTTTTTCTTTTGAAAAAATCTTGTTCTTATGAAAAACATTTTCTGGAAAACACTTTTTCTTAGAACATTTTTTTTAGAGAACACTTCCTTTGGAAAATACTTTTTTATTTTTTTGGAAAATATTTTCCCTTTGTAAACCATTTTTCTTCTTTGAAAATTTGATTTTCATTTTGATTTAAATGGCCCGACCCATCATGATTGTCGAATCGAGATGGACTGGGTCATTATTGCAAAAAAATGGATTCTTTATTGGGTTGGTGCACCCATTTTAATATTTAAAAACAATTTTTTTGATTTTAGAGGACAATCATACACTTTGATCTCATCATTTACATACATTAATCAATCACAAAGCCATCATTCAATGAACAACCCGGGAACACCCACGATAAATTCGAGTTGTGACCTACAGGGAAGGTTTCTAGACTCTAAGCTTACTACGTGCAATGCATTTTTATCTGGCCACCCTTGCCCAAGTACACCTATATACCTCTCGAGCGTACCCAATCAGACGGTACGTGGTGACTTGGTTTGATATACCGTATAGGTGATAATCTAAAACTCCAACTCACTTCTCCGAAGTCAAAAATAGCCAGTTTGATCTCTAGTTGAGAGGTGGGGCACGATGCTGAACAAAGACCCATTTAAATACTTCTTGTCTAGAATAGACATAGTCTATCCCCCTCGTACAGTAAGGTACAGCGAGGCAAAATCTCGCTTAGGCACCGGTTTTAACCAAGAATTGCAATTAATGTACTTGGATTATCTTTGGTATGCCTACGGGTACTGAAAGCGCCCTCAATCCGCGGGGTGCGCGGATCCGCTTTTGACCCTTAAGGTTTGGGAGTCGCCACCTAGTTATTAAGGTCTAGGAACCAAACTGACTCTAAAAAAAGTAAACTAATCTACGAAAGAGAAAAAGAGTCCGGGGATCACGTTACGGGGTTGGAAGGTGTTAGGCACCAACCCCGCCCGGCCAAAGCCGGTCTCTACTAACTTCCCAAATAAATCACATTGCTAAAAACCTAGATAAAATAAAAATAAAAAATTTCATACCTTTCCGATAGTAAGGATTTTGTTCCCTCAGATCTGACAAAAATAGCTCCTTGTACCGTACTCCCTTGCTTCGTTCTATCTCCGGATTTGATTTCGGATCTCCGAGGCAAGGTATCTCCTTATTTTTGGATCTGAACTCTTCAAGTTTGTTGCGGATTTTATGATGTTTTTGGAAGGCTTTTAGGTGTTTTCTATGCTAAAATTGAAGGAGGGATGTTAGGTAAGGAGTTGGGACTCCAAAACTAGGGTTTATGGGAGGGAGGCTAAGGGGGCTTCTAGACCTACTTCTCTTAGGGTTTATGATTTGATACGAAAATAGGGTGTGAGCACCTCTATTTATAGATGTTTTTAGGGGTTGATTTGGATAGAGTTAGTATTTAATTAGAGTTGTGTTTTAGTTAGACTTATTTTAGGTAGAATTGTGTTTTAATTAGAATTGTTTTAGGTAGAATTGTTTTTAAGTTAGAACTCTATTATGACTTTTGGTCTTATTTGATTGACTTTTAATGTTTTGACTTTAGTCTTAATTGATTGACTTTTAATATCTTGACTTCAGTCTTGCTTAATTGACTTTAATTTTGACTTTAGTCTCACTTGATTGACTTTAATACCTTGACCTTAGTCTTGCTTGATTGACTTTTAATTTTTGGAGAACCCCCCTCTAAAATATCTTTAATTCTTTGGACCCCCAAATGGAGGGGTTCTTAAAGAAATATCTCACGAACCCTCAACAATTTTACTTGAAAATCCGATTGATCGATTTCTTCGATTCAAAATTTTAAATTAATTTCATTAATGTTTTACTTTAATTATTTAATGTTTTATTTATTAATTTCGAATTTTTTAATTATGAAAATTGTGAAATTACCGTTTTGCCCCCGGAGAGGACTTTTCACGTTTTAAGTCGGTTTTTAATGTTCTAGGATGTTTTAGAATCTATTTTTCGTAAGAAATTCAATGGAAATATTAGTTTGTGTCATTTATGAAATTTTTTGTGTGAAATGGTCATGAACTTTATGAGGGGCATTTTCGTAATTTTGTCGAATTCTGTTAAAATTGGCGAAATGATTTATTTGGTTCTGATTTGTTATTTTATGTGTTCGAGAGAGTTTTCCTAAGCGTAACGTAGGCTCTAGGGTTGTTTTGAGGTTAAGGGTATTTTGATAATTTGGTCAATTTTTAGTGATTTTTATCGTGAAACTTCTGTTTGCTCTACAAGATGATGATTTCTATATTTCTAGGGTCGTATTTTCCTAACGTAGCGTGGTTTCTAAGGTTTTGTCAATTCGAGATACCTCATCCGGATTTCTGAAACATATCGGATAACAGAATAAAGCAATGGAATACACATCCATCATTGGGAATCATTGCGATCGGGTTGACGAGTTGATTAATCAGGCGGATGCAAAAATGGGGTGTCTACAGATGCCCCTCTTTGGCAGAGGGTTGAAGCAAACTAGATAGCAAATCTATTTCGATTGATAGTGCGATATCCAAATGCCAAAGCTAGTGACAGTTCATTTTACAGCCTGATTTAGCAATTCGTCAGGGTGTTCGGATCCTTGAGCGTAAAACTCTCCCCGAACTAAAAGGTTGTCAAGTCCTCGAGCTTGAACTCTCACTGACGATGTCAGATCCTCGAATTTTAGAAAATTCTCCCTAACTAATGCAAAAGTGCACGTGTGTGCAATGGTGTGATGCTTACTGAGTAAAAATGTGTCAGGTCCTAGAGATCTTCTCTCACTGACAATAATGATTCAAAATTGAAATGCACTTATGCAACGAAAACAATCATGGCAAGATTTAACAATGTGGTAATCGGAGTCATAACATTGAAAGAACTTCGTTAAATCTTATTTGAAATTCTTTTTAGAGTTAGAAAAAGTTTGAGTCTCATTTATCGGACTCGAACCTATTGTAGCCACGCTTCTCGGGCTAAATAACTTAAACAATCCTATTAATTCAATATGATTCAAACAAAGCTGGAGTCTCGTTTCTTGGACTCTGACTAAGGTTTAGAGGAACTTAAACAATCATATTAATCATGGAGTCTTGTTTCTCGGACTCGAACTAAGGTTTGTAGGCACTTCAAAAAGTCTATGATTCAAAATGTTGGAGTCTCGTTTCTCAGACTCGAACTTAGGTTTATGGGCACTTCAAAAAGCCTATTCATTATATGATTCAAAAAGTTGGAGTCTCGTTTCTCGGACTCGAACTTAAGTTTGTAGGCACTTCAAAAAGCCAATTCATTCTATGATTCAAAAAGTTTGAGTCTCGTTTCTCGGACTCGAACTTAGGTTTATAGGCACTTCAAAAAGCCTATTCATTCTATGATTCAAAAAGTTGGAGTCTCGTTTCTCGGACTCGAACTTAGGTTTGTAGGCACTTCAAAAAGCCTATTCATTCTATGATTCAAAAAGTTGGAGTCTCGTTTCTCGGACTCGAACTTACTAAGCCACGTTTCTCGGGCTTAGATTTATAGGAACTTAAACAATCCTATTAATTCATTCTATGCTTCAAAATCGAACTCAAAGTTTGAAAGATCAGGCCTTCATTGGCTTATCATGCATCTGGATTCGTAATTATCATTGGGCTTCGCCGAACTTTTAAGCTTTTGTATGATTATTTTTTATCATGTGATTAAGAAAAAAAATTTTGGAATTAAATGACCTTCAAAAATGCCCCTAATTTCAAGGTTGGCTTTAACTGGGACTTGACTACGAGACTGATGGAATGGCTTACGCTTGAAAAATACGGACTCTGATGTATGACAGATAGAATAACTGACATTCTCTTAAATTTAAGACTCTTAAGATTATCATATGTGCAATAAAGAATTGATAATTATTTTTGAAAAATGCATGAGCAGGACTTAAAAACTCTTGATAAATATTAGAATAGAAGATCTTTCTCTTCAAAGTGGTTGATGATTCTACATCTTCCATTAGCGAACACTTGAACAAGTAAACATACTTTTGAAGATCCTACAATGTTCAAGATGATTTCTGATTTTTTTGACTTCAACATTGTCTTCATCGGATGTGAGTTCTTGGCTGAAAAATGAGTATTGTGGCTTGAATGGTTCTGTATTTTCTAATTTCTGCACAAGCTTCCTTCTGAATTTTTCTTCTTGATGGGACATTTCCTCCCATTTGATGATCCCCTAATTTTTGCCTAGATCGCCTCTTCAGGTTTTCAATCTAGCGGACTTTATTTTTCTTTTTCTGATGATGCCTTGATTTTTGCCTAGGTCGCCTTTTCAGGTTTTCAACCTAGCAGGCTTTCTTTTTTTATGGTTATGCCCTAAATTTTGCCTAAGTCGCCTTTTCGGGTTTTCGACTTAGCGGGCTTCTCTTTTTTTCTTGATGATCTTGAATAACTAACTCGACAACTTCTTAGTTCCTTGCACCTTAACCGAATCAATTAACATTCAGGAGGACTTAATAGGTAGGCTTAGGACATGGTTTAGAAAGAAAGGGTAAAAGGCTCAACTTCCCAAAATGCCCCTAGTCTAATATTCTCTTTTTTTGTCATTATTTTCTGTAAATTCTTTTGACTCTTTTTTTTATGCCCCTAGTTTGGCATTCTTTTTCTTTTTTTTTGCTAATGCCCCTAGTTTGACATTATCTTCTTTTGAACCTTTTAATAGGGGATTTTCCTTTTGGATGATACTTTCCTTAAGAGAATATATTTTTTTCATGACCGGGCCTGAAGTAACTTCTCAGGTTGCCTACGTACCCTAAATATATTTATTTTTTCTTTTGGGATCAGGTCAAAACGTAGTTCATACTAAGATTCCCTCCCAAGGTTGGTCGGTATGGTTTAGAAAGAAGAGGCTATTTTATTTTTCTTTTAAAAGGCTGCGAGGGGTTAAAGAAGGTTTTTTTTTCTTTTTTGGTAAGATAGGATAATTGTTCGACCAAAGAAGGCCTCCTTTGGTGAATGCTGCTTGACTTGGTCAAAGTTTCAGGAATTCGATGTTTGGATTGTTCTGTCGAGTAAGGTTTCCTTTTGAAGAATGAATATTCTTTAGTCTTCTTCTGTGAAATCGAGTATGATCGAGTTTTCTGATTATTCAACTCTTCTAGAACTTCAAGAAAATATTTTATTCTTTTGTGAAAGAGAACTCTCTTCTTTTGAGTGAGAAACATGGTAGATCCACTTGTAAGTCTTAGCATCTTTGTTGATGCTTTCAGCTATATCATCTTTTACCGATAATCTTTGACTTTGAAATCACTCTTGACTTGATCTATGTTTTTGTGTAATTCATCCATATATCTTTATGAGATCATGCAAGAACATTGTTTGAATTTCTCAGGTAAGTTTACTATTCTCTCATGTTCTCCTGAGGATAACGTATTACCAATTTGCACTTCTTGAGTATACTCTTTAATTCCAATATTTATCAAATTTGGTTAGTGAGCTTTAAGTCATTTCTCATGTTAGATTTTATATTCACATCATTATTGCACACATGATAATCAAAAGCTTCTTTATTTATTGGAATTGAAAAGAACATAGACTGACAAACCTTACAAAAACCCAAAAATAAAAATGAAGAACTGAATTCAAAGACTGACGCAACTAAAGCTAAAAGAAACTAAAAAGACTTAAAAGAGGACATCATTCTGAATGGAGGGACACAATTCTAGAGTCTATGCCACTTCGATTATCTTCGATGGATGACTTGAACTTGCTTACTTTTACTATCTCTTTATATTCTGATTCAAATCTGTCAGATGGGGGACAACCCGTTGCTTTAATAATTTCTCTGTTCTTCAGTTTTGCCACTACCTTAGGGTAGTTGAGCTCATTCTGGCATGGAGCGAATGCACTGTTAAGACCGATTGGGTGAATGAAGGAGACTGGGTCAACTGATTCGGGTTTGGATATTGATATTAGGTTTAGAGTAGGAGGGGGTTGATTTTGAAAGGTAGGCAAAGGGTTAGTCTTAACATTGGGAGTAGTAGGAGTGGGTATGGTGACTTTTCCTTGCTCAATAAGGTCTTGGATAGCATGTCGGAGAGTAATACACCTGTCAAGAATATGACCAGGCATCTGATGGAATTCACAGAATTGTCCATTATCCATGTTTGGAGGAAGAGGATTAGGCAAATGCTTAGGTTGTAAAGGCGTCAACAATCCCCTTTTCATCAATTTTTGATAAGCAACACTAAGGGACATTCCAAGATTGGCAAACTGTCTCCTAGGCTTAGTTTGTGAAGGCTGAGTAGCTTGAGGAGATAGTGCGAAGGAGGTGTTGGCCACTTGTAAGGAATTGACATTAGGTTTGAAATGTTTGGGTTTTGACTCAGACGAGTTACCAAAAAGTCCCGAAGAATATGCATCCTCAACTTGATTTCCAGCCTCAAGGAGGGATTGAAAAGTGGGAAGATACTGAGGCATCAAGTACTTGGCATAATTTGGAGTGAGATTCCTAAGGATAATCTTGACTTGTTCCTTCTCTTGAGGTCGGTCCCACAATTGAGCGGCTTTAGCTCTCCATCGAGCAATGAACTCAGTGAAAGTTTCCCCGGGTTTTTGTTTAGTAGTTTCTAGGTCTCTTCTTGTGAGTTCAATATCCGTGTTAAATGAATACCGACCAATAAACTCCTTCATCAATTCATGCCACGTTCTTACCCGAGATGAGTCTAATGACATTAACCAGCGTAGGGCAGGTCCTGTAAGGGTTCTTTGAAAAAGTTGAGCCATCTGTTCTTCACTCAGACCCTGAGATTGCATTATGCCGACATAAACTTTTAAATGAGTCCTAGGGCATCCAATACCATCAAATTTCTCCATATCTGGCATTGTGAACTTCTCTGGCAGACGGACCGTGGGAAACAAGGTCATTGCCCCTAATCCAAGAGTAAGATCATCGGGGTCTTTAATATTCTTCAAAGCAGTTTCAACCTGAGTTATTCGATGAGCTAGGACAGGGTCGACGTGTAACTGATCATCTTCTTGATTTTCAACAAGGTCAAACACATCCTGAGGTTCTATAGCTTTATCTTTTCCCTTTTCAATTTTCAGAGATTCAATTTGTGTTTGGACAGAAGCAATAATCTGTGCTTGAAAAGATTCTAAAATATGACGGAGTGCAGCTTCATCCATGGTACTCGTTTCTTCTCGTGGTAAAGACTGACTACTTGGCAATGGTACTCTGGAAAGACGACTATTTTCACGGACCCAAAGTGGTACAGATGGAGGTTTAGAACGTTTAGGACTAATTATCACCTGATTGGAAGTAAATCAAGGTTAACCATTGACTCTAAAGGTTTGACTCTTAACCACATGATTATGATATATAATAGCCCAAGTCCAGTGGAAAATATCGAATCCAAATGCACTATAAGTCTATAATGACCAAAAAAGTGAGAAAGGTTAGACGCGGGTCTACCCCTGATTGGGATTGAACCTTTGATCAGACAAATTAATTTGATCCTAAGATCGAATCTTTCTATACAAAGTAGTCTGGATCTTTAAAAGTGAAACCAATTAGTCCAACTGATTTGGTATTGATCAGTTTGATCCATTTGTCAATTGGGCCAACTGGTTTAAGTAGTTCAAATTAATCGGTACATTTCACCGATTGGGTCGGACCGATATTGCGGGTTCTGTTTGATTATTCTGGATCGGTCCGCCCACTTACCTGTTGGTTGGATTGAATAAAGCAACCTGGGAACACCCATAGTCAGTCCGGGTCGTGACCTACAAGGAAGGTTTCTAGACTCTAAGCTTACTACGTGCAATGCATTTTATCTGGCCACCCTTGCCCAATACACCTATATACCTCTCGATACGTGGTGACTTGGTTTGGTATACTGTATAGGTGATAATCTAAAATCTCAACTCGCTTCTCTGAAGTCAAAAACAGCCAGTTTAATCTCCAGTTGAGAGGCGGCGCACAATGCTGAGCAAGGGCCCACTTAAATACCTCTCGTCTAGAATAGACGTAGTCTATCCCCCTCGTACAGTAGGGTACAGCGGAGCAAGATCTTGCTTAGGCACCGATTTTGACCAAGAAGTGTAATTGAGAGGACGAGTCAAGAGTTGTAGCTTTCATAAATGGCTTGGCATCCCCCGAGGGGACCGACCACGTACTAGTACTACGTTGGCAATCGGGACATGTGACTGTGTGGCTCACAATAGGTCAAAGGCTTAGGTCGCTCCAGCCTGGGTGCATCAATACATCTCTCAGAATCACCTGATCAGACGGTATTGATGCCCCAGTTTGATATACCCTAAGGTACGTGACTGAAGTTGTGGTATTCATGAATGACGTCGCATCTCCGAAGAGATCGAGCCACGCACTAGTGCCACGTTGGCTATATAGGATGTGTAAGTGTGCAAAACAGTAAACGTGCATGTGGTGTGTGCAAAACAGGGTGGGGTGTGCCCGGGGCCTTTTTCAAACACATGGGCCCATGGGCTAGATTATGTCATCACATATGGATATCAAATGAATATTGATCAAGAAAATAATACAAAACCCATCACATCGAAATTAAGATGAAAACAAACACATCACAAATATATCTGTCAAGATCATGACAAATCAATTAATGAGCATGGCATATAATAATTGATCAAACAAACATTGCAATAGGCATAATTTTTATAATTTTTAAGATCCAATCAATGATCACTTTTGGGTGATCCAAAATAAATCGAGATTCCAATAGATATTACATTGATGATAGAATGACAATGGTTGAGATGAGTTCACTCTCAGGAACATTAATTGTGCCAACATTAGATAAATTCGGATTTTCTGTGAATTAGGAAAATACAATCTGAACTTGCATCGATGATATCTAAGGCTCCCGATAACGAAATTGAGTGAACTCAAGTTCTAAATTAATCTACTCGATGAGATCTACATTTTATTAATAGGTGCCCAGACTTAGTTCTCACTAGAATATTCTGTAAAAACGTTTTAACATTGCTGTCCCAACCTTCATTCAGAAACAATTCCAGATTTACAGATTGAACTTGCATCGATGATATCTAAGGCTTCCGATAACGAAATTGAGTGAACTCAAATTCTAAATTAATCTACTCGATGAGATCTACATTTTATTAATAGGTGGCTAGACTTAGTTCTTATTATAATATTCTGTAAAAACGTTTTAACATTGCTGTCCCAACCTTCATTCAGAAATAATTTCAGATTTACAGATTGAACTTGCATCGATGATATCTAAGGCTTCCGATAACGAAATGGAGTGAACTCAGATTCTAAATTAATCTACTCGATGAGATCTACATTTTATTAAAGATGCCCAGACTTAATTCTCACTAGAATATTCTATAAAAACGTTTTAACATTGCTGTCCCAACCTTCATTCAGCAACAATTCCAGATTTACAGATTGAACTTGCATCGATGATATCTAAGGCTTCCGATAACGAAATTGAGTGAACTCAGGTTCTAAATTAATCTAATCGAGAAGATCTAAGTTTTATTAAGAGGTTCCCAGACTTAATTCTTACTAGAATATTCTGTAAAAACGTTTTAATATTTCTGTCCAACCTTCATCGTTCCATCATTTTCATAGGTCAATTTGAATCTTTCATTATTTAGGGGTCATCAAAAGTGATCCTTAATTGGGAAAAAAATGCAATACTCAAAATCATCCACAATCAAGTCACAAAAATAAATAAACAGAAAAAAAATAAATAAAATAAATCGAACTAAATAATAAAAAAAAACTAGATCATCTTGGCAATGCTCCCATACTTGGGATTTTTCAAGTTTGATCCTCAATAGTCCCCAGCGGAGTCGCCACTGAAAGCGCCCTCGATCCGCGGGGTGCGCGGATCCACTTTTGACCCTTGAGGTTTGGGAGTCGCCACCTAGTTGTTAAGGTCTAGGAACCAAACTGACTCTAGAAAAAGTAAACTAATCTACGAAAGAGAAAAAGAGTCCGGGGATCACGTTACGGGGTTGGAAAGTGTTAGGCACCAACCCCGCCCGGCCAAAGCCGGTCTCTACTAACTTCCCAAATAAATCACATTGCTAAAAACCTAGATAAAATAAAAATAAAAAATTTCATACCTTTCCGATAGTAAGGATTTTGTTCTCTCAGATTTGACAAAAATAGCTCCTTGTACCGTACTCCCTTGCTTCGTTCTGTCTCCGGATTTGATTTCGGATCTCCAAGGCAAGGTATCTCCTTATTTTTGGATCTGAACTCTTCAAGTTTGTTGCAGATTTTATGATGTTTTTGGAAGGCTTTTAGGTGTTTTCTATGCTAAAATTGAAGGAGGGATGTTAGGTAAGGAGTTGGGACTCCAAAACTAGGGTTTATGGGAGGCTAGGGGGGCTTCTAGACCTACTTCTCTTAGGGTTTATGATTTGATACGAAAATAGGGTGTGAGCACCTCTATTTATAGATGTTTTTAGGGGTTGATTTGGATAGAGTTAGTATTTAATTAGAGTTGTGTTTTAGTTAGACTTATTTTAGGTAGAATTGTGTTTTAATTAGAATTGTTTTAGGTAGAATTGTTTTTAAGTTAGAACTCTATTAGATTGAATTATTATTTAATTAGAACTCTATTATGACTTTTGGTCTTATTTGATTGACTTTTAATGTTTTGACTTTAGTCTTAATTGATTGACTTTTAATATCTTGACTTCAGTCTTGCTTAATTGACTTTAATTTTGACTTTAGTCTCACTTGATTGACTTTAATACCTTGACCTTAGTCTTGCTTGATTGACTTTTAATTTTTGGAGAACCCCCCTCTAAAATATCTTTAATTCTTTGGACCCCCAAATGGAGGGGTCCTTAAAGAAATATCTCACGAACCCTCAACAATTTTACTTGAAAATCCGATTGATCGATTTCTTCGATTCAAAATTTTAAATTAATTTCATTAATGTTTCACTTTAATTATTTAATATTTTATTTATTAATTTCGAATTTTTTAATTATGAAAATTGTGAAATTACCGTTTTGCCCCCGAAGAGGACTTTTCACGTTTTAAGTCGGTTTTTAATGTTCTAGGATGTTTTAGAATCGATTTTTCGTAAGAAATTCAATGGAAATATTAGTTTGTGTCATTTATAAAAATTTTTGTGTGAAATGGTCATGAACTTTATGAGGGGCATTTTCGTAATTTTGTCGAATTCTGTTAAAATTGGCGAAATGATTTATTTGGTTCCGATTTGTTATTTTATGTGTTCGAGAGAGTTTTCCTAAGCGTAACGTAGGCTCTAGGGTTGTTTTGAGGTTAGGGGTATTTTGGTAATTTGGTCAATTTTTAGTGATTTTTATCGTGAAACTTCTTTTTGATCTGCAAGATGATGATTTCTATATTTCTGGGGTCGTATTTTCCTAACGTAGCGTGGTTTCTAAGGTTTTGTCAATTCGAGATACCTCATCCGGATTTCTGAAACATATCGGATAACAGAATAAAGCAAGGGAATACACATCCATCATTGGGAATCATTGCGATCGGGTTGACGAGTTGATTAATCAGGCGGATGCAAAAATGGGGTGTCTACAAGTACGAGTCAAGAGTTGTAGCTTTCATAAATGGTTTGACATCCTACGAGGGGACCGACCACGTACTTGTACTACGTTGGCAAACGGGACATGTGACTGTGTGACTTACAATAAGTCAAAAGCTCAAGTCGCTCCAGCTTGGGTGCATCGATATACCTTTTAGAGTCACCTGATCAGACGACACTGATACCCCAGTTTGATATACCCTAAGGTACGTGACTGGAGTTGTGATTTTCATGAATGACGTCACATCTCCGAAGAGACCGGGCTATGCACTAGTGCCATGTTGGTTATATGGGACGTGTAAGCATGCAAAATAATAAACGTGCACGTGGTGTGTGCAAAATAGGGTGGGGTGTGCCCGGGGCCTTTTCCAAACAAATGGGCCTATGGGTCCAATCAAACCAATCATTATAACATGAGTCACATGAATATTTAATCAAGACCAACACCATTCCAATCACATGAATATTTAATCAAGACCAACACCATTCTAATCACATGATTAAAGATAAGTATATCAAACATATATCCATGTTAGAAGCAAACATTTAATCCAAAATATTTCTTTATATGTTCCAATCAGGGGTTATTTTGGATGGCCCAAAATGATTCAAAATTTCAAAGCATATTGAATTGAGGATAAATGGATAGTCGTTAGGATGGAAATTTTAAAATCAAATGACCCTTTTTTTTTTTAAATAATAAAAGAAAATCCCAAAAAAAATTAAAGAAGCCTATTGATAAACAAATTAAACAAATTGATTATTTTATTCTTTTAAGAAACTCCTTTTTATTATTATTATTATTATTATTGTCACACCAATTTCTTTGTTTGCAATCAAATAACAAATACGGATGATTTGTTATAGGTTGATGTAACAATAGAAATAATATTTATAATAAAAAAATTCCTTAACACGAGGGAGAGACTTGTATCCCCTACCACCATTGAGATAAAAACAAATGAGATACATTATCGGTATACCCATTATTTACTTACAGCACACCAATCCTTTTGAAAATTATTTCGTATAGATAGGTGCGTTACAAGTAAGGATTGGTGTGCTAATAACTACCCTTGAAGCACCCCAAAATCAATCTCTACTAAGCCACAGAGAATACTCCAGCAAAACATATATGCAAGATTCCATAACACATGAAATCACAATTTTAAAAAAAAAAACTGAAAACGAATCAAATACGAAGTGGCCGGCTGCCTCATCCAATTATTAAACTCACCGAATTAGACTCAAATCAACCAGCTTAAAAAAAAATCAAGCTTGAATCGAACAGATTCCTTTAGGAGCGTTAATCGAGCCAACACCAGTTTTCCAAAAGTTAATCTTAAGAATTCCCTAATTTTCTTCTAGCCTTTTAAATTGAAAGATTCGAAAATTTGAAAGATTACTCAGCTGATTTGATAAAAACCAATAAATTGAAACTCGATTCTTTTGTGTTTACTGAATCAATCAACCATTAAAAACGAAGAATAATCCTCAAAACCTGCACACAAAAAAAAAAGAATTTTAAGTTCAAATCTCTTAATCCTCTCCTCTTCTTTTCATTGTCAACGCACTAGATCAACGAACTCGACTACTACAGCAGAAGCTTGCAAAATTCGCAGTGATAAATCTCGGTTACAACCAGAAATTTCCCAAAAAAAAACGATGGCCTCTGCTGGGGTGAGGGATTTGCCTTCTTCTCATTATCGAAACAAAACCAAAAAAAAAAACTTTAGAACAACTGCCATTACCGCTCTGTTAGAGCTCAAAACTGACGCAGAACACTCCTGGAACCCACGGTTTTCATTCAACCTCTATTATCAATTACAAGATTTCCCATCTTCGATCGAAACACAGCAAGGTTCAGATTCGAACCCACAATCAGATTTTCACTAAGAGACCGAAACAAACCAAAAGGATTTTTTTTTTTCGATTGATCTCTTAACCTTTCACTCAAAATCAAAAGTCGATCAGATTTAGGGGTGTAAATCGATCGGCAAAGAGACTTCTCAAATCTCTGTTGGAGACGACAGAACCGTTTGGGAGAGAAGAAGTAATCAAATAAAAATTGATTTAAAAACAAAAGGATTTAACAATTAAAAATTAGTTTTTACTTGGGACACACCAACAAATAGTTAAAGACGAGGAGTGGTTCCTAAGTCCTAACAGAACGTCTAAAAAAAACACCTTTTTTTCATAATTTTTTCTTTTCTTCTTGCTATCAATGGACAACACGGCTTGCTAAAAAAAATTAAAAAAAAAAAATCGAACAACAGATCAAGCGTACACTAAAAATTCTTTACAAAAAGAAAAACAAATCTACCTATACATTTGAAAAAATTTATTGTCCAACTATCACTATTCCATCCTCAATAAAATCATACATATTGAAATACTGCATTATTTAGGGTCATTCCGAATGGCCCTTGATTAAACCATAAAGACTAATATGTTAGATCAATGTACTCTAAGTAGAATCAAATAAATAATGATGTACCAACAAGAATAAAAACGATAAACAAACAATAAAAGGAAACTAACTAAAAATTAAATAAAATAAACTAAAACAAACAACTAGGTTATTGGCAATGTTCCCATACTTGGGATTTTTCAAGTCTGATCCTCAAATGTCCCCAGCAGAGTCACCACTGAAAGCGTCCTGGATCCGCGGGGTGCGCGAATTCGTTTTTGACCATTGAGGTTTGGGAGTCGCCACCTAGTTATTATGGTCTAGGAATCGAATATAGACTCAAAATGAATAAAATTGACTAATCTACTAAAAATATGGGTCCGGGGATCACGTTACAAGGGTTGGAAGGTGTTAGACACCAATCCCGCCCGGTCAATGCCGGTCTCTACTTATCCCAAATAAAACTACATTGCTAACAAAAAAAACCTAGATAAAAAAAATAAAAAAATCTTATCTTCAAACACAACAATTCTATTCCCTCAGATCTGATAAAATCACTCCTTCTACAGTACTCCTCGCTTTGTTTTGTCTCTGGATCTGATTTCTGATCTCCGAGGTAAGGTATCTCTTTTTTAGATCTGGATTCTTCGGACTTGTTTACGGATTTCTGGATGTTTTGAAGGGCTTCTAGGTATTTTTTTAGCTAAAGTTGAGGTATGGATGTTAAGTAAGGAGTTAGGGCTTCAAAATTAGGGTTTATGGGAGGCTAGGGAAGCTTTTTGACCTACTTCTCTTAGGGTTTATTATTTGATACAAAAATAGGTTGTAAGGACCCCTATTTATAAAATTTTTTAAGTGCTTATTTTAATAGAGAGAGTTTTAGAAAGAGTTATTATTTATTTAAAAAAAATTTAAATAGAGTTATTATTTAGTTAGAATTCTATTAAATAGAGTTATTATTTAATTAGGATTGTTAAATAAAATTATTATTTAATTCGAACTCTATTAGGATTTTGACTTTTGATCTTATTTGATTAACCTTAAGATTTTGACTTTAGTCTTACTTGATTGACTTTAATATCTTGACTTTAGCCTTACTTGATTGACTTTAATTTTTTGGAGAACCCCCCTCTATTATATATTTAATTCTTTGGACCCCAAATAGAGGGGTCTTTGAATAAATATCTTGGCAACCATCAACAATTTATTAATTTTTAAATTAATTTATTAATGTTTCACTTTACATTATTTAATATTTTATTTATTAATTTCAAAAATTTTAATTATAAAAATTATAAAATTACCGTTTTACCCTCGGAGAGGACTTTTTGTATTTCAAGTCGGTTTTTGATGTTTTAGGATGTTTTAGAATTGATTTTTTGTAAGGAATTCAATGAAAATATTGGTTTGTGTTATTTATGAAATTTTTTGTGTGGAATGGTCATGAACTTTATGAGGGGTATTTTCATAATTTTATCAAATTTTGTGAAAATTGGTGAAATGATTTATTTGATTTCAATTTATTATTTTATGTGTTTGAATGGGTTTTTCTAAGCGTAAAGTAGGCTCTAAGGATATTTTAAGATTAGGGGTATTTTGATAATTTGATCATTTTTTAGTTATTTTTATCGTGAAGCTTCTTTTTGTCTGAAAAATGATGATATCTAAGTTTTTAGGGTTATATTTTCTTAGCGTAGCGTGGTTTCTACAATTTTTTCAATTCAAGATACCTCATCTGGATTTCTGAAACATATCTGATAACAAAATAAAACATTGGGATAAACATCCATTATTGGAAACCGTTGCAATCGGGTTGACGAGTTGATTAATCAGGCGAATGCAAAAATGGGGTGTCTACACCTGTTAAGTAGTACTTGCTGACCTTACCCATATTGTGGTGCCTGTTGTGCAACCAGTGGAGGGCTTGCTCGAAATGGGTTTTTAGGTACAGGGGTCCAGACTAGTGGAGGTGCCAGGCCCAAGAAGTTGATGAAGCTTGTGATCTTGATACTGGTACTGGGATGAATAGGGATCGGTTTGGTTATACATTATTAACCTGTGTCTCTTCTTCGCCACAAGCATTGGTTTTCTCTGAGAGGGGATCCCTGCTGCTACCCCTAGGCTTGTAAAATCAAATATCAGATTGGTTCGGATCCCATCTTCGACCTTATCTACTACTTGTAATAGATTTTAGAAGGTGCCCATAGTGTGTCCCACCAGATGAGTATAAAAGGCGTGCCCTAGTGTCAAGATAAACATGGTGTTCATCTCTTATTTAATCATTGCAGGCCTTACTTGTGAAGCAGACTCTCGCCACCTCTGGGAATACTCTTTTATCGTTTTCCTCTATTTTCTCACCATCTTAGTCATGTCATTTTGATCCAGTCCCACATCTGTATTGAATCGATAATTGTGCCAGAACATCTTAGCTAGGTCCTGCCAGTTCTTAATGAGTGTGTGGTCCAATCCAGAGAATCATTTGAAGGCTGGTCCCATTAAGCTTCCTTAGAAAAATTGTACCAATATCTTGTCATCTTAATCGTATTGGCACATAGACCCATAGTACAATTTCATATGCGACAGGGGATATCCCACCCCGTTGTGTTTTTCAAATTCCAGACACTTGAACTTAGCCAACAATTGTACATTAGGATAAAAATAGAGGTCCTTAAATCGAGTTCTGTTCATGGTGTTGAGGCATTTCATTCTCCTCATTTCTTCCTGTAGAGATTTGATTTGTTGAGCAAATTTTTCTTCCGTTGTACTTTTGGCCTCTATGACCTTGTACTCGCATTCGTCATCGTGAATAACCACAAAGGGTGGTCGATTATGTGGAATATAGAACGGGGGTCCCTAGTACTCTGGTACTGTGGGAGGTAAGGTGGTTTGTGGCCCTTGTAGAGGTTGGTCAGGTAAATCCTGATTTGACCCTGATGCATAATGCTGCATTGTTTGGGCCTGTATGATGCTGGCATTTGCTAACACGGCACTCAACATCTTTTCTTACCTCTCAGTCATTTTCAATAGTATTGTTATCCTTACATCAACATCTGACGTTTCAGCCGTTGTGGGTTGTGTTGGTTCGAAAGAACTCATGGTAACGGTGAAAGATCTGAGAAAATACGAAGCTACCTCTACCTGCTTATATTTCTTTCGTTTGGCCACCTGTAGGCACAGAAGATCAAGCGTTACTATATTTTTTACAAGAAGAAAATGCATGATGTTTTATTAAGTCAGGTAAAGTTATTTATTATAAGGTAAATGAACTTTAAAGAAAAAATAGTTTCTCGGTGCAGAGCCGGTATCAACTTGGAATAAAGAAATGAATTACATCAGCAAGGAGTTGACATCGACACAATGTCGGTAAAATATTTTGAAAAATGAAATTTCATCAGCACGGAATTGGCATCTACTCGGAGTCGATAAAAATATTTTGAAAAAAGAATTACATCAGCATGGAACTGGCATCAACACGGAGTTGGTATCAACGCGGAGTTGGCATCAGCACGGAGCTGGCATCACACGAAGTTGGCATTAGCTCGGAGTCAGTAAAATATTTTGAAAAAAGAATTACATCAGCATGGAGCTGGCATCAACACGGAGTTGGCATTAGCACGAAGCTGGCATCGACACGGAGTTAGTGAAATATTTTGAAAAAGTAATCTCATCAAAATGAAGCTAGCATCGACACAGGGTCGATAAAACATTTAGAAAAAATAATTACATCAACACGGAGCTGGCATCGACACGGAGTCGATAAAATATTTTGAAAAAATAATTTCATTAACATGGAGCTGGCATCGACACAGAATCGCTAAATATTTAAAATATTAATTTCATCTGCACGGAGCTGGCATCGACATGCAGTCAGTAAAATATTTTGAAAAAGTAATTTCATCAGCACGGAGCTGGCATCAACACGGAGTCGATAAAATATTTTGAAAAATCAAATTTTTACAAGTAAATCGGGTTGGAAGAATACATGTTTTTTGTTAACTTCCAATTTAGTTCTATGAAATCAAGGTCGGCCAGTTAGATCCCCAAGGAAGAGGTGGCGCACGATGCTTTCGCAAGGGCACTCTTAGATCACCTCATTTCCTTGAACAGACATAGTCTATCCCCCTCGTATCAACATGACAATATTGTTTTCAGGCACTGACTTTGATCAAGGACTACAATTGGCACTTCTAAATCTTTTTTTTTTTGTTGAAAATACACTGTATTGGATAAAGATTTAGTTCATTTGCATTGGTTAATCGGTTATCAACCTCGTTGGATCGTAGATGGATCATTGAATCTATTCGAAATTGGATACGGGTTACGAACCCATTTTGAAATGGATATGGGTCGTGAACCTGATTCAAGTGGATATGGGTTGTGGACCCGGTTCAAGTAGATACAGGTCATGGACACATTTAGATGGATACGGGTTGTAAACCCGATTTGCATGGATATAGGTCATGCACTCAATTGAGGCGGATACGGGTCGTGGACCTGGTTCGAGTGGATACGGGTCGTGGACTTGGTTCGAGTTGGTACAGATTGTTAACCCATTTTGAGTGGATACGAGTCATGGATCCGGTTCGAGCGGATACGGGTCGTGGACCCATATTTGAAGTGGGTACGGGTCATGAACCCGGTTGGAATGGATATGGCGGGGGACTCAATCTGGCTTCGATATGGGTTGGATCATAAGATTGGTTTTACTGTAGAAAATCCGCACATTCTTTCATTTATTTATTTTTTGAAAATGGTCGGTGGGAAGCTTGAAGGTAATAAACCCCACTTATTTCCAAGTATCGGGGTTGATTTGGTTAATCGAATAACTTATCGTGGTCGTGTTACACACAATAGGCTCGCTTGAAGCCCAAAGTCTCGAACCATCTTGATTCGGCTCATTGCCAGCTTATTAACGAAAAGTCCATCTTGTTTAGTTTTTCAAAATTTGGGATTTTTTTTTGTGATATTAACGCTTGAACGATGGTAGGGAAACTCCAAACCTGTAGTCATTAAGATTCGTACTAGTCTGTGTTAGAGGCATGGGTGGAACAGTCATTGTCTCATCTGTGCTTTGAACACGGTTGAAACATCCACTGTTTTATCCGTGTTTCAAGAACGGTTGAGACACATTTCGTCTAATCCATGTTTCAGATACGGACAATATACATTCTGTTTCATCCTTATTTGACGCATGGATGAGACACAATTTTATCCATCCGTGTTATGGACAAGGACCAGAAATATATCCAATCACAGAAACTGGTTTCTTAACCCCTGTTTTCAATGTGGCTCACTATTTTGCCCTTTTTTTTCACTCACTTATTGATTTTTTTATCAATATAATGCAATGTGCATTCCTCCTTTTTACCTAAGGGAAGATGGAAAGAGAACAAAATAAAAACCTACGATCTAATTGCCTATTTGGGCTTACAACTTGGGCTTTGAGGCTCGAATACATTAAGCACATACACATTGCTTCGGGGGTCGATTGTAAACTTGAAAACTTGTGTCCAACCATTATCTAATTAAGCACATGCATGCGGCTAGTAGGTGGTTTTACAGTTACCCGATCTTCAAACCTTGATGCATACTAGAGTACACACGTCGTTGGTTGGTGATCGGATTTGATGTCATCCCTGACACTTGAAATAACGACCTCAAACCGTAGAACTACTAAGCATCAGGGTTAGATATATTGAGGGTGGGGTGGTTTGTGCAATCGGGCTATGCTCGTAAGTGCACGTGCAACAAGATTTTTTTATTTCTTTTCCTTTTCATCGACCCCCTTACAAACATGTAATGAAAGCAACGAAAGTAAATAAATATTACAATTTGGATATGTGAAAAAATAAATAAGAAAACATAAGAAACAAACAACAAAAAAACAATGTTAGCAAATAGAAATCTATTTTTTTTCAAAAATGATGGAATTGTCATGAGGGGTGAGCCTAGCTTTCCAGTGGAGTCGTCAGCTGTAGATACGTGATCCTCGATTACGAGGGCCACTCCTACTAGTTTGGAGTCGCCACCATTAATATTATAAGAGGGTGTGAATGGTCACCCGATATACATTTTTTTTGGAAAAGTGACATTTTGGCGTTTAGTGACTTACGATGGATAAGGTACTAACCAAAACTTGCAATTGGGGTAAGCGGCTCATTTGGAGAAAAAGAAAGGTGTTAGGCACCATTTTCTCCCCGTCAAGTGGTAGTCACCTCAACACAACTCGGTCATTTTTTATTGAAAATGCAAAACAAAAATAAAGTGCCACGTATCGGGGGCTTGTTCCCTAAGTAGGGATTTAATGTCGGCTTAGACTATAAGGAAGATCGCATCGAAAGAGATGACCCCTATAAAATTGTAGTCTTTAAATGACATACTTTTGAAAAGTTTTGGCTAATGGATAGGGGTCCATTATTATGGATTGAGAAGGATCCGAATCCAATTGCCTCAAAATAATTTTTGGGATTAAAACTGATTTTTTTTTAAAGGGATTACAACCCTTATACTTTCAACCGAACTGAAGTCCAATCTACTAGAGATAGGAGAGGGACGCATTAATTCTAAGTCCATCTAAAAATAAAATAAAAAATCCATCTAAAAATAAAATAAAAAGAAGAGGGGATAATAGAAAAGGGAGAAGGAGAAGATATAGAAAGAGAGATAGAGGATTTCTTTGAATGCACCTTGAAGCTTCTATCTTCTTTTCTTCTTCTTATTCTTCTTCTTATTCTTCTTGAGTCCTTAATTATTTATGAGAATGAAATTCCTTTTTTAAAAGATAATGTGAGAGAATAGTGAAGAGAAGAGTAGAGTTGAATTAGGTTCCTTTTTTCTTTTTAATGCGAAACTTGGGATAAGACTTGGTAATCATTTTTGGAAGGGGATGGGGGGTATTTATAGGTGTTGGGAGGATATTTTAAGGATATAATGGGATAAATTATTGGGAGAGTAGAGAATGACATAGGTTTTAAAGGTGAGGGGTATGAAATTTAGAATGGAAAGGAAGGTAATTGTGTAATGAGTGAAAATGGATAGTATTTGGATCCAAATGGTTTGGATCTTACCCAATCTATTTGGGTGGAGTTTTTGGTGAGGTGAGATGAGTGATGTGTGATGGTGTGAATGGTGGTGTAAGGTGTTAGGTGTTTGTTTGAGTGTTAGGTTGATTGAAGAGGTAAGGTGTTTAGATTTAGGATAATGAGTAGTGTAAGGGGTTAGGTGTTTGGATTTTTGGAGAGGGTTAATGAGATGATGACATGTGTTAAGAGAATGGAGAAATGGGGTGATTAGATGAATTGATTGGTAAGAGTATGTGTTTGATTGAAGAGGAAGAGTGTTGGTTAGGTTTGTGAGAATGGTTTTGTAAGAAATGATGAGGGGAGGTATGGGTTGTGATGTAAGTTAGTGAAGTGATTAGATAAAGGTGATGGGTAAGGGATATGGGTTGTGATGTGGGTGGTTAATGGTGTTAGAGAAGGTGAGGTGGGTAGGTTAGGGAAAGGTATGGGTTGAGATGATTTTTGAAAAAAGATGATGTGAGCAGATGAATGTTAAAGAAAAGTGATGGAGATAAGTGGTTAGATGAGGGAGTTGAAAAGGGGTGATGACATGTGTCATCTTTTGTGATCAAATGGTGATTGGTTGATGTGGGTAGTGATTTTTGGGTTAGGGTTATGGGTTAGATATGAATTAGATATGGATAAGGATTTGTGGGCTTTTTAGTGTACTGAGCTTGGGTTGTGAAAGGTTTGGAGATAAGAATTGTTTTAGGAATAGGTTTTTTAGGGTGGGTAGGTTTTAGGATTTTAGGTAATGTGGAATTGAATTTAGGTTAGGGGTAAGGTGAGAAATTAATTTTGAAAAGTTGAGGGTTTGTAAGCTTTGAATAGGCTTAGGGTTTTTCCCGGATTCGAAGGTGGAACGGTGGAGCAGTGGAGGGTAGTGGGTATCCCAAGTCTCATTTTACATTTTTGTTTTTTTTATCTTTTTAGAGATTTTTAGAATCATTGGATTGATCAAAATGCCACGTGTTGGCAAATTGAGCTTTTTAGGCCCCTTGGTGACTTTTATTGAAATTCGGTATTTTTGGTTTCAAAAGCAGAGCAGGGAAGATGGAGGTACACCAAATCTTTTTGGGTGGGCCCACTAGACAATCAGGGGGTCTTGGGAACCTCGTTTTGATCGAAATATCGCTTTTTAATGATTTGGGCTTTGAGCCCCATTGGCAAATTTTGTCGAAAAATCGATATTTTTGGGTCCTTTCGAGTAGGAGTGTCTACAGTGGTGATGTTATATTATATACCAGAATGTAGCTCATTCATTCATCAATTTGAACTTTTTGAATAGGTTGTACCACCTATAAAATTAAAAAATCTCAGGGATATGTGCAACTCTGCTGAAGTTTGAGCTTTACTTCGGCCCTGGTTAATTAAGATGATCTGATCAATTTTCTGGGTATAGCCCATGTAGAGCTGAAATTGTCATTCTTGATGCATAGGGGATACAACCAACTACAAAACACAAACTCCATCATAGTTCTAGTTCTGAAATTGTCATTCTTGGTCCTAGTTAACTTCATTTCTTCATTAAAAGGAGTATAGGACACACCACACCAGATGTAAAAATTTAAATATGAAGAATGATTTTACTAGCTTTAACATTAAATGACATGTAAGGGAACACATTTCTTAACATAAAGTCAACTTATTTCAAAGCAATTAAACTCAATAAAACCGTAATGGAACCTTTAACAAACTAATAAACCCCAAATCTAGGGTTTCAGATTACTCTACAAGGCATACCTATCGCATGACTTTAATTTGAAAATGAGAAGATGGTTTTAAAATCCATAGATTCGACAAAACCACAAACACAGGCACATATCAATGGATTTCTAAGGCATTCAAAGCCTTTCTTCTTAAATGCTTGAAAGAACAAGCAAATTTGGAGTTCAAATCTACCTCATAAACAACAAAAATAATTGGATCTGTAAAAAAATATTACTTTTAACACTTGAAATGTTAATCTCCAAGACTCTTGAATTTGTATAATTCTTTTAGTTACTAATCCTAATTATAGAAGACAAATCTCTGTAAAGAAATGTTGAAATTATGATGAAAATATTAGATAAAAACCCTAAATCTTCAATCAAAATCTAAAGATATCAGATAAAAAATCCTAATACAATCTATATAAAGAAAAGAGGGATTAGAGAAAGTACCTAGCCCAAAGTAGTGATGATTCTTGGCTTGTTGCATGAGGTGATGAGTGAGAGAGATGATATCGAGAGAGAGATTGAGAAAGCGACTGAAAGGTCGATCAAGGGATCGATTAAGTGAGAGAAATGAGATCGAGAGGTAGATTAAGGGAGCAATTGAGAGAGAGAGAGATGCGATCGAGAGATCGATCGAGGGAGAGACTGAGAGAGCGACTGAGAGAGAGAGAGAGACTCAGATCGAGAGAGAGATTGAGAGGGCAACTGAGAGAGAGAGAGATGTGATCGAGAGTTTGATCGAGGGAGCGACTAAGAGAGAGAGTAAACAGAGTGAGACGGACATTGGTTCGTTTAAAATCGAATAAAACGGTTTTTAAAAGTAAAACGGTTTTATACCATTTTTTAATAAAAACATCGTAATGTTGTTTTAAACGTCTGTTCCTGTTTTGCAATTTTTTTGTAGTGTCTTGCACATTCTTGCCATGTGTCCCGTACTCCGAGGCTGATAAATTTTCTTTCCACACCTTGTATACCAAAAATTAACTTAAATCCATAACTTGCAGAGCTAGCTATTAGTATCAAGCCACAATTTTGGGACAACATAGTCCAATTCTAGAATTACTTTTCTAGAGAAAAAAAAGAAGAAGGATCTATTATACTAAGGAAAATCATGATCGTAATCAGACGGACCATATAGAAAGGCTAGAAATTCATCCTGATTGGATAATTCTCTTCTGTGGCCAATGAAATTGAAGACAATGGTATGGGATTTCCTATCAATCCAGATCCTTTGCTACAAAAACTCAAAAAATCATGAAGAAAGATTTCTAGAAAGTGGTCCTGATTGAATAATCCTAAGTCCAAACCATTGAATAAAACAGTAAATCATGGCAGTTCTGAATTTGGTCTAACAAATTTCCTAAGTGGTCAATGTCCAGGGGGGGGGGGGGGGGTCCAGTAGTAAGGTAAGAATATGAGTTTTGTAAATTACCTCCCTTAGATATGACATGCACTAGATACGCCTCCTAATATTCTAAAAATTAGAGTTGACCCCTTGATCTTTTCACTCAGAGATGAATCCTGACCATTGATGAGAGAGAAATGTAACGAAAGATGATAAATAGTTAATATTTTTTTCCATTCATTGTAAGACTTTGTAAAAGTAAAAGAGCCAAGGGAGACCAATCTAGTAATTTACTACGTACAGGGAGACATATATCTTATATGCCACGTAGAGAGGAAGAAAAGTCAAGAAACACTAAGAATAACACAGTACCAGGTCCATTTCCATGATTCCCCATTTCAGAAGCCAACGACTGTCGGCCCCCACTCAGAGAGAGGAGAAGGGTGGGTGAATTATTGCAAATTGGGTCCCCTTTCGACAAGAATTGAAAGTGATCTCTAGGGTCACTATAGTCACTTATTTCTTACTTGCTTAAAGAAATTATCAATCATAAATATGAAGTATAGTTACCTCTCTCTCTCTCTCTCTCTCTCTCTTTTAAATATTGTCCATCATTATCATGGGAACCAATTCTTTTCCTCAAACCATTCAATTATGTCCAGAATTATGTTGTTGAATTTAAAAGATAATGAAGAAGTTAATCAAATGAATGAGTAATCCTTTTATGATGAATTCTGTCATAATCATTAGTTATTTATAAGATGCAAATACTAAGTAACTATATATATATATATATATATATATATATATATATATATATATATATATATATATATATATATATATATATATATATAAATAAAGGATGGCGTTATTACGACCCCTATTACGACTCACATTGCGACACACCGTTTGTCTTATATGGGCAAAAAAGTTTGGAATGGGCTGATTTTTTGTGAGGATGATCTCTGTGATGAGGGGATCATCCTGGCAAAAAATCATCCCATTCCAAAACTTCTAACCCCATCAAAATTGATTTACAAAAATTGGACGGTCTAGAATTTTTCAACTTGTAAACATGGGGTTAGAAGTTTCATAATGAGCTGATTTTCGGCAAGGATGATCTCCTCACCATAGAGATCATCCTCACAAAAAATCAGCCCATTCCAAACATTTTTGCCCATATAAGACAAAACGGTGTGTCGCAATGTGAGTCGTAATGTGAGTCTACGGAACCCGACCCATATATATATATATTTGATATAGATAGAATGCACCTGGATAATGTTTATCTACGAAACTTTGAGAATTTATTTTTCTAGAGCAGTAAACCCATACATGGTCCAAGAAAATGGGTTATGAATTGATCCATGTGTTTGACATAAATTAAGAACTAGGTTCAAAACCCGTCTTCACCTACTAATTACTACCACCAATCTCGCTGAGTGTTTATTGCTCGCAGATTATAATAATCAAGCATTGCAAAGTTAGTTTTGTGGGTAGTTTTGAAAATTAGGGATGCCATGCATTACACATGGGTAAATGTGATTGGTGGATACCACATTTCTGAGAGCAAAAACATTTTCCAATCTGGCTTGCCTAAGAAAAACCATATGTCTATATATATAGTAAATATGAGATTTGTATCCATGTCCAAAATTTATGTTAATCGAGGTGGTAAAAAATAATAAGGATGCTAGTCAGGAAATCGGAGGATAAAAAAGTTAGGTTTAATGTTATTTTCTAACAAAATTTCATTGATAGTATTGGAGCCATTAATTTGATGCTTTATCATAAAAAAGTAGAAGGAGCCAGTTTGCTAAGCTGTACTTAAAGTCGTGGTCATTCATACCACCACCCAGGTTCGAAACCTTCCCTCTACCCACTAATTACCAACCACTAATCATGGTTTATCTGAGATCCAAGATGAGCCACCCAAATCATCTCACTATCATTCGTGAAAGAGGCAATATATCATGGCTTAGATTCCCCATCTCATCATCATGTTCTTCCTTCTTCTTCTTTAGTTCTTCCGTTCTTCTCCCTCGTTCAAGGATCCGTCAAAAAGGCTTTGTCCCATCCAAGATAACGAGATAAATTGCCTCATCTCAGTAGTGCTCATGAGCGAGACCAGATGAGGATCTAAGATTTAAAATCATGGCACTAAACCCCTTGCTTGTAAAAATCGTACTCCATGAACTTTTCGAAATTTCTTTTTTGGAGGATTTTTATTTTTATGCAAGAGATGGATTTTAAAGATATTACATAGTTATGCTTTGTTGCTTCTTTTTCTCAACTTCCTTACCTTTTTTTATCCTAGTAAATGGAATTGTCACTTGTAAAAAGAAAATATGTTATTTAATTGTTAACTTGTAGATGATCAAAATTTACGATTGGGGAAAATATTTGTTGGCAAACGGACATGGATTCTCATAGACAAATAAAAAGTTTCTTAAGATTACGAAGTAATTGCAATTATTTACAAAAACTAAGAAAAGATTCCCATTCTACAACATGGACAATGGGCATTGCTTTCAAGCCATGGCATAAGGCACCTAGAATGGAATCTATGTGCACATGGGAGATGAACCAAGGTCTCACCGCCCTCGAATCTTTCTAAGCAAACTGCACACTCGATTTGGTTGGATGACTTCCATCCGAACTTGGCCCAACTAAATCTCTTCGAGCTACTCTTCTTCAATCCAAACACCTCTGTTTGCAGATCTCCTAGGATTACAGAGCTTAAAACCCCACCACCATCTTCACATTTTGTTGACCCTTTGTGACTATGCCTGAATTACATAGAAGAAATTAACAGATAGGAAAATGCTGAAATGACAAAAAGAATTTACTGCGATTCTCACAAATCTGACGTGGGATGTGCATATAACCATAGATGTGTTTCCTTGCGATACCAGTAAAAGCCATTTACGATTATGTATATATATCCACGTCAGAATTGTGAGAATCACAGTAAATCTTCTGTCACCCCAGCACGACTCTAACAGATAAAAGTGAATATAGGATGATGGTTGTTTCATCTCTACTAGAAGGCATTTTGGCGCATTCTAGCACCAACTGACTGTTTTTACTAACATGCACCTCAGCAAATTAGAAAGAAAGAAAGATATCTTATTCAATATTACCTTTGGGTATCTGATTTCTTTTGGTTCTTCAACCTCTCATCCAATCTCTCCTTTGCTTCTCTAACCACACCTACAAGTTTTTCACTCTGCAAGTTCTGGTTGGACGGAATTCTTTGCTGATAATCCATTTTTATAATTTTTAGAAATCAGCTCTAATCTTTGAAATTAACTACCATGAAGGGAATGAAAAAGGAAAATAACAAAAAGAAAAGTTGAAATTAATTGAGCAAAATTAAAAGGGTTTTTCATTGATAATACCAGAGAAGAACTTGAATTGAGATGGGTATCGTAATTGCTCGTGTACAGACAGAAGGATGAGCGCCTTGATCGTCCATTCCCGGTTATACTTTGAGAATCCGCACATCCACCTTGATGGAATCGTCTTCTTCGAGCACATTCAACTCCAGGGAGCATTCCAGCCATTGTCACAATTTTAAAATACAACGCAATATATGTAAATCTTTTTAGTAAATTTTTATATCTAGTTTGTGTCTCTCTCCTTCAAGCAGCTTGGAATAAGAGAGGGAGAGAGATATAATAACACCAATTTATTTCTAACTATGAAGAGCAATAAGATCCCATCCGACAAAAATGGGGCCACGCAATTGAAGGTTGGAAAGACAGCTTTTCCTCTATCATTTTCACGTTCAAATTCAATTCTTCTGTTCTCTTCTCTTGTTTTGATGGGTTATATTCTATTATTACTTTGCTTCACAGTACTTCAATTCAATGGTCATTTTTATTTAGGAATTTTTTTGAATAAATAAATGGAATTGGGAGGATCTTCTCATCTACTTCTTTTTAGAGCCAAACGTGACTCCAAAAAGATAATACAACAAGATAAAATACGTGGCTAACAAACCTCTTCTTCAGCTTCTAGCCGTTATGTTTTTGGTCCTTCACGTTTTAATGATTTATCTTTATTGGTTGTTAGCGATTTGGTGTTTTTTTCTGTGATGAACGGGCCAATTGCTACCTAATTTTGACGGAAATTTTTTACTTATGGCCACATCATGTAGAGGGAAAATCAGCTATAGTCAGTTATCCCCCATCAAGTAACTGGTTATATATGGCCAATTCACTACTGCACCGAGCGGAATGGGAGGCACTCCATGTTAGATTTTTAACATTGGATTTAAATTAAAATGGGTTACAAAATTAGAATTTTCACGGTAGGTCACACAAAAATTCTAGAAAGGTTTATAACGTCAGTTTATGAAAAAATTGACGTTGAAAATATATATTTTTTCGTTGTCTTTCACGCAAAAACTATTAACAAACCGACATGATAAAACATTAATAATATATATCTCTGATTCTCATAATCTTTGCCCTAATTTTCTTCTTCTAGGGTGTATGTTTGGAGACCATGACGAGGAAAAGAAAAAACTTCATTATCGTTTTCATCTTGATTTATCTCCGTATTGACATGGAAAAGTTTAGAAAAGCTTTATGTATCTTTTTTGTTAAATTACACTCTTCATAGTGAGTGTAAACTTTAGTTAATTTTCAAGCTATTAAAGAAAGGAAAGCAACCCTAACAGATCGAAACAATCACTGTGTTATTAAAGATGTACATGTATTCAAGCAGCTTTCTTAGGTATTTAATTTTAAGTGATAGAAGATTTTAGGACAAGAAAGAATGCATGTAGGAACTTGTTAAAAAGAACCCTCAGATCTAAAGTATAAATCAAAAAGAACAAAAATAATCTTACAAGACACAAGATATACATGACTCGATCAAAGTATCGACCTACATCCACGGGTGAAAAATGGCGATTTCACTATAATAACCAAAGAAGAACAGGGTTACAATTTTTTTGCCTCTCGTATATTTCGCTAACGTTTTTAGGGTTTCATCTCTTACACTTTTATATACTTAGGATTACAAATAGAGTAAATGGGTCGAATCCAAATTCAAACCAAATGGGTCCAATATTTCATGACAACTTTTCATATATCAAGAATAGAAGACATAACCCAACAAATCTCTACCATGGCTTCAATTTTAAAAAAAAAATGTTTATGTTGCGTCCTTATTAGGGCCTCAAAAACTGTAAACACCTATCAAGTCCAGACTGCCCCTAAACTTGATACTTGGAATGACCTTAGCCATTAAATCCATTGGATTTTTTGTTATATCAATATTTTTCCCTATAATAGCACCCTAAGCAACTATATCTCGGATGAAGTGCAATCTAACATTAATATACTTGGTCCTCTCATGATATATCTGATTTTTGGTTAGATGTATGACACTCTGACTGTCACAAAATATCGTAGAATACCTTGTTAAATCAATAACCAAGTCCTGTAATCATATTGCCTCCTTCACTGCCTCTGTAGCTACCATATACTCAACCTATGTGGTAGACAATACGACTGTTGACTGCAAAGTTGCCTTCCAATTGATGGTATTACCACAAAGAGTGAAAATTTAACTTGCCAAAAATCTCCTCCTATCTAGATTACCAACATAATCAGAATCGACATACCCAACAACACTCTCGAAAGTGTCACTACTTTTATCATATAACAAACCAACTCATGCAGTATCCTTTAAGTATCTTAGTATCCATTTGACTACTTGTCAATGGATCTTCCCAAGTGTATCCATGTATCTACTGACTACATTATGTGAAATATCAAGCGTAATACAAATCTTAGCATACATAAGACTACCAACAATACTAGCATAACTAAGATGAGACATGTGTTTCATCCCTTCCTTTGTCTGCGGGGACAACTGAGTTGAGAGTCTAAAGTAAGCTACTAGAGGGGTACTCACAAGCTTAGACTCTTCATCCCAAAGTGATCTAATACCCTTTCAATGTATTTCCTTTGTGATACATACAATCTACCTCTCTTTTATCTTTATGAATCTCCATACCCAAAATCTTTTTTGTAATCCAAAATTCTTTTATCTCAAACTCACTATTGAGTTGAGCCTTCAGCTTTCTAATCTCAAGTGTATCTCTACATGCCATTAACATGTCATATATATATATAAATAAGTACATAAACGAACCATCTATGAGCCTTTGATGATAAATACTACTGTTATACTTACTCTTAGTATAGTTGTTTCCTATCATAAAAGTATCAAACCTCTTACACGTGATCTAGGAGACTATTTTAGGTCATATAAAGTTTTTTACAGCAAACACACATGATCTTATTTTCCTTGAATAATGAACCCCTCCGACTGATGCATATAAATTTGTTCTTCTAACTCACCATGTAGAAAAGTAGTCTTTACATCAAGCTATTCAAGCTCTAAATTATATAAAACAACCATGACAATAAGCACCCTGATTGAAATATGTTTCACCACAGGCGAGAAAACCTCGGTGAAATCGACACTTTCCCGCTGCGTATACCTCTTTGTCACAATTGTACTTTAAACCTAATATCTTCAACACCTGGAATTCATTCCTTTTTCTTGAAGACTCATTTGAATCCCACAATCTTTTGAGCCTTTGGCTTCTCAATAATCTCCCATGTTTGATTTTTGTGAAGAAACTTGATCTCTCACTTATGGTAACAAACTACTATGTTAACTCCTCACATGTGCTGGCCTTTTGATAGGTACATAACTCCTCATCATCCCTAATCTCTATCATACTAAGTGCATAAGTCACCAAATCTACATAAGCAAATCTTTGAAATGGCTTAACCTACCTCATTTTTCTGTCTCTAGCAGAGCTATACTGTTGTAATTAAATATCTTCCCTAGTAGTAAGATCTTGTCATGGTTCTTCATCTTTTTGATCTAGATCAACCGTACCATTTTTTTTCAAAGAAGAAGCTTCTAACTCCACCTATTCAATAACACTATGAGGTCTCTCAGTATCGAGTACTTCATCAACTCTTCACATATCAAGAATAGAAGACATAACCCAACAAATCTCCACCTTGGCTTCAATTCCAAAAAAAACCACTTCCGCCACGTCTATTTAGGGTATCAAAAACTGCAAACACCTATCGAATCCAGGTTACCCCAAAACTTGATACTTGGGATGATCTTAGTCATTAAACTGGATCCAAATCCAAATCAAATGAGAAACCCCACACATTACCAATTAAATGGGTCATTAGTAGATCATCAAAAGATTCGAGTTAAATTCATGGCAACTCTTCATATATCAAAAATAGAAACATAACACAATAAAAAATTTCCATAGAAATTTGGATTAATGCATGTAGCCAAACAAAAAAAAAATTCAAACAAGACAAAACGAAACAACAAAAAAAATGTAAGATTTTAGAAAAAGAATGACATTATATGGAGGTGGCATTTTTGATATTTTTGAATTTAATTATAACGTGGATTTTACTATAAACTAATGTTATATGGGTAATACCGACGTTATATGGAGGTGGCATTTTCAATATTTTTTGTTTAATTAGAATGTCAGTTTTACTATAAACTGACATTATACTACTTTTTACAAATTAAAGATTTTGCACCCCTTCTTTCACTTTTTGTTTGTCTCTAGATCTTAGGCTCTCTCATCCTCCTTCTTGATCTCTCGCATTATCCTAAACTCCTTTCATGCTCGATCTTGTGATTTAGGAAGAAACCCTAAAAAATGAGGGCTTTCGATCGTGGAATCCTATCTCAACCAAGAAACCCTAGCTTGAACTAAGGGTTTATCCATTTTTTCATGTCTGGAATCAAGGGTGTCTCCAACCTCAGCACGAACTCAAGAGTCAAGGATTTATTCATTTTCAATGACTACAATGTAGGCCAAAGAAGAACAACCCTCTCTTTCTCAATTTCTCTAACTCTCTCGAATCTTACACTCTCCATCAAGCTTCACGAATAAGGTATAATACCCTAAATCTATGGAGTTTGATGTTTGTTTCATGTATTTGTAATAAATCAAGGAAATGATGATGATAATAGAAACCCTAATTAGTTACTTGCATGTCTCTCTCTCTCTCTCTCTCTCTCTCTCTCTCTCTCTCTCTATCTCTCTCTCTCTCTTTCATTCTCATTTGTGTCAAAACCTAGCTTATAACATTCATCTGTTTCTATTTCAAGGCTTATATATTGAGTGACCGAAGAAGCTAGGTTAGCTTTCTTCTCTCCCTATTTATTGTTTCTTTTTTCATTTGTGTTTTTTGTTTGTTTCATGTATTTGTAATAAATCAAGAATTTTAATGTTCTATAAACTAGTTTGGGAAAGGGTATTATTTGTTTGGATCTGTGATGGACTTCAAAACTTCATTGTTGTTTTCAAATATTTCTTTAAATTCTCTGATTTTATTATATTACACATTCTTTAAAAAATACTTTTTTATTCAGGAAAAAAATTGTTATTTTTATTTATAATGTACTTCAATTCGTTGTTATTTTAAGTAAAATTGCAATTGAGAGATGGACACTATTAATTGGTGATGTTTAATATGGATTTTTCTTTTGGTATCATATTTTTTATTTTTTTTGTGATCTTTTGTTTTAAACATGAATTCTTAATCTTATAGAGGAAGTCATCCTAACTTCTGTTATCTATTTTACAGATTTTTTGGAGGTTTCACCTCATCTTTGACTGTTCTGAAGTGCCCCATAATTCTTTTTTCATTTTTTTTCTAACAACTTTTTTGTTTGTTTCTCTATTGGTTTTAGATTATAAAACATTTTCATTTCTATGATTAACAAAGTACATGATCCAATTGGCGATTTATCAAATTCTAGCATATCAAAAGAAAATAAAGCTTGTTAAAAATTAAACTAATAGAAATGAAAGTTAAGCTAAAGATAATAGAAGGAAATCACCATTAAATAGAGGATCCACCTAGAGCAACTATCCTACCAAACTTAGTTTTTATTCTCTTTTTTAACTCAATCAAAGGGCTTGGTGTTAGCTCATTGGTTTTGGAAGATTTAACAAAACAAAAGCTTAATTTAAAAAATCAAATATAGAACTCCTTCACTCACTAAAGTATGAAGCTCCTACCACCAAACATCTAAAACCACATGAAATATCTTGATCTTATATAAGTATGATCCATCAATTATAGCATATAAGGTGTGAAAATTCATTATAGCCTTAGTCCATAAGAGTTAGACAAGTCTTGAAGTGAACTGATGGACATTAAAGCAAGATAAGAGAATTAAAATCAACTAATAAAAAAAGTAAATTTATTCTAGGCTTCTCCAATCTCCAATCAAAGGGAGATTAGTCTAAGATCATTGCAAGTCATAAAGAAAGATAGATGAAAAAAAACAAGCCTTATTTTATTAATTAAAAGTAATTACACTATCTTCTTACTCTCCCACTTACAAATTTATAGAACTTTAATGAAAAAGTTAATCTAGAAATAGAAAAAAATTAAAGAAAAGGCAAAGGGTATTAAGTTAAAGGAAGCGAGGTCCTATCCTAATTGAGGAAGGGCTTTATTTATAGAAATTCAATATTTTAGAAAGATCTATTTTGAACCGCACTGATATTGCAGATAAGATCACGTGCAAAGCAAGATCCCAACAAATTTTGGTTGGGTTGCTCTATCTGTCCTCCTGATTGTAATGCAAAATTATTTTCTTGATTTCGGATTCATCTTCGATGATTTGCTATTTAACTTACATAGTGAACATGTGTGTAATTAGAGTTTTCCAACAAATATAATTATTTATATGCAATTAAGCCTAATTAGTATGAAAGAACAGGTAACGTGATTATTCGATACTTAATATGATTATTTACTTAATACAACAAAATAAAAATGGAAATCGAGATAAATTCCTGGGAAAATATAAATAAATTAATGTTTTGAGACAATACTAAGGGACCATTCAAAGTTAGAACCTAAAATATTCTTTTAAACATTTTCAACTTAGTTAGGATTTTGGAATATGTTGCTACTCTTTACTCCAATGGTTATTTCATCAATTATGTCTAGCACTACATAATCTAAAGTTAAGAACAATCCTTAAAACTTGATGTTTAGGAAATAAGTTTGTGGTATCACTTGTGATCCCCTCACCACAATTTGATTCTTAATATAGATTATGATGTTTATTGGTTATTGAGTGTGAACAAAATCTTAGGCTACCTTTCTAATATGCATGTGGTAGAGTTGATTTTTGGGATTAATTGTTATTTTCAATTTATTGCAATTTGTGATACTTCATATGTTTCAAACTATCTATTATTTTATCCATTAGCACTACATAATCCAGGGTTAAGAACAATCCTTAAAGCTTTACACTTAGGAAATAAGTTTGTAGTATCACATGTGATCCTCCCACTATAATTCGATTCTTAATACAGATTATGGCCGATAATTGATCTAAAATAGATCGCTACTATTATTGTATCTTTTAGATTTTCAATTAAATCATCATAATTATAAATAATCTATGAATTAATACATAAATTGATGATCAAATTATGTGTATGGATAGAATGTGGTGTAGATTGATATGAAATATAAAAAGAAAATTTGGGTGTATGTTTGGAGATCGATGGTTATATCCAGATTAGAGAAAAAAATTATGAATGTATAAACGAGATTTTCTTTTTTATAAGTTTTATGTATCTTATGATGGTTCTCTACACTTAATATCTTTATAATTAAGTTATTCATTTTAATTTAATTTATTATGTTTGCTTAATCTATAGGTTGATTTTAGTTTCGTCCCTTCATCATGTTGTAGGGATCAAAGCATGCTTATTATTTCTATTAAGAATTGTTTGGTCATCATCTCTCTAGGCTAAACAACCTATGGACATGGAAGTCAAAGCTAAGTCCTCACCATTTCCTCCACATTAAAAATTCGGTGTCTCTTGTGTGTGTTTGTTACTTTATCTATATTAGTTTTTCTTTACTTTTTTTGAGTTTCTATCAAACATATATGCATGGTTTGTGAATAAGTGATAATTAATCATCTAGATTTTTCTTGTTTGGATTTAATGCTTGCAACTCATTTAGTTACTATGGAGTGATTCTCTTGTACTAACACCTATAAATAATGGATCTTACATTTAGTGTAGTTTAAAATTAAAAGAATATTGATGTGGGTGTTTTGATTTTTTTCTTTAATTATTTTCGAATATTATTTGTAAAACAATATGTTAAAGGTTATAAGATTGAAACTTCTAGTCAACCCAAGTGATAAGTGGTGTTTCCATGTAAGAGGCCACAAGATTGAAAATTATATAAGCAAGCTTGGAAAATCTGTAGGATGTTCATGCATTTCTATTTCTGTTGTTTATGGTTTTGTTTGTGCATAGTGTTGTTGTTGGTGGTGGTGGTGGTGAATAACAACTTAGAAATCAAACATTTGGACTTGGAAATTTTTCTAGAGAAATATAGCAGTCAAACGTTTGGACTTGGAAAATTTTTGAGAGAAACATAGCGATTAAAACTTAGAAAAGAGATCATAAGATAGTGATCATAGAATAACAATCAAGGGTTTTCGAAAAGAATGATTTTAAATATAGCAATCTAGATGATAGCAATCACAACTTCCAAACTTATTATGTTTTTATGTTTTTGTGAAAAACAGCGACCAGAAAGCATCAGACTTAGAATTACAAGTTTTTCCTATAGTATGTCAATTACTCTCAAACTTAAAGAGCTTTGGTATCCAACAAAGAAAATAGTCATCTTGCATGTGCACAGTATTCTGACGATTGTTTTCATTTTCTCTCCTTAGTGATAGAACTGTTTCTAATCTAAAATGGCCACCACACCAAAAAAGAAATTAAGTACTAGTGCACAAGGAAAATCTATACAAGAAGCAACACAAAGTGCTCCGAAAACTTAGAAGTGCATATAACCACCTAGAAAAAAACAAAACCTCAGTATTGGGAGATGGGGACCATGGAGTACTACTACGATGTAGAGCAATAGGTAGTGAAAAGGCTTGCAATTCAATGAGACCCATAAGTAAACTTCCTTGGGCTATAAAATTCACTACTATTTCAAGGGGCAACAAACGATAAGATCAAGAAGAAGCCCATAAGTAAGATAAGAGAATAGCAAGACAAAAACTTATTATTGGACATTCATTACTATCGGAAAAGGCTAGAAGAGCTTAGACTATTGGCAATAGTGGAAATCTCCATGCATTACTGTTAGAAAAAATCCTATGATCCGAAGTATAAATCAAACAAGAAAGCAAGAATCTCACACGACACAAGATATATGTGGTTTGATCAAAGCATTGACCTATGTCTATGGGTGAAAACGACGATTTCACTATATTAACTAAAGAAGAACAAGATTATAATTTCTCTCTATCTCTCGTATATATCTCACTACCCTTTCAGATTTCATTTCTTACCCTTTATATAATTAGGGTTACAAAGAGCTTAAACGGGTCGGATCCAAAATCAAACCAAATGGGCCAAATATTTTGCCCGGGGGCAAAGCCCCGGTAATAGTGGGAAAACCCCACACATTACAAATTCAACAGGTCATGCAGGACGTTAATGTATTATCAAAAGATCCAGTTTGAATCCACGACAATCCCATATACAAGAATAGAAGACATAACCCAACAAATCTCCACATTGGCTTCAATTCTGCAAAAAAAAAGAAACCGCTTTCACCTTACCCCATTAGGGCCTCAAGAACTGCAAACACCTATCAAGTTCAAGCTGCCCCTAAACTTGATACTTGGGATGACCTTAGTCATTAAATCTGTTGGATTCTTCATTGTATCAATATTTTTCACTACAATAACACCCTAAGCAACCACATCTCGAATGAAGTGCAGTCTAACATCAATATGCTTGGTTCTCTCATGATATATCTGATTTTTTGTTAGAAGTATGGCACTTTGACCATCACAAAATGCTGTAGCAACACCTTATTCCAAACCAAATCAGTAACCAAGCCCTGCAACCATATTGCCTCCTTCACTGTCTCTGTAGCTACCATATACTCTGCCTCTGTGATAGACAATGCGATTGTTGACTGTAAAGTTGCCTTCCAACTAATGGTACTACCACAAAGAGTGAAAATATAGCCTATCAAAGATCTCTTCCTAACTAAATCACCAGCATAATCAAAATCGACATACCCAACAACACTATCAGAAGTGTCACTGCTTCTATCATATAGCAAACCAACTCCTACAGTACCCTTTAAGTACCTCAGTATCTATTTAACTGCTTGTTAATGGATTTTCCTAGGTTTGTCCATGTATCTGCTGACTTCAATAACTACATGTGAAATGCCAGGCCTAATACAAATCATGGCATACATAAGACTGCCAACAACACTAACATAAGGAACATGAGACATGTACTCTACCTCCTCCTCTGTCTGCCGGGACATATGAGCTGAGAGTCTAAAGTGAGCTGCTAGAGGGGTACTCACAAATCTAGACTCTTGCATCCCAAAGGAATCCAACACCCTCTCAATATATTTATGATATATACAATCTACCTGCTCTTCTATCCCTATGAATCTCCATACCCAAAATCTTCTTTGCAGCCCCTAAGTCTTTCATCTCAAACTAAATGTCATCTACATATAATAGTAGGTACATAAACGAACTATCTGTGAGTCTCCAATGATAAACACAACTGTTATACTTACTCCTAATATAGTTGTTTCCTACCATAAAAGTATCAAACCTCTTATACCACTGTCTAGGAGATTGTTTCGGGCCATATAAAGATTTTTTTCAACAAACACACATGATCTTCCTTCCTCCTGAATAATGAATCCCTCTGGCTGATGCATATAAATTTGTTCTTCTAACTTACCATGTAGAAAAACACTATTTACATCAAGTTGTTCAATCTCTAAATTGTATAAGACAACCATGGCAATGAGCACTCTGATAGAAGTATGTTTCACCACAGACGAGAAAACCTTAGTGAAATCTACACCTTCCCGTTGTGTATACCCTTTTGCCACCAATCTTGCTTTGAACCTAGCATCTTCAACATCCAGAATTCCTTCATTTTTCTTGAAGACCCATTTGCATCTCACAATTTTCTGATCTTTTGGCTTTTCTACAATTTTCCATGTTTGGTTCTTGTGAAGAGACTTGATCTCTTCACTCATGGCAACACACCACTGTGTTGACTCCTCACATGTAATGGCCTCCTGATAGGTGCATGGATCCTCATCATCCATAGTCTCTGACACACTAAGTGCATAAGCCACCAAATATGGATGAGCAAATCTCTAAGGTGGCCTAACCTGCCTCTTTTGTCTATCTCTAGCCAAGTTATACTATTGTAACTGAACCTCATCCCCGATAGTAGGATTTTGTTGTGGTTCCTCATCCTCTTGATCTAGATCATCTGTACCATTATTTTTCAAAATAGAAACCTCTAGCTCCACTTGTTCAATGACACCACAAGGTCTCTTAGTATCGAGTACCTCCTTCGTACTGAACATAACAGACTCATCGAATGCCACATCTCTATTGATAAGAAACTTTTTCCATATCACATCTGAGCACCACAATTTGTAACCTTTCACTACAGCCCGATATCCAAGAAATATGCATTTCTTTGCTCCCAATTCTAGCTTGCCATCATTTATGTGAGCATATGCTGGACACCTAAATATCCTCAACCCAAAATAAGTAGCAGGAGACCCCGACCACACCTCCATTGGGATTTTGAACTCAATAGTACTATTAAGAAACCTGTTCACCAAATAACAAGCTGTGTTAACAGCTTCAGCCCAAAACTACTTTGGCAAACTAGAATTTGATTGCATGCACCGCGTCCTTTCTAATAAAGTCCTATTCATTCGTTCTGCAATCCCATTCTGTTGTGGTGTCTTCCATATTGTGTGATACCCCACAATACCTTCATTTTTGCATAACTCGTTGAACTCTCCAGAGTAAAATTCCATACCGTTATCAATCCTCAATCTCTTAATCTGTTTTTCAATTTGTATTTCTATCAGTATCTTCCATTGCTTGAATTTGACAAAAACTTCATCTTTGCTTTTCAAAATAAATATCCAGACTTTCCTTAAAAAGTCATCGATGAACGTCAACATGTATCTACCTCCACCATGTAATGCAATCAGATATGGACCCCATAAATCAAAATGGATATAATCAATAGTACCCTTGGTTCTGTGAATACCTGTACTAAACTTTACTTTGCACTGCTTCCCGAAAATACAATGCCCACAAAAGTCCAATTTTCCAATTTTCTTTCTATTAAGCAAATCCTGTTTGCTCAATATCGTCATCCCTCTCTCACTTATATGCCCGAGGTGAATATGCCACAATCTGGTGGTGTCTAAATCAGATGCTGATACCTATGCCGTACTTATAATTGTCTGTCCTTGCAATGCATACAACCCATTCTTCTTCAGCCTTTTCATTATTACAAGAGCACCCTTAGAAACCTGAATTACTCCATCCCCTACCTTGTAACAACAACCATTTGAATCTAGCATACCCAAGAAAATCAAATTTTTCTTCAAATTTGGAATGTGCCTAATATCTGATAATGTCCTCACAATACCATCAAACATCTTTACCCGAACTATGCTTATCCCCATTACCTTACAAGCAGCATTATTTTCCATAAGAACTTCACCCTCATAAAAAGACCGATAGGTTGTGAACCAGTCTTTATTGAGACATATATGATAAGTGCACACCGAATCAAGAATCCACTCCTTACTAGAGAAAATGGTAGAAACTATGAGTACATCACCGTTATCACTATTTCCATCTGCCACTGTTGCATCGCTAGCATCATGGTCATTATAATTTTGTTTTACCTTCACTTTACACTTCGGACAATCTCTTTTAAAGTATCATTCTTGATGACAATTGAAACACTTTAACTTTTCAGTCTTCAATTTTGATGTAAACCGACCTTTTCCATTATGGTTCCCTTTATGATTTGATCTCCCCTTAACAAACAAACCTTCGCCTAAGCTTTCTGGAGTTTCATCTAATTTCTTCTTCAATTCCTTAGAATTTAAAGCAGATTTAATCTCCTTAACCGAAATAGTAGTTTTCCATACATTAGGGTATCAACAAAATTTTCATATGAGGGTAGTAGAGAACAAACCAAAAGTATGTCCGGATCTTCTTTATCAATTTTAACACCAACATTCTTTAAATCTATAAGAATACTATTATATTCATCAAGATGATCAGGGATAGAAGTACCTTCTCGCATCCACAAGGTGTAAAACCGTTTCTTTAGATACCATCGATTTGTAAGAGATTTTGTCATGTACCGAGTTTCCAGTTTTGTCCATAGTAGATATGCCGTGTCTGAATCACCGACCTCTCACAGGACCTCACTCCCCAAAGACAATAGAATCGCACTGTGTGCCTTCTCCATGATCTCCTCTTTCTGTTCTGGTTTCAACGATTCAGGCACATTATCACTTCCTAACAGTGCCTTCGATAAACCTTGCTTTACAAGCAAAACTTTCATTTGAACCCACCATAGATTAAAATCATTCCTTTCATCGAATTTCTCGACATCATACTTTGCAGCCATAGCTCTGATACCAGTTTATTAGAAAAAATCTTATGATTCGAAGTATAAATCAAACAAGAATACAAGAATCTCACAAGACACAAGATATACGTGGTTCGGTCAAAACATCAACTTACGTCCACGGGCGAAAACGGCGATTTCACTAAATTAACCAAAGAAAAACAAGGTTACAATTTCTCTTTGTCTCTCGTATATCTCTCACTATCCTTTCGGGTTTCATCTCTTGCCCTTTATATACTTAGGGTTACAAAGAGCTTAAACGGATCGAATCCAAAACCAATATTTTGCCTGGGGGCAAAGCCTCCGGTAATGGTGGGGAAACCTCACACATTACCAATTAAACGGGTCATGAGGGTCGTTAATGGATCATCAAAAGATCTAGTTTGAATCCACGACAATCCTATATACAAGGATAGAAGACATAACTCAACAATTATGTCTATCCAAACAAGGTCTGATGATTGACTTGACGGAGCAATGAAATCCCGACACTCATAACGGTTATAGAGTATACATTTACGCTAGAGGACGCAATAAGGCCAGGGTGGTTACCGGTTGGGAGGGAAGTAGCATTTGTGCCAAAAAAATAAACTCGATGATGTGGAAACGAGCAAGGTCATTCGAGTGGAAAAAAATGAAGTTGGCTAAAGGTATCAAAGGATGTTCATGGAAAGCTTTACATAAAGAATTGGCAAGAGAAGTACAGTGGGTATTTTTTCAAAAAAACCCATTTTGTTGTTTTTCTAATTGGTTTATATTGCACCAATCGTTCCGGTCAGGTGCATTAATTCAACCATCTTCAATGTGGTGGCCAGAATATTAGTAGGCAAGGACGTTTGTCATGCTAGTTTACTCATGTCGCAAGTTTACCAAGGACTTGATAGCTACAACAGGGAGATGACCAAGTGAGGTTCCAAGAGAATTATCGAGAAAAATCGAAGGTCAAGTTGGACATGTATGGGTCGTTCTAGGTGCTTTAAATGTGGGCATATCAAAGATTCAAATTGATTACCCTGGAAAAATACCCATCTCTAGATCCAAAACTTCTACAAAACATGTTGCAAAGGCCATGATGAAGAACACACTATTCTATCTAGGAGATCTCTACACAAAACCAAGGCAGACATGAAGGCCATACATGCTTAACGAGTACTGGTCAGAGCCTTTGTTTGAAGATGCGGCCAAGATCAAGGGTAAGTCAACAGTATGGCTTTATGTTTATAGGACCATCATATCTAGTTATTTGATTGGGATGCCAGCGTATCCGTTGAGGGTTCGAAAGAAGGATGTGGACCCAATGGCTCCATTGGTGGCATATAACCTTCACCAGGTAGCCCGTCAGTTTGGGTATGACCAAGATGTACCCTACCAGTGGAGAGAATATAAGTACAATTCAGAAGAAGTGGCCATCCAATAATTCTTCACCGTGCCATTGTGCAAACAACGTTATGTGGTAGAAAATGATATAGAAGGCGGAGTCACTGAAGAGTGCATATTTTATTATAGAAATCATGAATGGGTTTGTTGTGCAACCATAGCTACACTAATAATTGATATCAAGAAAACTGCACGGGACATCATTTGTACTAACCCAAAGCCCAATCATTCGGTGTGGCTAGAATGGGTAGAGAATGGTAGGTAATGCCTCCTTAGAAAATGTACAAGGTTGGGGTTTTGATGTAGAAGTGGTTGAGAAGCCTAGAAAAACAACAGTATATATATAGACCCAATAGATGCCAAGTTGATAAAGATAGTAGAGGAAAATAAACAAGCGAGAAAGCATACAATGAATCAACGGGGGGGAATGGAGGAAGCAAGTGAAAAATAAGAAGAAAATGCAGAAACGGAAACAAATCAAAGGAAGAAGAGATAGATTGCAATAAAAACATCATAACCAAAATCACGTGTATTGTCCTCAGAAGTTGAAGAGTAAGCAGCAGAAGAAGAAAATGAAGAACAAGAAAAATCGTTCTCTGGAAAAAAAAAAATAGCTGAACAGTGAAGAGAATAGTGATGAAGGAGAACTGGATGAGAATAAGGGCTCAGAAAGCCGAAGTGAAGAAGGGATTGTGGTAATCTCACAAGAAGACAAAAAAAAAAAGATTCTAAGTATCATTAAATACATTTGATCATAAGAAATATGCATGCATGAACTTGACTAACAAACTGATTGAACTTTTTTTATGAATAGAACCAACAAACATGCCAATACTACCGACCCCACAAGCACAAAACGGGGTGGAATCTGACTTGGAGGACATCATCGATTCGATGCCACTACTTGAGAAATCTGGGTAAAAGGAAAACAAAGGAGACAAATCAATAATCATGATCCCAAGAAGACCATATCAACACTGAATCATGATAAATCATCCATGTAAGTATTGAAATAAATGCATAATCATTGAAGGAAAAAACCTGATATGATTCCTAATACTTGATTCAACTGACTCTTTGTTTTTATTGCCGAAACATGGCTTGTCAGAATCTCAAGAGTGGCTAGAATAAGAAATGTGTCCTCAATTTGACGGGAATTATGAATCGAGTTTCTTGCAGCATCTCATCAAGTTCGAGATACATACTAGGAGAGTTCGGTGAGGAGTGAGAAATAGGAGCTCTCAAGTTTTTGGCAATCAAAAATATTGAAGAACCACTTTGATTTATCGAAAATATGGTATCTTTCCGGGATGGTTGCAATCTTTTTAACAAAAATGATAAACCCATAAATAGGAAGAAGTCAGTTTTTCAACATATGGGATTTATTAATGAAGGGATAAAAGGTAATTTCATCTTGATAAAGAGACACATATTGATTCATTACGCCCATTGGAAATTTTATTTTATTTTTTCATTTTCAAACGTGAAACATCCAATATTTGATCATGGAGAGTAAAAAAAATTATGATCCCACCCATCAAATTGGTTCTAGTTTCAATCTTCTAAAATCAAAAGAATCGGGACCCAATTATCATCATATGAGTTTTAATCTCAATTCTTCAATCATTCATTATTTAGAATCAACAATTTTGATTATTGTATCAATCCATATTGAATTTGTTATCATTAGATCAATAGTAAACATCATATCTAAAGAACATCACAATTTGATGGAGATATATCTTTTGGTAGTTAAGATAACATTTATTGATCATAGCTCTGAGATTTTTACCCCCTACAACCTCCTTCACTTAAAAAGGAACCAGAACTATCTATTTTACAAACAATTGTATTTTTCTTTCTTTTAAACAAAAAGAAATTAACCAACATCCAGGTCCCATTTTACATCAAAATGTCTTGATTATTGCTTTAGTGTGGGTCATTGGGTGCAAGTGGTGATCACTACATCCAAGTATAATTAATTGACACCATGACCATTGGGATGAGATAATACTATTGTACTAACAATATAAATAGTATTGATCCAACCAACTTGAACCACACACCACATTTACACATAATACCAATGTCGGCATATATCAACTAAAAGTTAGTCATATATATATATATATATATATATTTGTCCTTTTTTACTTTTCTTTCTATTTCAGCCATTTGCTTCATATGTTCATATATAATATGCATAGTTTTTGGAAGATGAAAAGTCATTTCATTAATGGTATTGGCATTAAGGGCTAAGTATTAAGTAGTAAAGGAAAGCATCATTGAAATTTTTTTCCAATTTAATTTTTTTATTTTATCTTATTGTCATGGGCTGTGGATAATTTGATATTATTAACGTGGACTTTGGAATAGTAAGGTTTGCATAAATATTCTTTCAATGATAGATTTAGAGGTCGTATTCACCAATGGTTTTGTATTCAATGTTGAATTTACCAATGGTTTTGTATTCGATGTTGAATTTCTTATTTAAGATATACAATTTATTTATTGATCAAATTAAATTTAGAGTTGGTCAACGAACCCAACCCACTCAACCCATCCAATCAGCCCAAAATTACTAACTCGGGCTAACCCAAGCTCAACCCAATTTTAAAGAGCTTGGGTTAATGAACTTAGGCCTGATGGTCACATTGAGGGTTCTGCCAATTGCATTGAGTTTACGCTCCAACCCGCCCAGGTTGCAACCCTAGTATATATAGCAAAATAGTTTACCCATATATCAGGATCAGGAAGACAACTATTTGTTACAATTTTTTTACAACACCGCCGGCTAGATATCGTCTTCTTTTTCATTGGTTTTTACAACACCATCAGATCTTGAAAAATGGATGACATTTGGGCAATGTAAAAAAAGTTTTAACAAATAGTTGTCCCCCGATCCCAACCCTATGTATATAATGGACGAATTTATCAATTCTTCAACAAGACATCTTGAAATTCCTGGGAAAGTACGATTCCAGCTCACTGTTTATTTTATTTACCAAAACGTGAACAATCACATTTTCATTATTAAAAAATATATATTTTTAAAATGGTAATGAATTCGGCGGGCGGTTTAAAAGTGACAATTTCGCAGGTTTAACGTGATTATTTCCAATTAGTCACTTTAAACCTGTTAAATTGTCATTTTAAAAAGCTCCAAATTCGTTATTGTTCACGTTTTGGTAATTAAAATGAACAGTAAGCTGGAATATTAATAATCTTGTCAAAAGTTGATCACTTTTTCATAAATATCCCTAAAGAATTTAAGTGGAATTACGGAACAATCATTACATCATAGAAAACATACTATTTAATATAATGATTGTCCATTAGTAAAAACTCTTTAAATTTGGATGAAGGTTTAGAGTCGGGATCTATTAAAGTTGTGTATACTGTGCGGATGAAGTGGGAAATTGTAACATATTTAAGTAACTTAATTTTTATTTATTAGTTTCCTAAGATTTCTTTAAGTAGTTCACTATAACAAGAGAGGAGCTCATGATCTCAGATTCGTCCTGATGCTACTAATCAGTTAAAATGAGCGTGAAATATTGCAGAAGAAACAGTAAAAAAACTGATTCAAGAGTGATTCAATGGTAGACTTGAGTAGGGTTGTTAACTGGACCCATTAAGTTGCTAACACAACCCAACCTCCTAACCCAAAGAAAAGGTCTAGAGCCTTGATCTTGAGCCCAAAAAGTAGTGTCAGGTTCTTTAATCCCAAGCCCATGCATTTAATTCAGGCTGCCCGAGGACTTGATAGTGCTCAATCCGCCACAATTACATTTAAAATTGTATCCAGATCATAATTGGATCAAAAGTTTTCTTCATTTCTGTATTTTCACAATTACATATATAACATGTACATCATGTGATCAACATTTCACAAAATTTCTAATCACGGCTGCTACCTGGGCGGGTTGGAGGGTAAAACCAGGCTCAACCAAAGTATCAGAACCCTCAATCCAATCCCAACTCAACCGGACCATCGGGCCTAACCTCACTAACCCAAGCCCAACCCGAGCTTGATCTTCTAAAATCGGGTTGAGCTCGGATTAGCCCGAGTTAGGTAGTTTTGGATGATTTGGCCAAGTTGGGCTCGTTGAATAATCCCAATTTTATTTTGATTAGTAAATAAATTTTATATTTTAAAAAAGAAATACAACATCAAAAAGAAAATCACTAGTAAATAAAATCGCATACAACCTTTAAATCCATCATTGAGAGAATATTTAGATAAACCATACTAAACCAAAGCCTTAAGAAGATTTTAAACCCCGAATAAAAATTTCGGACCAATAAGCGGTTAATGCCCGTAGGTTGTGAGTTCGATACCTAGTATGAGCATTAATTTCTCAGTGGCCACCCGCGAGGGTGCACTTTCACTTACCTGGACCTTGTGATGTTCGGGTGTTGCATATGCCTCGGAACCAGTCCTTGGACAAGACCATGGTCTATGGACTGGACAAAGCCCAGATACAGTCTGGGTTCACTGTCTACAGAGATACCCGATTATCGGAAAAGAAAAAAATAAAAATAAAAAACCAAATCCAATTGTCCACAAGTCATAATAATAAGATGAAATAAAAGGCAAAATAAAAAATCTATATATATATATATAGATATATATATTTATACAGCATCGGGTCGGGTTGAGTTGGGATCCGCGAACCCTCAACCCGAATTGAGGTTGGGTTGAGATATTCTAACCCAGGCTCATCTCATTTTCTACATAACTCGGACCGGGCTCGCCCATCAATAGTGCTGAGCCCAAGTTGAGTTCGGGCCAGCCCGCCCAAGTTACAGTCCTATTTTTAATCCAATCTTTCTTATTAGTTTCCACTTTATAAACTTGAAAGAGACTCAGAAAAATCCAATAACTTTTGGCCACCCACGCCCAATCCTCATTTGGATTATAACTCTTCCCAAGAATGTAAAATTATATCATGTATTTTATTTAAAAATATGAAGTGTATTTAGCTTTTGTATATCAAATCAGACTTGATCTGATCCAATGGTTATGGATCAGATGTGGATATAGTAATACTGAGATCCGATAAAACTCATACAATGCTTATAATTGAACCGGCTCCAAATTCGATCCAATCTTTTATCAAATTGGTGCCAGAGTGACCTCTCCTTTCACAAGGCCAAGCAACAACAAAAGGGAAAAAGGGAAATCTAGCAGTTTCAAAAAGCTAGTAAAGATTGTGATTAACCATTGAAATAAAGCTTTGTTTGAACTTTGTATTGGCTAAGTTTATGTAATAAATGTATTAAATCAACAGATTAAATGAGATCAAATTGACGTATATAAGCTTCACAATGTTGAAGTATGATCCAAAATCAAGTAGGCCCGGTCCAAGTATGTATGTTTTTGGATCGGTCCAAGGTTATTTGGGTTGGGCTTGTAACTTATGTATGTGGGCCTTTTATGTGATTCTTTAAAAAAGGGTTTTTGGTTTTCTTTTGTTAGAAGTCTAACTCTAAGTCCAAGCCTTTTTTAGAGAAAAAAATAGAAAAAGGAAGAAAACCTAGAGAGAGGTTGAGATGTTTGGGAAGATTTAGATCTAGAAGAAAGTGAAGTTAAGAAATAGAGGTGTTTCCTTGTATCAATTTGCCCCATTTTTTTCATAGTGAAATCAAACTCTAACCCTCATACCTCCGTGGACATAGTTTTTGGGTGAATCACGTAAAATCTTGTGTTGGGGGTATTGTGTTCTTACTCTTTCTTTGTGTGGTTGTTTATCTTATTTGCATTTGTTACTATTAATTAGGTTAATCTATCATTGTCATTATTAAACAATGTCTTGGAAGGTGTGGCATATAAGATTTTTAATTAAATACCTAATAAGTGTTTGATCAAATTACTAGATGAGCTTCACAAAGATGTTCACATAGACAACAAGGGGCATCAAAGCCTAGGTTATCCAAGGAGTTTCTATGGCAAAGAAGGATACAACGATGATCGAAAGTTCCGGTAGGGTAAAGTTTAAGGTTAAGTCATTTGATGAAAAATCAAACTTTATATTGTGACAAAGAAAGATAAAGAATATTTTTATCCAACAAAGGCTTCATAATTACATTTGGGGCAGTGAAGCGAAGTCGGAGACCATGTCTAATGAGACATGGGAGGAGTTGGATTTGAAGGCTATTTATTCCATTGAATTGCATATTTTCGATAAAGTCATAATTAACGTCATGGAAGAAAAAGACTGTAAAGAAAACGTAGGACAAGTTTGAAAAGCTTTACATGGCAAAGACTTTAAATAAGATATTCCTTAAGAACCAACTCTATAACCTAAGGATGGAGGAGGGACAAGACATGATGGTGCACTTGAACATGTTTAATCGTTGTTTTAGTGATTTATTAAAGGTAGAGGGTCAAGTTTAAAAAAGAAGATAAAGCATTGCTTTTGTTAAGATCACTTCTTAATTCCTTCAAACACTTTTGGACTACATTTATGTTTGGCAAGGAGACTCAAGTTTGAGGAGGTGGTTCAAAATCTTATTTTACTTGACCATGAATAAGGTATTGTTTGTTAAACTAAAAAAAATAAGTGTTGAGTAGCATTAAGTGTTGAAACTTGGAAATGCTGAATTTAAGTGCTGAAAAAGTTATTTGTTTAGATGTGGAATTATGTTTGTTACACATTGCTGAAACTGGTAAATTATTTTTTTTACCCTTACAATCATATTATACATTGTTTGCATGTTTCAAATGCCTATTTCTTATTAAACACAATAAAATATATTATTTCTTATAAAATTAAAATACAATTCATTTTTAAATAATAAGTAATTCTCAAATTTTCAATTTATAAATAATAATTTATATTTCTAAAAGCCCACAAATTTCAAATTAAAAACAATAATGTCATACAAGTCACCAAAATTTTAAATCAACATTAAAATAACTTAATTTTTAATGAATAATTTTCAATGGAAATGAAGGATGTGTAATTATAAAAGCACCCTATGAATTAATAAGGGCAACCCACATCATAGCCAAAAAAAATTTTCTTATATGGGTTAAAGATTTTGGAACGAGCAAAATTTTGGTGAAGATATGATATAATGGTTCAAAGATCATCCTCACCAAAAATCAACCCATTCCAAAATTTCTAACCACGTCAAAAATGATTTTTAAAAAAATGGACGATTTATGATTCTTGAACTTGTTTTGATGGTTTTAGAAGTTTCAGGATAGGCTGATTTTTGGTGAGGATGATCTCCTCATCCTTACCAAAAATCAACTCATTTCAAAAATTTTAACTCATATAAGACAAAATAATTTGGGCATGGTGTGGGTTTATTAATTTGTGGGGTGCTTATATACTTATCCATGGGATATAAGAGGTAATATCCTTTTAAGTATAAAGCCATACTTGTCCGTGCCGAAAAAAATGAAGTGTTTACCGTTTCAGCACTTTTTTCAACCTCAAAATAGTGTTGAATTTTTTTCACTTATTTTTAGCAATAAGCGTTAAAAATATAAAGTAAACAAACACATTATCTTGTCAAAAAGTGCTGAATTTATTTTTCAGCAATGAGCGTTGAAAAATAGCGCAAACAAACACCGCCTAAGTCAAGTGAGAAGGATACTCAAGGGGAAGAACCTATTACAAAGGGTTCAAGTGAGTGATGCCAAATAAAGGAATAAAGGAAAATTTGAAAGGAAAAGTTCTAAATCCAAATCTAGAAGTAAAAAAAGAAGTGGAGTGCTACAATTGTGGGAACAAGTGATATTACAAAAGAGATTGTGGAAAATACAAAAAGGAGGTAAAAGAAAGAAAGAAAGTCGAGTCAAGCTCAACGACAATCATAACATCAAAAAGTGATGGAGAAATTCTGGTTATACTTTCCATATGTGTTCAAATCGTGATCGTTTTGACTCCTATGAGCCTCATGACGGTAGAGATGTTCTAATCGGTAATAATGCGGCATGCAAAATCCTTAAAATATGTGGCGCCTTGCTAAACGCTAACACAAAGTCCCATGTCAGATCTCGAAGCACTAGGTAGCACCTCGAAATTTCGGCATGGCCTCTTCTGTTTATGTTAGCATTCCAAGGCGTTCAACTTACACTTGATAAATGATATACATTATCCTGCATATATACATACAAAATATAATACTAGTGGAAGCCTATATACATCTAATAACGTACGATAGATCAGAGTGCGGAAGAATAAACAAAATACAAGATTATACAAAATTTCTCACTCTAACAGAAGTCCTAACAAATCAAGACAAAGTCCATAAGACTACCTGGATGAACTGACACCACTAGAGGTTATTGCCCTAATGCTCACCAAGTAACAAACTCTAGTCGTCTATCTAACCTACCATGTAACACCCCGGATTTTCAACTCATATCTCGAGGAAATTACATGGTGAGATTTGGAAGAAAATATCGAAGGAGAGACTTAGAGTAAAATACTCGGATCTTGTTATGATTAATTTCGAGGAAAATCAACTTCGCCATTAGATTCAAAAGCATCGAAATATATACATTAGCCTGTAAGCAAGTCCGAATTCGAATTCGGATAGAGAAGTTATAGAATCCTCGAATTTCGTGTTAAGTGGGATCCAAAATAGTGGAATTTCGTTAGAGCGAGAATCGAAAAGATTTGATGACACCATTAGATCCGAATCGAAAAATTATTCGAAATGGTATATTCGTTTGTCATTTTCCATGTCCGAATAGTTAAGTTATGATCGAAACTAGAAATGAGGGAAAATTACAAGTATGCCCTTAGCTGTGTTATAAAAGAAAAATCCGATTTTCTTTTATTTCATTTCTCTCTTATTCTCTAAGAAACCCAAACGACAGCCAATTTCAATCCAAGGGTTTCGACCCATTTCCGTCAAGTTTGTGAGGGAACGAAGCCGAGTTGAACCTCGACGAAGAAGACAAAGTTGTCGGCCACGTCGAGGGCTACAACTTCACCACCTTTGGTTGTTCATTCTTGTTCGTTTTCTCCATCCTCCATCAAAACCAGCCGGGTAGCTCGAGTAAACCTCCACATCTTCCGTCCGAGGGCTTCATCGAGTTAGGAGCTAGGTCTATACTTCATTGTAGAAGCGAAGGAGAACGTCATTGTCGGATAGCTTGCAAACCCTCGCTCGTTTCGCATCCAAGTCAGCCCAACCTCGACTCTTGAGCCATCCAACCTTGAGTTGTAGTGCTAGCTTGTACCCTTGGCGTCCACAACCAAGTAAGGGACTTCCAATTCTTATTAGTAGCTTTAGATTTCTCAAATGTGCATTTAGGGTTTTGAAACAAAACTTATTGTTTGCATTTAAATCGTAGAAATTGATGTTTGATTTCAAATTCATGGTAGAAGTAGGTGTTTTGGTTATGCTTTATCGAATTTTGATAACAAAATCGTGGGTGGGTCGAATGGTTCGAAGAATGGAAGAAGAAATCGAAAAAGGGATTGAAAAACCCAAAAATCGCGAGTGAGGTTCAGGCTGTAGGTGGGAAGGGTCGGTGCCACCGGCACCTACCGAAGGCATTCTGTCGGTCCCACCGACAGAATGAGGTTTCTGCCACCGACGAAACCAAATAACGCGAGAAAATTTTGTTCTGTCGGCAGGACCGTCGGTCCCACCGACATCTACCGATGACCAATCTGTCGGTTCCACCGATAGAATCCTGGTTCTGCCACCGACAGCACTGTTCTGAGTCAGAAACAGACTCTGACTCTTGGCTCGACCTCTTCACACCTTATACACTATTTCTCACCCTTTATTTCATTAAAAACATTAAAGTAAATGTCCTCTTTAATTTTTACTTTCCATTTACTTTAAGTTCTTTAATGAAATTAAGGTTTTACCCCCCATTTCGGAACAATGGGAATGGTTTTAAGATCCAAATCTCAAAGGATCAAAATCCGAATTTTGGTTTCAAGAACAAAACGTAAATTTCGACGTTTTCGGCAAGTTTTCAAAATGAAATAACTTTCGCGTTTCTTTGAATTAGATTACAAAAACTATATGGTGTCGAATCTCATGATCGAGACTTTCATTTCGAAAAATCCGTTTTCAATTTCGAGAACTTTGAAATTTTGAGTTTCTGACACTTAGCCAAATTTTCACCAACTTTATCTATTTTTAACAGCTTTGGTCCCGAGCATCGCTGGGACCTTGTTTTTGAATAAACTTCGGTGGTTTTCAATGGAAAGACCAAAAGAATGACTTTGAAAGATTGAAAATGAATGGTTGATTTGAAAGGATGAAAAATGAGAATGTTGAGAGAATGGGAAAAGGGAATGAACGGTAAAATGTCAGAATCACACCCAAGGGGTGATGTCTGCATTTTACATTGTATGTTGTGTGTAGGTTGGTGAAAGGATATCCAGGTTATTAATGAAAGGGTTGCATGTTTATTTCCGATTATGTTAGCGCTTGCGCTGAGTACTGTTATTTATTTTAGGCCGATTGGCCACGGTTGCATGGTAGGAACTGGATATTCGTTCTCAACCCTGTTCTGTTAATTTCTCTTTTGTTTTAAATGAAAAATTATATATGTACGTAGCTATTTTGTGAGCTGTTAAAGGGTTTGTGAATGCCTGAAGGGATAGTGTGTCACATCATCCGGAGGGGTACACTATCCTGGGATGTACGGTAGGGACCACCAAACTCATACGTGGTATGGGACGCGTATGAGAGTGGAGTCACAACTGGAATCCGGGTCCATTCCTTTCTTATCTTTACCAGTGAACGTGTATTGTAAAGGTAGTCGTATACGAGTGGAGTGTCATTTGGGAATCACCTGCACGCCTGATAGGCATAGACGAAGATGATTAGTCAGTGATCACTAACAATCTAGTAGTAGTCGAACGTTCTGACACATCGAAAAGAAACCCATTGCTTACGGTCACGTCAAACGGCCAGCCTGAGCCGGATAAATGGTTCCGCAAGCGTGGTAGACACGACCAGCCACAAAATCAGGAACTACGATGTTATTGAGGAATATCATGTTCTGACTGGGAGCGATCCAGTCGTGAATCTCAACTCTTTAATTCCAATACTCCACCACTTGTATTATGTATCTGTTGTTATATTTCGAATTACAAACTGAGAAGCATGTCTATTATTTTAATGTTGTCAACATTATTTGCATAAAATGAAAAATGTATTGTGAGTATGGATAATTGATGTTATGTGTAATTTTTAAACTGTTTAGTTGCTCACCCCTGGCTATATGTACCAGTTGATCGTATTTTATCTTGTAAAACCTTGCATGTATTAAAAATATTCAGTATGCTTTATTCGATCATGCTTAGGAAGGGTTATTAGTAGGAATTGGCTGTGGACTTGCTGGGTAACTTTCGTTACTCACCCTTTCCTTCCTATTTTTTTTAGTTTCAGCACTTACAGCTGTCGAGGCAGGCGTAGAGGCAGTAATTGAGGAGTATCTGGTCGATCAGATCGACGATCAGATTTTATCGCCTGGTGAGCACTAGGGCCACATCCCTTAGTATTGTCAGTTTCATCCAGGATGTATGTAGTTTTTGGATTTGAGAGTTTAGGCATCTGTTAGAGTGAGAGTGTTTTGGTAAGCCTGTATATGATTAAATCTTCCGCACTCTGATCTACTTACATGTTAGATGTAATTAGTCTTCCGCTGTTATTTTCCTGTATCTACATTTTTATATACAGGTTTTGTTATAAATTGGTTTATCAGGTTTGAGTTCCGTGAAACGTTAACATAAACAGAGGAGACCATGCCGAAATTTCGAGGTGCCACCTAGTACCTTGGGATTTGGCATTGGGATTTGTGTTAGCGTTTGGCGGGGCGCCACATACCAGATAGTCCTCACTCATTTTCTACACCTGTCTTGCCAAGTTCCAGATCTGAAACTAAAAAAATGGAAAAGGAAAGGGTGAGTAACAATGGTTACCTAGTAGGGAAGCAAACAATTTCTACCAATAACCTCTCCTAACATAAACGAATAAACATACTGAATCATTTTAAAATATGCAAAGTTTTATAGAAGAAACTACGATTAACTGATACATATAACCAGAAATGATCAACTAAACGTTTTAAAACTCACATTACATCAATCAATAGTACTCAGTATAACATTTTTTTTACACAAATCTAATTGACCAAATAAAAACATTAAATATGCATTTCATTTTATATATCAAAATAAGGCAACAGATACATAATACACAATAGTGGAATAATAAAATTAGAGAGTTGGGATTTACGACTAGATTGCTCCTAATCAGGACATAATGTTTCATAATAAAGTATTAGTTCCCGATTTTATAGCTGATCGCTGTTTACCACACTTGTAGGTCCATTTATCCGGCTCAGGCTGACCGTTTGACGTGATCGTAAGTAATGAGTTTCTTTTCGATGTGTCAGAACGTTTGACTACTATAGATTATTAGTGATCATAGACTAATCATCTTCGTCTATGCCTATCAGGCGTGCATGTGATTCCCAAATATACAATCCATTCGTATATCTAGATTCTCATTCACTGGTAAAGATAAAGAGGAATAAACCCAAATTTTAGTTGTGACTCCACTCTCATACGCGTCCCTACCGTACATCCCAGGATAGTATACCACTACGGATGATATGATGTACTATCCCTTCAAGTATTCACAAACTCTTTAACAATACAAGGTTGAGGATGGATATCCAGTTTCCTACCATACAAGTGTGGCCACCCGGCCTAAAATAAATAATAGAACTTGGAGCCTTTGCGCCAATAGAATTTAAATAAACATGCAACCAATCATTATCCATAGATATCCATTCACCAACCTACATACAGTATTACAATGTAAAATGCAGACATCACCCCTCGGGTGTGATTTTTACATTTTACCGTTTCATACATTTTTTCCTTTTTTTTTTCAATTTTCGCAGTTTTTAATCTATCGAACAAGATATTCACTTTCTGATATTCATCAATTCAATATGAGTTCATTGAATATTAAATCATTTTTTTTTCAAATATGAAATTCATTTTTTATCAATAACATTGAAAAAATTACAAAATTTATATCAAAACAGGGTCCGAGCAATACACAAAACCCAACTAGCTGAAATAACCCGGTGAAATATCCTACCCATGTATAATTTGTTATAAAATATAATTAAACATATCAAATATGAAAGTTCTAACGTGAATTTAAAATAACAAAAAGAATTCTATATTTTTGGAAACACATTAGAGGTTTTCGTTAAAACTTAAATGCAATTTTCAAAATCTATGATTATCGATAGAAATTAAGAGTCCTTACAATCTCTGTGTGAAAGAATTGAAATGCGTGCGCGAAAATCGAGTTGGACCAAACTTCGAGGCGGTTGATTTTTGTATCTGGCCAGGTGATTTTGAAGGTCTCGATACTATCGTCCTTTCTCCCTTTTGCGGCAGAGGACGGATTGACCTCGAAACGGATGAAATTCGAGGTCAAAGTTACGAAATCCCTGTATATATATATGCGGCTGATTTTTATGATACAAGGCGAAAAAGAAGATGAAATGAAGAGATATTGAGTGGGTTTTGTAGATGTCGAAACTGCGGACATTTTCTCCTTCTACGTCGAAAATCGATGGCAACCCGATCGCGATGAATCTGAGGTTGAAAATCGAGAGAAAAATCAATTTTTTTCATCAAATGCATTGGTTGGTATTTGGATGAATTGAGGTGATAAATAGTGTTTTAAATTAAAAAAAATTTATTTATATAAGTACGAGACAAAATCGATATTTTATCTATTATTTCGTTTGACGATAACTTGACCGTCCGGACTCCAAAAGTGACGAATGAATACTCTATTTTATCTAATTTTTTATTTCGGATCTAATGATATGGTCAATTTCTACAAATTTTGTCTTTAACAAAACTTTACATTTTTGGCCCAATGGAACTTTAAAATTGACATCGTTTTCGTTTTTTACGATAATTCAATTTTTTGAGCTCCGAAAATGACAAGTAGATAGTCTATTTTCTATAATTTTTTTGTATCGAAACTTAATAATTCTTATTTTAGTAAAAAATCATTATTTTATCCTGGTCTAACTCGGTAATCTAGGATTTTGTAATTTTTCTATTCAGACTCGCATTTGAGCGTATTTATAGGCTAAAGTATGTTTTCCGACCATTTTGAATTCAATGGTGAGGTCAGGTTTCATTAAAAATGATCAGAAAAATATCATAAATCCCACTTTCAGGATTTTCTCAAAATTTTACTATTTCTTTTCCTCGAGATACAAATAAAAAATTCAGGATTTTACATTATCCCCCCCTTAATAAAAATTTCGTCTTCGAAATTGAAATTATACTTTAACAAGCTTTGTCGTCATTCCACTAACATGACATGTATAATTATCTTCTATTCTTAATTCCAAGTCAATCTCATTTATAACTTGTAACCTTATGTCACCTATATTGCGTCACCCCAACATATTCATTAATCACTCCAATTTAAACTTATACTCCAATTAATCCATTACTTGTATAACCCTAAAACAACAATTAACTCACATTATATCACTTCCCTATCAATATCTATCAACAATAATCCTTTCACATCTTTTGTATTCTTTATTTTTATTTCTCTCACCAATTACACCATCTATTATGTTTTACTCATACTTGTCATGACTATTACTCCTCAATGCATAGACTTACCGCAAACACACCACTACTATTTGCACATCATTTAATATTTCTTAATAAAATAATACACAACATCCATACTTAATATATCCCTATTATAATACAAATATCTACTATCACTAAATTCGCAAACTGCATTAAAATCTTCATTTTCAATACACTACTATCTTTATAATCAATACAATATTTCATTTTCTACTCCACCTTATCGCACCTATTTCATTAACATTCTTTGCTCCATACTACCTCAATAACTTTTTATCAATCATAATCTTCATATGGTGTAGATAATTTTATTAATCGACTCGTGTTAATAGTTTCTAACTCTAGCAAGTGTGCAAAATCTCAACAGAATTATATGATCTAGAGGAATCAGTATTGAATAGAACTCCACGTTCTAACATTATAATTAGAAATTGTACCTTCCAAAACTTTGTCGGAGACATGTACTTTCTCCTAGGTCACAACCTTTGCTTACGACTGTGATAGAAGGCACTCTCTCCTGATATGTCCTACCTAACTACACGTGTAACATGTCAACGATCTTGTCTTCGTAAGTTTCTATAGAGTGGGCAGTTGGTAGACTGGGGTCTGTAAGATCTGAACCTGCCTTGTTGGTTCTTTTGGCCCTATTGGCATTATTGGAGCTCCAACTACTCAATAACTCAGTGATAAGGGAACTTTACAACTCGATATTGGAGAAGTTCTATATTGTGGATACACTGATCTAGGGGAGATTGGTCTCGAATATATCGGCTTCTTGTCCAAATCTGATCTGGGAAGAAAAGAAATCTAAGGTCGACTAATTTGCCCATTGGAGGTCTATAACTCTATCTCCCCTCGCTTTACCATCTAAACTTAACTTATCATCTCTCTATAATTGGTAGTCTCAATCATTGACCTCCTGGCCCTTAGGTAAGGTTATAGTCCTCTAAAAAATCTACAAGCCTTTTATAGATCTGTCAGGATAAGCTCGGGTTCATATCGTGACAACCTAGTGAGCATTATATCATAGTCTATAATTGATAGATTATCCTGCACTAATATTTAAACTCTTAGTACTTGATTTCTTGAGCAGTCTCGGATATAAATTTATCAATAAACATCCTCTCAAAGTCTACCCACTCAAACGATTCATCTCTCAATACATTCCTTTCAAAACGTTACTAATGATTGGCATCCCCATCCAACTAGAATGTAGTCACCGCCACCCATTGATCTCTCGAGTACTACATGGCACTCAAAATCTTTCAGATTTTTAAAACATACTCATTGACTTCAACCAAATTGGAAAAACCCTCAAATCTTGGTGGACGTAATAGTTGGAAATTCTACAACCACATCCCTGGATTTACTTGTCCTTTGGGTTGGAAAATTCTTTCATTCTTCAAAGGCACAACTTGTGGTAATGGTCCCTCAGATGGAATAGTATTTGCCTCTTGCGAAGAAGTCCAGTGCCCCATCATTTATTGGATTTACCGGTACACATTGTAATTGTGGTAAGTCTTGACCATTTCTCGTTTTCGATTACTAGTCTTGTCTCTTCGAGGTGGCATGAGTACGTTATCAACTTTATTGAAATCTGATGGCCTTATTGTTCCTTAAATTGGTTTGTCTAGTATCTTTTTGAGCCACGCATCTTTAATCGGTTGACGTCGACCCGAACATTATTCTCCTTTATGTCCCAATTTGCTACATTCGTAATATATCACAACTCATTCTTTCGACTGATTTAGTAATATATGTTGTTGTTTCTTGTAAAAGTCTTCCATCCATTGAGTTGGTATGTCTATAATTTCACTCCTCATGTATAGTTATTTTGCCTATGAATTTACTAGTTTCGTAATTGTTTGTCTCTTATTAGATATTAATTGCCTTCCTTCCATTTGGCTTCGAGATGGTGGTGGTTATATTATTCATATTTCCTCTCTCAGCTTGACATTAGACTTAGCCATCTATCCCATGAGTGACATTAGCTGTGTTATCGGGTTAGTGGTCTGATCTAGAATATGTCTCGTCCCTGTTGTGTTTTGGCCTTTACCTCGTCCATTCCTCTCACATGTGTTTATCCGTAGTAAGACACTTATTAGAATAAGGCCAAAACCACTCTTATGTAACTATGAATTGCTACCGCAGTCTGGAAATTAGTAATGGACTCTATTTCCATTACTAATAGAACAAACCTAAAATCCTATCCTAGGCTTACTAAGCTCTATAGACTTCTAGACACGGAAGAACTCGTAATTCCACTACGAAACTACTAATGAGCTCAGATATCGAATTTCTAGTGACACTCTATGATCATTGTTCTAATATATGTGATATCAGCCAGTTCTTAAAAATATAACAGATATGTATCCCATACGGATATAATGCTATGCTCTAATACCATTTGTGGCGCTTTGCTAAATGCTAACGCAAAGCCCCATGTTAAATCTTGAGGCACTAGGTGGTACCTCGAAATTTCAACATGGTCTCCTATGTTTATATTAGCATTCCAAGGCGTTCAATCTACACCTAATAAACAATATACATTATCCTGCATATATATATATGAAAAAATATAATACTAGCGGAAGCCTATATATATCTAATAACGTCTGATAGATCAAAGTGTATAAGGATAAATAAAATACAAGATTATACAAAACTCCTCACTCTAACAGAAGTCCTAACACTTAAGACAAAATCCATAAGACTACTGTAGACACCCCATTTTTGCACTCGCCTGATTAATCAACTCGTCAACCCGATCGCAATGATTCTCAATGATGGATGTGTATTCAATTGCTTTATTTTGTTACCAGATGTGTTTCAGAAATCCGGATGAGGTATCTCGAACTGACAAAATCTTAGAAATCACGCTACGCTAGGAAAATACGACTCCAGAACATAGAAATCATCATCTTGCAAATAAAAAAGAAGCTTCACGATAAAAATCACTAAAAATTGACCAAATTACCAAAATACCCCTAACATCAAAACAACCCTAGAGCCTACATTACGCTTAGGAAAACCCATTCAAACACATAAAACAACAAATCGGAACCAAATAAATCATTTCACCAATTTTAACAGAATTCGACAAAATTACGAAAATACCCCTCATAAAGTTCACGATCATTTCATACAAAAAAACTTCATAAATGACAAAAACCAACATTTCCATTGAATTTCTTACGAAAAACTGATTCCAAAACATCCTGGAACATGGAAAAACGACTTAAAATGTAAAAAATCCTCTCCGAGGGCAAAATGGTAATTTCACAATTTTAAAAATTAAAGATTTCGAAATTAATAAATAAATCATTAAATAATGTAAAGTGAAACATTAATAAAATTAATTTTAAAATGTGAACAAAAAAATCGATCAATCAGGCTTTTAGGCAAAATTGTTAAGGGTTCGCAAGATATTTCTTTAAGGACCCCTCCATTTGGGGGTCCAAAGAATTAAAGATATAATAGAGAGGGGTTCTCCAAAAATTTAAAGTCAATCAAGCAAGACTAAAGTCAAGATATTAAAGTCAATCAAATAAAACTAAAGTCAAAATTAAAGTCAATTAAGTAAGACTAAAGTCAAGTATTAAAGTCAATCTCATAAGACTAAAGTCAAAATCCTAAATCAAAACCCTAATCTAAACTAATCAAGTCAATCTCATAAGAATAAAGTCAAAACCCTAAATCAAAACCCTAATCTAAACTAATCAAGTCAATCTCCTAAGACTAAAGTCAAAATCCTAAGTCAAAACCCTAAAGACTAAGTCCATCTCATGAGACCAAAGTCTAAACCCTAATTGAAACCCTAAAAAGAAATCCTAATCAAACCCTAATGCTTCTAAAAACTTTATAAATAGGAGCCTCCACACTCTATTTTCGTATCAAAGAAAAAATCCTATAAAAAGTAGGTGAAGAAGCCTCCACAACCTCTCCAAAATCCTAATTTTGGGACCCCAACTCCTTCCTTAACACCCCTACTCCGATTTTAGCCTAAAAAACACCCAAAAACCTCTCAAAAACATCCCAAAAATCCACAACAAATTCGAAGCACCCAGATCCAAGAAGGAGATACTTTACCTCGGAGATCAGAAATCAGATCCGGAGATAGAACGAAATAAGGAACACGGTACAAGGAGCCGTTTTCACCAGATATGAGGGAATAACACTTTTGCAGATTGAAGGTAAGCTTTTTTATTATTTTTTAATCTAGGTTTGTCATTAGCGATGTAGATTTATTTGGGATAAGTAGAGACCGGCAATGGCGGGGCGGGGTTGGTGCTTAACACCTTCCAACCCCATAACATGATCCCCGGATTCAGATTTTCTGTAGTAGAGTAGTTTTTATCCATTTTAGAGTCAGTTTGGTTCCTAGACCACAATAACTAGGTGGCGACTCCCAAACCTCAAGGGTCAAAAGCGGATCCGTGCACCCCGTGGATTGAGGGCGCTTTCAACTACATGGATGAACTGACACCACTAGAGGTTATTGCCCCAATACTTACCAGGTAACAGACTCTATGTAGTTCCCAAATATACAATACATTCGTATACGACCACCTTTACATTACAAGTTCACTAGTAAAGATAGAGAGGAATAAACTCGGATTTCAGTTATAACTTTACTCTCATATGCGTCTCATACCATGTATGAGCTTGGTTGTCCATACCGAACATTTCAGAATAGTACACCACTCCGAATGATATGATGAACTATCCCTTCAGGCACTTACAAACTCTTTAACAATTCACAAAATAGCTATATATATATTATTTTCTTTTGAAAATAAAAGAGAAATTAACAATACAAGGTTGAGAATGGATATCCAGTTTCCTACCATGCCACTGTGGCCACCGAGCCTAAAATAAATAATAGAACTTGAAACCTCTGCGCCAACAGAATTTAAATAAACATGCAACCAATCATTATCCCTAAATATCATTTCACCAACCTAAATACAACATTACAATGTAAAATGCAAACATCACCCCTCGGATGTGATTCTTACATTTTACCGTTTCATCCTCATTTCTCTTTTTTTCTAATTTTTACAATTTTCAATCTATCGAATAAGATATTCACTTTTTGATATTCATCAACTCAATATAAATTCATTGAATATTAAATTATTTTTTTTTAATAATGAAATTCATTTTTTTATTAATACATTGAAAAAATTACAAAACTTATATCAAAACAGGGTTCGAGCAATACACAGAACCCAACTGATGGAAATAACCTAGTAAAATATCCTACCCACGTATAATTTGTTATAAAATACAATTAAACATATCAAATATGCAAATTCTAGCGTGAATTTGAAATAACAAAAAGAATTCTATATTTTTGAAAACATATTACAGGTTTTCGTTAAAGCTCTAAATGCAATTTTCACAATCTATGATTAACGATAGAAATTAAGAGTGTTCACAATCTCTGTGCGAAAGAATTGAAGTGCGTACATGAAAATCGAGACGATTGGCGTAGAGATTGAGATGGGACAAACTTCGAGGTGGTTGATTTTTTTAATCTAGCCTGGTGATTTTGAAGATCTCGATGTCGTCGTCCTTTCTACCTTCTGCGGTAGAGGACGGTTTGACCTTTAAACAAATGAAATTTAATGTTGAAGTTATGAAACCCCTGTATATATATATGATTGATTTTTGATGATACGAGATGAAAGAAAAGATGAAACAAAGAAATATTGGGTGGGTTTTATAGATGTTGAGACTGCGGACCTTTTCTCATTTTGCATCGGAAGTCGACAGCAACCTGATTGCAGTGAATCTAGGTTGAAAATTGAGAGAAAAACCAATTTTTTTCGTCAAATGCATTGGCTGATTTTTGGACGAGTTGAGGTGATGAATAGTGTTTTGAATTAAAAAAAAATTATTTGTATAAGTGCGAGACGAAATCGGTATTTTACCTATTATTTCGTTTGATGATAACTTGACCGTCTAGACTCCAAAAGTGACGAATAAATACTCTACTTTGTTTAATTTTTCATTCTGGATTTAATGGTATGGTCAATTTCTACAAATTCTGTCTCTAACAAAATTTACATTTTTTGCTCGATGGGACCTTAAAATTGACGTCGTTTTCGTTTTTGATGATAATTCGACTTTTTGAACTCTGAAAATGACAAGTAAATAGTTCATTTTCTATAATTTTTTACTACGAACCTAATGATATGATCAAATCTTAACAATTCTTGTTCTAACAAAAAGTCATTATTTTATCCTAGTTTGACTCGATAATCTAGGATTTTGTAATTTTTCTGTTCGGACTCGCATTTGAGAGTACTTATAGGCTAAAGTATGTTTAACGACTATTTTGAATCAAATGGTGAGGTCAGATTTCATTAAAAATGATCAAAAAAATATTCTAAAATTTTATCCTAAGTCCCACTTTTAGGATTTTCTCAAAATTTTATTATTTCTTTCCTCGAGATACAAATAAAAAATTCAAGATTTTATAGAATGGGTATTATGAGATAAGAATGTATGATGGGGTTGTTAGAACCTTGGGTAGTGTGAGACATGTGCCAACACTCCAGAAGAATTTGATATCCTTGGGCACACTCGACTCAAATAAGTGTTCATTCTCAACTAATAATGGAACACTCAATGTGTCTAAGGAAGCAATTGTGATTATGAGAGGTGTGAAGCTTGTAAATAACCTCTACAAGCTTTTGCGAAATACAATTTCAGGTGGAGTTATAATATCTACGGAGGAAAATTCTAGAAAAGGAAGAAACTCAACTTTAACACTTAAGACTTGGTTATAGGAGTGAAACAGCAATGCAAAAAATTACACAAACGATAATTATTGAAGGGTGTTGGAACATGCAAGCTAGAATTTTGTAAATTTTTTGTGATGGGAAAGAAAAGTAAGGTGTCGTTCAAGATTGCAAACAAAGAAATCAAGATTAAGGGGGTCATTATGATGTGTAAGGGCCCGCATCTACTAAATCAATAGGTAAAGCTCGCTATTTTGTCACTTTCATGGATGATTTTTTAAGAAAAGTTTGAATCTACTTTATGAAGGAGAAATCCAATGTCTTTGCAAAGTTTTTAGATTGGAAAGTAGAAGTTAAAAAATCAAATATATGAGAAGCGACAATATGGGTGAGTACAATAATGACAAATTCTTGAAGTTTTTCAAAGAAGAAGGTATCATAAGTCATTTTATCGAGAAAAAAAAATCCACAACAAAATGGAATGGTCAAAAGGGAAGATGCATGAGGCTACATACAAGGTTGCCCGAACCATTTTAGGTGGAGTCGGTAAATTTTTTCCATAAAAATTTCTTTGAGTCATAGTAAAAAAATTTAGATATAATAATAATTCGATAGGGGTTCAATTCAATTAATTCAGATAAGTTTAGAAAAGTTTCGTTTAAAAATGAGGGAATTTTTGAAAAACATACAATTGATACTTTCAAATTTCTTAATAAGACACTTCATCTTCAATTTCCCTCAAATCTCTCTCTCTCTCTCTTTTTAAAATTTGAATGTTGAAGAAAATAAAATTTTGAGGGTGAAGGGTAACTTTTATCATATTCAATGATTAATTGAAAAATCATCTATTAATTCATTGATTCGTCGATTTAATGCGTTAAAACTTAATTTGGTGAATTTGACAAAATTTTGAAATTTTTTGAGTATGGTAAGAGTATGAGAATATCAAGGCCTAGGATGCATGCCGTGAGTTTGGAAAACATGGAGGTCTCTTTAATATCAATACAAAATGTGGGGAGCTAAATCACCTTGTTTTTTTTTTCCTTTATTCTTTAGAGCTGCGTTTGGCACCCAACTTTTACTAATTACATCCCAATTTCTTAAATTAATTATCACACCTTAATTGAAGATTAAAACATACCATTCAGACATTACAAGGGTTTTGCTCAAAATATTATCTCAACATTACAGAACATTATAACACCAGTTCAAAAAAACTTAGTGGTTGTTTACAATTATGATTAAGCTAAAAAAATGAGATAGCTTCTATTGGCATCCCAACTTTTACTTATCCTCAACCACTAACTCATTTCCTTGTAAATTGGAGTGTAATAAGTAAAATTTGGGGTGCCAATACCAGCTCTCTCATTTTAAATAAAATTCAATTGGTCCCAGAAAGGTCGTATGCCATCAATTTGAAAAGGGGGGAAGTATATCTAATATCAATCAAAACATATGAAGTAAAGTCATCCATCATATTTTTTACAACTCAGTGGGGGGTATAAAGTATGTCGTTAGTTTGAGGAAGTAAATCTAATATCAATCAAATATGGGATTAAATTAGCATTATTGTTTTCAAAAAGTTCAGCGGGGGCTATAGCCTCCTCTCATCCTAAGGTAGTTTTGTCCCTATGTACAACATTTATATAGCTAACCCTTTTAGGTAAATAATTAAAACTCGACTTGAATGTTTTTGTTTTGTTGCTAATCAAGTGTCCAGGCCAGCTTGCGCGCACCACGACTAATCTTGGGGAGGACTACCATAGCAACCCACCGCCATGGTCCCCCAGTTAAATCATGAGAAAACCCAAGAGGAAAATCGAATCGGTGACATGTGCCTAACCCACACTTTACGTGCTCACCCTTACCACTTAGGCAACTCATGGGTGGGTAACTTGACTTGAATGTTCATCTAATTGATTCAAATAAAAAATTAATAAGTCTACTTAAATAAATCAAATAAAATTATATTAACTTTTAAATATATTTTAATTAATAAAAGTATTTATTTATTACTTTTATAAAATATTAATAATCAAATAAATTGGTCAAGTTTTTACTTGAGCCTGTATATTTTTATATTAAATCACTTTGTAATGTTGTTAAAAGGGTATTTCAAATATTATCTTTTAAAAAAATTTCAATTTTTTTTTTTTAATAGATGAATTCTTTATTAAGTAAGTGAGATTTAAATGATCTGTATTCTCTTTTAGGAGACTTAGGGACTAATCGGTACATATTCTTCAAATTTTTTTTTTTAATAGATGAATTCTTTATTAAGTAAGTGAGATTTAAATGATCTGTATTCTCTTTTAGGAGACTTAGGTGTTGTTTGTTAAACTGAACAAATAAGTGCTGAATGCTTATAATTGCTGAAACTGTATAAGCGCTGAATTTAAGTGCTGAAATTGTTGTTTGTTTACCGATCTGAATTGTGCTGAACTGATTTAAATTAAGTGCTGTAATCACATAAATTTGTTTGTTACTTAATGCTGAAAACTAGTAAATTGACTATATTACCCTTTTCAACAATTGTATGTTTAAGGAGAAATTATTAATAAAATTCAAAAATAAAAATTATTTATTAAAAAAATACTAAATTTAATGAAATTCGTTTTGGGAATCTAGCCGAACAAATTCTCTTTCCTCCACATCATTTAAAAAGTAAATTTTAAATTTTTTTAATTCAAATTAAAAAATAATATTAATTCAAATTAAAGAGAGAGAATATTAAATATAAATATTTCGTTAAATATTAAATATTCCAAAAAAATAAAAAAGAAAGAGAAAATTTCTCTCTCCTCTTTTATTTTTTCGAAATATTTAATATTTAATATTATTTAAATGTGTGGAGGAGAGAGAAAATTTCGGCCCTTTAAGGGTCAAAATTTTCTCTCTTTAATTTGAATTAATATTATTATTTTTAATTTAAATTAACATTATTTAATTTGAATTAATATTATTTTTTAATTTGAATTAATATTATTTTTTAATTTGAATTAATATTATTTTTTAATTTAAATTAATATTATTTAATTTGAATTAATATTATTATTTTTATTTGAATTAATATTATTATTTTTATTTGAATTAATATTATTATTTTTATTTGAATTAATATTATTATTTAATTTGAATTAATATTATTATTTTTATTTGAATTAATATTATTATTTAATTTGAATTAATATTATTTTTTATTTGAATTAATATTATTATTTAATTTGAATTAATATTATTTTTTTATTTGAATTAATATTATTATTTAATTTGAATTAATATTATTATTTTTATTTGAATTAATATTATTATTTAATTTGAATTAATATTATTATTTTTTATTTGTATTAATATTATTATTTAATTTGAATTAATATTATTATTTAATTTAAATTAATATTATTATTTTTATTTGAATTAATATTATTATTTAATTTGAATTAATATTATTTAAATACGTAGATGAGAGAGAAAATAAGAGAGATAATATTGGTGTGAGTTGTCTTATTAATTTGTGGGGTGCTTATAGCATTATCCATAGGACATAAGAGGTAATATCATTTCAAGTATAAGGGTATACTTGTCCGTGTTGAAAAAGACCGGTGCTTATTGCTTCAGCAAAAAAATTAAGTGATCCAATTTCACTTAATGCTTTTCACTTATTTTTCAACAATAAGTGCTGAAAATGTGGAGTAAACAAACGTGCTGATTGCTGAAGCTGAATTGCATTCAGCATTAAGTGCTGAAATCAGCGGTAAACAAACACCCCCTTAGGGACTAATCGGTACATATTCTTGACAAAGAATCATTGTCCCTAAAAATAAATAAATAAATAAATAAATAAAGTAAGAGCTAGGAAGGAATGTTAACACCATTTACAATGAAATGACGAAAATGCCCGGATGCATCCAATTAACGCGGTTTAAAAAAAAAAAAAAAAAATTGCTCACACGAGCTTCCCACGGATTTTCCTGCTCTTTACCGTACGTGCCGCAAAAACCGCGTCCTTATCCGTCTTTTTAAAATTTATTTTACCCATCTAATGTACAAACATAAAACTGCGTTTCCCTTCCCCTCTCTTATCTTCTCAAATTATTCTCATTTTTTTTTCTAATCTCCCAGTCTTTCTTCTTCTCTCCATGGAAGTTTCTTCATCCTCTCTTAAACAAAAACTTCGGTCATCTCTATGTCTCTCATGTTGCTTCCCAAATCCTCATCACGAAACCCTAGATCAACCAGAACAAAAACCAAGATTAATCAGAGCTTCCTCATCATGGCTTAGATCGAGAGCACACGAATTACCAGAATTCAAAGAGAAGTGCAGGAATCTGTTTTTTCGAATTGGTAAGAGACGCAAGCACTCTGTAGATTTCAAATACGATCCTTTGAGTTACTCTCTCAATTTCGATGAAGGATTTGACGAAACTCATGCTGACGAGTTCCCTTTAAGGAATTTCTCTGCGAGAGTACCAACTTCTCCATCAACTAAGTCCTCGCAGCAAGGTTTGGTTCCATCTGTTGTGGTATCGAGGGAGATCACTGCCTGCAGTTAGGGTTTGGGTTTGGGTTTGGGTTTTCTTTTTCTCTGTCGTTATAAGTTTTTGTTTGTGGATCGTGTGTTATATGTAGATGAAGATCTGAGAAATTAAATTTGAGTTTTTTCGTTGTTATTTGTTCAGAAGCATGAGAGATTTAAGATCAGTGGTGGTTTGAGTGAGGTCAGTAATTTTGATTTTGCTAAATTGCGCCGGTATATAGTACTCTGCTGGGGCTAACGTGCACGCATATGCGCATATTACCATTTCTGAGCTGAAACTCTGGTTTTGGGATGTAAAGGACGAAATCTGTGCTGTGTGGGCCTCATTTTAGCATCTTCTGACGTGGATTATTATGCTATTTGGCGTTATTGTTCCGGAAGTTATCGAGAAGATATCAGAGTTCCATTGTTATAAAACTCGATTCGATTCGGATGTCCACCGATTTGAGTCAAGTCAGAAACTCGCGAGTTGAGTTGGATGTATAAGTAAATAAATAAATAATTGTGTTTAGTTCTTCACGATTTCACAAAGCAGAGAGGACAAAACTTATAAAGCTGCTATTGGCACCCCAACTTTTACATAGCATCCTAGGGAAGTGTTCGGAGGCCCTAAAGAGAGTCAAAACATTTTTCAAAATAGGGGTTAGAGGTTTCGGAATGGGTTGATTTTTTGTGAGGATGATCTCTATGGTGAAGAGACCATCCTCACCAACTAAAAATCAGCTCATTCCGAAACTTCTAACCCTAGTTTACAAGTTGAAGAATGGTGGATCATGCAATTTTTGTAAACCACTTTTGATGGTGTTAGAAGTTTCATAATGGACTTATTTTTTGTGAGGATGATCTCCTCATCATAGAGATCATCCTCACAAAAATCTGTCCATTCCGTAACTTCTAACTCATACCTTGAAAAATGTGCTTGGCACAATGTTTGGCTTTCTTTAGGGCCTCTGAACGCCACCCAACATCTTAATTATATAAAAGTTGGGATGCCAATAGAAGCTCTCTTTTTTTTTTTTCCACTAGATGTGTATTTTTAGAGTTTAAGATTTTATGTAAGCCTAATAATATTAATGATAAACAACTATTGAAATTATTTGAATGAGTATTATAAAGTTTTGTGATGTTAAGAAAATAATTTGAGCCAAACCTTTGTAATGTTTGAATGGTCTATTTTAATCTTTAATTGGGGTGGGATAAGTAATTTAAGAAATTAGGGTGTAATAAATAAAAGTTGGGGTGCCAATAGTAGCTCTCCAAAAAGAAAATAGCCCTGCCTCTCGATTAAAGAAGAAATATGTCGACTATTTAAGGAGATGGCCAAGACCACACTTCGTGAAGCGAAGCTCTATCTAGAGTTTGAATCCTTCCTTAGGAGGACACCCTTAGTGATTTATTTCAAAAATTACTTGGTGTATAATAGGCTTGGATACTAAGTGCCAAAAAAAAAAAAAAAATTGAAGAAGGAGAAGAAGAAATGCCATGTTGGTGAAAAGCTCTTCTTTGATTCTCAATGAATGGAAACTTATAGATAATTGAGAAGAGTCAAAGTTGAGTGACCTCAAGATTGACCTCATTTCGCACTTTCTTTATGTGGAGGTGCTCACAAAATCATAGATGATTTTCACTCGTATCTCAATAAAACATTTATGGTTCGTACACACCTAAACGTCAGAAAAGTGTGAAATGAGGGTGTGGTCACTTAGCATTATTCAATTGAAGAATAAACAACATGGGTAGAGAGCTCTTTTACTTCAAGCTTGCTACATTTGAAGAAGGTAAAGTCGAGATTTTTGCCCTTTTATAATTTATTTATGAGTGCTGATAATTTGACTCACTTTTTTGTAAGCTCCCTTCACAAAACCGTATAAAATCATAAAGATCTATCCTTCTGTATCCGAAATAAAATATCTATGATTCTATGAAGAGATTGTACGAAGAGAATACAAAAAAGTAATTCAGATTATCACGACTCTTTATTTATATTTATGAAGACCATTAGGCTTCCATTTAATGGTTCTACCTGTAGAAATCTGAGTTTTATTGATAATTCTTGGATGAATATTACATGAAACCTAAGAAGATATTTATATGAATTACATCAACCAAGATAAGGAAACTAGTGTTCAAGATCTAAAAATTCATTTCTAGAGCCCTAATTACATAGACTTTATCAGTATATTGCATACTAAATCCCCTCATTAGACATAATACATAGTTAATCTATATTTATCATTGATTTCAATTAAATTATGTAATTCAGAGTTAATTAATGTTATTTACGTGTAACATGAATTATTCACAAAGTTTCAAGGCGAATTAGAAAAATCCGAAGCTGCCACTGTGATCTAGGATCCAAAATAAGATCGTAAACCAAAATTCAAGTCAATTGAGCAAAATTATACTGCAACACCATGGTCAACGGTAGTGGCGTGATCAACGAAGAAAGTCAAGCCTCAAAATTCGTATTGAAGCTTGGTGGTTGAAAGACATTCGTATTAAAGTAGGACTTTGGTATTTTTATAATCACTGAATGTTTTAAAAATCATAATTACCCAAGAAATCCTAATCTGGTATCTCTATAAATAGGATACCAGATTAAAGGACATGAGATCTTCAATCTCCCCCGAAGGGATCTCCCATTTCTCATCTCCTTGGAGATCAACTTCTCTTTTTTTTTTCTATTATTTTAGTTTAGGTTTTTATTTGTTGTTTCTTAATTTTACGAAAATTGTAAGGAGAATCTACCGGTTTCAAATCAATAAGCAATAAAGATATTTCTTTCTTTCACTCTCTTTTCTTTGACATAATATCTGTTTTATTTTACTTTATTGTTCTTGCGATGATTGTTAGTTAAATCTTCGTTAGATCAGTTCAGAAAAATTGTAGCAAGACTTTGTTGGTATTTTGATTGTTCTCATAACGACTTAATAGTTTTATTGTAATACTGTTGGGTATTTATTATTAGGTTGAACATTGAATGTTTCTCAAAGTTTTGAAGGTTTATTTCTTTGATAAGTTCAAGAAGAACCATGTTTTATAGAGAACAATTAATATTTATCTAATAATCTCAACTTAATTTATTACATACTTTTGATCTCGTTTTTATTATAACTGTTCAATCTTTCGATTCACAAATATTAGCTTTATTTAGTAGATCAAAATAAATAGAGACCCAGAATTCACTGATAAAGCTTGTGAATGTGGATCCAATTGATTTACACTTCTCTATTATATTTTTAAATTTTTATTTCAGTAGTTTGTTTTAAATAAACCTTTCTCAAAAACTATTTTTAATCGGTTACATAAACTTGAATTAGATTGGAAGTAAAAATACTTTGGTTTAACGTTATCTCTATGGTTCGACCCCTTGCTTGCCAAGGTTTTTTTTTGTTCTTATTTTATTATCATCTATAGCTCAAACAAATTGGTGCCGCTACCGGGGACAACGGTGTAATCCAATATCCTTTTATCCAAAAATCAAAATCGATTTTGTATTGATCAAAATTTTTATTTTAGAAAAATTAAAAAAATATATTGTTGGATTCCTAGAGTTAGTATAAATAAAACCCTAAAATTTGAGTCAATTTCATCAGAATTTTTTTGCGGTACATGGGTCAACTGTGGCACCGCGGTTAACTTCGAGATTCGCACTTCAAATTTTTGTAGAAATTTTCTTGAGACTTTTGAATTTCAAAGAACATATAATTTTTTTGGAATTTTAACTTTGATTTGTCTTCTGTTTTCAGTCGAAGGATTCGACGAGGAGCGTCGTGGTTAGGAAATTTTATTCCACCACCCAGATCCGATTCTTTGACGAAAAAACAAGAATTTAATTTTGTTTAAAGTAGAACTACAGTAGGATTTTATTTTTGAAGTTTTTAATTTATTTTCAAATTTTAATTTTAATTATTCCAAGAAGGCTCGGATTGTAATAGAATTAAGGGAGGACGACATTGGGACATAACTGTCTCGACTCCTCGAGTTCGTACACCGAGTTTGGTGTTGGTGGCCCAAGTCGACTCATCTTAATCATCGTCCGTCTAGAACAGGAGGTAAAACTCAAAATCCCCACACATACCTTGCAAGTGGATTTCTGTATTGAATTTGAGTAATTTAATTGCACACTTCCGATTGCACAATAGTAAAAATGATGCCCTTACGACGAAGGTACGAACAAGATAAGAATCAGATTTCATCACCGATATCTTGCCATATTAGGAAATTAATTCACACAAGTCCAATTTAATTAAAATTTGATTAGACTCGACCATAGGTCCTATCGAGCTCAATAGGCAAAGCTAGCCTGAGTTGCACCAATTGCACTTCTTGATCGGAGTCAATGCCTAAGCGCAATCCTACCACGTTGTACTAGGGGGATAGAGTACGTATATTCTAGACGAAGAGGTGATTTAAGAGTGCATTTGCTCAGCATTGAGCACCACCTCTCATCTGGGGATTAAATTGATTGATTTCAATTTCAGAGAATTGGGTTGGAGGCTCAAATTATCATTTTGAAACAGTTAGGAGATGTCTAGTATAATAGGAACCCATAAAGCACGTGTGAATTTCTCCTTATTTTATGTGCGAGTTCGTAGTATATATTAAAGTAGATACAGAACCTCAAGCAAAATTTTGCATCGTCATAGAGTTTAAGAGAGAATCGTGGACCCTGTGCGTTCTATGTAATAATTATGGTCATTCTCTCGAGTATTGTCCAAGTCTACCCATAGTCTGTAATTCTCAAAATTCTTATTGGATATCGACACCTAGTTTGTTCGACCAACCATACCACGTAGACAATTGATTTCCCTCGGATACCATATCTAGTCAGAACGAGTTCACTCAAGATAATCACTTTGGTAATCATAAGGATTTTTATATGTACGATACTTTAAGGATGAATCCAATCATAATTCCTCAACAATCCTATGATTTTCAACAATTCTTCGATTATAGAGCTACAGAGCCTGGTCAACATCCACTCACTTATATTTTTCCTCTCCTCCAACTTCATCATTAGAATCCATGATGACTGAGTTTATAATTCAACAACAACAGTTCAATCACTAACAACAACAGCTCCAGGACATTAGTTAAGCCTTAGTCAAAATTGAGATTCAATTTAGTTTTTTTGAACTACCTTTAAAAGCATGGCAAATTGATCAATTCGAAATTGAGAATATCTCAATCTCAGAAAATTCACCATTCTTTTAAAATAACCTTAGTGACCAGTTCCACTCTTTTGAAGATTTCGATGATTGTCTATCAATAATTGATAATCTCATCTCAATTGAAGTTCAAACTCAAACCAATGAGGTTACAGTTCCAACTAAAACAATTCTGGAAGTCCAACTAGGTCAGCTCACTGTGCCCTTAGAAGAAAGAAATAATGATCAGATTTCAAATGAGATAATCCCCGAGAGTCAAGTTATGTTTCAAATTCCTAATGAGCAAGATGATTGTACAAAGTTAGCTAAGGAAACTGATTCACCATCAGATAAGACTGTTGTTGAGGATAAATCAAGGATGAACTCTAATTTGTTAGTCACACCAATTCCAACCACTACCAATCCAACCTCGTATCTCATCCAACTTATCATTTCGCAAAATTGTAAAGACCCTCCCTATCTTACAACTTTCATTATCTTTGGTAATATGATTGATGAAAACTATTTCAAAAAGATGATGACACTCAGAACTGAGGACAAACGAGGGTTGTTGATCATTTTACAAAATCATTTATGTATCCTAACGATGATCAAAATTTGTCTGCCTATCATTTGAGGTAGAAAGTCGATCGTCATATCCGTCAAATTGAATGTTAGGAAATTTTTTAGCAATCAGACCTTTTAATAGGTCCGGCTGAAGACGTTAAACTTAGTGCTGCTTGGGAGGTAACATATGTATTTTTATTTGTTTTTAGTAGTATAATTAGGATTTTTTTCTTAAAATTTTAAGTTTTCACGTAGACCTTAATCTCCATATCTTTCTCTTCATCTCCAAACCAACTTTCAATCAAATCAATCAACTAGAACTACTAAGAATGCAAACTAGTAAGCAATTGTTGATTGAGTAGTAAAGATAGATAATGACCTACATTAAGGAAAAGTAGGTATGTGCAAGTGCACATGCCGCTGAGAGTTCAGATTTAGATTAAGATGAGTTTAAATTTGAGATTATAATATTTTTAATTTCTTAGTTAGGTTGTTTTTCAATTATTAGGTATGATTTCTTTTATGCAAAATCTATTTCGAAAATTATCATTGTTATAACTTTCACTTTTTTCAGATTAGTTATAACAAAGTTTGCACATTAATGCCCAATCCATTTTAGGTATGATCTAACATTTTTCTCTTTCCTTACTGATTGCATATTGAAGACAATATGTCATTTAGGCTTAAGGGTATTAAGTTAGCTCACAATTGCATTACATTTCATTTGTAGCTTAGTTTCATGTATTAGGTTAGCTCACAATTGCATTGCATTTCATTTGTAGCTTAGTTTCATGTTTATTTCATTGCTAGTTTAGTTTCATGTATTAGGTTAGCTCACAATTGCATTGCATTTCATTAGTAGCTTAGTTTCATGTTTATTTCATTGCTAGTTTAGTTTCATGTTTTAAAAAAATAAAAAAATAAAAAATATACACTTGCAAAATATTTTCTTCAAACTCTTTCTATATACTGTTTACATATGAATTTCAAATCTCAGGCTTATGTCATAATTTTTTATCATAAGTTATTTTTGGTTACTTCTCATTAAGAAAATCAAAAGAATACTTTGAAAATTCACAATATTTTTTATTGAGTAAAAATAAGATTTTATAGAACAAGTATTGACCCTCTTCTCAGTCTAGAATGTTAGGGGAAATCGAATCTTGTGAACTATGACTTCCTTATCCTTTGGTTGGTTGGTTAAAAGAAAAACAGAACTGAAGATAGTATGACTTGGACAACAACCATAGGATTAGACTGGGTACCTTGAAAATGGTTACTTGATTTTTGTAAAAAAAACACCAGAAAAATGGGGATGTATGCAAAAGTTGAAAAATAAAATCAGAAAATGGTGAAGTGTGAAAACGAAAAAGTAGAAATATGTGAAAAAGATCAAATCAAAGTAAATATGCTAGAATTGAAAAAGTACAAAAATGAAAAGAGCCCAATGTGGCCAAATAAAATAGTTTCAGTATGGTGAAAATCGTCAATGGTAAAATATGAGTAAATTAGAATATCATAGATAAAATCCCTTAGAGGTATTAAAGTGAACATCCACACTTTTTACAATCCCAGACATGATGCTTAGTTTCGAGTTAGAACTTAGGTAAAACTGACTATTCTTAGCAGTTAGGAGGTGAAATCTTGTTTCTAAAAAGATGTTGTTTTTAAAAAGAAAAATAAAAAAAATTGCATAAGTACTCAAGTTACTCTTGAAATTCTCTAAACTGAGGAGTGGAAAGTAGAACTTTGCTCAAACGTATGGACCCTTGACTGATTTGTGAAATATCATTATGTTCGTCTTATATCCATTGAATTTGATTTTTATATTTATATAAAATATTTGAATTTTGTGGGTATATTCACTACAAACCCTTACGAGTTAAACTCGTCCACTAGGGGCAACCTAGGGGTTTAAGGGCTTGATGCATTCGCTAAATGCAATCATGTAACTTACGAAAGTGGTTTGTAATTTTATTTTTATTTTAATTTTACTCGGGACTAGAAAAATTTAGGTTTGGAGGTGTGATCAGGGTCTAGAAAGTTATTTCTAGAGTCCTAATTACATAGAATTTATTAGTAAATTACACAATAAATCCTCTCATTAGACATAATGCATGGCTAGTCCATATTTATCATTGATTTTAATTAAATTATGTAATTCAGACTTAATTACTGTTATTTACGTGTAATAGGAATTATTTATAAAGTTTTAAGGTAAATCAGGAAAATTCGAAACTACTACTGTGATTTAGGATCCAAAATAAGACCGTGGACCAAAATTTAAGTTAATTGAGCAAAATTATATCGTGGCGTCATGGTCAACGACGATGACGCGGTCAACGCAGAAAGTTAAGTCTCAAAATTTGTATTGAAGCTTGACGGCTGAAAGACATTTGTATTGAAGTAGGGTTTTGGTATTTTTGTAATCATGAAATGTTTTTGAAATCCTAATTACCCAAGAAATCTTAATCTAGTCTCTCTAAATAGAAGACTAGACTAAAGGGCATGGGATCTCCAATTTTTCCCAGAGGGATCTCTCATCTCTCATCTCCCTGGAGATCAACTTTTTTTTTCTATTATTTTAGTTTAGATTTTTATTTTCTGTTTCTTAGTTTTACAAAAGTTGTAAGGAGACTCTACCGATTTCAAGTCAAGAAGCAATAAAGATATTTCTTTCTTTCACTCTTTTCTCTTTTACATGATATATGTTTTATTTTTCTTTATTGTTCTTATGATGACTATTGGTTAAATCTCCGTTAGATCGATTTAGGAAATCGGAGCAAGACTTTGTAAGTGTTTTGATTGTTCTCGTAATGGTTTAATAGTTTTATTGTGATATTGTTGGGTATTTATTATTAGGTTGAACATTGAATGTTTTTCAAAGTTTTGATGGTTTCTTTCTTTGATAAATTCAAGAATAACCATATTTTACAGAGAAAAGTTAATGTATATCTAATAATCTCGACTTAATTAATTGCATACTTTTAATCTCATTATAATTGTTCAATCTTCCGATCCACAAACATTAGCTTTCTTTAGTGAATCGTGATAAATAGAAAATCATAATTTACTGATAAAGCTTGTGAAGATGGATCCAATTGATCTATACTTCTCTATCGTATTTTAAAGTTTTTATTTCAGTAGTTTATTTTAGATAAATCTTTCTCAAAAACTATTTTTAATCGATTACATAAACTTAAATTGGATTAGAAGTAAAAATACTTTAGTTTAACGTTGTCTTTGTGGTTCGACCCTTTACTTGCCAAGGTTTTTTTTTATCATCATCTACAGCTCAAACAACTAACCTAACATAAATATTCTAATTTATTAGAACTTCTATCTTAATTGATATTGCTACATATATTATTCTCCAATACTACCTTCTTTTTTAGATAAGATACATTGATATGATACAGTGTATCTCATCATAATATGATACATCATGTTATCTTATACCCTCTCACAATTGCATGGTCTTTTGAAGAAAGAGTATGCAATTAGTTTAATTAAATAATTCATTTTGATCTCATGAAATACTTGATGATGGATAGTCATAAAAGTCTGATCCAGCTTGATGGTAGTCATCACCTGTCTATAAAGCCCATCATTATCGCATCCTACTCATTTTTGAGTTTGTCAAAACTGGTGACCCACTAGATCAGGTTTGTCATGATCTTTCTCATAAACATACAAATAATGATCATGCAGTTTAAACATAAGAACTCTCATTGAAGAGATTTACATAAAATGAAAATCTAAATCGTGAAGCATTAACTAGTTAAATAAAAAGATTTGTAGAAACATAAAGAAAGATAGGATTTTTATTGGGAAAAAAACTAAATACTAATAAAGGGAATGAAAGGATTTAGATTCGACGATGATGACACCATCGTCGAAGGACGACGTTTCAAGATAAATGTGCTTAGAAGAGCTTGAGCTCTGATACCACGTAGAAATCTTAGTTTTATTGATAATTCGTTGATTAATATTACATGAACCCTAATAGGATATCTATACGGATTACATCAACCAAGATAAGGAAACTAAACTAACATAAGTATTCTAATTTATTAGAATTTCCTAATGTAGAATATCCTAATTGATATTACTACATATTATTCTCCAACACTACCTTTCTTTTGAGATGAGATACATTGATATGATAAAATGTATCTCATGTATCATAATATGATGCATCATGTTTATCTTACACTACCTTATCCAACCACACCAAATTTTTGTGTGGCTATCCCGACATGGAATATTGCCAACTTTGTACATAGGTTATTGGTTATATAAAAATTCTTTGTATAAATGAAATAAAATTAGTTATTTTACACAAATTTGCCCTATCAAATTGAGCCTCAATCAGTCTTTCATATAATTAAATGGGTAAAAAGTTGGTTTTATGCCTTGCTTAGGGCATTAATTTATGATGCCTTACTTAGGGCGCTAATTTGGAGCATGCATTACCAATCAAATATTATATAGCCATTTTTTTAGAGTAGGCAATGAATGTCATTGTGGGTAACACTAATCGAAGCTGCATTGCTATTTTGTTTGTAAACAAAGAAATCCAGGAGGGTGGGTATCTACCATGAGATTTATGGGCACTATCTACTAGTAAGATGTTAGACTCACTTTATGGGTGACCTGGCCAGCCTACATGTTATACCCGCTTTAATCAAATTGGATTATTTTTTAAGAGTTTGTCACTAATAAGAAAACCCACTAAACCATTGGATTTGGATAGAATCCTTACTAGGTTTTAATAGGAAACCTTGATGGTAAGAAATCTTACTAAATGATGAACTCTAGGCCTTCTACTCTTCTCTATATAAGAATGAATCGACTCCTCTATTAGATATCAACGATTAATAATAATCATTAAGAGCCAAAACATGGAGATACTCTCTTTAGGTTTTTTGGGAGTAAAATCCATCATGAACTAAAAGTTTCAATCAATCCAAACGATAGAGTAAAAAGAAGAATGTGAGTCTAATATTGAAGAATCAAAGGGGAAATTTGTTTGCTTACGTAACAAGTCACATGTTTCAATTATTAGATCGCAATGTTGCAAGGTATGTTTTCTAAATTCTTAAATATTATGAGCATGACTATGTTGAATCAATAGGTTACGAAATCCATATATCTTAGATTTAATGATTCAATTGGTTGTGCTTCTTAATTAAATATTTATGCATAATATTTAATTCAACTCATCAATATGTCATAATTGTTTATCGTTTCTCCACAAGGTATTGGCAATTTTAGAATAAGGGTTAACCTCAATATTGTGATTTTATTTTCTTGATAAATATTGCAATTTTGATTTCTTGATGAATGTTGTGAATTTTTTTAAATTCTCAAACTCACAATCTTCAACCTTGAATAATTAAAAGGAAAATACCAATTGAATATTAAACCAAATATATCATGTACACCGAGATTAATTTTTTCATAAATCTTGATTATTGGTTTAAATTTTGATTATTGGCTTGTGTCTTGATTATTGATTATTAGTTTGAATCTTGATTTTTGATTGATAAGGTTAATTTTTTAATAAATCTTGATTATTGGTTAATATGTTATGCCAATTTTTGAAATTATATCTTTATTCTTTAACCTATAAAGAAATTAAAAATCTATGATGAGTTATTGGCTATTTGTATTATTATGTGTTGGTATTATTTTTTAACCTTATGAAATAGAATAGTTGTGGAATTTCATATAAAATTTTTAGTGAATATTATTGATTAATTTAATAAACATAATCTTCTATTAATTTGGTAGTCACCAAAGTGACCTAGATTAATACAATACTATGTGATATTAAATTGCATTAACGACTAGTCATTATGCTGATATTAAAGATAATAATATTCACACTAACATATTTTAATTAGAAGAATAGCACTAGCCCAAAGGAGAGTCACATTCAAATAGTTAAAATATGGTTAATGTAACTAATTTACATTAACTTTAACAGATTTAGGACTGAATACTCAAAGGTAACAGAACTAATTAAATAAACTATGTAATAATTATTAGCCTTAAGGGGTATTAACAATATCATGAATGCACAATAAATATACTTAATTTTAACTCAAAGAATAAATTTATATAATATTAAGTAGCTCATCATAATAAACTCAAAACATTAATGGAACCCTATTTTTAATTTCAATTCATGGTTCTTCGCATTTACTAACTTTTAGCATCCTGGTTATTTCTGGATCCAACTTCTCTGAGTGGTCTAAGCATATACAGTTCACATTAGGTGTACAAGACCTTAACCTAGCTCTTATTGCTGAAAAGTGCACAAAACTTATTGATGACATCACTACGCAACAAGAAAACTACTTTTATGCTTGGGAAAGGTTTAATAGACTTCATTTGATATTTATGAGGATGATCGTCGCCAACAATGTCAAGAAATCATTACTTCTAACTAAGGGCTCTTTAGTGTATTGAAGGATAGGGAAGAAAAATTCAAAGTTGTTGATAAGTATCGCGCGGGCACATTAATGGCTAAATTGATTACAATAAAATACGATAAAAGACAAGAAATTCAGGATCTCATCATCAACATGATTGACAAGACTACTAAATTAAATCATTAGGAATGAATGTAGATGAATCCTTTCTTGTAGAGTTCATTTTCAATTCCCTCCCTGCTAAGTTTAGTCCATTTGAGATCCATTATAACATAAATAAAGATAAATAAAGCTTGAATGAACTGACTAGCATTTGTGTTCAAGAAGAGGCAAGGTTGAGGTAAGTAGAAAAATATTTTACGTTAATGGTATCTAGAGAAAATGGAAAGAAATGAAGAAAATTAAAAAAGTAAAAGAAATCACCAAAGTAATGTAAGGGATTTAGACAGACAAATCTGATTGAAGGAAGAAACATGAACAATATAAAGTAAACCTTTTGTGAAAAAGTTAGATACATAAGAAAGACTACGACAAATGTAAATCTTGGTTAAAAAAGAAACGTATGAAATTTTTTTTTTATGTTATGAATTAAATTTAATTGAAGTTCCTTTTAATACTTGGTGGATTGATTCTGGAGTCACAACTTATATTACAAATTCGATGCAGGAATTCCTTTTAAACAGGAAGTCGAAGGAAAATAAAATATCCATCTTCATAGGAAATTGTCTTAATACGTAAGTGGTAGTAGTTGGGACCTATCTGTTAGGTCATCAGATGGATTTGAAAAATATCTTTTACGTCCCTTCTATTTTTAGGAATTTAGTTTCTTTATCTAGGTTAGATAGTACTAATTATTATATTTCTTTCGAATTTGGAAAAATATAATTTTATTTGAACTCAACTTATGTAGGATCTGGAATGTTATATGATGGTTTACACATAATTAATTTGAAATATGAGTTTATTTCATCTTTAATTACCTGTCCAATCGAATGTTGGTTTGAAATGTGATATATTAAATAAAAATTTCTTCATTTTGTTACATAAACGTCTAAGACACATTTTTAGATAAAGGATAAAGATATTAGTCAATGATAAGATTTTGGATAACTTGGACTTCATAGATTTCATAGTGTGTGTAAAAATAAAATTAAAAAAAAAACATATAAAGAAATGAACCACAAAAAGTAAAGAGATTCTCGAGATAATTCACATTCATACTTGTGGACATTTTTCCATTGCATATGTTTAGTAGAAAAATGTATTATATTACCTTTATAAATGATCTTTCTAGGTATAGATATGTTTATCTTATTCATGAAAAATCTCAATTAGAAGACATCTTTGAAAAATTTATGACTGAGGTTGAAAAACAATTGAGTAAGAAAATCAAAATATTTTGGTCAAATAAGGGTGGTGTATATTATGATATATATGATGAATCTAGCCAGAACCCTGGCTCATTTGCCAAACTATTAGAAATGATAAGTGTTTGTGCATAGTATATTATACCTGGTATGCCTCAACATAATGACATTGCTAAAAGGCGTAATCATACACTTTTATACATGATTAGGAGTATGTTGAGTTTTACAACTATACTTGAGGCATTATGGGGCGAAGCATTAAAGTCTGTCATGCAAATCTTAAATAGAGTTCCTACTAAGATAGTTCCAACAACTCCATTCGAGTTGTGGATTGGTAGGAAATCCAATTTAAGACATTTACACGTTTGAGATTATTTAACGAAAACAAAGATCTATAATTCACAAGAAAAAAAATAGATTTAAGAACTATTTCTAAGTATTTTATCGATTATCCCAAAATGTCAAAAGGGTAAAAATTTTACAATCTTAACCACAGTACGGGAATAGTAAAAATTGAAAATGTTAAATTCTTAGAAAATGATGAAATTAATGAGAGTGCGAGATCACGTAATGTAATACTTAAAGAGATAAGAGTGGATGTCCTACCACTTCTTAATCTTCAAGAAATAGTTGCTCCTCAATATATTTCACAAATTGGGGATATTGAACAATAGATGAATGAAAATGATCTACTACTCCATTAGAAAATTGTCAATGAATGTGTAGAACCATCACAAATGGTAGTTTTGACTAGATCTCTCAGAGTAAGGAAACTTACAATTTCAGATAATTACGTGGTGTATGTACAAGAATCTGACTATGATATTAGAATAAATAAGGACCTAGTAACATTTTTACAAACTGTGAAAAGTGATAAATCCATAGAGTGGATTGATGTTGTGACGTCCTCCCGAAACAATAACACAAAACTCCATGTTAGATCTTGAGGCATTGGGTGGCGCCTCGAAATTTCAGCATGGTTTCCACTGTTTATATTAGCATTCCAAAACGTTCAACATGTTTCACCTGATAAACAAAATCCATAATATCCTGTATATACATACAAAATATAATAATAGCGGAAGTCTATATACATCTAATAACGTATGATAGATCAGAGTGCAAAACGAGAAACAAAATATAGAATTATACAAATATTTCTCACTCTAACAAAAGTTCTAACGCTCAGTACAGACTCATAATATTACCTGAATAAACTAACACCACTAGGGGGTATAGCCCCAATATTCACCAGGTAATGGACTCTGATCATCTATCTGATCTATTAGATAGTCATCACTAGTATTTTATACCTGTCTCGCCAAGCTCCGGATCTGAAATTAAAAAATGGAGAAGGAAATGGTAAGTAACAATAGTTACCTAGTAGAGAAGCAAATAATTTCTTTCAATAACCTCTCTTAACATGAACGAATAAATATACTAAATCATTTTAACACATGCAAAGTTTTACAGAAGAAACTACGATTAACTAGTACATATGCCAAGGATGAACAACTAAACATTTTAAAACTCACATTACATCCATCAGCAGTACTCACTATAACATTTTATTTTTATACAAATCTAATTGACTAAATGGAAACATTAAACATGCATTTCATTTTATATATAAAAATAAGATAACATATACATAATACACAATGGTGAAGTAGTGGAATTAGAGAGTTGAGATTCACGATTGGATTGCTTTCAATCGGGACATGATATTTCATAATAAAGTATTAGTTTCTGATTTTGTGGCTGGTCGTTGTTTACCACACTTGCAAGACCATTTATCCGGCTCAGGCTTGTCATTTGATGTGACCGTAAGCAATGAGTCTTTTTCGATGTGTCGGAACGTTTGACTACTATAGATTGTTAGTGATCACTGATTAATCATTTTCGTTTATGCCTATCAAACGAGCATGTGATTATCAAATATACAATCCCATTCGTATACGACAACCTTTACATTAGAATTTCACTAGTAAAGATAGATAGGAATAAACCTGGATTCTAGTTGTGATTTTACTCTCATACGCATCCCATACCACATATGAGTTTGGTTGCCCTACCGTACATCTTAAGATAGTAAATCACTCCGGATGATATGGCAGACTATCTTTCAGGTATTCGCAATCTCTTTAACAGTTTACAAAATAACTACACACACACACACACACACACACATATATATATATAAGAACAACGTTATTACGACCCCTATTACAACTCACATTGTCACACACCGTTTTGTCTTATATGGACAAAAATATTTGAAATGGGCTGATTTTTTGTGAGGATGATCTCCATGATGAGGGGATCATCCTGGCAAAAAATCATCCCATTCCAAAACTTCTAACCCCATCAAAATTGATTTACAAAAATTGGACGGTCTAAAATTTTTCAACTTGTAAACATGGGGCTAGAGGTTTCATAATGAGTTGATTTTTGGCAAGGATGATCTCCTCACCATAGAGATCATCCTCACAAAAAATCAGCCCATTCCAAACATTTTTGCCCATATAAGACAAAAAGGTGTGTCACAATGTGAGTCGTAATAGGGGTATACGGAACCCGACCCTATATAATATATATATATATATATATATATATATATATATATATATATATATATATATATATATATATATATATCATTTCCTTTCTTTGAAAAAAAATAAGAAATTTTCTTTGAAAACAAATGAGAAATTAACATTACAGAGTTGATAATGGATATTCAATTTCCTACCATGCAATTGTGGCCACGCGATCTAAAATAAATAACAGTACAAAAAAGTAAACAGCTTCTTGCGCTAACAAAAAGTAAATAAACATGCACGTCACCTCATGACAATGGAAAGTAAATTAACCTTGGATACCCGTTCATCAACCCACATATAACATCACAATGTAAAATGCAAACATCACCCCTCGAGTGTGATTCTAACATTTTACCGTTTCATACATTTTTCTCATTTTTTTGATTTTTACACTTTTTACTTTTTCAAATACATCATTCATTTTTTGATGTTCATTCACTCAATACGAGTTCATTGAATATTAAATCCCTTTTCAAATTTTGAAATTTATTTTTATCAATTAAATTGAAAAATTATAAAACTGGGATCAAAACGGAGTCTTAGCAGTGCATAAGACCCAACTAGTGGTACTAATCCAATGAAATATCCTACCCACGTATAATTTGTGATAAAATATAATTAAACACGTCAAAGATGAAGGTTCGGGCATGAATTTGAAATAACAAAAAGAATTCTATATTTTTGGAAACACATTACAAGTTTTTGTTAAAACCTTAAATGCAATTTTCGCAATCTACTATTATTAATAGAAATTGAGAATCCTTACAAATCTCTAGAGGACAGAATTGAAACACACGCACGAAAATCGATACGATAGGTACGAAAATTGATGTGGGTCAGACGTTGAGGTAACTGATTTTTAAATCTGGCTGGTGGTTTTGAAGATCTCGATGCCGTCGTCCTTTCTGCTTTCTACGATGGAAGACGATTTCAAAATCGAAACCCTTGTATCACATACGACTGATTTTAGACAAAACAGGACGAAAGAAAAGAAAAAACGAAAAAAAATAGGGTGGGTTTTGTAGAGGTCAATGCTACGGATGTTTTTCCCTTCTACGTCGGAGTCAATGACGACTTGTTCGCGACGAATCTGAGGTTGAAATTTAGGAAAAATCAAAATTTTATTTTAAAACCTTCAATTGGTTTTAGACGCATATAAGAGATGATAAATAGTGATTTCGTTTAAAAAATTATTTATATAAGTTGCGGGACGAAATCAATATTTTTTATATTATTTTATTTGACTATAACTTGATCGTCCAGACTCCAAAAATGATGAATGAACACTTTATTTTGTATAATTTTTTGTTCTAGACATTAAAATTGACGTTGTTTCTATTTTTGACGATAATTCAATTTTTTGGGCTCCAAAAATGACAAGTAAATAGTTTATTTTCTATAATTTTTTGTTACGAACCCAATGGTGTGATCGAATTTTTAAAATTCTTACTCTAGAAAAAAGTCATTATTTTAGCCTGGTCCGACTTTGTAAGTTTTCTGTTCGAACTCGCAATTGAGCGTGCTTATAGGTTAAAGTATATTTTTCGACCATTTTAATGGTGAGGTCAGATTTAATAAAAAATTACCAGAATAAAATCTTTGTTATTTTTTTTCAATATACAAATAAAAAACTCGGGATTTTACAAATGCTATGAAAGAAGAATTAAAATTAATGAATTAGAATGACGTATGGGATCCCGTCGAATTGACTACAAAATATAAGAAAATTGATTGTAAATGGGTCTTCAAGACCAAGTGGGATGGAAAAGGTAATGAACGATTCAAGGCCAGGCTTGTAGCCAAAAGTTTTACTAAAAAAGAATACATTAAGATATTCTGTCAAATTTCAAATAAGGATTCACTTAGGATTATCATGGTATTGATGACTCATTATGATTTCAAGTTACACTAGATGGATGTGAAAATAATTTTCTAAATGTGAATTTGGATGAAGAGATCTACATAGAACAACCTGAAGGTTTCTAAAATAATAAAAAGAAAATCTACTTACATACTCAAAAAATTCATATATGGAATTAAACAAGTTTTAAGATAGAAGTATGTAAAGTTCAATGTATCATTACTTTATTCAGATTCAAGAAAAACACTGTTGATTAGTATATATATATATATATATATATATATGAAGATTAGTTGGAGTTTATAATGTTGGTTTCATATGTAGATGATATTTTGTTAGTCAACAGTGATCTTGGTTTGTTACACGAGATCAAGGAATATCTCATTAAAAAAATTTTAAAGTGGTTGTTATGGGTGCGATATTGTATGTGATTAGCATAGAGATATTTAGGAATTGATCTCAAAGAATGTTAGGACTATCTTAAAAAGATTATATCAATCGAGTTTTAGAGAGATTTCATAGGCAATTCTATTCAATAGGAGATGCACCTATTAAAAAAGGAGATAAACTCAATTTGTTATAATGCCCAAAGAATGACTTGGAAAGAAAACAAATGAAAGATATTAGGTATGCTTCAGCCATTGAGAGTTTGATGTATACTTAGATACGTACCAGACTGTATATCAGTTTTACAAGTAATATATTAGGAAGATTTTAGAGTAATCAAGAATGGAACATTGGAAAGGTACAAACAAAGTAATGAGATATCTTCAAAGAACAAAGGATTATATGTTTATTATAAAAGGACAAATCATCTTGAAATGATAGGTTATTCAGACTCGGACTTTGCAGGATGTGCAAATAGTAAGAAATCTACATTAGGTTTTGTGTTCTTATTAGTCGATCGAGTTGTATTGTAAAAGAGTGTGAAACAGAGCATCACTGTTTCATCCACCATAGAAGTTGAGCTTGTGGAGTACTTTGAGGTCACAAGTCAAGCTTTATAATTGCAAAATTTTAATTGAGGACTTGAGATTGTCAACTCTATAACCAGGTCATTGAAGATATATTGTGATAACACCACATTTGTTTTTTTTTTTCAAGAATGGCAAGCACTCGAATAGTGCAAAACACATGGAGGTCAAATACTTAGTTATGAAAGAAACAGTCTAGAAGCAATTAGTGACAATAAAAAATAATTGAACCATACTCATGATTATAGATCCATTAACAAAAAGATTATCACTAAAAGACTATAAGGAACATGTCATTAGGACAAGACTTTGGGAAAACTCTGGTATGCATGGAATTTTGTGGTTATTTGTAATTGACATTAATATAATACTAAATAAAGTGTTTTTGTTTATTTCATATTTTCAATTGGGTTTATATATATATTATGATTTTTAGATTTATGACATATAACTACTATGACTCACATTAATAGTTTGACTGAAATATCATATTTAAGTATCCAAACAATTGGGTTATTGACACTTTGCTAAAAAAATCACGTACACGTATAAAATTGTTTTACCAAAATCCAATAAAATGATTCATTTCTAAAAGCATGGTTTTTAAAATTATATCATGATCACAATCGGCATGATAGGTCAAGTGGGAAAATGTTAGACTCATTTTGTGATTGACCCGGTTGGCCTACACGTTTTAGCCATTTTAATCAAATTGGATTCTAATTTAAGAGTTTGTCAATAATAAGGAAACCCATTAAAACGTTGGATTTGGATTGAATCCTCATTTGATTTTAATAGAAAATCTTAATGGTAAGGAATCCTATTAAAAAGGAACTCTAGGCCCTCCACTCTTTGCTATATAAAAATGGATCGACTCCCCAATTAGGTATCAACAATTAATAATAATCATTAAGAGCCAAAATTGGAAGATACTTTTACAAGGATTTTTGGGACTAAAATCCATTAAGAACAGAAAGCTTCGATCAATCCAAACAATAGAGTAAAGAAGAGAAGGTAAGTTTAGTATTGAAGAATCAAAGAAGTTTGTTTGCTTGCGTAACAAGTCACATGTTTAGATTATTGGATCACAATGTCGCAAAGTTCGCTTTCTAAATTCTTGAATATTATGGGTATGACTATATTGAATAAATCTTAAGATATGTGTTAGATTCAAAGATCATGAGTTTTTATGTGTTCATGAAATTATATATTGAATGTCAAAATATATAAGGTAAGAAATATCTAAAGAGATAATTACTTTTTATATCTCATTTTTGGAAGTATATCCAATTTGAGTGATATAAAAAATAGTACCTAAAATTACACATTTCTTTTATTTTGTGGCTATCGTCGTTATGTTTTATTTATAACTTATTACAAAACTAGAGTTCACTCATGCCTACAACACGAGCACCCTCTCTTGGGTTAAAAAGGGGAAAAAAAAAGTTAGAAATATATTATTATAAAATTTGAAACTATAGTATGATGGAAAGGATATTATTAAAAAAAATTGAGAATTAAAGGATAAAAGATAAAAAATAATAAAGTATATTAAAATGACAAAAGAGGAAATATAGTAAAATTAGAGGAGGGGTATCATATTTCGGGTTAAGGGGGTAAAAAATGAAAAAAAAAATAAAGCAGGAGGGGTATTGTTAAAAAAAAAATTGAAATTAAAGGAACAAAAAATAATAAATAATAAAATAAATTAAAGATGTAAAAGAGGAAATGTAATAAAGTTAGAAAATGTAAATAATAAAGAAAATAAAATGGGTCCCATTAACTATAGTTTGATGGGAAGTTTAACTCACAAAAATGTAACTGATGGGAGGTTTGTCTTAGTTGGATATATCTCCCACAACACTATACTTGATTGAATGTTTGTATCACACACAATTGTTCCAACTCAATTTTATTTTATTACATAGATAGAATAGATATGATATTTGTATATGGGTCACGTTCCTAAGACTCATATTGAGACTCACATTGCGACACACCGTTTTGTCTTATATGGGCAAAAATGTTTGAAATGAGCTGATTTTTTGTGAGGATGATCTCTGTGATGAGGGGATCATCCTGGCAAAAAATCATCCAATTCCAAAACTTCTAACCCCATCAAAATTGATTTACAAAAATTGGACGGTCTATAATTTTTCAACAAAAATTGGACGGTCTAGAAGTTTCATAATGAGCTGATTTTTGGCAAGGATGATCTCCTCACCATAGAGATCATCCTCACAAAAAATCAGCCCATTCCAAATATTTTTGCCCATATAAGACAAAACGGTGTGTCGCAATGTGAGTCCCAATATGAGTCTTAGGAACGCTGTTCTTTGTATATTGTGGATTCATTAATAAGTTGATTCATGATTTTAAAATGTTGAAATAACTCAAATTCAATTTAATCGATTAGATTTTATTGAATTTTAATGTAACTTGGTCCAAATTATTGAAATTAATTCTTGGTGCCAACTTGACAATTCAACCAAGTCAAATCACAATTCATTGTGTCAGATCAAAAGCTTGATCGGGTTATTTGATTCTATATAAAATAGAAACCAACATGAGAATAACACTCCAAATCTCATTTGTTTATTTGTTATTTTACAAATTGTAAAAAAATCTTTGTCATTATCTTTATATTAAAATATACAAATAATTTATTATAAGTAAGAGTAAACTTGCAAGAAAGTCTTACGAAAATAATATTTCGTTAATATAAAATACCAGTGATTTAGGAGCCTCGAATAAAGTTTCTCATATAATTGTGATCAAAATCTCAAGTCTCAACTATATCCATGAGCTTCATGTTCTATCGACAACTACTAATCAACCACTTTCAGTAAGACACTCAAAGGTCTATTATTAGTACAAATCTGCCCACCTAAGATAAGACCCAGATGTGACCTTTGCTTTGCTTTGTTTTTACTTTACAAAATACGAAAGAGTAGACGAAAAGTCCAAGGTCATTATCTGGAGATCCGTGCCTATCATAGGTCATGACCATCAAATCATGAACGACCCCCTATAGCCTGAAATACTACCGATAGTGCCACACTGCCTACGTTGGACATTGGGTCCAACACTGAGTTTGATCAGATAGTGTATTAATAATCATAGATTTATTTTCTCGAGATACAAGTTAAAATATCAACGATTCTCTATATCCTATCAGGTCAACTTAGTGTTGGATCCGGTGTCCAACAGGCAGTAAAGTATTTTCCTATTTATATGGGTAAATTACACTTTGACCCTATAATTTGCATAATTCCATTTTGATCCCCTAATATTTTGATAATTGCGTTGATCTTACCTTTCACTAACGGGTTAAAAATCAGATATTATTTTACTGTTTTACCCTCTTATTTTATATTATTCTTTATTAAAAAATAAGTTAAAAAAAAAAAATTAAAATGCCCTCTCTAAGAATTGGATCTATTTTTCACAAACGTAATTTTATTTATATGAAAGCATAATATTTAAAAAAGGGTAAAATGATCTTTAGAAAAGAAACTTAACAAATAGGTTGACAGCAATTTGATGAAAAAGGGGTAAATGAATCACTTAAATAAGTATAGGAGAGGTAAGTGCAATTATCAAAATAGTAGGAGGTCAAAATGGAATTACACCCAACTACATGGAGTCAAAGTGTAATTTATCATATTTATATTTATATTTTGGGAGATTTAAACATACCCCTCTCCAGCTTGGTGAGTATTTGAGATACCACCCTCAATTCGATATTCTCGTTTAGACTACCGATAAATGATCTAAATGCCCTCATCATTCAAACACCAAGTTCAAGGTTATTGATAGCCAATGAAAGGCATAATCAACGATGAGAATTTAGGGAATGACTAACAATAGATTAATTCCCTAAATTATAATTTAGGAATGGTAGACTCTACATAAGGAGAAAATTGTAAGTTTCTTGGACTTCTAGATAGATTTCTAAGGTAGGTATTTGAGTCTTTTTGGTAACTACCACACCAACATCAAGTGATGATAGAAGAGTGGACGAAGGATTTCTCAAAAAACAAAATTGCATCCTATTGATTATCTAAAAGTATCATTAATCAATGAGAAACTCATTCCACAATTATCTTTATGGAAATCATATAATAAATTTAGATATCAGACCAATCTCAAAAACACATGGAAGCACCATTTTCATTTTTTTAGTTGATTTTCAAAAATATTTTGTTATTTCCAAGTTTAATGACCTCAAATCTTGTTTGAAACATAACATCCATTACATAAAAACTGGAAAATTCTATAGAAAAAATTGACGAGCTAAGGCCCACAAATTTTAGAAACTGAATTTTGATGGTGTAGGACTGTTGAAATTCTTGATGTTCTCAGATTTGATGGTTTAGAGCTGTTGAATTTCTCTCATCCTTCATTAATTTGACAGATTCGGCCCATCAAAAAGAAAATTTGACAATGAAAAATTCGACGTCAATTCAACCTCTTGGTCCATCGAATTTTATGAAATTTAACTGCCCAAGGCCGCCAAATTTGGGCTTTTATCACATTGTGATCAGACATTCAATTAAAATGACCCAAAAAGAAAAGTTTTTTTGAGGATCAAAACATATCTCCTAGAGATCCACTCCATTTGGGCATCTTTAGGAAACATCCTCTCATCTCAACCATTAGTTTGGTGAAAAGCCTCAAACAAACCCTTATAGAAGAACATCATATGAGTACTACAACAAAAAAAAAAAAAACATCAAAATGATGATAAGAGCAATGGTTACACAATACACCTTTTTCACGTACAACCTACAAATAAATTCGTTACTTACCAAGTTTCGAATCGATGTTTTAATAGTAAAATTGTTGTTCAATAGATTTATATTCTTCGTCTTGTAATTTAAAATTGGAAGGCCTAATGAAAAGTATAATCATTACAACAACAACAAAAAATCCATCGCTATGTAATATACTGATGGCTAGGCTGCTTGTCACTATAGTATTGTGTCATTGTATGTTATACTGATGGCCATACCGTTGTTATAGAGCAATTTTCCACAAAAAATATGGTGGGAAAACCATTTGAACAATGGGCTATAAGCTTTTAGTGATGACCAAATCCTCGTTGTTGTCTAGCTCATATTTGTCGCAAAAAAAAAAAAAAAAAAAAACGCGGGAACTCATCTAGTGTATAGCAATGGCCAAATCTTATCATCGCTAGATGATGCACTTAAAAAAAATTAATTACTCTATAGCAACGGCCAGAGCTAGTCGTCGCTATATCCCTATATTTTATTTTATATATAATTCTTACTTTTAATACCATGTGCAAACCTAATAAAAACATTCATAATTTATAAAATGAAAAATACAATTACCAATATTTTTTCCACTATAATTTATTATCAAAAAATTATTTGGGACATCGAGACTGAAAATTCCTAAGTCTAAAAGGTTATGTTTGGCATAAAGCTAAATCAGGGTCTCAGTTACATATCGAAACCTTGATGTCAATGCCATCAGTTCCTTCAGATTTCTTTTGACTAGACAGAGCTATAGAAATAGGATTCGTTCGTTCTAAAATTGTTTGCTCATTATAGACCTAGAGTGGAATAATTCCTAAGTCTAGAAAATTTATGTTTGCTCTAAATCTAAACTGAGGTCTCGGTTACAAATTGAAACTCCATTGACAATGTCATCAATTCATACGGATTTGTTTTGATTAGATGGGACTATAGAAATTGATGTTATTTCATTCTAAAATCATTTGGTGTTTTGGACCTTGAAGCAGAAAATTCCCAAGTCTAAAAGCTTATGATTGGACTAAACCTAAATCAAAGTCTCAATTACAAAATAGAACTCTGGTAACAATGTTGTTAGTTTCTACGAGTTTATTTTGACTAGATAGAATTATAGAAATTAGTTTTGCTCCATTATGAGCTCATTTTTCTATTTTAAATATCAAAATAGAAAATTCCTAAGTTTGAAGCTTATGTTTGGCATAAACTTAAATTGGGGTCCCGATTACGTACAAGAACTCCGATGATGCTTTTAGTTCCTACACTTTTTTTTTTACTAGATGGAATTATAGAAATTAATTTCATTCCATTATGAGCTCATTTACCCATTTTGGACCTCGAAAAAAAAAATTCCCAAGTCCAAAAGATTATGATTGGCCAAGACCTAGAAGGAGTCTCTGTCAAAATTCGGAACTCCGATTACTATTTCGTCAGATCCTATAGGTTTGTTTTGATGAGATGAATCTATATAAATTGGTTACTTTCCATTTCGAATTCATTTGCCCAATTTGAACCTCAAAATGGAGAATTCCTAAGTCTTAAAGCTTATGCTTGGTCTATACCTAAATCGGGGTTTCGGTAATAAATCGAAACTTTGATGATGATGCCACCAGTTTTTACAACTTTATTTTAATTAGACGAAACTATATAAATTGGTTTTATCCCATTTTTAACTCGTTTGCCCATTTTGGACCTCAAAACAGAAAATTCTTAAATTTGAAGGCTTATGATTGGCGTCGATTTAAATCAGGGTCCCGGTCACAAAATAGAACTTCGATGATGATGTTGTAAGTTTCTATAGGTATTTGAGTAGACGAGATTATAAAAATTTATTTCGTTCAATTCCAAAATGAAAAATTGCCTAGTCTTATAGCTTATGATTGGCCTAAACTTAAACCAGAGTTCCAATTACAAATTGGAACTCCGATGATGATGATGTTGTTAGTTTCTGCAAATTTATTTTGACTAGACAAAACTATAAAAATTGGTTTCATTCCATTCAAAGCTCACTTGCTCATTTTGGATGTCAAAATGAAAAATTACAAAGTCTTAAAAGCTTATAATTAACCTAAACCTAAATCAGGGTCTCAATTACAATTCCTATAGGTTTGTTTTGACTAGACGAAAATATAAATTAGTTTCATTCTATTTCGTGCTCGTTTGCCCATTTTGGATCTCAAAATGGAAAATTTCTAAGTCTTAAAGCTTATTATTTGCCTAGACCTAAACCAAGGTCTTGTTTTTATAAATCGGAACCCGATGATGATGTTGTTAGTTTCTACAAGTTTGTTTTAACTAATTGAAATTTTAGAACTTGATTTTTTTCTATTCTAAGCTTGTTTGCCCATTTTGGACCTCGAAAGAATATTTTCAAGTCTAAAAATTTATGATTGGCCTAAATCTATATTGGGGTTTCGCGGTTAAAACTCGGAACTCTGATGATGATGTTGTGTAGGTCCTACAAAAAAAATTGACTAAACGAAATTATAAAAATGGTTTCCTTCCATTTCGAGCTTGTTTTGCCTATTTTTGGACTTTGAAACTAAAAATCCTAAGTCTCTAAGCGTTTGATTGGCCTAGACCTAAACTGAGGTCTCGATTACAATTTGAAACTATGATGACGATGGTATTAGTTTCCTACAAGTTTTTGTTTTGATTAAACATAACTATAAAAATTAATTTTGTTCCATTCCAAGCTCGTTTGGTGTTCGTCGTAGATGGGTCTATTGAATTGTTGCAGAACAAAAAATTTTCTCCCTCTACTAATTTCACAAGTAAGGGGTCGAACCACGGGGGGAAAGGGATAAAAATCTAATGCAATGGATAAGTAAAAACAATTTTTTTAAACGTTTGTTGTCAGAAAAAGATTGAACTAACAACTATAACAAGTTAAAAAATCAGAAATTTGAACCAAAATAAAAGATTGAAAATTATTAGAGATTTAAATTTCATCAACTAGAGTTTCGATAAAATCTATAATTATTTTCTAATTCTTACCTTTTTTTTTTTTTTTTTTTTAACTCAACCCAATATACAAATTAATGTTATTGGGTTGGAAAATAAAATCTTTGAATACCTAGAATATGAATGTAAAACCATGGCCCTTTTACCTCAAGAGGTGAGATGTTTCAATGAGCAACAATCTAAATTAAACATAACCCATCTAGGAATTTAATCTAAGTATGAGACGTCCTAGGTTAACGTGGTAGGTATAGAGTGACTACTAATTATCTTTGATCCATGAGAGTTGAATTAAACCATGAAAATAACCCATTTAAATTGATTAAAACTAAAACAAAGTAGAAACTAAAAGTAAAGATAAATAATTCATGCTCTAAGCTTCCTCCGTGTGACGCCCCGCCAAACGCTAACACAAATCCCAAATCCAATGCCCAATCCCAAGGTACTAGGTGGCACCTCGAAATTTCGGCATGGTCTCCTCTGTTTATGTTAACGTTTCACGGAACTCAAACCTGTTAAACCAATTTATAATACAACCTGTATATAAAGCTGTAAATACAGGAAATGAACAAGCGGAAGACTAAATTACATCTAACATGTAAGTAGATCAGAGTGCGGAAGATTTATCAATATACAGGCTTACCAAAACACTCTCACTCTAACATAGGCCTAAACTCTCAATCCAAAAACTACATACATTCTGGGATGAAACTGGCAATTCTAACGGATATAGCCCTAGTGCTCACCAGGCAATAAACTCTGATCGTCGATCTGACCGACCAGATACTCCTCAAATACTGACTCTAGCAGTGTCTCGGTAGCTGCAAGTGCTGAAACTAAAAAAAATAGAGGAGAAAGGGTGAGTAACGAAAGTTACCCAGCAAGTCCACAGCCAATTCCTACTAATAACCCTTCCTAAGCATGATCGAATAAGCATACTGAACAGTTTTAATACATGCAAGGTTTTGACAAGATAAAATACGATCAACTGGTACATAGAGCCAGGGATGAGCAACTAACTAGTTTTAAAAATTATACATAGCATCAATCATCCATACTCATCATATAATACGTTTTTCATTTTATGCAAATAAGATTGCCAACATTGAAATAATAGACATGCTTCTCATTTTAAATCCGAAATATAACAACAGATACATAATACAAATGGTGGAGTATTGGAATTAAAGAGTTGGGATTCACGACTGGATCGCTCCCAGTCAGGACATGATATTACAACATAAATCTGGTTTTTAGTTCCTGATTTTGTGGCCGGTCCGCTGCGCTTACCACACTGGTGACCATTTACCATCGGCTCAGGCTGGCCGTTTGACGTGACCGTAAGCAATGGGTCTCTTTTCGATGTGTCAGAACGTTCGACTACTACTAGATTGTTAGTGATCACTGACTAATCATCTTCGTCTATCTATGCCTATCAGGCGTGCATGTAATTCCCAAATGACACTCCACTCGTATACGACCACACCTTACAATACACGTTCACTGGTAAAGATAAGAAGGAATGGACCCGGATTCCAGTTGTGACTCCACTCTCATACGCGTCCCATACCACGTATGAGTTTGGTGGTCCTACCGTACTCCCAAGATAGTGTACCCCTCCGGATGATGTGACACACTATCCCTTCAGGCATTCACAAACCCTTTAACAGCTCACAAAATAGCTACGCACATATATGATTTTTCATTTAAAAAAAAAACAAAAGAGAAATTAACAGAACAGGGTTTGAGAACGGATATCCAGTTCCTACCATGCAACCGTGGCCCCCCGGCCTAAAAATAAATAACAGTACTCAGCGCACGCGCTAACATAATCGGAAATAAACATGCAACCCTTTCATTAATAACCTGGATATCCTTTCACCAACCTACACACAACATACAATGTAAAATGTAGACATCACCCCTCGGGCATGATTCTGACATTTTACCGTTCATTCCCTTTCCCCCATTCTCTCGACATTCTCACTTTTTCATCTTTTCACATCGACCATCCATTTTCAATATTTCAAAGTCATTCTTTTGGTCTTTCCATTAAAAATTCTCAAAGTTTATTTAAAAACAAAGTCCCAGCGATGCTCAGGACCAAGGCTGTTAAAAATAGAGAAAGCTGGTGAAAATTTGGCTAAGTGTCAGAAACTCAATTTTTTCAAAGTTCTCGAAATGAAAACGGGTTTTTTCGAAATGAAAGTCTCGATCATGAGATTCGACACCATATAGTTTTTTTGTAATCTAATTCAAAGAAACGCGAAAGTTATTTCATTTTGAAAACTTGCCGAAAACGTCGAAAATTACGTTTGTGTTCTTTAAACCAAAATTCGGATTTTGATCCTTTGAGATTTGGATCTTAAAACCATTCCCATTGTTCCGAAATGGGGGGGTAAACCTTAATTTCATTAAAGAACTTAAAGTAAATGGAAAGTAAAAATTAAAGAGGACATTTACTTAAATGTTTTTAATGAAATAAAGGGTGAGAAATAGTGTATAAGGTGTGAAGAGGTCAAGCCAAGAGTCAGAACACTGTTCTGATCAAAACTGTGTCTGTCGGTGGCTTGTCGGCGGCAGAATCAGGATGCTGTCGGTGGAACCGACAGTTTAACTCATCGCAGATGTCGGTGGGACCGACGGTTCTGCCGACAGTATAAAATTTTCGGCGATTCTTGATTTCATCGGTGGCAGAAGCTTCATTCTGTCGGTGGGACCGACAGAATGCCTTCGGTAGGTGCCGGTGGCACCGACCTTTCCCACCTACAGCCTGAACCTTACTCGAACCTTCGAGTTTTCGATCCATGTTTCGGATTCTTCTTCCATTCTTCGAATCATTCAACCCACCCACGATTTTGTTATCAAAATTCGATAAAACATAAATAAAACACACCTACTTCTATCATGATTTAAAATCAAACAACAACCGTCTACGATTCAAAAACAAACAATAAGTTTTGTTAAAATAACCTAAATGCACATTTTGAGAAATCTAAAGCTACCAATAAGAATTGGAAGTCCCTTACATGGTTGTGGACGTCGAACGTGATAAACTCGTACAATGATCAAGGTTGGTGGCTCGAGAGTTGAGGTTGGGCTGACTTGGATGCGAAACGAGCGAGGGTTTGCAAGGTATCCGACAATGACGTTTCCTTTCTCCTCTAAAATGAAGTATAGACCTAGCTCCTAACTTGATGAAGCCCTCGGACGGAAGATGTGGAGGTTTACTCGAGCTACCCGGAAGATGTGGAGGTTTACTCGAGCTACCCCGGCTGATTTTGATGGAGGATGGAGAAAACGAACAAGAATGAACAACCAAAGGTGGTGAAGTTGTAGCTCTCGACGTGGCCGACAACTTTGTCTTCTTCCGTCGAGGTTTCAACTCGGCTTTCGTTCGGGCTAGAACTTGAAGGGAATGGGTTGAAACCCTAGGGTGGAGAAGTGGCTGTCGTTTGGTTTCCTTGGAAAAGAAGAGAAATGAAATGAAATAAAAGAAATAAGATTCTTTTATATAATAAAGCTGATGGCATACTTGTAATTTTCCCATCATTTCTAACTTCGTTCGTAACTTAACCATTCGGACTCGGAAATTGACAAGTGAATATACCATTTCGAATAATTTTTCGCTACGGACCTAATGGTATCATCAAATCTTTCCGATTCTCGCTCTAACGAAATTCAACTGTTTTGGGTCCCACTTAATTGCGAAATTCGAGGATTTTATAACTTTTTCCTCCGAACTCAAATTCAAACTTGCTTACAGGCTAATGTAATATATTTCGATCCTTTTGAATTTAATGGCGAAGTCGATTTTTTTCCTCAAAATTAATCATAGCAATATTCGAGTATTTTACTCTAAGTCTCTCATTCGATATTTCCCTCCGAATCTCCACCATTTACTTTTCCTCGAGATATGAGTTGAAAAATCCGGGGGGTTACACTCCGCCTCTCTAATTGAAGGAGATTAGTCCTCTTATCATAGTAGAACAAGAAATAGTTTGAGAAAAAGAACAAATTTCATTGATGAATAAAGAAGATCATAAACTTCTATTTTTCTCTCAAAATTATTTCCAGAAAATAAATCAAAACTAATAAAAAGATAAAAGAAGGAAGAAGAAGAAGACTAAATTCTAAAAACCAGGATTCAGGAATCTAGATGATATTCTGGGGAGCAGAAATAGGGCTTAAAACGGGTCAAGTTGTGGGGCCGAATATGTGTTTACCCACATCCATATTCGGATTTTTAATTCGGGTCCAAACGTGGATCTGAATCCGACTAGGATCCTACTAGTTCAAACCAATATCTGATTTATTTTTTACTTTTATCAAACATCCATATCTGGATCCTATCCAACCAAATTAATTTATTTAGGTAAGATAATTTAAAACCATTACAAAGTAATTTATTAAAAATATGGCTTAAATATGATTTGAACTCAAGACATCTCCCCTTTTGAAAAGAAGTTTTAAACCACTACACTTAATACTCATTTGTTGATGAATGATAGACACTACAAAAATAAAAATATAACATACAACATACAAAATAATATATCATTCGGTATAAGTGATATGGGGATGGGTCTTGTATCTGACTCGTATTCGACTCGGGTCAAGGGATATCAACCCATATCTGACCTATATTTTAATTCAAATATACTTGAAGAAATCAAAACCGCTAAAAATTAGATTCGGATCACTTGGATTTCGGATAAAATCTGACCCATTTTAAGCCCTAGCAGAGAGGCCTTATTTATAACTTTATGACCCGATTGAGATTTTTGGGAAATCGAGTTTAGGGTCTCCATGATTATTGCGTGTAATGGATGTGTGCCAAAAATCCCACATAGTTTTTTTTTTACTTCCACTGCGCTACGCTTCTTTGAATTTGGTCTTTCATGTAACATCTTTTTTACATTCTTGATCACTTTAGGCTCTAGAACTTGAGCTTGGGTTGGACTCGTTGGATTACCTACAAAATCACACACACACACACAAAAGTAATTAGGCTATCCAATTATCGGATAATTCATGTAATCATGCCTTAATTAATTAATATTAATGTAAAGCTCTATTATAACCAAAATGAAAAATTATTCTTAAAAATCCTAAGTTTTTAGGTTAGAAAGTATGCTAAATAGGATTAAATGACAAACTTTTAGGGAATTATCATTTGACAGTTTTTATACACTGAAACAGAAAAATTCGTAAGTCTTAAAGTTATGATTGGTTTACACCTAAATTGGAAGTCCTGATTACAAATTGCAACTCCAATGATGGTGTCATCATTCGTATATTTTTTTTTTCAGCTAGACAAAAGTATAGAAATTGGTTTCATTCCTTTTCAAGATCATTTGCCCGTTTTGGACCTCTAAAAGATTATAATTGGCTTAAACCTAAATAAATCAAGGTCTAATTACTAATCAAAACTCTGATGACAATGTTGGCAGTTCCTATAAGTTTATTTCGACTATACGGAACTTTAGAATTTGTTTTGTTCCATTTTGAAATCTTTTTACCCTTTTTGGACCTCGAGAAGTAAAATTCCCAAGTCTAAAAGTTCATATTTGGCCTAAACATAAATCGTGGTCCCAGACTCCCCAGTTATAAATCGGAACTCTGATGACAATGTTGTTAGTTTGTATAGATTTTTTTACTAGGAATGAACTATATAAATTGATTTTGTTCATTTTCAAAATTGTTTGCCTATTTTATACCTCAAAGACAAAAAATTCCTAAGTCCAAAAACTTATGTTTGGCCAAGGCCTTAAATCGAGATCCCAGTTATAAACTGAAACTCCGATGATGATGTCGTTGATTCCTACAAGTTTATTTTTACTAGACGGATCTGTAGAAATTGATTTTGTTAAATTATAAAATCATTTTCGTTTCCCGTTAAAATTGTTTGCCTATTTTAGATCTCGAGATGGAAAATCCTTAGTTTGAAAGGTTATGTTTGGCTTAAACTAAAACTGGGATCTTGTTACACATTGAAGCTCTGATGACGTTGTTGTCAGTTCCTATAGTTTTTTTTACTAGAGAACGAATTAAAGAAATTGATTTCATTCCATTCGAAATCCTTTGCCCATTTTGGAGATCGAACCAAAATTATAGTTTGAAAGCTTATGTTTGGCTTAAATTTGAACTAGGGTCTCGATTACAAATTGGAAACTTTGGATGAAGATGTCGTCAATTATTATAGGTTTTATTTTGTTTAGATGGAACTATAGAAATTGATTTTGTTCCATTATGAATCGTTTATCTATTTTTTTTAAACCTCGAGAGGAAAATTTCTAATTTTGAAAGTTTATTTGGGCCTAACCTAAACTGAGGTCCTCGTAAAAATTTGAAACTTTGATGACAATTTTTTTAGTTCCTACAACCTAACACACATTCACAGTTGTTCTTACTCATTTACGTTATGTGAAATGAATATTAATATTCGATTTACCTTAATGAATGATGTTTAAATACTTTCCTCCGTTATCTCTATTAAAAATTAATGCCCATTACTAATAATGTTACTTGACAAAATAAGATGAAGTACCAAACATGTGGAAATAACAATTAGTGTACGTACCTATAAACATAATAGAATACAACATTTGTTTCCCCCTTCCTTTATCTGTCTTGAAATCAACAATGAAAAACGTTTATTTTACATTTGCGAAGTTAATTTACTTTTTTCTAGCTAGTAAGAAAAAATAACATTTTAGTACTTAAATAGTACAAAATTAAGGAAAAAGTACTAAAATAGTAAAATAAGTCCGAAACCAAATATAAATACTACAAAAAGAAAGTCCAAAAAGATGTGTAGTAAATAATAATGTTCATGTAGACACCTAAAAATTGTCCGGTCAATCCTAAAGCAATCAAGAAGCCTGCAATATGAGAGTTTGGCTCAAACTAGGGGTGTCAATGGATAGTCTAAATCCGAATCCGAATTCGAATTTGAATTCGAAAAATCAGATATTATCCAAAATTTTCAGATATTGGATTCAGATGTTATTTTAACATTCGAAATGAGTTCGGATACGAATTCGGATGTTACGAAATCCGATTCGATAATATCCGCTTCGATTAAATACATATGTTATATATTCATGTTATACAACAAAACTCATCTATCTATTATATATATATAGTCTTATGTATTCGTGTTATAACAACGAAGTTTAAATTTTAAACCTTTATCTTCTTGTAGACACCCCCATTTTTGCACGCTCGCCTGATTAATCAACTCGTCAATCCGATTGCAATGATTCCCAATGATGGAGGTGTATTCCATTGCTTTATTTTGTTACCAGATGTGTTTCAGAAATCCGGATGAGGTATCTCGAATTGACAACCTTAGAAAACCACGCTACGTTAGGAAAATACGACCCCAGAAACACAGAAATCATCATCTTGCAGACCAAAAAGAAACTTCACGATAAAAATCACTAAAAAATTACCAAATTACCAAAATACCCTACCCCTAACCTCAAAACAACCCTAGAGCCTACGTTACGCTTAGGAAAACTCTCTCGAACACATAAAATAACAAATCGGAACCAAATAAATCATTTCACCAATTTTAACAGAATTTGACAAAATTACGAAAATGCCCCTCATAAAGTTCACAATCATTTCACATAAAAATTTTCATAAATGACACAAACCAACATTCTCATTGAATTCCTTACGAAAAACCGATTCTAAAACATCCTAGAACATTAAAAATCGACTTGAAACGTGAAAAGTCCTCTCTGGGGCAAAACAGTAATTTCACATCACAATTTTCATAATTAAAAAATTCGAAATTAATAAATAAAATATTAAATAATTAAAGTGAAACATTGATGAAATTAATTTAAAAATTTGAACCTAAAAAATCGATCAATCGGACTTTCGGGTAAAATTGTTGAGGGTTTGTGGGATATTTCTTTAAGGACCCCTCCATTTGGAGTCCAAAGAATTAAAGAAATAATGGAAGGGGGTTCTCCAAAATTTAAAGGGCCAAAATTTAAAGTCAATCAAGCAATACTGTAGTCAAAGTATTAAAGTCAATCAAGTGAGACTAAAGTCAAAATTAAAGTCAATTAAGCAAGACTGAAGTCAAAATATTAAAAGTCAATCAATTAAGACTAAAGTCAAAACATTAAAAGTCAATCAAATAAGACCAAAAGTCATAATAGAATTCTAATTAAATAATAACTCTATCTAATAGAGTTCTAACTTTAAAACAATTCTACCTAAAACAATTCTAATTAAAACACAATTCTACCTAAAATAAATCTAACTAAAACACAACTCTAATTAAAAGATCTCTAATTAAACACTAACTCTATCCAAATCAACCCCTAAAAACATCTATAAATAGAGGTGCTCACACCCTATTTTCGTATCAAACAAATCATAAACCCTAAGAGAAGTAGGTCTAGAAGCTCCCCTAGCCCCCCATAAACCCTAGTTTTGGAGCCCCAACTCCTTACCTAACATCCCCCCTCCCCCTTCGATTTTTAGCATAAGAAACGCCTAAAAGCCTTCCAAAAACACCCCCAAATCCGCAACAAACTTGAAGAGTTCAGATCCAAAAGCAAGGAGATACCTCGGTCTAGGAGATCCGAAGTTAAATCCGAAGACAGAACGAAGCAAGGAGCACGGTACAAGGAGCTCTTTTTTGTCAGATCTGAGGGAACAAAGTCCTTGCTATCGGAAAGGTAAATTTTTATTTTTATTTATTTTTATCTAGGTTTTAGCAATGTAATTTACTTGGGAATTTAGTAGAGACCGGCTTTGGCCGGGCGGGGTTTGGTGCCTAACACCTTCCCCAATCCCGTAACATGATCCCCGAATTCAGTTTTTTGGTTTTAGATTAGTTTTAGTTTTTTCCGTTTAGAGTCATTGATCGGTTCCTAGACCGTAATAACTAGGTGGCGACTCCCAAACCTCAAGGGTCAAAAGCGGATCCGCGCATCCCGCGGATCGAGGGCGCTTTCAGTGGGCGACTCCACTGGGGACTATTGAGGATCAAACTTGAAAAATCCCAAGTATGGGAGCATTGCCAAGATGACCTAGATTTTTTTATTATTTAGTTGGATTTATTTTATTTATTTTTTTGTTTATTTATTTTTTATCTTGATTTTAGATGATTTTGGGTATTGCATTTTTTTTTTCCAATTAAGGATCACTTTTTGATGACCCCTAAATAATGAAAGATTCAATCATGACCTATGAAAATGATGGAATGATGAAGGTTGGACAGAAATATTAAAACGTTTTTAGAAAATATTCTAGTGAGAATTAAGTCTGGGAGCCTCTTAATAAAACATAGATCTCGTTGAGTAGATTAATTTAGAATTTGAGTTCACTCAATTTCGTTATCGGAAACCTTAGATATCATCGATGCAAGTTCAATCTGTAAATCTTGAATTATTTCTGAATGAAAGTTGGGACAGCAATGTTAAAACTTTTTTAGAGAATATTTTAGTGAGAATTAAGTCTGGGAGCCTCTTAATAAAACATAGATCGATGCAAGTTCAATCTGTAAATCTGGAATTATTTTTGAATGAAAGTTGGGACAGCAACGTTAAAACGTTTTTACAGAACATTATGGTGAGAACTAAGTCCGGACACCTATTAATAAAATGTAGATCTCATCGAGTAGATTAATTAGAACTTGAGTTCACTCGATTTCGTTATCGGAAGCCTTAGATATCATCGATGCAAGTTCAGATTGTATTTTCCTAATTCACAGAAAATCTGAATTTATCTAATGTTGGCACAATTAATGTTCTTGAGAGTGAGCTCATCTCAACCATTGTCATTCTATCATCAATGTAAACACCTATTGGAATCTCGATTTATTTTGAATCACCCAAAAGTGATCATTGATTGGACCTTAAAAATTATAAAAATTATGCCTATTGCAATGTTTGTTTGATCATTATCATATGCCATATTTATTGATTAATTTACCATGATCTTGCTTGAAATACATGATTGATGTTGATCGTAATGTTAATGTGCTTATGTGATGGGAATAATGTGATCTTAATTGAATATTCATATGATTTGAATGATTTTGGTTTTGATTAAATGTATGATTGGTTTGATTGGATCCATGGGCCCATTTGTTTGAAAAAGGTCCCGGGTACACCCCACCCTGTTTTGCACACACCACATGCACGTTTACTGTTTTACTCACTTACACGTCCCATTTAGCCAACGTGGCACTAGTGCGTGGCCCGGTCTCTTCGGAAATGCGACGTCATTCATGAAACCCACAACTCCAATCACGTACCTTAGGGTATATTAAATTGGGGGCATCAATACCATCTGATCAGGTGATTCTGAGAAGTATGTTGATGCACCCAGGCTGGAGCGACCTGAGCTTTTGACCTATTGTAAGCCACACAGTCACATGTCCCGATTGCCAACGTAGTACTAGTACGTGGTCGGTCCTCTCGTGGGATGCCAAACCATTTATGAAAGCTACAACTCTTGACTCGTACCCGTAGGTATAAAAGGTAATCTAAGTATATCAATTGCACTTCTTAGTCAAAACCGGTGCCTAAGCAAGATCTTGCCCCGCTGTACCCTACTGTACGAGGGGGATAGACTACGTCTATTCTAGACGAGAGGTATTTAAGTGGGCCCTTGCTCAGCATTGTGCGCCACCTCTCAACTGGAGATCAAACTGGCTGTTTTTGACTTCAGAGAAGTGAATTGAGGTTTTAGATTATCATCTATACGGTATATCAAACCAAGTCACCACGTATCGAAAGGTATATAGGTGTGCTTGGGCAAGGGTGGCCAGATAAAAATGCATTGCATGTAGTAAGCCTAGAGTCTAGAAACCTTCCCCATAGGTCACGACTCGAACTTATCGTGGGTATTCCCGGGTTGTTTATTGAATGAATGCCTGTTGTTGGATGAATGTATGTGAGTGATGTGAATGATGACATCAAAGTGCATGATTGTCCTCAAGGATCAAAGAAATTTTATTTTTGAAAATTAAAATGGGTGCACCGACCCAGTAAAGAATCCATTCTCTTACAATAATGACCCAGTCCATCTCGATTCAACAATCATGATGGACCGGGCCAGTTAAATCAAAATGGAAATCAAATTTTCAAGAAGAAAAAAAAGAAAATATTTTTCAAAAAAAAAAATTATTTTCCAAAAGAAGTGTTCTTTAGAAGAAACATTTTCCAGAAAATATATTTTCCAGAAAATATTTTCCATAAGAATAAAATTTTCCAAAAGAAAATAAATTGATCTCTTACATGGACCATTGGAAGAATACTAAAATACCATTTTGTGTCAAACCAGGATGTTAGCCGCCGGCGATAACCCAATCGATCAGTTAGTCAAAACAACCGTCATAGGAATGCACCCTGTAGAGAAGATCAATTTTGGGAGATTCATGTTGAGGAGTGCTCTTTACTTCCATGAGTTTGAGATCGACTGGAACCTCTTACATGCTATGGCTAAGCGATGGAACCCCTATCTTCACATATTCCATATGGGGTACATGCATTTATGCCCTACTCACGAGGATTATTGCGGCATCATGAGGATATCCACTTCAGGACCCCTAGTCAGGCCCTCATTGAAGATCGGATATTCTGGCGAACTCGCCACAGGGCTAAATATTTCCAAGGAAGAAGCCAAGGTCTTAGTCAATGATGGGAGATTGAACTTAGTACCTTTACTGGGCCCGTAGTCACCCTATCAATGTAAAACCCGAAGCTTGGTGAGCCACTAAAGACTATCGGTTGTGCTTAGGAATCCTAGCTCAATACATACTGACCTCCAATAGTGATGGCCAAACTATCTCTGAGTCCTTCATAGATATAGCCTCTCAGCTCTCAAGGAAAGCCAACCCAGTACCTCTCATCCTAGCTGAAACCTTCTCAGGATTAGATGCCATAAAAAATGGTGAGCGAGAAAGCTTCAAGGGAAGCCCCTACCTACTCTATATGTGGCTTTGTGATCGTCTCAAAATCGTAGAGGTTCCCTCAAACCTCGAATATGGCCCAGAACATTTTTCCAAGAGAAACCTGTTAGTGCGTCACAATTCAGTCAAAGCTTGGAGTAAATGGTTAGACTCTCGCCTCGCCTGTCATATCGATTTTAGGTGCCCTTGGTGGATGACTGATCCCCCTGTTCTAGGAACCAAAGGATCCTACTATGTCCGTCTGATTGGTTTAGAAGAAACATCTTTTTACCACTCTAATCTGATCCCAGAACAGTACGATGTACCTACAGAGTTATCCTTACCTCAGCATAAAGCCTTCTTTTCCCCCGAGCCTTTGACTGAAAAGTTAGTACACCTCATTGAGAAAGCTTGGAACAAGCGCACCTTAGAGTATCCAGACGGACCAGCAGAATTCAGAGAGCAAGTTGTTAGAGCCAAGAGGGTCAAGCCTGACAGCAATCCTGATGACCATCAAGACAAAGCCAAACGTCCATGTAAAAATAGTTCAAAACAAATTTGTTGAAAGATGTTTAAATAAGAACATATTGTTTATCATTTTCAATAAAACTATCTTTCTTTTCGAATGGATATTTATTTTCTTTTCAAATACTCATTGTGTGAATGGATTAATTAATGGATTGGTGCACAAACCTCAATAAAATGATTCTTAAAAATGTTATCAAGGGGTTAATACCGAAATTGACTAAATCTACCTTTGATGGGGTCATATAGGATTATCATTGCGCCCAAACTCAAGCGTCCACCTCCTAGTTGGAGTCGTAAGTCCAGTCGGTTAGAAAGAACCACAGTACCAAGTCAACAAGCAGAGATGGCTTCAGAATCTGAGCTCACAGAGATCCGTAAGATCTTGGCAGCCTTTGCCAATGATATCAGCAATATAAAAGGTAAAGTGGAAATGTTGGAACAGACCTCGGAATCGACGGGAATTCCTTTAGATGATCCAAAAGGGAAAAAAGTTGAAGAGAAACGTCCACGTGAAGTTTTCGAGCTCGACGGAGACGAAGAGTATGTTGATGAGAATCCGGCGTTATCTAATAGAATGTCTCAATTGGAGTCAGCAATGAAGAGTATAAAGGGTATTGATGAAATCGCAGCAGGCATTGAAGCTTTGAATCGCATCCCTAGGATCCATTTGCCAGAAAAGTTTGTGATGCCTGAAATGGACAAGTTCAGTGGGACAGGGTGTGCAAAAACACATCTTAAGGTGTATGTTACCAACATGCGCACTATGGGACTCAGCGACGAACAGATGACATTATTGTTCCAAAGGACTCTATCGGGATTAGCACTACGTTGGTTAATGTCTCAAGATCCAGTTACTGTGGGTTCATGGGAAAACATGTCAAAGGCCTTCTGGCATCAGTATAAGTACAGTACCGAGATTGAGACTTCAAGAAGGGATCTAGAAGCAACTAAACAGAAAAATGGGGAGACATTCACTGATTTCATTAGTCGCTGGAGGGCCAAGGCTTCTCAAATGTGGGATAGACCTTCGGAGAAGGAACAAGTAGCAATTATCCTAAAGAATCTCTCCCAAGGATATGCTCAACACCTAGTGGCCCAATACCTCCCTACCTTTAAATCCTTGTTGCAAGTCGGGAGCCAACTTGAGGATGCATTTGCCTCTGGGATCCTTTCTAACTGTAGACACCCCATTTTTGCATCCACCTGATTAATCAACTCGTCAACCCGATCGCAATGATTCCCAATGATGGATGTGTATTCCATTGCTTTATTTTGTTACCAGATGTGTTTTAGAAATCCGGATGAGGTATCTCAAACTAACAAAACCTTAGAAATCACGCTACGCTAGGAAAATACGACCCTAGAAACATAGAAATCATCATCTTGCAAATAAAAAAGAAGCTTCACGATAAAAATCACTAAAAATTGATCAAATTACCAAAATACCCTTAACCTCAAAACAACGTTAGAGCCTACGCTACGCTTAGGAAAATCCATTCGAACATATAAAATGACAAATCGGAACCAAATAAATCATTTCACCAATTTTAACAGAATTTGACAAAATTACGAAAATGCCCCTCATAAAGTTCACAATCATTTCACATAAAATTTTTCATAAATGACACAAACCAACATTCTCATTGAATTCCTTACGAAAAATAGATTCTAAAACATCCTAGAACATTAAAAATCGACTTGAAACGTGAAAAGTCCTCTCCGGGGGCAAAACGGTAATTTCACAATTTTCATAAGTAAAAAATTCGAAATTAATAAATAAAATATTAAATAATTAAAGTGAAATATTGATGAAATTAATTTAAAATTTTGAACCTAAAAAATCGATCAATCGGACTTTCGGGTAAAATTGTTGAGGGTTCGTGGGATATTTCTTTAAGGACCCCTCCATTTGGGGGTCCAAAGAATTAAAGAAATAATGGAAGGGGATTCTCCAAAAATTAAAAGTAAATCAAGCAAGACTGAAGTCAAGGTATTAAAGTCAATTAAGTGAAACTGAAGTCAAAATTAAAGTCAATTAAGCAAGACTGAAGTCAAGATATTAAAAGTCAATCAATTAAGACTAAAGTCAAAACATTAAAAGTCAATCAAATAAGACCAAAAGTCATAATAGAATTCTAATTAAATAATAACTCTATCTAATAGAGTTCTAACTTTAAAACAATTCTACCTAAAACAATTCTAATTAAAACACAATTCTACCTAAAATAAATCTAACTAAAACACAACTCTAATTAAAAGATCTCTAATTAAACACTAACTCTATCCAAATCAACCCCTAAAAACATTTATAAATAGAGGTGCTCACACCCTATTTTCGTATCAAATCATAAACCCTAAGAGAAGTAGGTCTAGAAGCTCCCCTAGCCCCCCATAAACCCTAGTTTTGGAGCCCCAACTCCTTACCTAACATCCCTCCTTCAATTTTAGTCTAGAAAACTTCTAAAATCCCTCCAAAAACACCTCCAAATCCGCAACAAACTTGAAGAGTTCAGATCCAAAAATAAGGAGATACCTTGATCTAGGAGATCCGAAGTAAAATCTGGAGACAGAACGAAGCAAGGGAGTACAGTACAAGCAGTTCTTTTTGTCAGATCTGAGGGAAAAAAATCCTTGCTATTAGAAAGGTATGTAATTTTTTTATTTTTATCTAGGTTTTTAGCAATGTGATATATTTGGGAAGTTAGTAGAGACCGGCTTTGGCCGGGTGGGGTTGGTGCCTAACACCTTCCAACCCCGTAACATGATCCCCGAATTCAGATTTTTTATGGTAGATTAGTTATTTTTATCCATGTTAGAGTCAGTTTGGTTCCTAGACCACAACAACTAGGTGGCGACTCCCAAACCTCAAGGGTCAAAAGCGGATCCGCGCACCCCGCGGATCGAGGGCGCTTTCAGTGGTGACTCCACTGGGGACATTGAGGATCAGACTTGAAAAACCCCAAGTATGGGAACATTGCCAATGACCTAGTTTTGTTTTTAGTTTTAGTTGATTCTATTTAATTACTAGTTGGTTAATTCTTAGTGTTCGTTTATCTGAATTTTTTTTTTTTTTTTCGTATGTTGGTGGGTTTAACCATTAATTTCGGTTCAACTTTGGATACGTTATTCTAGTTTTTATATTGGGGGGGTACAATCATTAATTTCGGTACGGTTGTGGTCATGTTAATCTGGCATGTTATTATTCTTATATAGTTCAGTCAAGAGTCACTTTGGGTGACTTTAAATAATAATACAAAATTTCAAGGGATAATTATTGAGGATGGAACAATGAAACGAAAAGGATTTTTTTTTTTTTTTATTTTAAGGAATGTCGATCTGTGTTTGGAAAACAAAGGATTTTTTTAAGGGGGAAAAAAGGAAGCATGTTCGATATTTAACCTTTTTTTAGTTATTTTTTAATTTCTTTTAAGATGTTTTTATAGGCAATATATGCTGCCCTTTGGCAGTATACAGAATTTCAAAGGAGAAAATTAAAAAAAAAAAAAATATATTTCAATTTCTGTCAACAGCAACTTGTGATGGTGTGGCTTTAGTATAAGTCGTTTTGAACTATTTAAAATCCAATGATTTTCAATGGGGTGCCGATAGTGAAGTTCGTTGGTTTTTGTTTTTTTTTAAATATTTTAAGAGAACCGAATATATCTCTTCGTCCCCATTTAGTTCTGTCGTTCTCAGCAGACCGAAGAACTCTGCTCTTCGAGAATTCCAAAACCGATCGTTGTTTCCGTGAAACTCGAACGGATGATCGAGTTTGCTGACACCCTTCACCACTTGATCGAACGAGAACGATGGATTGAAGATCAGGCAGGGAATACGATCTGCTGTGTGAGATGAGATGCTCGATGGAAATCAGAGATCACTCAATGTTGATTTTCCCCATGCGTTTTGTTTCAGTCGAACATCGTTTTCCTAGTAGTTGTGGAGTTTTCTCCGATCATTCTTTTCATTACCAAGCGGTTTTGACTCCAATTTCGAACGCGAGTTTTCGACTCCGATTTCCACATAATCGCCATTAGAGAATTTCATGAAGAGATCTCTCTCATCACAGCGCTGAAATGGCGAATAATCCGTCGAAAAATCCAATGTTGCATGCTGATCTCGACGCTGGTATGCTGTTATAGGCTGATCTCGACGATTAGCCTGCTGTTCTAAGCTGATCTCGACGACTAGCCTGCTGTTATAGGCTGATCTCGACGATTTCACCTGCTGATCTCGACGTTAAGTTGGTGATCTCGACGTTAAGCTGGTGATCTCGACGTTGAGCTCGACGTTGAGCTGCTGTTGAGCTCGACGTTATCCTGCTGTTTTAAAACAGCAAGGTCGATCTCGACATGTGCCGGATGAGTTCGATTATTGGCCGCGGCATATAATCTGTCTCACAAAATTATCTTGGGTTTTTTTTAAGATCTATTTGTTTTCTAAAAAAGGGGGAAAATCAAAATAAAAAAAAATAAAGAGTAGAAAGTTTTTTTAAAAAAGGGGAAGTTTAAAAAATAATGAAATCAAGTTTTTTTAATGTTGCTAATGGCAACATATGCTCAGGTTGGTTTGTTTCTGGAATTTCCTTGATTGGGCTCAACTTATTTTTTTTTTTTAAAAAAAAAAAAAAAAAAAAAATGATGAACAAAGCCATCCTCTTTATTTCATTGATCATTATTATACCCTTAATTCGAAATTCTTAGAAATTTTGAATTATTTTTGGTCGCCCCAAAATAATCTTGATTGGACTATAAAATTTATCAAATCATTGCAATGATCGGGTCTAATTGATTGCCACATACCATATATGTGCATGCTTATTTCCATGGTTCGGACCATATTATTAATTCATGATAATTGCCTATTTAATATGCTATAATGTCATTGGGAATACATGTTTGATGTTGGTCATAATGTTGATCATGATTAAATGTTTATGTGATTGGAATAGTGCTTATATCCATTTAGTTCATGTTATAATTGGTTTGATTGGGCCATGGGCCCATTTGTTTGGAAAAGGCCCCGGGCACACCCCACCCTTGCTTTGCACACACCACATGCACGTTTACTGCTTTACTCACTTACACGTCCCATTTAGCCAACGTGGCACTAGTGCGTGGCCCGGTCTCTTCGGAAATGCGACGTCATTCATGAAACCCACAACTCCAGTCACGTACCTTAGGGTATATCGAACTGGGGCATCAATACCGTCTGATCAGGTGACTCTGAGAGACATATTGATGCACCCATGCTGGGGTGACCTGAGCCTTTGACCTATTGTAAGCCACACAGTCACATGTCTCGATTGCCAACGTAGTACTAGTATGTGGTCAGTCCCCTCGTGGGATGCCAAACCATTCATGAAAGCTACAACTCTTGACTCGTACCCGTAGGTATATAAAAGATAGTCTAAGTATATCAATTGCATTTCTTGGTCAAAATCGGTGCCTAAGCAAGATCTTGCCCCGCTGTACCCTACTGTACGAGGGGGATAGACTACGTCTATTCTAGACGAGAGGTATTTAAGTGGGCCCTTGCTCAGCATTGTGCGCCACCTCTCAATTGGAGATCGAGCTGGCTGTTTTTTGCTTCAGAGAAGTGAATTGAGGTTTTAGATTATCACCTATACGGTATATCAAACCAAGTCACCACGTATCGAAAGGTATATAGGTGTGCTTGGGCAAGGGTGGCTAGATAAAAAAATGCATTGCACGTAGTAAACCTAGAGTCTAGAAGCCTTCCTATAGGTCACGACCCAAATTGACTATGGGTGTTCCTGGATTGCTTTATTCAATCCAACCAACAGGTAGGTGGGCGGACCGATCCAGAATAATCAAACAAAACCCGCAATACCGGTCCTACCCAATCGGTGAAATGTACTGATTAATTTGAACCACTTAAACCAGTTGACCCAATGGACAAATTGATCAAACTGATCAATACTAAATCAGTTGGACTAATTGGTTTCACTTTTAAAGATCCAGACCACTTTATCTAGAAAGATTCTATCTTAAGATCAAATTAATCAAATGTTCAATCCCAATCAGGGGTAGACCCGCATCTAACCTTTCTCACTTTCTTGGTCACTATAGACTTATGGTGCATTTGGATTCGATTTTCCGTCAGACTTGGGCTATTTTATATCAAAACTTTAATCATGTGGTTAAGAGTCAAACCTTTAGAGTCAATGGTTAACCTTGGTTTACTTCCAATCAGGTGATAATTGGTCCTAAACGTTCTAAACCTCCATCTATACCACTTTGGGTACGTGAAAAGAGTCGTCTTTCTAGGGTACCATTGCCAAGTAGTCAGTCATTGCCACAAGAAGAAACGAGTATCATGGATGAAGCTGCGCTCCGTCAGATTTTAGAATCTTTTCAAGCCCAAATTATTGCCTCTGTCCAAACACAAATTGAATCCCTGAAAATTGAAAAGGGAAAAGATAAAGCTATAGAACCTCAGGATGTTTTTGACCTCGTTGAAAACCAAGAAGATGATCATTTACACGTCGACCCTGTCCTAGCTCATCGAATAACTCAAGTTGAAACTGCTTTGAAGAACATCAAAGACTCTGATGATCTTACTCTTGGATTAGGGTCAATGACCTTGTTTCCCACGATCTGTCTACCAGAAAAGTTCACAATGCCAGATATGGAGAAGTTTGACGATATTGGATGCCCTAGGACTCACTTAAAAGTATATGTCGGCATAATGCAATCTCAGGGTTTAAGTGAAGAACAGATGGCTCAACTTTTTCAAAGAACCCTGACAGGTCCTGCACTACGCTGGTTAATGTCATTGGACTCATCTCGGGTAAGAACATGGCATGAATTGATGAAAGAGTTTATTGGTCGATATTCATTCAACACGGATATTGAACTCACAAGAAGAGATTTAGAAACTACTAAACAAAAACCTGGGGAAACTTTCACTGAGTTCATTGCTCGATGGAGAGCTAAAGCCGCTCAACTGTGGGACCGACCTCAAGAGAAGGAACAAGTTAAGATTATCCTCAGGAATCTCACTCCAAATTATGCCAAGTACTTGATGCCTCAGTACCTTCCTACTTTTCAATCCCTCCTTGAGGCTGGAAATCAAGTTGAGGATGCCTACTCTTCGGGACTTTTTGGTAACTCGTCTGAGTCAAAACCCAAACATTTCAAGCCTAATGTCAATTCTTTACAAGTGGCCAACACCTCCTTCGCACTATCTCCTCAAGCTACTCAACCTTCACAAACTAAGCCTAGGAGACAGTTTGCCAATCTTGGAATGTCCCTTAGTGTTGCTTATCAAAAATTGATGAAAAGGGGATTGTTGACGCCTTTACAACCTAAGCATTTGCCTAATCATCTTCCTCTAAACATGGATAATGGGCAATTCTGTGAATTCCATCAGATGCCTGGTCATGTTCTTGACAGGTGTATTACTCTCAGACATGCTATCCAAGACCTTATTGAGCAAGGAAAAGTCACCATACCCACTCCTACTACTCCCAATGTTAAGACTAACCCTTTGCCTACTTTTCAAAATCAACCCCCTCCTACTCTGAACCTAATATCCATATCCAAACCCGAATCAATTGATCCAGTTTCCTTCATTCACCCAATGGGTCTTAACAGTGCATTCGCTCCATGCCAGAATGAGCACAACTACCCTAAGGCAACGACAGAACTGAAGAACAGGGAAATTATTGAAGCAACGGATTGTCGCTCATATGACAGAGGCTTGAATCAAAATATGAAGAGATAGTAAAAGCAGGCAAGTTCAAGTCATCCATCGAAGATAACCGAAGTGGCATAGACTCTAGATTTGTGTCCCTCTATTCATAATGATGTCATCTTTTAAGTTTTCTTAGTTTTTTTTAGCTTCAATTGCGTCAGTCTTTGAATTCAGTTAGCCATCTTTATTTTTGGGTTTTAGTAAGGTTTGTCAGTTTGTATTCTTTTTTATTCTAATAAAGAAGCTTTTGATTATCATGTGTGCAATAATGATGTGAACATAAAATCTAACATGAGAAATGACTTAAAGCTCACTAATCAAATTTGATAAATATTAGAGTTAAAGAGTACACTCAAGAAGTGCAAATTGGTGATACATTATCCTCAGGAGAACATGAGAGCATAGTAAACTTACTTGAGAAATTCAACAATATTTCTTGCATGGTCTCATAAGGATATATAGATGGATCGCATAAAAATATAGATCAAGACATATAGTCAAGGGTGAACTTCAAAGTCGAAGATTATTGGTCAAAAATGATATAGCTGAAGGCATCGACAAAGACACTAAGACTTACAAGTGGATCTACCAGGTTTCTCACTCAAAAGAGGAGAATTTTCATTCATAAGAGAATAAAAGAGTTTCTCAAAATTTTAGAGTTAGAAAACTCAATCATACTCGATTTCACAAAAGAAGACTGAAGAATATTCATTCTCAAAAGAAGACCTTGCTCGATAGAGCAATCAAGACATCAAGTTCCTAAAACCTTGGCCAAATCAAGTAGTATTTCACAAAGGAGGCCTTCTCTGGTCAAACCATTTTCCTGTCTTACCAAGAAAAAGAAAACCTTCTTTAGCCCCTTGCAGCCTCTAAAAAAATCAAATAGCCTATTTCTTTCTAAACCACACCAACCAACCTTGGGAGGGAATCTTATTATGAACTACGTTTTGACCTGATCTCAAAAGGAAAAAAAGAAATATTTGGGGTACGTAGGCAACCTGAGAAGTTACTTCAGGCCCGGTCATTAAAAGAAAAATGTATTCTCTTAAGGAAAGTGTCATCCAAAAGAAAAATCTACTATTGAAATGTTCAAAAGAAAAGAATGCCAAACTAAGGGCATTAGAAAAAAGAATTGATAAAAAGAAAAGAATGCCAAACTAGGGGCATTTAGAAAAAAAATCAAAATAATTGATAGAAAAGAGAGAATATCAAACTAGGGGCATTTTGGGAAGTTGAGCCTTATATCTTTTCTTTCTAAACCACATCCTAAGCCCACCTATTAAGTCCTCCTGAAGGCTAATTGACTCGGTTAAGGTGTAGGGAACTGAGAAGTTGTCGAGTTGGTTATACAAGATCATCAAGAAAAAAAAGAGAAGCCCGCTAAGTCGAAAACCTGAAAAGGCAGCTTAGGCAAAATTTAGGGCATAACCATAAAAAAGAAAGCCTGCTAGGTTGAAAACCTGAAAAGGCGACCTGGGCAAAAATCAAGGCATCATTAGAAAAAGAAAAACAAAGCCCGCTAGATTGAAAACCTAAAGAGGCAATCTAGGCAAAAATTAGGGCATCATCAAATGGGAGGAAAGGTCCCGTCAAGAAGAAAAATTCAGAAGGAAGCTTGTGCAGAAACTGCAGAACCATTCAAGCCACGATATTTGTCTTTTAGCCAAGAGCTCACATCCGACAAAGACAATATTGAAGTCGAAAAAATCAGAAGTCATCTTGAACATTGTAGTATCTTCAAAAGTATGTTTACTTGTTCAAGTGTTCGCTAATGGAAAATGTAGAATCATCAACCACTTTGAAGAGGAAGATGTTTTATTCTAATATTTATCAAGATTTTTTAAGTCCAACTCAAGCATTTTTCAAAAGAAATTCGAAAGAAAATGATCAATTCTTTATTGCACATATGATAATATTAAGAGTCTTAAATTTAAGAGAATGTCAGTTCTTCTATCTATCATACATCAGAGTCCATATTTTTCAAGCGTAATCCATTCCATCAGTCTCGTAGTCAAGTCCCAGTTAAAGCCAACCTTGAAACTAGGGGCATTTTTGAAGGTCATTTAATTCCAAAGTTTTTGTTCTTAATCACATGATAAAAAGAAAATCATACAAAAGTTTAAAAGTCCGGCGAAGCCCAATGATAATTACGAATCCAGATACATGATAAGCCAATAAAGGCCTGATCTTTCAAACTTTGAGCTCGATTTTGAATCATAGAATGAATTAATAGGATTGTTTAAATTCCTATAAATCTAAGCCCGAGAAGCGTGGCTTAGTAAGTTCGAGTCCGAGAAACGAGACTCCAACTTTTTGAATCATAGAATGAATAGGCTTTTTGAAGTGCCTATAAACCTAAGTTCGAGTCCGAGAAACGAGACTCCAACTTTTTGAATCATAGAATGAATAGGCTTTTTTAAGTGCCTACAAACCTAAGTTCGAGTCCGAGAAATGAGACTCCAACTTTTTGAATCATAGAATGAATAGGCTTTTTGAAGTGCCTACAAACTTAAGTTCGAGTCCGAGAAACGAGACTCCAACTTTTTGAATCATATAATGAATAGGCTTTTTGAAGTGCCTACAAACCTAAGTTCAAGTCTAAGAAACGAGACTCCAACTTGTTGAATCATAGAATGAATAGGCTTTTTGAAGTGCCTACAAACCTAAGTTCGAGTCCGAGAAACGAGACTCCAACTTTTTTAATAATAAATAGGCTTTTTGAAGTACCTATAAACCTAAGTTCGAGTCCGAGAAACGAGACTCCAACGTTTTGAATCATAGGCTTTTTGAAGTGCCTATTAACCTTAGTTTGAGTCCGAGAAACGAGACTCCAATTTTAATAGGATTGTTTAAGTTCCTGTAAACCTTAGCCAGAGTCCGAGAAACGAGACCCCAGCTTTGTTTGAAATCATATTGAATTAATAGGATTGTTTAAGTTCCTTAGCCTGAGAAGCTTGGCTACAATAGGCTCCAGTCCGATAAATGAGACTCAAACTTTTTCAAACTCTAAAAAGAATTTCAAATAGGATTTAACGAAGTTCCTACAATGTTATAACTCCAATTACTTTTGTTAAACCTTACTATGATTGTTTTCGTTGCATAAGTGCATCTCAATTTTGAATCATTATTGTCAGTGAGAGAAGATCTCTAGGACCTGGCACATTTTTACTCAGTTTCACACAGCATCACACCATTGCACACACGTGCACTTTTGCATTAGTCAGGGAGAATTTTCTAAAATTCGAGGATCTGACATCGTCAGTGAGAGTTCAAGCTCGAGGACCTGACAACCTTTTAGTTAGAGGAGAGTTTTACCCTCAAGGATCCGAACGTCCCGACGAATTGCTAAATCAGGCTACAAAATGAACTGTCACTAGCTTTGGCATTCGGATATCGCACTATCTACCAAAATAGATTTGCTATCTAGTTTGCTTCAACCCTCTGCCAAAGAGGGGCATCTGTAGACACCCCATTTTTGCATCCACCTGATTAATCAACTTGTCAACCCGATCTCAATGATTCCCAATGATGGATGTGTATTCCATTGCTTTATTTTGTTACCAGATGTGTTTTAGAAATCCGGATGAGGTATCTCAAACTAACAAAACCTTAGAAACCACGCTACGCTAGGAAAATACGACCCTAGAAACATAGAAATCATCATCTTGCAAATCAAAAAGAAGCTTCACGATAAAAATCACTAAAAATTGATCAAATTACCAAAATACCCTTAACCTCAAAACAACATTAGAGCCTACGCTACGCTTAGGAAAACCCATTCGAACATATAAAATGACAAATCGGAACCAAATAAATCATTTCACCAATTTTAACAGAATTTGACAAAATTACGAAAATGCCCCTCATAAAGTTCACAATCATTTCACATAAAATTTTTCATAAATGACACAAATCAACATTCTCATTGAATTCCTTACGAAAAATCGATTCTAAAACATCCTAGAACATTAAAAATCGACTTGAAACGTGAAAAGTCCTCTCCGGGGGCAAAACGGTAATTTCACAAATTTCATAATTAAAAAATTCGAAATTAATAAATAAAATATTAAATAATTAAAGTGAAACATTGATGAAATTAATTTAAAATTTTGAACCTAAAAAATCGATCAATCGGACTTTCGGGTAAAATTGTTGAGGGTTCGTGGGATATTTCTTTAAGGACCCCTCCATTTGGGGGTCCAAAGAATTAAAGAAATAATGGAAGGGGATTCTCCAAAAATTAAAAGTAAATCAAGCAAGACTAAAGTCAAGGTATTAAAGTCAATTAAGTGAGACTGAAGTCAAAATTAAAGTCAATTAAGCAAGACTGAAGTCAAGATATTAAAAGTCAATCAATTAAGACTAAAGTCAAAACATTAAAAGTCAATCAAATAAGACCAAAAGTCATAATAGAATTCTAATTAAATAATAACTCTATCTAATAGAGTTCTAACTTAAAAACAATTCTACCTAAAATAATTCTAACTAAAACACAATTCTACCTAAAACAATTTTAACTAAAACACAACTCTAATTAAAAGATCTCTAATTAAACACTAACTCTATCCAAATCAACCCTAAAAAACATCTATAAATAGAGGTGCTCACACCCTATTTTCGTATCAAATTATAAACCCTAAGAGAAGTAGGTCTAGAAGCTCCCCTAGCCCCCCATAAACCCTAGTTTTGGAGCCCCAACTCCTTACCTAACATCCCTCCTTCAATTTTAGTCTAGAAAACTTCTAAAATCCCTCCAAAAACACCTCCAAATCCGCAACAAACTTGAAGAGTTCAGATCCAAAAATAAGGAGATACCTTGATCTAGGAGATCCGAAGTAAAATCCGGAGACAGAACGAAGCAAGGGAGTACAGTACAAGCAGTTCTTTTTGTCAGATCTGAGGGAAAAAAATCCTTGCTATTAGAAAGGTATGTAATTTTTTTATTTTTATCTAGGTTTTTAGCAATGTTATATATTTGGGAAGTTAGTAGAGACCGGCTTTGGTCGGGCGGGGTTGGTGCTTAACACCTTCCAACCCCGTAACATGATCCCCAAATTCAGATTTTTTATGGTAGATTAGTTATTTTTATCCATGTTAGAGTCAGTTTGGTTCCTAGACCACAACAACTAGGTGGCGACTCCCAAACCTCAAGGGTCAAAAGCGGATCCGCGCACCCCGCGGATCGAGGGCGCTTTCACTAACCCCTCAGATAACAGGCCTAAGAAACCATATGTTCCCAAACCCAACATCAACCATACTTACATCGCCAATACCTCAGTTACCCCAGCTCAACCCCCAGCCCGGACTAATAACCAAGCTCACCCAAGTCAACCTCGGGCTCCGCGTCAGTTCACCAATCTAGGGATGAGTCTCACTGTAGCGCTTCACAAATTGATGAAAAAAGGGCTTCTTACCCCTATCCAACCCTGACCTTTACCTAATCCCTTGCCAGCTGGACACAATGCTAACGTGTTCTGCGAATTCCATCAAAATCCTGGCCATCACACGGATCGTTGTATCACCTTGCGCCATGCCATTCAAAACCTTATTGACAACAAAAAGGTCACCATCCCTAGCCCACCAAATGTCACCACAAATCCACTACCTACTTATCAACCTCCACCAACCCTGAATATGGTTTCTCACACCCCATTATCATTCGACCCTGTTTCTCTCATCCATCCAATCCAAGTTAAACCGCCCAGTTACCCCTTGCCGGGATAGCCTTCACTGATGAGGTTTTTACCACAAACTATGAACCATTCGATTTAACCTCGGATGATACCTATTGTTTATCCCCGCCTCGTTACGATAGTCCCGCGTTCACTAGTTACCTGTTGGCCCAAATGAATCTAAGAAACCCTGAACCTTTGACAGCCGAAGATCCATACTTGTTGACTGAGGAAGATAAGCCTTTCCCCCTTTCCTGTGATGAAGTTAGACATATGACTCGAGGGGGAAGAGTTTTTAAGCCACAAGAACTCTGTGTTGATAATCCTGCAGCCCTGGCAAGAAAAGAAGGAGATGATCCCACTAAGGAAAGCATCGAAGAGGATAACTCCGTGATCAAACAGTTGAAAAAATCAGGGGCTAATATCTCAGTATGGGGTTTACTCATGGCTTCCACTGCTCATAGGGAGGCAGTTCTCAAAGCACTAAACACAGCCCAGGTCTCCCTTGATACTTCCCCAGATCAGCTAGCCAGTATAGTGGGGGCAACTTACGTGGAGAATATTCTATCCTTCTCGGACTCAGATCTCCCAAAAGAAGGGGCAAGCCATACTAAGCCGCTGCACATTACAGTTGATTGTAACGGAATGAGGGTACCTTTAGTTTTGATTGATAACGGGAGTGCACTGAACGTTTGCCCGCTGAAAACGGCTACTTGTCTCGGATTTAAGGCTGAAGATCTCAAACCTACTAATCAAGGTGTTAGAGCTTATGATAACACCAAGAGAGATGTACTAGGAATTTTGCACCTTCGGCTGTCCACAGGCATAGCTGAATTTCCTGTGGAATTTCAAGTTATTGATATCCAGTCCTCTTTCAATCTACTGTTAGGGAGACCATGGTTACACCAGATTAAAGCCATCCCTTCTACGCTACATCAGAAGGTCAAATTTATCAAGGATGGGCTGGTAATTACTCTTCATGGAGATGCTGAAATTGTAGGGATCATAAATAATACTGAGGCTAAGGATAAGCCATTGCTTGAGATTCAACCAGAACAACAGGGAGTAGAGCTCAGTGGGTTCGAATTTGAAAAGATATGCTCAGTCCAATGGGATCAAGCCATGAAGGAGTATTTTCCAATGGAAAATACCTATAATTGTTGCATAGCCAATATATTCAAGAAAATGAGATTCTTCCCTGGTATGGGCTTAGGTCGCAAACAACAAGGTATTAAAGAGGCACCATTAATTAAAGAGGCCATCGGCACATTCGGACTAGGATATAAGCCTACTAAGGAAGATTGGGCCCAATATTGGAAGACAAAACGGGATAAGGCCATTGCTAAAAGGCAAAGGCGTACCACAGATCTCATTAAAATGAAGCCCTATCGAAAGACCCTCAATGGTTATTTCGTGAAAGAAGGAGAAGACTTCCGCTACTGTGGGTTCCCAGAGTCATTTATTGATCACATCACAGGTATTCGTCTACCGGGGTTTGAAATCTTTTTTGGCATGGAATAGCCCGAAAAGGAAACAAGCATAGAAGTTAAGGAGAAGAAAGTTGAAGACTGGCAGCTCGATCTAGACTCCCTCAACATAGATCAGCTATTCATTGAAGATCATGGTATCTTAGTGTTATCAGTTGGGAAAGGAATCCCAAATCCTCAGTCTGTAATCAAACCCGCTGTTGGGTCTCTATCAAATTATCATGTAATCAATCATGTGTTGCATGTCAAGGCTGGGTCTGTCGGTCCCATTAGTCCTGTTCAGTCTGACATGCCAGTTGAGTCATTTATTTCTGTTGAGTCGAGTAAGTTAGTTGTTTCTGCTGAGTCTGTTATTTCTAGGGAGTCCGTTTTTCCTGCTGAGTCGAGTGAGTCTGTCAAGTCTGCAATGAGTCTTGTTACCCCATCTCTTTTCAATGAAATGAAAGAAATTTTTGATTACCCCGAGCGCAATAATAATTCAACTAATAATTTGACTTCAGAGGGAGAGTCTTCTGACGAAGAACCTCCCCCTGAAATAATCAAATTACTTAAACAAGAAGAGGAACGTCAAGCTCAACCTCTAATAGAGGAAGTAGAGGTTATCAACCTCGGAACAAAAGAAAGTCCTCAGAAAATTCGTATAGGGGTCACTTTATCTCCTGATGAACGCAAAGGGATAGTAGATTTACTCAGAAAGTTCAGAGACGTATTCGCGTGGTCTTACAAGGATATGCCGGGGGTAAGCATAGATATTGTCCAACATCGGATTCCGTTATATCCTAATGCTCGACCAATCAAACAGAAACTTCGACGTATGAAGCCGGAATGGGCTTTGAAAATCAAAGAAGAAGTTACAAAGCAGATTAACGCTGGATTCTTGGAAGTAGTAGAATACCCTGAGTGGATTGCCAATGTCGTCCCGGTGCCGAAAAAGGATGGAAAAGTTAGAATGTGTGTGGATTTTAGATATTTAAACAAAGCAAGCCCAAAGGATAGTTTCCCTTTACCACACATAGATGTTCTAGTAGACAGTACAGCAGGACACGCGTTGTTGTCCTTCATGGATGGATTTTCAGGGTACAATCAGATAAAGATGGATCCTCGAGATATGCAAAAGACGTCGTTCATCACACAGTGGGGGACCTTCTGCTACAAGGTCATGCCTTTTGGTTTGAAGAACGTTGGAGCTACCTATCAAAGAGCAGCCACGACTTTACTACATGACATGATACACAAAGAGGTCGAAGTCTATGTAGATGATATGATAGTCAAATCCAAAGAACGACTAGGGCATGTTACTGCGTTAGAAAAATTTCTCACAAAGATTCAAAAGTACCAACTCCGCCTCAACCCACAGAAATGTGTATTCGGAGTAACTTCTGGAAAGCTGTTGGGATTTGTAGTCAGTCAGAGAGGAATCGAAGTAGACCCTGTAAAGATTAAAGCTATCCAAGAGATGCCGCCTCCCGAGACTGAAAAACAGATTCGAGGTTTTTTGGGTAGAATCCAGTATGTTAGCAGGTTCATCGCTCAACTCACCAACGTCTGTGAACCTATTTTCAAGCTTCTTAAGAAGAATGAACCAACAGTTTGGAATGAGCAATGTCAAAAGGCTTTCGACCAAGTCAAGGAGTATCTCTTAAATCCACCTATTTTGGTTCCACATACACCGGGTGAACCACTTCTTCTTTATTTGTCAGTCACAGAAGAAGCTATGGGATGCATGCTTGCACAGTATGACAAAGATACTTGCAAAGAAAGGGCCATCTACTACATCAGTAAGAAGATGTTAGAGTATGAACGAAAGTATTCATCCTTGGAGAAAACTGGCTTAGCATTGGTATGGGCTACTCAGAGACTCTAGCATTATATGCTGTCTCATTCAATTATCCTATTATCTCGGATGGATCCTCTTAAGTATCTTTTTGAGAAACTGGCATTGACAGGGAGAACCGCACGATGATTACTATTGCTATCAGAGTTTGACATCACGCATGTTACACAGAAATCCATCAAGGGGAGAGCTGTAGCAGAATACTTGGCAGATCACCCTGTAGTAGAAGGAATAAGGCCTGTCGATCAATTCCCAGATGAGAACATCTTGCACGTTAAAGAAGAACCACAGAACCAAACATGGCAGTTATACTTTGATGGAGCGGCCAATCAAAATGGGTATGGAATAGGGGCAGTCTTGTTATCTCCAGAAGGGTGCCATTTTCCTATCGCTATTAAGTTAGCCTTTTCGAACACTAATAATACGGCTGAATATGAGGTGTGCATCGCAGGGCTCAAAGCTGCTTTGAACTTAGGTATTACAGAAATTGAAGTTTTCGGGGATTCAGCTTTGGTCATACATCAGTCATTGGAAGAATGGAAGACTAGGGATGAAAAGTTGAAACCCTATCATGAGTATTTGCTAAACTTAGTCAGTAAGTTTAAAGCTATCCTATTCCAGCACTTGTCAAGGGAGGATAACAGATTCGCTGACTCCTTAGCAACTTTATCTTCAATGATCCATTTGCCCCCTGGCATGGAATTGAGACCGATCACTGTTGAAGTCAAAAATAAACCCGCGTACTGCCATCAAATCAACATTGCTACTCGACTACCCGATGGAAAGCCATGGTACACAGACATAAGGAAAGTATTGGAAAAACAAGAATTCCCAAAAGAAGCATCGAGGAAAGAACGACAGACCCTACTAAGATTAGCGTCTCAATTTATCCTGTACGCGGGAAGCTTATACAAAAGATCTTATGATGGGATTCACTTGTCGTGTGTTGATGAAGATCAAGCTGAACAGATAATGATTGAACTACATTCAGGAGAATGTGGCCCTCATATGAGTAGGAAAATGTTAGCTAAGAAGATTATGAGACAATGATACTATTGGCCCACGATGGAAACAGATTGTCATCACATGGTCAAAACCTGTCATAAGTGCCAAATACATGCGAACTTGATGCATGTACCGCCATCTCAATTAGTGGGTCTGACTTCACCATGGCCATTCTCAGTCTGGGGAATTGACATTATTGGTAAAATATCGCCTAAGGCATCAAACGGGCACGAATACATCCTGGTTGCCATCGATTATTTTACCAAATGGGTTGAAGCTGCCTCTTATGCTGTCCTCACTGCGTCTCGAGTTGCAAAGTTTATTCAAACGAACATCATCAGTCGATATGGGGTACCTTCAGAGTTGATCTCTGATAACGGGTCGCACTTCAAAGCTGAGGTTATCAAATTGTGTTCAAAGTTCAAAATCTCACACCATAAATCATCTCCTTACCGACCTCAGACTAATGGAGCAGTCGAAGCAGCAAATAAGAATATTAAGACTATCCTTAGGAAAATGTGTCAATCACATCGAGATTGGTCAGAAAAACTGTCATTTGCATTATGGGCATATCGAACCTCAATTCGATCCTCCACCGGAGCTACTCCCTACTCCTTAGTGTATGGCATGGAAGCAGTCTTGCCGGTTGAAATGGAGATTCCATCTCTCAGGATTTTGTTAGAAAGTCAGTTGTCAGAAGCAGATTGGGTTCGCCAACGGTATGAAAAATTGAATTTGATCGAACAAAAACGACTAAGAGCATTGTACCACGTGCAAGCTTATCAAAAAAGAGTCGCCCGTGCGTTTGACAAGAAAATCAAGGCCCGTCACTTACAAGTCGGGGATTTAGTACTCAAAGAGAACAGGGCACCTATTTTTGATCCCAGGGGGAAGTTCAAACCAAATTGGGGAGGTCCGTTCATCGTCAAAGAAATATTACCAGGAAAAGCTGTCAGACTTCAAGATCATGATGGAATCGAGTTACCAGAACCAACCAACCTTGACCAAATCAAACGGTACTACATTTAAGGAGGCCATCTTTGGCCGAATCAATTTCCTTGCTACCCAGTTCATTATCCCCTTTCTCAGCCCTTTGCAACCTTTTCAAAAAATATATATATATATATTGTGCCTTGTATTTCTCAGCCCGATCACCTAACCTAGGGGAGGGAAAATTCGAACTACGTTTTGGTCTGATCCCAAAATTCTGGGGTACGTAGGCAACCTGAGAAGTTACTTCAGGCCCGACCACATCAATAAAAAAAAAATCTAGTTCCCCACACAATAAAAAATTAAGAAAAAGATTCAAAAGGAAAAAAAATCTAAAATGGGGAAGAAAATTTAAGGAAAAAGAAAATAATTGAAAATGAAATGCCACACAAGGGGCATTCGGGTTTTTGAGCCTCAAAATCCCTTTCTTTTTATACCCAGTCCTAAGCATACCCATAAAAGTCCTCCTAAGAACTGTGCGAGAAGTCAAGGAAGATAGCAAAACATGATCAGACAGCAACTCCAGAAGTTCAGAGGAGAAAAAGAATATAAAAAAGGATGAAGCCTGCTAAGTTGAAAACTCGAAAATGGAAACTTAGGCAAAAATTAAGGCAAGCTCGCAAGGTTGAAAATCTGAAAGGACAACTTTGGCAACAATCAGAGCCAAGAGAAAAAAAAGAGCTCGCTAGATCGAAAACCTGAAAAGGCGATCTAGGCAAAAGCTAGAGCAAGCTCGCTAGATTGAAAACCTGAAAAGGCGATCTAGGCAAAAGTTAGAGCAATAATGTAACACCCCGGATTTTCAACTCATATCACGAGGAAAGTAAATGGTGAGATTTGGAGGGAAATATCGAATGAGAGACTTAGAGTAAAATACTCGAATATTGCTATGATTAATTTTGAGGAAAACCAACTTCGTCATTAGATTCAAAAGGATCGAAATATATACATTAGCCTGTAAGCAAGTCCGAATTCGAACTCGGATAGAGAAGTTATAGAATCCTCGAATTTCGTGTTAAGTGGGACCCAAAACAGTGGAATTTCGTTAGAGCGAGAATCGAAAAGATTTGATGACACCATTAGATCCGAATCGAAAAATTATTCGAAATGGTATATTCGTTTGTCGTTTTCCGAGTCCGAATAGTTAAGTTATGATCGAAACTAGAAATAAGGGGGAAATTACAAGTATGCCCCTCAGCTTTATTATAAAAAGGGATCTGATTTCTTTTATTTCATTTCACTTCTTCACTCTTCTCTAAAGAACTCAACTCAACCATTTTCTAGACCTAGGGTTTGAACCCATTCCTATCAAGATCTCTCCCAATCAAGTCCGAGTTGAACCTCGACGAAGAAGGCAAAGTCGTCGGCGTTGTCGAGCTTTACGTCCTCACCCCATCCAACCTCCATTTCCTCTTCTTTTCTCTTGGTCTCCCACAAGAATCAGCAAGTGGGTTTTTGTATAATCACTTGGAACCTCATCCATATCATAGGAGAGTCGTTGTTGGTCATTAGGAAGCGGGGAGAACACCTTCAAAGAGGGTTTCACAACCAACCACTCCGTTGGCACTCGAGTTCAACCACTTTCGGAACTTCGAGCCGCCTAACATTGATCCTTAGTGTTGATCCATCACCATTGGCGTCCACAAGCAAGTAAGGGACTTCCAATTCTTATTGGTAGCTTTAGATTTTCGAAATGTGCATTTAGGGTTTTGAAACAAAACTTATTGTTTGCATTTAAATCATAGAAATTGTGTTTGATTTCAAATTCATGGTAGAAGTAGGTGTTTTGATTATGTTTTATCGAATTTTGATAACAAAATCGTGGGTGGGTTGAATGATTCGAATAACGGAAGAAGAATCCGAAACATGGATCGAAAACTCGAAGGTTCGAGTAAGGTTCAGGCTGTAGGTGGGAAAGGTCGGTGCCACCGGCACCTACCGAAGGCATTCTGTCGGTCCCACCGACAGAATGAAGCTTCTGCCACCGACGAAGTTAAACAGCGCGAAAATTTTGTTCTGTCGGCAGGACCGTCGGTCCCACCGACACCTGCCGATGAGTAAACTGTCGGTTCCACCGACAGAATCCTGATTCTGCCGCCGACAGCCATCGACAGAATCCTGATTCTGCCGCCGACAGCCGCCGACAGCCACCGACAGACACAGTTTTGATCAGAACAGTGTTCTGACTCTTGGCATGACCTCTTCACACCTTATACACTATTTCTCACCCTTTATTTCATTAAAAACATTTAAGTAAATGTCCATTTACTTTAAGTTCTTTAATGAAATTAAGGTTTTACCCCCCATTTCGGAACAATGGGAATGGTTTTAAGATCCAAATCTCAAAGGATCAAAATCCGAATTTTGGTTTCAAGAACAAAACGTAATTTTCGACGTTTTCGGCAAGTTTTCAAAATGAAATAACTTTCGCATTTCTTTGAATTAGATTACAAAAACTATATGGTGTCGAATCTCATGATCGAGACTTTCATTTCGAAAAACCCGTTTTCAATTTCGAAAACTTTGAAAAATTGAGTTTCCGACACTTAGCCAAATTTTCACCAGCTTTCATTATTTTTAACAGCTTTTGCTCCGTGCGTCATCGGGATCCTGTTTTTGAATAAACTTTGGTGGTTTTCAATGGAAAGACCAAAAGAATGACTTTGAAAGATTGAAAATGAATGGTTGATTTGAAAGGATGAAAAATGAGAATGTTGAGAGAATGGGAAAAGGGAATGAACGGTAAAATGTCAGAATCACACCCGAGGGGTGATGTCTGCATTTTACATTGTATGTTGTGTGTAGGTTGGTGAAAGGATATCCAGGTTATTAATGAAAGGGTTGCATGTTTATTTCCGATTATGTTAGCGCTTGCGCTGAGTATTGTTATTTATTTTAGGCCGATTGACCACGGTTGCATGGTAGGAACTGGATATCCGTTCTCAACCCTGTTCTGTTAATTTCTCTTTTGTTTTAAATGAAAAATCATATATGTACGTAGCTATTTTGTGAGCTGTTAAAGGGTTTGTGAATGCCTGAAGGCATAGTGTGTCACATCATCCGGAGGGGTGCACTATCCTGGGATGTACGGTAGGGACCACCAAACTCATACGTGGTATGGGACGCGTATGAAAGTGGAGTCACAACTGGAATCCGGGTCCATACTTTTCTTATCTTTACCAGTGAACGTGTATTGTAAAGGTGGTCGTATACGAGTGGAGTGTCATTTGGGAATCACATGCACGCCTGATAGGCATAGACGAAGTTGATTAGTCAGTGATCACTAACAATCTAGTAGTAGTCGAACGTTCTGACACATCGAAAAGAGACCCATTGCTTACGGTCACGTCAAACGGCCAGCCTGAGCCGGATAAATGGTCACCCGTGTGGTAAGTGCAGCAACCGGCCACAAAATCAGGAACTAAAAGCCAGATTTATGTTGAGGAATATCATGTCCTGACTGGGAGCGATCCAGTCGTGATCCCAACTCTTTAATTCCAATACTCCACCACTTGTATTATGTATCTGTTGTTATATTTCGAATTACAAACTGAGAAGCATGTCTATTATTTCAATGTTGTCAACATTATTTGCATAAAATGAAGAATGTATAACGAGTATGGATGATTAATGTTATTGTAATTTTTAAACTGTTTAGTTGCTCATCCCTGGCTATATGTACCAGTTGATCGTATTTTATCTTGTAAAACCTTGCATGTATTAAAATGTTCAGTATGCTTTATTCGATCATACTTAGGAAGGGTTATTAGTAGGAATTGGCTGTGGACTTACTGGGTAACCATTGTTACTCACCCTTTCCTTCCTATTTTTTTAGTTTCAGCACTTGCAGCTACCGAGACAGGCGTAGAGTCAGTATTTGAGGAGTATCTGGTCGGTCAGATCGACGATCAGAGTTTATTGCCTGGTGAGCACTAAGGCTACATCCGTTAGAATTGCCAGTTTCATCCAGGATGTATGTAGTTTTTGGGATTGCGAGTTTAGGCCTATGTTAGAGTGAGAGTATTTTGTAAGCCTGTATATTGATAAATCTTCCGCACTCTGATCTACTTACATGTTAGATGTAATTTAGTCTTCCGCTGTTCATTTCCTGTATTTACAGCTTTATATACAGGTTGTATTATAAATTGGTTTATCAGGTTTGAGTTCCGTGAAACGTTAACATAAACAGAGGAGACCATGCCGAAATTTCGAGGTGCCACCTAGTACCTTGGGATTTGGCCTTGGGATTTGTGTTAGCGTTTGGCGGGGCGCCACAAATAAAGAAAAACAGAAGAAAATCCCAAGCTGAGAGCGGTCCAAGCTGAAACATCAGAAGTCCGAATAATCAAGTTCAATACTTAGCTTAAATCAGGCATAGACTCAAAAGCCACAAGTATCTTGTCTACGATCGATCTGAAAATGTTTACTTCCCCAAGTGAACCAAGGGAGATAAGGGTGAATTCTATGATGAAACTCGAAAGGAAATAATTTTGTACTCTTGAGCCTGACTCAAAACCTTCAATAAAATTAATCAAAATTAAAAGTTGAGTCTTTATTGCGCTTGCGGTAATCAATTATTTCAAACCTTCATACAAGGGGCATTTTCTTTTTTTTTTTTAATGTAACTTTTCCTCCTTTTACTAGGGGCATTTTTTTTATGATGTGTTCAATTATTTTCAAGGCCATGGTCATTGTCAAACTAGAGGCATTTTGCTTTTGAGCAGTGTTAATCCTAAGAGATAATGAGAACCCCAAATTTAAGGTTATCCTCTTGATAACAGTTTTTTCGAAAAACTTTTGAGGTTCAAAAGAAATAAAAACTCATGTTTTAAATTCATAAAACTTTTTGATACATCCTTGAAGTTCAAACAAAAGCATTTTGGATCTCACATAGGAGATATGGCATTCTTTCGTTCTCCAGATTCTTTTTCAGATCCAATCATTCTTGGAATCGATCATTTCTCTTCCAGATTCATTATCTTCCAGATTTATTTGTTCTCCGGTTTGTTCTAATCAGATTTCTCCAAAATTCATTCATTCCTCTGCCAGTTTTGCTCAGTTTCCGCCAAGGGTTATCTTGGATTTTGCTCAGTTGCCGCCAAGGGATATCTTGGATTTTGCTCAGTTTCCACTAAGGGTTATCTTGGATTTTTCTCAGTTTCCGCCAAGAGTTATCTTGGATTATGCTCAGATACCGCCGAGGGTTTTCTCGGAGCTATGCTCAGATACCGCCGAGGGTTTTCTCGGAACTATGCTCAGATACCGCCGAGGGTTTTCTTTGAACTATGCTCAGTTATCGCCGAGGGTTTTCTCGGAACTATGCTCAGTTACCGCCGAGGGTTTTCTCAGAACTATGCTCAGGTACCGCCGAGGGTTTTCTCGGAACTATGCTCAGATGCCGCCGAGGGTTTTCTCGGAACTATGCTCAGTTACCGTCGAGGATTTTCTCGGAACTATGCTCAGATACCGCCGAGGGTTTTCTCGGAATTATGCTCAGATGCCGCCGAGGGTTTTCTCGGAACTATGCTCAGATGCCGCCGAGGGTTTTCTTGAAATTATGCTCAGATACCGCCGAGGGTTTTCTCGGAACTATGCTCAGGAACTATGCTCAGTTTATGCTCAGATTATATTCAAATTTTGCTCAGTTTATATTCAAATTATGCTCAGTTTATACTCAGATTATGCTCAAATTATGCTCAGATTTTACTCAGTTTCACACAGTGCACACAGTTGCACATTTGCACTTTTTAGTCAGGGAGAATTCTTTAAAATTCAAGGATCTGACACCGTCAGTGAGAGTTTTGACTAGACAAAACTATAAAAATTGGTTTCATTCCATTCAAAGCTCACTTGCCCATTTTGGATGTCAAAACGAAAAATTACAAAGTCTTAAAAGCTTATAATTAACCTAAACCTAAATCAGGGTCTCAATTACAATTCCTATAGGTTTGTTTTGACTAGACGAAAATATATAAATTAGTTTCATTCTATTTCGTGCTCGTTTGCCCATTTTGGATCTCAAAATGGAAAATTTCTAAGTTTTAAAGCTTATTATTTGCCTAGACCTAAACCAAGGTCTTGGTTATAAATCGGAACCCGATGATGATGTTGTTAGTTTCTACAAGTTTGTTTTAACTAATTGAAATTTTAGAACTTGATTTTTTTTCTATTCTAAGCTTGTTTGCCCATTTTGGACCTCGAAAGAATATTTTCAAGTCTAAAAATTTATGATTGGCCTAAATCTATATTGGGGTCTCGGTTATAAACTAAAACTCTGATAATGATGTCGAGCAGTTCATCCAACCTTTTTTTACTAGACAGAATTACAGAAATTGGTTTGGTTCCTTTCCAAAATTGTTTTCCCATTTTGGACCTTGAGATGAAAAATTCTTAAGTTCGAAAACTTTTGTTTGGCCTACACCTAAACCTAAACTGAGGTCTTGGTTAAAACTCGGAACTCTGATGATGATGTTGTTAGGTCCTACAAAAAAAATTGACTAAACGAAATTATAAAAATGGTTTCCTTCCATTTCGAGCTTGTTTGCCTATTTTGGACTTTGAAACTAAAAATCCTAAGTCTCTAAGCGTTTGATTGGCCTAGACCTAAACTGAGGTCTCGATTACAATTTGAAACTATGATGACGATGGTATTAGTTCCTACAAGTTTGTTTTGATTAAACATAACTATAAAAATTAATTTTGTTCCATTCCAAGCTCGTTTGGTGTTCGTCGTAGATTGGTCTATTGAATTGTTGCAGAACAAAAAAATTTCTCCTCTACTGATTTCAACAAGTAAGGGGTCGAACCACAGGGGAAAGGGATAAAAATCTAAGCAATGGATAAGTAAACAATTTTTAAACGTTTGTTGTCAGAAAAGATTGAACTAACAACTATAACAAGTTAAAAATCAGAAATTTGAACCAAAATAAAAGATTGAAAATTATTAGAGATTTAAATTTCATCTAGAGTTTCGATAAAATCTATAAATTATTTCTAATTCTTACCTTGTTTTTTTTTTTTTTAACTCAACCCAATATACAAATTAATGTTATTGGGTTGGAAAATAAATCTTTGAATACCTAGAAATATGAATGTAAAACCATGGCCCTTTTACTCAAGAGGTGAGATGTTCAATGAGCAACAATCTAAATTAAACATAACCCATCTAGGAATTTAATCTAAGTATGAGACGTCTAGGTTAAACGTGGTAGGTATAGAGTGACTACTAATTATCTTTGATCCATGAGAGTTGAATTAAACCATGAAAATAACCCATTAAATTGATTAAAACTAAAACAAAGGTAGAAACTAAAAGTAAAGATAAATAATTCATGCTCTAAGCTTCCTCCGCCTCTCTAATTGAAGGAGATTAGTCTCTTATCATAGTAGAACAAGAAATAGTTTGAGAAAAAGAACAAATTTCATTGATGAATAAAGAAGAATCATAAACTTCTATTTTTCTCTCAAAATTATTTCAGAAAATAAATCAAAACTAATAAAAAGATAAATGAAGGAAGAAGAAGAAGACTAAATTCTAAAAACCAGGATTCAGGAATCTAGATGATATTCTGGGGAGCAGAAAATAGGGCTTAAACGGGTCAAGTTTGGGCCGAATATGTGTTTACCCACATCCATATTCGGATTTTTAATTCGGGTCCAAACGTGGATCTGAATCCGACTAGGATCCTACTAGTTCAAACCATATCTGATTTATTTTTACTTTTATCAAATCCATATCTGGATCCTATCCAACCGAATTAATTTATTTAGGTAGGATATTTTCAAACCATTACAAAGTAATTTATTAAAAAATATGGCTTAAATATGATTTGAACTCAAGACATCTCCCCTTTTGAAAAGAAGTTTTAACCACTACACTTAATACTCATTTGTTGATGAATGATAGACTACAAAAATAAAAATATAACATACAACATACAAAATAATATATCATTCGGTATAAGTGGATATGGGGATGGGTCTGTATCTGACCCGTATTCGACTCGGGTCAAGGGATATCAACCCATATCTGACCCATATTTTAATTCAAATATACTTGAAGAAATCAAAACCGCTAAAAATCAGATTCGGATCACTTGGATTTCGGATAAAATCTGACCCATTTTAAGCCCTAGCAGAGAGGCCTTATTTATAACTTTATGACCCGATTAAGATTTTTGGGAAATCGAGTTTAGGGTCTCCATGATTATTGCGTGTAATGGATGTGTGCCAAAAATCCACATAGTTTTTTTTACTTCCACTGCGCTACGCTTCTTTGAATTTGGTCTTTCATGTAACATCTTTTTTTACATTCTTGATCACTTTAGGCTCTAGAACTTGAGCTTGGGTTGGACTCGTTGGATTACCTACAAAATCACACACACACACACAAAAGTAATTAGGCTATCCAATTATCGGATAATTCATGTAATCATGCCTTAATTAATTAATAATTAATGTAAAGCTCTATTATAACCAAAATGAAAAATTATTCTTAAAAATCCTAAGTTTTAGGTTAGAAAGTATGCTAAATAGGATTAAATGACAAACTTTTAGGGAATTATCATTTGACAGTTTTATACACTGAAACAGAAATTCGTAAGTCTTAAATTTATGATTGGTTTACACCTAAATTGGAGTCCTGATTACAAATTGCAACTCCAATGATGGTGTCATCAATTCGTATATTTTTTTCAGCTAGACAAAAGTATAGAAATTGGTTTCATTCCTTTTCAAGATCATTTGCCCGTTTTGGACCTCTAAAAGATTATAATTGGCTTAAACCTAAATCAGGGTCCTAATTACTAATCAAAACTCTGATGACAATGTTGGCAGTTCCTATAAGTTTATTTCGACTATACGGAACTTTAGAAATTGGTTTTGTTCCATTTTGAAATCTTTTTACCCATTTTGGACCTCGAGAAGTAAAATTCCCAAGTCTAAAAGTTCATATTTGGCCTAAACATAAATCGTGGTCCCAGACTCCCAGTTATAAATCGGAACTCTGATGACAATGTTGTTAGTTTGTATAGATTTTTTACTAGAATGAACTATATAAATTGATTTTGTTCCATTTCAAAATTGTTTGCCTATTTTATACCTCAAGACAAAAAATTCCTACGTCCAAAACTTATGTTTGGCCAAGACCTAAATCGAGATCCCAGTTATAAACTGAAACTCCGATGATGATGTCGTTGATTCCTACAAGTTTATTTTTACTAGACGGATCTGTAGAAATTGATTTTGTTAAATTATAAAATCATTTTCCCGTTTAAAATTGTTTGCCTATTTTAGATCTCGAGATGGAAAATTCCTTAGTTTGAAAGGTTATGTTTGGCTTAAACTTAAACTGGGATCTTGGTTACAAATTGAAGCTCTGATGACGTTGTTGTCAGTTCCTATAGGTTTTTTACTAGACGAAATTATAGAAATTGATTTCATTCCATTCGAAATCCTTTGCCCATTTTGGAGATCGAACCAAAATTATAGTTTGAAAGCTTATGTTTGGCTTAAATTTGAACTAGGGTCTCGATTACAAATTGGAACTTTGATGAAGATGTCGTCAATTATTATAGGTTTATTTTGTTTAGATGGAACTATAGAAATTGATTTTGTTCCATTATGAATCGTTTATCTATTTTTTTTAACCTCGAGATGAAAATTTTCTAATTTTGAAAGTTTATTTTGGCCTAACCTAAACTGAGGTCGTGGTAAAAATTTGAAACTTTGATGACAATTTTTTTAGTTCCTACACCTAACACACATTCACAGTTGTTCTTACTCATTTACGTTATGTGAAATGAATATTAATATTCGATTTACCTTCATGAATAATGTTTAATACTTTCCTCCGTTATCTCTATTAAAAATTAATGCCCATTACTAATAATGTTACTTGACAAAATAAGATGAAGTACCAAACATGTGGAAATAACAATTAGTGTACGTACCTATAAACATAATAGAATACAACATTTGTTTCCCCCTTCCTTTATCTGTCTTGAAATCAACAATGAAAAACGTTTAATTTTACATTTGCGAAGTTAATTTACTTTTTCTAGCTAGTAAGAAAAAATAACATTTAGTACTTAAATAGTACAAAATTAAGGAAAAAGTACTAAATAGTAAAATAAGTCGAAACCAAATATAAATACTACAACAAAAGTCCAAAAAAGATGTGTAGTAAATAATAATGTTCATGTAGACACCTAAAAATTGTCCGGTCAATCCTAAAAGCAATCAAGAAGCCTGCAATATGAGAGTTTGGCTCAAACTAGGGGTGTCAATGGATAGTCTAAATCCGAATCCGAATTCGAATTTGAATTCGAAAAATCAGATATTATCCAAAATTTTCAGATATTGGATTCAGATGTTATTTTAACATTCGAATGAGTTCGGATACGAATTCGGATGTTACGAAATCCGATTCGATAATATCCGCTTCGATTAAAATACATATGTTATATATTCATGTTATACAACAAAACTCATCTATCTATATATATATATATAGTCTTATGTATTCGTGTTATACAACGAAGTTTAAATTTTAAACCTTTATCTTCTTGTAGACACCCCATTTTTGCACTCGCCTGATTAATCAATTCGTCAATCCGATTGCAATGATTCCCAATGATGGATGTGTATTCCATTGCTTTATTTTGTTACCAGATGTGTTTCAGAAATCCGGATGAGGTATCTCGAATTGACAAAACCTTAGAAACCACGCTACGTTAGGAAAATACGACCCCAGAAACACAGAAATCATCATCTTGCAGACCAAAAAGAAACTTCACGATAAAAATCACTAAAAAATTACCAAATTACCAAAATACCCCTAACCTCAAAACAACCCTAGAGCCTACGTTACGCTTAGGAAAACTCTCTCGAACACATAAAATAACAAATCGGAACCAAATAAATCATTTCACCAATTTTAACAGAATTTGACAAAATTACGAAAATGCCCCTCATAAAGTTCACAATCATTTCACATAAAAATTTTCATAAATGACACAAACCAACATTCTCATTGAATTCCTTACGAAAAACCGATTCTAAAACATCCTAGAACATTAAAAATCGACTTGAAACGTGAAAAGTCCTCTCTGGGGGCAAAACAGTAATTTCACAATTTTCATAATTAAAAAATTCGAAATTAATAAATAAAATATTAAATAATTAAAGTGAAACATTGATGAAATTAATTTAAAATTTTGAACCTAAAAAATCGATCAATCGGACTTTCGGGTAAAATTGTTGAGGGTTCGTGGGATATTTCTTTAAGGACCCCTCCATTTGGGCGTCCAAAGAATTAAAGAAATAATGGAAGGGGGTTCTCCAAAATTTAAAGTCAATCAAGCAAGACTGTAGTCAAAGTATTAAAGTCAATCAAGTGAGACTAAAGTCAAAATTAAAGTCAATTAAGCAAGACTGAAGTGAAAATATTAAAAGTCAATCAATTAAGACTAAAGTCAAAACATTAAAAGTCAATCAAATAAGACCAAAAGTCATAATAGAATTCTAATTAAATAATAACTCTATCTAATAGAGTTCTAACTTTAAAACAATTCTACCTAAAACAATTCTAATTAAAACACAATTCTACCTAAAATAAATCTAACTAAAACACAACTCTAATTAAAAGATCTCTAATTAAACACTAACTCTATCCAAATCAACCCCTAAAAAATCTATAAATAGAGGTGCTCACACCCTATTTTCGTATCAAATCATAAACCCTAAGAGAAGTAGGTCTAGAAGCTCCCCTAGCCCCCCATAAACCCTAGTTTTGGAGCCCCAACTCCTTACCTAACATCCCCCCTTCGATTTTAGCATAAGAAACGCCTAAAAGCCTTCCAAAAACACGCCCAAATCCGCAACAAACTTGAAGAGTTCAGATCCAAAAGCAAGGAGATACCTCGGTCTAGGAGATCCGAAGTCAAATCCGGAGACAGAACGAAGCAAGGGAGCACGGTACAAGGAGCTCTTTTTGTCAGATCTGAGGGAACAAAGTCCTTGCTATCGGAAAGGTAAATTTTTATTTTTATTTATTTTTATCTAGGTTTTAGCAATGTACTTTACTTGGGAATTTAGTAGAGACCGGCTTTGGCCGGGCGGGGTTGGTGCCTAACACCTTCCAATCCCGTAACATGATCCTCGAATTCAGTTTTTTTGATTTTAGATTAGTTTTTATCCGTTTAGAGTCATTGATCGGTTCCTAGACCGTAATAACTAGGTGGCGACTCCCAAACCTCAAGGGTCAAAAGCGGATCCGCGCACCCCGCGGATCGAGGGCGCTTTCACTTCTCTAAACTCAAACGCAATAACTAGACGGCAGAGGGTGGGTTTCGTCGTTTCGACTGGTCGATCTCCATAACCAACATCTTCTCCGGCTAGCGAGCATCTAGGTAATACTTACTTCCTTCCTCTCTCTCTCTCTCTCTCTCTCTCTCTCTTTCAAAGAAAAATCCCTTTTTTCACTATGTGAACTCCATGACCACCATATTCTCTGGCCAACAAGCTCCATGACCACCATTTTATTCGGTTGGCGAGCATCAATGATTTTAGGTAGATACCCCATCTCTCTCTCTCAAAGGAAAATCCCATTTTTTCCCTTTAAAAATCCGTTTGCTTCAACCTCAAACCAAAATAGGAAAATCGATTAGGATTTTTACAGATTGAAGATGATGGTAGAGATCGAATCTAATTTTTGTAGGATTTTTATCGGATCGGATATTCGATATACTTTTCAAATTCGAATTTGAATATTGGTCAGTGATATCCGATTGGATTCGAATTCGAATTCGGATATCACTAAACTTTTTCAGATTCGAATTCGGATATAGCACTATCCGATCGGATACCTATCCGTTGACAACCCTAACTCAAACATCTTTCAATTTTTCAAAACAAGGTCCATTGCAAGTTGGCCCAAGGCTTTAACAGCCTTTTTTGAGTTTTTACACTAGTCCTTGGGTCACCCAAAGACCATGACATTTTTCTTAAGACCACGGCCCAAGTCAAACTTCTTTAGGTTGTTGGTAAATAAAAAACCAGTGAAAAGTTTGCTTGGTCCTTTGTTCATACAAGGACCAGTTAGTTATTCAGTTATTTCTTGATTTGCACCCCTCATGTGTTACATAATTTTTTAAGGTGTTTTTATACCTAAACCCTTTTTTCCTCTCTATTCTCTCATTAATCATGCATTTGAAATGACCTCGATCCACGTGTGCAGATCCGATTTTTAATTTTTTTGGAAGTCGCCACTTAGTTTCATGGTCGAGGAATCAAATATGACTCTAAACAAATAAAGAGCACTAAGTTACGAATAGATTATGGGTACGGAGATCAAGTTACGAGATTGAAAGGTGTTAGGCGCTAATCTTGTCTGACGAAAGCCGATATCTACTCCTTTCAATTATTTACATTGCAAAAACAGTTTAAATTTAAAATAAAAATTATCTTTTCTTTCACCTAAGTTATTACGACGATTGGTTCCCTTAGAAACTAGCGGTGAGCATTCCTCATGTGAATCTTCTCGTTTTATCTATATTTTTATATCAACTTCTGATCTTCGAGAAGAGACTTTTTTCTTCTAGATTTAGATGTTTTTATGACTTTTATAGTATTTTTAAGATTTTTGAGTGTTTTTAGGTTAAAAATTGAGGTTTGGAGGTTAAGAATTGACTTTAGGCTCCAAATTTAGGATTTTGGGAAGGTTTTAGAGAGTTTTTGACTTTTGTTTTCTAAGGTTTCTCAAGGCCTTCAAAATTAGGTGGTAGAGTTTCTTTTTTAAAAGGCTTTGTTGATAAGATTATGATTTGATTAGGCCTCTTAGAAATAAGGAGTATCTCTAACTAATCTATTAAGTGATTTATATATGATTTTAATTAGTTTTATTTTAATTTTAATTTTTTTAACTTACGTAGAATGAGTTTTTTTATTTTATTTTGGAGAACCCCCCAATGAAAGATTTTTTATTAAATTATTTTGAATTCTTTGGGACCCTCGGGGGAGGTTTTTTAATTAAATATCAGGTGGGTCCCAATTGAATAAATGGGTCGTCACTTGAAATTTGGCCCATAAGCTTAATTAATTGAATTTATTTGTTCAAAAATTTTAATTTGATTTATTAAAATTTTACTTTATATTAATTAATATTTTAATTATTAATTTAGATTTTTAAATTTTAATGTTGAAAATTATCATTTTGTCCTCAAAGAAGACTTTTGCATTGGGATATTATTTTTTGACGTTTTGCAACGTTTCGAAATTGAAATTTTCATAAAGAATTTAATAAAAATATTGATTTGTATTACTTATGGGTTTTTGACATAAAATAATCGAGGACCGTATGAGGGGCATTTTTATAATTTTGTTGAATTTTATGAAAATTGGCAAAACAGTTATTTGATTTTAGTTTGTTATTTTATATGTTCAAAAATATTTTCTTAAGCGTAACATACCTTCTAAGGATGTTCACTGTCAGGGGTATTTTGATGAATTAATAATTGTTTGATGATTTTTCTTGTAAAGCTTCTTTTAGTCTCAAAATGATGATTTCTATGTTTTCGATCATATTTTCTAGTGTAATGTGGTTTCTAAAATTTGTTTGCTTAAAATATCACATCTGAGCTTTGAAAATATATTTAATAACAAATAAAATTTTAGAATATTCATCCATCATCGAGAACCATCACAATCGAATTGATGAGTTGATAACTCAGACGAGTGCAAAAAATGAGGTGTCTACAAATGCCCCTCTTTGGCAGAGGGTTAAAGAAAATTAGATAGAAAATCTACTTTAGTAAATAGTGCGTTATTCGAAATGTCAAAATTAATGATAGTTCATTTTGCAGCCTAATTCAGTAATTTATCGAGACGTTCGAATCTCTGAGGATAAAACTCTCCCTGAAATAAAAGTTGTCATCTTTAAGTGTGAGCTCTCACTAACAATGTCAGATCTTTGAATTTTGAAAAATTCTCCCTGACTAATACAAATGAAATAAATGTGCACTTGTTTTCAATAGTGTAATGATGATTTTGAAATGACGCACCTCTATCTTGCGCATTCATGATGGGAAGATGATGAACTTCAAAATAGAAGACTGAGTAAGATGACTGATAAAAAAATCTTAAGAAAAATTTGGGTAAAGTCTAAGCAAGGTCTGAGTAGTCTAAGCAAAATCTGAGTAAGGTCTGTATAAGTCTAAGCAAAATCTAAATAAGATCGAGGCAAAATCTAAGTAAGGTCTGAGCATAATCTAAGTAAGATATGAGTAAGGTCTGAGTAAATCTAAGGTCTGAGAAAAATCTGAGTAAGGTTTAAGCAAAATCTAAGAAAATCTAAATGTCCTACTCTACCTACTCTGGGTGAAAGAGTAATAGACTAGATTTTGGGAATCCTATTCTACCTAATCTGAGTGAAAGAGTAATGAACTATTTCTTAAGATTTCTACTCTATGTACTCTGGGTGAAAGATTAATAAATTAAATTCTAGGAGTTCAACTCTATATACTCTGGGTGAATGAGTAATGAACTATTTTCTAGGAGTCCTACTCTACGTACTCTGGGTAAAAGAGTAATGAACTATTTCTTGGGAATTCTACTCTACATACTTTGGATGAAAGAGTAATGGATCATTTTCTAGGAGTCCTACTCTACCTACTCTGGGTGAAAAAATAATGGATTAGATTCTATAGTTCTACTTTACTTATTCTGGGTGAAAAAGTAATGATTTATTGTTCTAGGTAAAATCTATGTGAGATTAGAAACACTTCCATTTTTAACCTCGGGAGTTTTCAAAACATTTATGAATTTAGGCCAACTTTTTAACATCTTTTGAATCTCAGGGGTTTTCAAAAATTATTATCAAGAGGGTAACCTTTAATTCAGGGTTACCATTATCCTTTGGGATTAAGATTGATCAAGCTTGAAAATAAAATGCCCTTAGTTTGATAGGGAACATTACACTGGGGATAATTGAACATAGTTTGAAAAAAAATGCCCCTAGTGTAAAGGAAAAAATCTACACACTTTAGAAAAGAAAAGTGCCCATTGTTATGAAAGCTTGAAATCTTTGATTACCACAAGCGCAATAAAGGTTTAATTTTTTATTTTGACCTTTTATCATAAAGATTTTAAATCAGGCTCAAGGGAACAAAATATTTTCTTTTGAGATTCAACATAAAATTCATCATTTTTCTTTTCCGGTTAACTTAAGGAAGCGAAATTTTTTAGATCAATCATAGACAAGATACTCGTGACTTTTGAATTTTTGTTTGGGTTAACTTGGGCATTGATTTTATCCTAAAATTGATGAAGCTTGGTCATTTTGACTTTTGATGTTTTGGCTCAGACCGTCTTTTAAGATTTTCAACTCGATGGAGATTTTCTTTTGGTTGCTCTAAATTTTGCCTAGATTATTTTTTTAGGTTTTCAATCTAGTGAACATGCTCTAGTTTTTACCTAAATTGTCTTTTTAGATTTTCGATCTAGCGAGCTTACAATTATTTATTTATTATTTTACTTTGATTGTTGCCATGGTCGTCCTTTCAAAATTTCAACCTCGCGAGCTTGCCTTAATTTTTACTTAAGTCGCATTTTCGGATTTTCAACCTCGCGAGCTGCCTTAATCTTTTGAACCTCTGGAGTTACTGCATGATCATGTTTTACTACTTTCCATGACTTTTTCATATGATACTTAGGAGGACTTTCATAGGAAAGCATAGGATTAGGCTTAGAAAAAAAGGTAATCTGAAGCTCAAAACCAAAATGCCCATTTATGGCATTTCTTTTAAATATTTTCTTTTTTGAGTTTTTTTTTCTATTTTGACAGTATATATATTTTTTCTTTTTTTATTTTGTTTATGAGGAATATACACATTTTTTTGTGTTGATGTGGTCGGGCCTAAAGTAACTTCTCAGGTTGCCTACGTACCCCAAAATTTTGGGATCAGCCCAAGACGAGTTCGAATTCATTCCCTCTCCTAGGTTGGGTGGTCGGGTTGAGAAAGAAAAAAGTAGTTCTTTTTTTTTTATTTTATTTTTTTGAAAAAAGTTGCAAAAGGCCAAGAAAGGAGATATTGAGTTGGAGATTCAATCAAAGATGGTTTCCTTAAATGTACTATCACTTGATCTAATCAAAGTTTGTTGATTTTGGTAGTTCAATTCCATTATGATCTTAAAGTTTGTCAGATTTTCTAGATAGTGTATCCTTGATGATAAATGAATCTCTCCAATTGGGTATAGATTTCCTCCTATGGTTGAGGAGGAGTGTTTATGTCTCACACTTTGACTTTCCTACCAAAAGCATAAGATACTTTTTTTTTGGCTTAAAGAGCTCTAAATTATTTTTCTTTAAGACTTTTGTATTGGTAACGAACCTAATCCGCTCTTAACAATTAGCTTTCCATTTTAATCGGTAAAACTCCTTTCATACCACATAACAGATAACAGTAAGCAACTCTTGTAGAGGATTGAGTCAAAGTTTGACATGTCAAGGGTGTGAAAGATAATTCATTAAACCCATCTCGATGTGTCTGACACATTTTCATGATGAAGATTTTTATATTCTTGTTAACTACCTCGATTAGTCTATTGATATGAGACTAGTAATCTACTCTGGGAGCTCTACTATTTTGAGAAGTCCAGTATTGATACATTTTGTTGCATCTTCTTCGCTCTTGCAAATTCTCACCTCACATATCGATGTTTTCATTTTATCGGGTGAACATTTATTTGGTGTCGAACACTACCCAAGCTTACATCCACACATCCTCGTACGATCACGCGAACAAGTCTTTTGAAGTTTTTAAGTAAATTCATTCCTCATGCTTCTTTAGGATAGTTCCTATCTAAATTTCTTAAGAATTATTTTTTTTTCTAAGGTCAATGACCTTTTACTTCCTCGATTAAAGGTTGAATATGACATTTATCTTCTCATTCAAGTAATTTGATTAATTTAAGAGGGGGTTCCTTGTTAGAGAAATATCTCATTGAAGCCATATTACTAGTTAATTTGTTAATATGCTCAAGGTATTTAGAAATTTCCTTTATTCAATTGAATTTAAATGGGGGCAATAGACGTCATTACAGACTTGACAAACTAACTAGACTCAATAGAAATAAAAAATGGTAGACTTGATCTAAAGAAAATATGACATTACTAAATTGATAAAAACTTGACTCAACTAACTCACAGGATTAGAGACAAATACCCACAATGGGTTTGATTATAGACTGATGACTCGGGACATTGTTTCCAAGTAGTAAGACTGAGGTATTGTGATCTAGGGAACATCTAGGTAATGTTGAGAGATTTTATGGTGAAGATTTTCAGGATCTTACGAATATTTGCAAGTTTAGATTTAGAGGCTATTGTTGACTGTTGACTTAATACTGACGTTCATTCTACCCAATCAGACTTATGACCCTAGCTAGGCAGTGGATGCTTGAGCTTAGGTGCAATGATAACCCTGTAACCCCATTGAAGGGGAATTAATGGTTGTAAACCCGAGAATAGGTTTTTTAGCAATTAGAAATAAAGGTCCCTCTTAATAGCATTTGTTAAGTTAACCATCTAGATTCAGAGTATCTAACCAATAAAACATTCTGAGAAAGAAATATTAAACGAAGATAATTTGCCAATTGATCATGAATCTTAGAAAATTTCAAACCATAATTAAGGGTTGTATGATCTTAAAAAGTAAGATCCAGGTTGTGTTAATCGGTATATTCCTTAATATGTTTTTTTTTACTGATCTCAATCTTGTCCAATCCATTAAATTAAACTGGCAAATACCAAGTGATTAGGACTTGCCCAAATGCACCTATATCTTTCTCAAGCGTACTCAATCACAAAGTACGTGGTAATTTGGATTGATATACGGTATAGGTATGAGGCTAAGGTTGTACCTTTCATAAATGGTTTAACGTTTCACAAGGAAACCAACCACATACTAGTACTATGTTGGCAATCAGGACATGTGACTTTGTGGCTTACAATAGGACAGAAGCTCGGGTTGCTCTAGCGTGGGTGCATCGATATACCTTTCAGGGTCACTTGATCAAACGGTATTGATGACCCAATTTTATATACCATAGAGGTATGTGACTGTAGGTGTGATTTTCATGAATGACGTCGCATCCCATGAGGAGATCAAGCCACGTACTAGTACCACGTTGATTATAAAGGACATACAAGCGTGCGATGCATCATAATTTAGACATTCTAGTGGTGTGTGTAAATAGGATGGGGTGCACCCGGGGCGTTTTTGGATAAATGGGCCCATGGGCCACATTACATCACCAAAGTAAGAATATCAAATAAATATTAATCATAAAATATAAAAATATCCATAACATCAAAATCAAGATCAATGCATGCACATCAAAGATATATATCAATTAAGATCATGGCATATCAAATAGGCAATCAATCAGAATAATGCAAAATAGAGCAATGATGATCAATCAATTAGGATAGTACAAAACAATATTAATCATCAAGATCGACACAAAAACTTCAATTAGGATAAAAATAAAAAATACTTCTTTTCATTTATTTTTTATTTTTTTATTTTATTTATAGCAATACTACTACTATAGCTCGAAATTCTGATCATTCGAAAAAAAAGTTTCAACCCTGGTCTAGCAAAAATAATATAAAGTAACTTGAGATTTCCAAGACTTGAAAACCAATCCAATTATTGATGGGATATTTCTACTACCCCGTGATATGTTGGGCCTTGTTAAGGATCACACATTCGTATTTGACCTGGAACCACTTCATTGAGTCCTTGGTGACCTTGTGCTGGATTCCGACATGAGACTTACACCTACGACGACAACCCACACGATACCCAGGGTGTTCTAGAACAACATAGAAGTCCATACCATAAATACCTATTGAAGGATTGTACTTGATCCCAAGATCGATGTGTTCCTGAATACTGAATCTAAAACAACCAGTATCACTGAAGTTCTTCCTCAACAACTTGTATTATTTCACATTCAACCCATTCTCGAGAAGCTACGTCACTTTCTCACCCTATTCCAAGACCTTAGCAGTTCTAATGAGGCGATCTCCACTTTCACTAATAAAGATGTTGAGGACGAGCTTTTGAACCTTAATTTCCCTCATAGACCTTGAGAGTTTCTTCTCTGAAGCCTTTTTTAGAGTACGCAGTGGTGAGTTCAACTATGATTAGGGCTTCTAGGATGTTCCAAATAAAGGGCAAAATGAGGAATCCAAGAATAGTGAAGAGAAGATCAATGGCTTTAACGGATGATTCTTCACCAAATGGACCACCATATGCTTTGAAGTAGATGAGAAAGATGAAAGGGATTGTTGTTGGTTAGAGAGAGAGATTATTTGTATTTGGAGGAGAGAAGGTAGGGTGTGAGAGATCAGAGGGTGTGAGAAACAAATGAGATTTGTTGAACTTTCGTTGAAGCGTGGATGCATAGTTGTTGCAGAGAAAGAGGGATCTTGAATACTACTTTGATGGGACAAAAGATAGGGTTTTAAGAAGAGAGATTGGGATTTGAAGGATAAAATTTTTTGCATTATTTTTTTATTTTGTAAAAAAGAGAGAGAGAGAGAGAGAGATAAAAAGTGAGAGATTCCTTTTTTTTTATTTCTTTTCTTTGATGCCCCTTTACCACACACAACAGCACCAATTCTCTCATTGGAATTTTTTTTTTTGTATATAGAAGAAAAAAAATCTTCTTTTCTCTCTTCACAGTAGCCCACGAATTGTTTCTTTTTTGACCTTTCATTTTTTCTTTTCATCTTTTTAACATCTTGCCAATCACACTCCCTTTTGTTTTTTTTTTTCTCTCATACTTTTATTGGCTCCTTATCTTAATAACCACCATTCTATCCTTAATTAATTATTTTTTGAAATCTTGAATTGTTTTGAGTGGTCAAAGGTGACCTTCGATTGGACGAAAAAAACCTTTAGGGATGAAGTGCCCAAAAACTATAAAATCAATCAAACAATCCACAAACATGCTGAAAAAAAAAATAATAATAATAAAAAAAGACTAGGCCAATTTTACAATGCACTAATATATTGGGATTTTCAAGTTTGATCATCAAAATTATCTTTAGTGGAGTCGCCATTGAAAACGTCCTCGATCCACGTGTGCAGATCTGATTTTTATTTTTTTGGAATTGCCACCAAGTTTCATGGTCTAGGAACCAAATATGACTTTAAACATATAAAGAACACTAAGCTACGAATAAATTATGGGTACATAGATTAGGTTACGAGATTGGAAGGTATTAGCATCAATCTCGTGCGAAAGTCGATCTCTACTCCTCTCAAATATTTACATTGTAAAATGGTTTAAACTCATAACAAAAATAAAATAAAAAATTATCTTTTTATTTATCCAAGTGATTATGACGATGAGTCCCCTCAGAAATTGGTGATAAGCGTTCATTGTATGAATCTTCTCGCTTTATCTTTATTTTAATATCTACTTCTGATCTTCAAGATGAAACTTTTTTCTTCTAGATCTAGATTGTTTTTTGTGACTTTTTTGTGGTGTTTTTAGGGGTTTATGAGTATTTTAAATTGAAAATTGGGATTTAAGGTAAGGTATTGACTTGGGACTCTAGATTTAGGATTTTAGAAAGGTTTGGAGAGTTTTTGACCCTTATTTTTTATGATTTCTTAAGACCTGTGAAATTAAGTGGTAGAATTTTCTTTCAAAAGAGTTTTGTTGATAAGATTATGATTTTATTTGGTTTTTTAGATATAAGGTTTATCTCTAACTAATTTGTTAAGTGGTTTAGATAAGATTTTAGTTAGTTTTATTTGATTTTTTTGAGTTACGTAGAATGGGTTTTTTAAAATTTTAGAGAACCCTGGTAGAGTTTTCTTTTTAAAGAGTTTTTTTAATAAGATTATGATTTTATTAGGTCTCTTAGATATAAGGTCTATTCTAACTAATTTATTAAGTGATTTAGATAAGATTTTAGTTAGTTTTATTTGATTTTTTAAAGTTATGTAGAATGGGTTTTTTAAAATTTTAGAGAACCCCCCAATGAAGAGTTCTTTATAAATTATTATGAATTCTTTGGGACCCCCAATGGAGGGTTCTTTATTAAATATCAAGTATGTCCCACTTTAATAAATAGGCCAGCACTTGAAATTTGACCTGTAAGCTTACTTAATTGAATTTATTTATTTAAAAATTTTAATTTGATTTATTAAGATTTCAATTTATATTAATTATTAGTTTTAGATTTTAGAATTTTAGAATTGAAAATTTATCATTTTACCCTCAAAGAGGACTTTTACGTTGGAATATCGTTTGTTTCATAATTAATTTTTTGTAAGGAATTCAATGAGAATATTAATTTGTGTTACTTATGGGTTTTTGACGTGAAATGATCATAGATCCTATTAGGGGCGGTTTTGTAATTTTGTAAAATTTTATGAAAATTTGTGAAATAATTTATTTGATTTTAATTTGTTATTTTATGTATTCAAAAAGGGTTTTCCTAAGCGTAACATATCCACTAGGGATGTTCTAGTGTTAGGTTTATTTTGGTAATTTAATCATTTTTTAATGATTTTTCTTGTAAATATTTTTTTAGTCTGAAAATGATGATTTTTATGTTTTGAGTTATATTTTCCTAGCGTAATGTGGTTTCTAAAGTTTGTTTGCTTGAAATATCACATCTGAACTTTGGAAACATTTCTAATAACAAATAAAACCTTAGAGTTTGCATCCAGTTGATAAATCAAACGAGTGCAAAAATGATGTGCCTACAGCATTAAGGTTCTCTCCTTTGATTTTCTTGTAATTGGGTAAGTTCTCAAACTCTTACCTTTGGATTTCTCAAAAGCAAATTACCTCATTAACCTTTATTTGTTGAGATTAAAATAAAGGTAATTAACTTTTAAAATCTTCCTCTCTTTGATAAATCCATGCCACCCATCAAGGAATCTTTATAATTTGACGAAGTTCAAGGGACGTAGACCATTTTATCCCTCAAATATAATTCTAGAACTTAAGAGCAATTACCTTTCTAATCTCAAATTTTTTAGAGACATAGGAGATTATTTGCTCCTTAAGGCCACACATTGAAAAAAATAATTACTTTCCATTGTACCTTAATTTTTACCAAAGTTATTGCCTTCCAATGACAAAGAAAAAATTATCCCTTAAAGAATTTTCTAGAGACCTTGTGGGAGATTTACGCTCTTATTCATTGATCGTCATGATTGGTAAGACTCATAAAGGTGTCAATAATGATCAAGGCCTCTTACTCAATGGTATTATAGGTCATTCAATATAGTTTTAATAAAATTAAATTGAACTTGTGGTGTATGGACCATTATATCCACAAAGGTCTCCTAAAAGCCTATAAATAGAGGATCTTCTAAGAAAAATGGGGATAATCCTTCTTTCCTCCCAAAATTTTGTCCAATGCTTTTTTTAAAAGCTTTCAAGATCCCACAACTCTGTCCAAATACCATTTTCAAGCCCTTTTAAAGATCCAAGAATGAGAAGCCGAAGGAAGAAGAAGACAAGGTACGGGTGTAATTTAATTTTATTTGCTTTACATGCATCCCCCAATCCCATTCTACCTCCCTCAATCTTCTTTCATCATGTACTATAAGCATTTTTCAAGGATACACTACAAAAGAAGGGCCTTTTAGAGGCATTTTTTTGGGGTGATTTAGAAAAGCGTCGCCTAAACAGCAACATCAATGGCGGTTTTCAATTAACTGCCGTCCAAGAGACTAAATCAGCGGCATCTGGTGAGAAACGCCTCAAACGATTAGAAAATAGAGGCGATTTTTGGTAAAACACCTTCAAAGAGACGATTAGGGGAGGCGATTGTTGCGAAACCGTCGACGAATCTAGGTATATTTTGGTCCAACGATTTCTCTATTTGAGTTTTGGGGGATTTTCTCGCGGGAACCCTAGAGACTCTCGATCTCCCTCTCTTCTTTTGTTTCATACTTTCTCTCTATCTCTCTTACTTTGAATCCTGCAAGAGTTGCAATTCCCATTAAATTATAGTGGTTTTATTTTTGGGCATGATTTCCCTTTTCTCACTCTTCGATCCTCCTTCTTGCAACCATCTTCCTCTCCCACTCTTTGATTTCTCTTTAAATCTTCAAAGCTCAAACAACATTAAAGATTACAGGTAATTTTAGATCCTCATTGATGGTCTCTTCATTTGTTTCTAAGATTTTTAGTTTTAGTTTGAGATTGGATGTTTTAGAGATTTTATTCTAATCTTTGTTTGAAATTTTGTGGATTCGAGTAGTTTGGGATGGATTGAATTCCAGAGTTCCATTATCAACGAGCTTGTGTGAACTGTTCAGTTCTTCACCGATTGTAAGTCTACTATTTCTCTTCTCAAACTTAGTTCTTAAAGCATTTTTTATTTTCAAATACTCCTAAGGTGGTCTCCATGGCTAGTGAAAAATATTTATGTATATCTAATTTTCTTGTTCTCATGAAATCCTAATGGTTGATTTCAAGAAGTCTCAATTACCTAATTTAACTCAGTAAAATTTCTTTAAAAGGACTAACAAACATAATTCCTTACTGGTTTAATTTTTATTTATTTTAAGACTCACAATACTGAAACTAGTTAATTAGTAGAGAATTCATCTAATATTTTAAGTTGGGTCATGAGTTTTCTGACTTTACACTTGTATTCTTATTTGAAGATGTTTACATGAATCTGATTGATTTTTTAATGTTTGTGATAGGTTTTAAGAAGATCTTGAATTTAATTTAGTTTGAATATTATTTACCTTATTTTTCTTATTCTAAAATAATGATAATGTAAACCTGATTTTAAACATTACTAAGTTGGAGCTCGTAGTTTGCAATGAATGATTTAATAAGTGTTCATCGGTATGTCAATTTCATTGTTTAATTAATTATTTATTTAATTTGTAATGAATTATTCAATTAATTTTCATTTTGATTCCATACTTGTGTTCTAACATTGTTTGTAAATGCAATGGAGCTCAAAAGAATCTCGTGACAATCTTATGACATTGGAGCTCAAATGAATGTCTAGTTCAGTATTAAACCATTTTTGATATTGGTGAGTTCCCTACTTTATGCTTACATACAATTTTTTAATTAGTCTAGATTGCTCTAAGTATGAATGTCATTTACTTTTCTTATTATAGCTAATTGATTAGGTTCACTTTGCAAATAGCATGACTGAACATGATTTATTCATAATATTTATCTAATTAATTAACTAGTTTGTGGATGGACTACAAGAAAGGGTGTGTTACTTGAGTCAAATTGTGGGCACTCTTTCTGTTTTTTTTTTTTTTAACGACTGACGACGAGTACATCTAGCCTGGGAAATTGGGGAATTTGTGTGTTCTTGTTCTTTCATGTCAATTCTGACCTTTTGTTTCAAGTTTGTTTTTCTTCCGTTGTTTTATTTCTATTTATAATCTTATTATTCATGCTCGTTGTTCTAAAGAAAGCATCATGTTTGCAGGAAACATTGAGTTGCTTAGATATTTACTTTCCAAAGGGGTTGATGTCGAATCGCAAAGTGATGTGGGTACACTGCTGATTTGGGTTGGTGGCCATGGACAATAGGACGTTGTGAAAGTTTTGTTAGAACACCACGCTGATGTAAGCTACCCACCTCTTCTTAAATGCTTGAATAGTTATTAATTTCTCATAATGTTGTCCCTTTCTTCAAAGTTTTAGCTATTGCTTTCTTCATACTATCTTATCTTTACTCAATTGTAGTTATGCTTTTTCGCCTACTTTTCATCTCAAGACTTTGTACTCTCTTATGACAATAGTCCTTGATTGAACGTTGTATTTTGCTAAATTCAGCAGTGAAACTATGGAAAATGAAATTCCTAGTTCTTCTAGTTATAATCCTGCTTTTATATGATTCTCGTTACTATTAAATTCACTTCTTGATTATCAGTGTTCTTTTTCATATTTGTGAAATTCACAAAGCCTAAATTACTGATTGTATATGTTGGTATACAATATTGGTTGAGATTAGAATGTGTAACAATATTAAATTGAAGATATGCTTTTTCTTATAAGTTGATTATTGCACTTAACCTATGATTTGAATGTCTGAAAAAGGCAATCCTTGGAAGATATCAATAATGTCTCTATAATCTCACAAGTGACTAGATAATGGCACTAAGGTAGAACCTTTGGTTGTCCATCTAAAGGTATAATTGTATAATATTTTTACACTACAAAACTCAAAACTCATGTCTATTTAAGGGCGGAAATAACTCAGCTGATTCCATAAGGTTGTTCAAATACGTCTTAAGTGAAATACTCGGCGATGCATCAGTGTTAGCTTTTGATTTGTTTCCCAATCCATGAATGGTTTTGGTCCATGTTCCATTTTTGAGGAATGGGGATTCTTATAGTCTAGATCTTATAACTGCTTTCCAGAAATGTGAGAGAAAGATCTACCAGAGGATGTAGAGGTGGGGAGAAGTGTCAAGACAATAATTGACTTGGTTAAAACAATACTGTTTTTAGATGTCAAATAAACTGACTTTACAATTGTACTTGATTCAATGCATGTTAAGTTGTTTATAGATAAAATCGTGTGAATGATGGTTTACTCCAATGGGCTTTCCTCTTGTGCAGGTTCTATTTAAACATTTGCAGGAGAAGCTCCTTGTTACTGAGGTTTGTTATGTAGATTTGAGGACATAATGATCATAATTGACAAAATTGTTCTGATTTTCCTCTTTGGGTGGCAAAAAACCTCTTGCTTGGAAAGATTAGCTAAATCAGGATGATTTGGGATAGCGAAAGCACTACTATTAGTATTGATTAAAAGAGAATTACTATAATCGTTATACAGTAAACATCTAGGCTTGTCTTTTAAAGTTCTATTTATATTTATGTCACAGGAAAAGTTAAAAGAGTCTCAGTATCAATTAGCTCCATGGAATTTGGACTCATTGAACCATCCAAGTTTTACTCCACAATCACCATCTCCTTCCATTGGTGCAGCACTGACTACTGCAATATTATCGTATTTCTTTCTTTAATTTCTCCCTCTATTTCATAATGGGATTTCCTTAAATTCATTTCTTTTCGTGCCAGAACAAAAATGGGCTTGAATTGGTGCCTTAGCCAGCATATTCTCATGGACAGACACCAATGTTTTCGACTTCCAATATTCAAGTAACCCCAGATTGGGGTCCGTTATCCTACCATACTCATCACGCTGGTTTGGTTGATCTTACAAAAACTCCTGAACTTGCCTGGGTATTGATAAATCATTCATGGAACTTGAGCTTGCCTGATGTGTAATTCCACTACTACACTATTAGTGCATCACACATCATTTACTTTTAGAAAGTGTTATGCTTGGGCCCACTTGACAGAGGTGGTGTTATATAGTTTCGATGGATTTGAATCATGATAATCACTACCAGGATTATGAATAACATGCTAAAATTAGAAAAGTGTTCATAGTTTTTTGCGTATGAATCACTATGAATAATTCAATGTATTCTTCCAGCCCTTCTAGGAGGATGGATCATGGAAGGAAAATTCAAAGGTGAAGGTAAAATGAATATTATATCGAAGTGACCTGATTTATGAACTATTTAATCTTTATGATTGTCTGTGACATTATGAGAAAAAGCCCAAAAATCATTTATCTAGCTAACTAAATTAGTTCACATTTCTGGTTATTCTACATAGTTGATGACTGGTACTTGTGTCCAATTGCTAGAAACAGTCTTAAATCCTATTAGGTAACTGGCTTGTAGATTAGATGCTTTATTTTTTTCATGTCATTGTCATTATCATCACTAACAGTGCCTTATCTAACTATCAAAAAGAAGGAAAAAGAGAAAAAGAGAACAGTAACTTGTTTCATCTACTTGTGTTTGGCAATGGAAATCCTATTTAGGCACTCAATTCTATTAGTTATATCTTTTGCTAACAAGTTTGTATTTTATGATGTTTTTTCTAGGTACTGTTGAAAAATACTGATTTTTTGCTCATTGGGAACTGATATTGGAAACTAAAACTAATATATATATATTTTGTTAAGCACTTTTATTATGCAAAAATCATTAATCCATACTAAACCATTACTATTGGTATCAAGAATACCAAATTCACATCGAAAGACGTATTACTAGACTATAAACCATTTGCATTGCTTAAAATAGTCAAATAATTCAATACAAGTAGAACCATTGAAGATTTCCTAGACTAATCCTATACCAATTGTAACACAAATTCAATGTAGGACCTTATGCTTGTTCGAATTCACTGCATCGATATGGTGGTCTCTTTGTTCCAAAAGTTTGGGTAGCTTTTTTGAATTTGGAGTAACTATAGTTCAATATATGTATATATATAAATTTTGGGTGAGGTGGCACTACGACGGTCTATGTTTCCAATTGCATTTAATATATTAAATGCAATGACTTACTGCCATCTATTGGCTGAAATATCTCATGTTATAGTTCTGATAGCTTTGTTTCTTTTGGGAATTACTGATAAATTTTGCACTATTCTAATAGTTCTTGATATGGTTATACATTCGTGAGCCTTTGCTATATTCTATAGGAATCACTTACTATCCAAGCAGGTCGATGAGCTTGGTTGTCTTGTTCATTCTTTCTTATATTATTTGAGCAATGATATGCTGTTATACTTTCCTTGTTGAATCATTGTCTCTTATGAACTAAATAGAACACTTTCATTGTTGGAAAATATCTCTACAGTCGAGTGATGATCAATAAATATCTCTACTTTCATTTTTGGACCTTATAAGGGTCCATCTCCCCTTGGTCAAAGCACACGAATCAACAAAAGCTCAAGTGTTTCTCACTTTAATTAGGAGATCTTTGCCTTATTAATATTTATTTGTTCGTTTTAAAAGAAACTTTTTTACTTATCAAAAAAAATATTTATTAGTTATTCTGATATAAACATAATTCCTTTCTCACTCAAAGAGTGTCTGCTATGATACATAAAAGAAGAATTTAAGAGTATATAGTGGCTATATGGGGAGAGATATCTTTGTACTTTATCCTATTAACCACTTCTTGGATCTTCAATCCTAGTAACATAATCAATTAATTATATGTAGAGCGGTAGATACCCGAGAATGAACAAATTGAAGTTTGACCGAGGCTTGTGTTGAACACAATGTCCTTAAGACAATTTTATTCCCGCAACTTGGTGCACACGGATCAATGAACAATTGTCTCTCAGGATACAATAATCACACGTGTAGAGGCAGCACTACAATCTACACGTCTAGCGAACCGAAACGCTACTGTTTGTACTCTCAAAGAATGCAAATGGAAAACAGAATGCTTGCACGTTTAAACAGCAAAGGCACCCCCCCTGCGCGCGCATCGTGTGCCCGCACACGCATTAAGGATATTTTGGACCAATGGATCAAATCCTTCTTGAGCCCATGGGCCCCTTGTGCGCGTGCATGGGCTTATCCGAGTCTCTCTCTCATATACACTTAAGTGATATAAGAAGTTCTATATAAGAACTAGACAATTTTCTTATTCCTATCCGGTGTGGGACTAAAGAGTTTCTCTTATAAACTCAATAATCTTATAAACCACATACAACAAACCATGGCTAATAAGGGTTCTTAGGAGCCGATTTTTCATTCACCCAAAATGGATTTTTGACAACTTAATACATGAAACTATTCTCTTCAATGAGATGAATAAGTTTCCCAGTGGTCCAACCTCAAAAAACTAATGGGACCCACTTGAATCATAGCTCAAATATCCCTACTTGGTCACAAAAATCTGGATAAAAAATGCAGATTTTTCCAACATTATATTCATGCTAATAGTCGATTTTTGGCCCAAGAGTTACCTTTGCTCAGATTATTTTGTCAATCCTTGTGCTTGACTAAACTGTAGGATTGATATTTCCCATTTAGGGTATTGGGCATTTACAGCTCCGACTTATGTTATGGTTACAATAGCTTTAGCAATAAAATGAAATTACTTGTTACAGTAGGTTTCATCTTTGAATCTTGGGGTTCAGTAACTTTATAATGTGCTCATACGGCATACATCTATTACATTACTTGTGCCTTTGTTTCAGCATTTTCTACATATAAACAACAATGGTTATTGTCCATCGAATTTATATTTATCAAATGTTCTATTTCTGTTGGATAAATAAAGATGAAATCATAGATAAGCAATCACAAACCAGCAACTTAGCCATGACGAATGCTTGCAGAAGACCTGAATTTCATCCTACATTCTTAGAAGAAGCTTACGAACGTTGTCGATGCCTTTGCGCGCTGAATATGCTAAGACCTTTTACTTTGGTTCTCTCACTTACCCTTAATTTCTTTATAACCAAGCACATATACTCACAATCACATAATTAACTATCGGATTTATGTATGATTTGGCTATTAAATGACCATATTTCAGGAACTTTATTAATAATAGAGGAACGTCAAAAAACGATATGGGCTATTTATGGTAAATTGTTATAGATGTATTTGATGATTAGCAAATAGGATTGAATTGGTATATATATATAGATGTTGCAAATAATGATTTTAAATAGTGTGGTGTAGAATGACAGATGAGCTGGTTGGCGGCCTCAATGCCATCCATATGAGCACCGTAGTTCTTGATAGATGGGAGGAGAGACTTCTAGATATCTTCAATGGACGCCCTTACGATATGTTCGATGCTACATTAACTGCTATTGTCTAACAATTCCCCATAGACATCAAGGTACTAATAAAATTAATTTAATATCTTTTTTCATTGTACAAAGATTACTCTAAACTGAACAAGAAGTTAAAATTTTGAGTGTTGTAGCCCTTCAAGGACATGATCGAAGGAATGCGAATGGATACAAGGAAATGTTGGTACCAGAATTTTCAAGAGCTTTATCTCTATTGCAACTATGTGGCTGGAACGGTCGGCCTAATGAGCGTTCCTGTTATGGGAATTGCACCTGAATCTCCAACTTCTATTCACAATTTATGAAGTTGCGTTCTATTTAGGTATCGATAATCAACTTACTAACATCCTCAGAGATGTGGGAGAAGAGTAAGTCTATTTTATATATCCTATTCTATTTTGTGTTTCCTTTTTAAAAAAAAAATTTCTGTAAAATTCTCCTCTTTACAGTGCTTTGAGAGGGAGAGTGTGTCTACCACAAGATGAGCTTGTAGTGTTCATTTTTATATGATTTTCTTACCAAAGAAGATTGAATATATACAAAATAGAATTATTAGTTTTATATAGAGGATTCAATGTCTCAGATTATTGATCCTGCACGTGTATCCAATGTCAGAAAAGAGCACTAATTTATTATTGTTACTTTTCTTTTTCCTGGAAACTATGAAAATAATGTAAAGATTTTGTAGGATTTTATTCTAAATACATCATGTAATTGAAAGTTTGTTAACAACTGTATATTGCTTGTTGTCCCATTACTTTCCTGCTACTTCCATTAATTCACTTGTTCCTTATTTTACAGAAAGAAATTTCCCAGCTTACATGTGAATGTGAACGCCACATTGGAACACAATCTGGTGGGATGGACCAGGTGAGATATCTCTTTCTTCATGCTTATAGTTTTGATGGATTTCTTTTTCTACCCAAGAAGCTTAAAGAGAGGAAATGATGCATGCATGCCCTCTTTTGAAATATAATGCTTTTTTTTCATTCTAAGTTTCCAACTTCCCAAGGAAAGGAGTCTGTTAGTGGTGTATGTTGGTTTGACATTTGAATGAAACATAAATATTTGACTTCAGGTCAATCTTTATTTTTTCTCACTGTGTTGTCGAAGGTGAATGTGTCAGCTTGCAAAGTTGGTTTAAGTATGTGAGGTTTGATACCACGACCTGGGTTCAATGCCTACCTTCACATACGAATGACTAACCTAACCACTAAACATGCTTGCTTATAAAAAGAAACTGTGTTGTCAAAGGTGACTGTTTTTTTATGGAACTTAGGTTATATAGGTGAGGCAAACACTTGGCTTTTTAGGTAACTGCTTAGATAACCTTAAAATCTAAGTATTCACCTGTAATGTTAGGTTATAGTCAATACAAGCTTCTCGGAACATTGTGAATATGATAAGCTTACTGTTGCAAGCTTATAGTATATTACATTATCTGTATTTTATTTATGGTGCCATACATTCATATATACATTTATAGTGAAAATATTCGTGAATGCGTAATTTGTTTTTCGATTTCATAGTTGCATGTTTGGTAGATTGTAGTTTATGTTTGGTAAAATATTCATTTACAAGTTATGGTATCTTTTTATAAACAAGTGATAAATGAAATTTGTAGTGCCAATAGCAGTTCTTTTTCTTTATATAATTGTAGGTTTTATTTTGGAATGAATATTTTATTAATTTTTTTTTACAACATTAGAGGCGGTTTTGAACTGCCTCTAATGTTGTTGTTTTTTTAACTAATTTTTTATTAGGGGCGGTTTTGAAATTGCCTCTAAAATATAAAAACCGCCCTTCAATACAATATTTAGAGGCAGTTTTAAAATTGCCTTAAATTATTATTATTAGAGGCGGTTTTCAAATAGCCTCTAAAATATAAGAACCGCCCTTAAATCATATTCTTTAGACGCGGTTTTTAAACCGCCATTAAATTATTATTATTAGAAGAAGTTTTCAAATAGCCTCTAAAAATATAAAAAACGCCACTAAATCATTATTTAGAGGTGGTTTTAAAACCGCCTTTAGTTGGCCACTAAAAGGAATCAGTGACGCCACTATAGTGGGCAGTTTGACTAAACCGCCCTTAAATATATTGGAGGCGGTTTAGTTGAAATTGGTGGTAGTTTAAAACCGCTTCTAAATACCTCAAATTTTGTAGTGATAAAGTGAATAAGGGAGTATACCTTCTATGAGGTGATCCCATACCTTTGAGATCAATAAGCTTATTGAGAACATTCATACATATCCCATGGCTAAAATCATGTAAAACATCATCATGTAGTGCAAGTTTGGCAAGGATAAAGTGAAATAGGGAGTATACCATCTATAAGGTGATCCCCATACCTTTGAGTCCCATAAGCTCTTTTTGAGCACTTTCATGCATATCTATTAGTTAAAGGCATACAAGCATCATCCATGTAGTCTAAACCCATTTCAATGGCAGAGTTGGTTAGAATGCAAACCCTCGATATGAGGTAATCTCCACCTTTAAGAACATTATAAGTTCTTTTGAAACATTTCACATGCACACCTAACAAATACCCACATAGACTTAGAATTCTTCCCATGTATACATGTAGTTAAAAATGGTAAAGGCTTCAAAGAGCACTCCAACTAATGGAATGTCCCTTAAGACTTAACTAATAAAATTAAGCTCATCCTTGAGCACATTTCTATAACATGCATCAAGACTTAGAAATGCTAATATAAAGGGATACATTTCTTTATGGGGTATCATTCTAAATTGCAAGCAAACATAAAAATCTCAATTAGTGGGAGCATTTCATTTGCATCACATTCACATAGATACATCCACATGCATAAGCATCCATGCATATATCAACATCATACTAACTAAAAAGTCATCAAAAACGAATCTAAGTTCTCACATATAGTCAATACCTTATTAACTTTTAAATGTCTAAAAGTGTGTATTTTTTTCATTGTTTTATAGAGCAATTAATCACATTTTTTAACCTAAGAGCTACGATTTCTTCATAAAATCATATATCATAGTTAATTCATCATAAATTACATTTTATTAAATAAATTGTATGTATTTTTATGAATTTTGGGGGTTTAATTATATGTTCATTTCTTGTAAGCAAAATAGATGAGAATTGAAAAATCAAAAAGTGAGAAAACTACCAAAGTCAAAATTCAAAGTCAATGCACGGACCAAGAGATTCGATGATTCTAGATGACAGAATCAAGTTCTAAATCTACCACATCGTACCGTTTTATCCATAACTTTTGAAAAATTTATCAAAATAAGGCGAGATTAGAGGGTTAAAAAATTGACTCGGAAAAAAACAAATTTATATTTCACGAAGCAAAGCTAATTCAAACTTTGAATTGGTCAAAAACTCATAACGAGTCTGAGACTCCAAGTCTGTTACGTTTCACCATTTTGTATGTAACTTTTGAATCGATTATTAAAAAGGGGTAAGGTTAGTGAGGTTAGAACTCTAATTGAGAGGGAAAGATAATTCTATTTCACATAAAAAAATCCAATTTAGACAAGAAAAAACGGTGAAACTTGTTGTTAAATAAATCTTAATTTTTATCTAAAAGACATTAACTCTCTAAGTTTTTGGATGCTCTACTAACTTTCTCTCTTTTTTCTCTTTCTCCTCTCCTAATCTCTTCTTCTTTTTTTTTATTTTAGATTTTAGTTATTATTTTCTATATATTGAAAAACAAGTATTTGTTGAAGTTTTATTTTAGAGATCAATAAAAGATAAAAAAATTCATTTATTTATTTGTTGATTTTCTAGAATGAGTCTTAGATAATCTCTCAATCTAGGAAGATGTTTAATTTATTCCAATTTTTATTTATAAATTCCTTTCATATTTTTCAAAGTTCTTAATAGATTTCTCTTCAATAAATTATTTCTAAAATTCTGTTATTTATTTCTCTTCATCCCTCATTTCTAGTATTGGACAATAAATTTTTTGAAGGAAATGAAATCTTAGCCAATTTTTAGATTTATAAAAATGAGTTTTTATTGTTAAACTTTTCAAATCAAGAATCTTTATCGATTTCTTAACCTAAGTTATCCAAAAAGAACTTGAAAATAAATTGATTTAAATTAATTATTCTTGATAAATTTAGACTCCTTAGATGTTTTTCGATCATAATTTTTTTAGTTAATTTAATGATTTTTTATAAAATTTAGTTTTTCTCCAAAATCAACACCCTTTTCCTTTGATTTTCTAAAATCTGGAATATTAATTCTCTAATTTTCAATGGAACTACCCTATTTGCCAATCTAAGTTAGGTTTTTTACTTCTAATTTTAATTTTATGTTTTGTTCATGTCCTTCTTAGAGGCATATTTACACGATGAACAAATTGACATCATTGTCGGGGATTGGCATAATTAATTTTTCAAATCGAGAAAAATCAAGAAATTTTTTTTAATTTTCTTAATTTTTCTCTTTATTTATTTAATTTAGTTTTTTTTAATTATTTTACTTTAATTTTTATTTTATTTTTAAAAATTTTCTTCTTTTTCTTATCAGAGACAAATCTTGAAGGCGAGGTAAAGAAGAAGATAAAATTTTCTTTAAGACCATTTAGAAGTACATTATGATTAATTTATATTTAAATTTTTGAGCAATATATTTTTACTCATTATTTTTTTTAATTATCTGAGAATGCTCGGATTGTAATAAAATTAAATATGGAGTGATAGTGGGACACAACTGTGTCAACCCCTTGGATTCAAACACCGTAATTGGTGTCGGTGGTTCAAATTGACTCAATAGGCATCTCCCATCTAGAATGGGATGTAAGTATCTTTTGACACTTACATCTTCCTATCAATGGGTTACTATATTTGCATTTATCTGATTATCAACTGTTCACACTGAGCGTACCGTTATCTTTATATTAGAGGGCACCTTTATGTGGTGGACACACGATAAGATAGGGGTTGGATTTCATCACCAACTCTTTCCCTTTAGATTTAAAAAAAATTGACTCACATCACTAGCTTATATGTTTTTTTTTTTTGTCAGTACATGTTAGGTAGACGTAGTCTTGGAGACAACATTCTACCGTTGAATCCCAAAACTGAGAGAACTTTCTCTATTATTCGTAGAACCCGAGGTACTACATTCTTCGATCAAAACATAGAAAATAACCAAGGTAACCCAAATGATAGAGTGCACATTCCACTAGCAAGAGAAAAGACCATGCATGAGCTATTGACTCCCACATCGACGCATCCTCCCTCTTGTGTATTTTACCTCAAACCGAGGTAGATAATTTCAAAATAAGCCCGACTACTACTAACATGTTGGCCAAATTTCATGAGCTAAAGAATGAGCAACCCTATACACATCTAAACAAGTTCTTGACAATCTATAACACTTTTAAAAAAAAGAACTTGGATAACGAGAGTGTAAAGTTACACATTTTTCCTCTTATATTGGAGGATCATACAGCTTCATTGTTCAGCTCATTCACTCAAGATTCTATCTACACATGAGATGAACTCTCAAAAAGGTTTATAGTCAAATACTACCCTATTGTCAAAACTGAGAGGATTAGGGAAGCCATTAGAAGTTTTAAGGGAAGAATCGATAAGGAATTTACCCAAGCTTGGGAGAGATTTCACGACCTACAGGTTAAGTGCCCACATCACAAGCTTGACAAAATGCAGTTGGTACACTTCATTTACAAAGGCTTGCCCGTAATGCAAAAAACCTTAATTAATTCCATGCATAAGGAAAATTTCCTACACCAAACCCCTAATCAGATTTACAACTTTTTAGTCAAGTTAACTAAGAACACTTAGAATTGGAGTAGTATAGGCAGAGAATATGATCGAGAGGACTTAAGAACTTGAAGGTCGGGTATCTATAAAGTCAAGTCCGACTCTAAATTGAAAAATGTTGTCAGTCTCGTCAATAGAGCCTAAAATTTAACTCAAAAAAATGACACCCTAGTTATGTGATCTCCACCCAGAGTTCAGTTTCAAGAGCCTTCATAGGAAGTGAACATCGAACCATATGTATTTTATGCAAAAGCACTGAACCCACGATCGAGTACTGTCCAAGCTTTTTCGCAATTAAAGTTGAGCAGGTAAATGCCATAAATTTGTATAGTAACTTTAGGAAATTCACATCCTGTAACACCCTATGTTTTAATTTATATCTCAAGGAAATCCAATAGTAAACTTTTGAGAAAATTCTAAAAGAAAAACTTAGGGTAAAATACTAAAATTTTGTTATATTCATTTTTAACGAAATCTGACTTCGCCATAAGATTCAAAATGGTTGAAAAATGTACTTTAGCCGGTAAGCGAGCTCGAATTCGAGTTCGGATGAAAAGTTATAAAATCCTCGAATTTCGCGTTGAGAAGGACCTAAAATGGTAAATTTTTGTTAGAGCCAGAATTAATAAAATCTGATTGCACCATTAGATTCATAACGAAAAATAATTGAGAATAAAGTATTCATTCACGAATTTCTGAGTTCGAAAAGTCAAGTTACCGTCAAAAGTAGAAACAAATGAAAAATACCAAAAATGCCCCTCCAACTCTTTATATAAGAATAAAATTATTATTTTATTTCATTTTATCTTCTCTTCGACTCAAACCCCAGCTGATTGAACACCCAAAGGCTTTCATTTTCTTCACCTCAAGATTCGTTGTGAACGAGAGACCGTTGAACATCGATGAAGGAGAAAAAGTTGTCGGCGTTGGCAAGTGTTATGTTTCTATCACCTTCGATATTCATTTCTCTTTCGTACCTTCCATCTCTCGTCAAAAAACCAACAAGATAGTTTTGATACCACCCAGTTGGAGTCTCTTCCAATTAGAGAAATAATCATTCTTTGTTGTAAAATGAGGGAGAACACCTTCATCAAGGGTTTCGCAACCAATCTGATAGTTTGGCACCCAAGCCCGCCCAACTTCGAGTTTCGCACTAGCAATCCTTGACTTCCATGCTAACTTATCACCTTCGACAACCATGATCTTTAGTAACGGACTTCCAATTCTTATTAGTAGTCATAGATTTCAAGAACTTGCATTTAGGATATTTAACAAAACTTGTTGTGTATTTTAAAATCATAGAATGTCATTTCGTTTATTTCAAATTCATGATAAGACCTTCGTGTTTGATGTATTTTTATCATAATTTAAACATTTGATTCGTAGGTAGGTTAAAGAATTGAAGAACGAACGAATAACCCAAAAAATTTGAGAAAAACCAAAATTTTGCATAGTTTGCGACTTGCTACCGGTTATATCGGTCCAAAAATCGATCGTACCAGTCTTTACAAAATATTGATAGAAAATATTTTTGAAAATTTCTTCTACCTTGTGAAGGTGTTAACATACAAAAAACACATTCACTTCATTAAAAACATTTAAATAACATTTACTTTAAGTTCTTTAGTAAAATTAAGGTTTTACCCCCATTTTAGAACAATGGAAATGGTTTCAAAATCCAAATATCAAATGATCAAAATCCATTTTTTGATTTCAAGAACAAAACGTAAATTTTGACGTTTTCATTAGATTTTCAGAATCAAATATATTTTGCATTACTTTGAATTGAAATGTAAAAATTACTTGATGTCGAATTTCATGTTTAAGGCTTTCATTTTCAAAAACTTGTTTTAATTTCAAGAACTTTGAAAATTTGCATTTTTGACACTTGGCTAAATTTCTACCAGCTTTTATCATTTTTGACAGTTTAGTTTCGTTCATCGTCAAAACCCTATTTTTACTAGACTTTGGTAATCAGTAGAATGGTGAAAATGAATTTGAAAGTTTGAAAAAGAAATGTATGGCTTGAAATGTTGAAAAGTGAAAACATCGAAAAAGGAGATGAAACGGTAAAATGTAAGAATCACGTTTGAGAGGTGATGTTTGCATTTTGCATTGTTGTGTTGTATTTAGGTTGGTGAACGGATATCCATGGATAATAATATCAATTGCATGTTTATTTAAATTATGTTAGTGCAAGACGATTATTTATGTTTCTATTCTGTTATTAATTTTTAGGTCGGTGGTCCACTGTTGCATGGTAGGAAACTAAATATCCATTCTCAATCTTGTAATGTTAATTTCTCTTTTATTTTTAAAGAAAAATTATATATATATATATATATATATATATATATATATATATATATATATATATATATATATATATATAATATATATATAATATATATATATAATATATATATGTATATAGTTTTTTTGTGAGCTATTAAAAAACTTGTGAATGCTTGAAGGGATAGTGCGTTATATCATCCGGAATAATGTACTATCTTAGGATTACGGTAGGGACAACCAAGCTCATACGTGGTATGGGACGTGTATGAGAGTGGAGTCACAATTGGAATCTGGGTTCATTCTTTTCTATCTCTACCAGTGAACTTGTAATGTAAAGGTGATTGTACACGAATGTGACTATATATTTGGGAATCAAATGCACGCTTAATAGGTATAGATGAAGATAATTAGTCAATGATCACTTACAATTTAGGGTAGTCGAACGTTTTGACACATCGAAAAGAGATCCATTGCTTACGGTCACATCAACGGTCAGCTTGAACCGGATAAATGATCAATCAAGTATGATACATTACATTGATCGATCACAAAATTAATACTTAAAAAATTCAGCAAAGTATGGTAATATCATGTCCCGACTAGGAGCGATCCAATCCTGAATCCTAACTCTCTAATTCTACTACTTCACCATTGTGTATTATGTATCTAATGCTTTATTTTGAATTATAAATTAAAAAGCATGTTTACTTTTTCAATGTTATCAATTAGATTTGTATAAAAATGAAAATGTATAGTAAGTATTGATGATTGAAATTATGTGAATCTTTAAAATATTTAGTTGTTCATCATTGACTATATGTACTAATCAATCATAGTTTATATTGTAAAGCTTTGCATGTATTGAAATAATTTAGTATACTTACTTGTTCATATTAGGTAAGGTTATTAGTAGGAATTGTTTATGGACCTATTGGGTAATCATTGTTACTTACCTTTTCCTTTCTATTTTTTTAGCTTTAGAGCCTACAGCTGGTGAGACAGTCGTAGAGCCGACAAGCGAGAATTATCTAGTGGATCAAACCAACGATCAGAGCCTATTGCCCGGTGAGCATTGGGGCTACATCCTTTAGCTTTATCCATTTCATTTAGGATGTATATAATTTTTTGGGGTCGAGTGTTAGGCTAATGTTAGATTGATGATATATTTTTGTAATCTTGTATATTTTACGCCTTGCGCAACTCTAATCAAACTTTTCGTCGTTTGTCATTCATAATTTTCGCTGCTTGTATATTTTTGACTTATATTTATATACAAGATTTATTGTGTATTGGTTTATCAGGTTTTCAATTGCCATGGAATACTAACATAAATAGAGGAAACCATGCTGAAATTTTGAGATGCCACATAGTACCTCGAGGTTTGTGAAAGCGCCTTCGATCCGCGGGGTGCGCGGATCCGCTTTTGACCCTTAAGGTTTGGGAGTCGCCACCTAGTTGTTAAGGTCTAGGAACCAAACTAACTCTAAAAAAGGCAAACTAATCTACGAAAGAGAAAAAAAAATTTGGGGATTATGTTACGGGGTTGGAAGGTATTAGGCACCAACCCCGCCCGACCAAAGCCGGTCTCTAATAACTTTTCAAGTAAATCACATTGCTAAAAACCTAGATAGAAATAAAAATAAAAAAATCTGATACCTTTTTGATAGCAAGGATTTTACTCCCTCAGATCTGACAAAAAGAGCTCCTTGTACCGTACTCCCTTGCTTCGTTCTTTCTTCGGATTTGACTTCGGATCTCCGAGATCAAGGTATCTCTTTGTTTTTGGATCTAAACTCTTCAAGTTTGTTGCGGATTTTGGGATATTTTTGGAGGGCTTTTAAGTGTTTTCTAGGCTAAAATTGAAGGAGGGATGTTAGGTAAGGAGTTGGGACTCCAAAACTAGGGTTTATGGGAGGCTAAGGGGACTTTTAGACCTACTTCTCTTAGGATTTTTGATTTGATACGAAAATAGGGTGTGAGCACCTCTATTTATAGATTTTTTTAGGGGTTGATTTTGATAGAGTTAGTATTTAATTAGAGTTCTTTTAATTAGAGTTGTGTTTTAGTTAGACTTGTTTTAGGTAGAATTGTATTTTAATTAGAATTGATTTAGATAGAATTATTTTTTAGTTAGAACTCTATTAGAGAGAGTTATTATTTAATTAGAATTCTAGTATGAATTTTGACTTTTGGTCTTATTTGATTGACTTTTAATATTTTGACTTTAGTCATAATTGATTGACTTTTAATATTTTGACTTTAGTCTTGCTTAATTGACTTTAATTTTGACTTTAGTCTCACTTGATTGACTTTAATACCTTGACCTTAGTCTTGCTTGATTGACTTAAATTTTTGGAGAACCCCCCTCTAAAATATCTTTAATTCTTTGGATCCCCAAATGGAGGGGTCCTTAAAGAAATATCTCACGAACCCTCAACAATTTTCCATGAGAGCTCGATTGATCGATTTTTTTAATTCAAAATTTTAAATTAATTTCATTAATGTTTCACTTTAATTATTCAATGTTTTATTTATTAATTTCAAAAAATTTAATTATGAAAATTGTGAAATTATCGTTTTGCCCCCAGAGAGGATTTTTCACATTTTAAGTCAGTTTTTAATGTTCTTGGATGTTTTAGAATCGATTTTTCGTAAGGAATTCAATGGAAATATTAGTTTTTGTTATTTATGAAATTTTTTGTGTGAATTGGTTGTGAACTTTATGAGGGGCATTTTCGTAATTTTGTCAAATTTTGTGAAAATTGGTGAAATAATTTATTTGATTTCGATTTATTGTTTTATGTGTTCGAAAAGATTTTCCTAATCGTAACGTAGGCTCTAGGGTTGTTTTGATGTTAGGGGTATTTTGGTAATTTGGTCAATTTTTAGTGATTTTTATCGTGAAGCTTCTTTTTGGTCTGCAAGATGATGATTTCTATGTTTTTGGGGTCGTATTTTCCTAGTGTAGCGTGGTTTCTAAGGTTTTGTCAATTCGAGATACCTCATCCGAATTTCTGAAACATTTCTGGTAACAAAATAAAGCAATGGAATACACATCCATCATTCGGAATCATTGCGATCGGGTTGACGAGTTGATTAATCAGGCGGATGCAAAAATGGGGTGTCTACAGATGCCCCTCTTTGGCAGAGGGTTGAAGCAAACTAGATAGCAAATCTATTTTGGTAGATAGTGCGATATCCGAATGCCAAAGCTAGTGACAGTTCATTTTGCAGCCTGATTTAACAATTCGTCGAGGTGTTTGGATCCTTGAGCGTAAACTCTCCCCGAACTAAAAGAAAATGTCAGGTCCTTGAGTGCGAGCTCTCACTGGCAGTGTCAGATCCTTGAATTTAAAAAATTCTCTTTGACTGATATAACAACTGTGCAAGTGTGTGATTTAAAATCTGAGATAAATTTGAGTAAAATCTGAGTATAATTTGAGTATAATCTAAGCATAAACTGAGCATAATTCCGAGAAAACTTTCGGCGAAAACTGAGCAAAATCCAAGATAACCCTTGGCGGCATCTGAGCAAAATCCAAGATAACCCTTGACGAAAATTGAGCAAAATCCAAGATAACCCTTGGCGGAAACTGAGCAAAATCCAAGTTAACCCTTGGCGGCATCTGAGCAAAATCCAAGATAACCCTTGGCGGAAACTGAGCAAAATCCAAGTTAACCCTTGGCGGCAACTGAGCAAAATCCAAGATAACCCTTGGCGGCGACTGAGCAAAATCCAAGATAACCCTTGGCGACATCTGAGCAAAATCCAAGATAACCCTTGGCGGCAACTGAGCAAAATCCAAGATAACCCTTGGCGGCAACTGAGCAAAATCCAAGTTAACCCTCGGCGGTAACTGAGCAAAATCCAAGATAACCCTTGGCGGAAACTAAGCAAAATCCAAGATAACCCTTAGCGGCATCTGAGCAAAATCCAAGATAACCCTTGGCGGCATCTGAGAAAAATCCAAGATAACCCTTGGCGGAAACTGAGCAAAATCCTAGATAACTCTTGGCAGCATCTGAGCAAAATCCAAGATAACCCTTGACGACAACTGAGCAAAATCCAAGTTAACCCTTGGCGGTAACTGAGCAAAATTCTGAGAAAACCCTCGGCGGCATGTGAGCAAAATCCAAGATAACCCTTGACGGCATCTGAGCAAAATCCAAGATAACCCTTGGCGGGAACTGAGCAAAATCCAAGATAACCCTTGGCGGCATCTGAGCAAAATCCAATATAACCCTTGGCGGCAACTGAGCAAAATCCAAGATAACCCTTGGCGGAAACTGAGCAAAATCCAAGATAACCCTTGGCGGCATCTGAGCAAAATTCCGAGAAAATCCTCGGCGACATCTGAGCAAAACTGGCAGAGGAATGAAGGAATTTTGGGAAAGAATGAATGAATTTTGAGAAAACTAATTGGAATGAATCAGGAAGAGAAATGATCGATTCCGAGAATGATTGAATCTGGAAAAGAATCTGGAGAACGAAAGAATGTCATATCTCCTATGTGAGATCCAAAATGCTTTTGTTTGAACCTCAAGGATTTATCAAAAAAATTTATGAATTTAAAACCTGAGTTTTTATTTCTTTTGATCCTCAAGAGTTTTCCGAAAAACTGTTATCAAGAGGGTAACCTTAAGTTTGGGGTTCTCATTATCTTTTAGGATTAACATTGCTCAAAAACAAAATGCCCCTAGTTTGACAATGTACGTGGCATTGAAGATAATTGAACACATCATGCAAAAATTAAAAAAAATGCCCCTAGTATAAGGGGGAAAAGTTACATTAAAGAAGAAAGAAAATGCCCCTTGTACGAAGGTTTGAAATAATCGATTACCACAAACGCAATAAAGACTCACCTTTTAATTTTGATAAATTTTATTGAAGGTTTTGAGTCAGGCTCAAGAGTACAAAATTATTTCCTTTCGAGACTCATCATAGAATTCACCCTTATCTCCCTTGGTTCACTTGGGGAAGTAAACATTTTCAGATCGATCGTAGACAAGATACTTGTGGCTTCCGAGTCTATGTTTGGTTTAAGTGAAGTATTGAACTTAATTATTCGGACTTCTTATGTTTCAGCTCGGACCGCTCTCAGCTTGGGATTTTCTTCTATTTTTCTTTATTGCTCTAATTTTTTCCTAGATCGCCTTTTTAGATTTTCAATCTATCGAGCTTGCTCTAGCTTTTGCCTAGATCGCCTTTTCAGGTTTTCGATCTAGCGAGCTTTTTCTTTTTTTTCTTTACTCTGATTGTTGCCAAAGTTGTCCTTTCAGATTTTCAACCTTGCGAGCTTGCCTTAATTTTTGCCTAAGTCGCCCTTTTCGGGTTTTCAACTTAGCATGCTTCATCATTTTTTTATCTTTTTCTTTTCTTTTGAACTTCTGGAGTTGCTGTTTGATCATGCTTTGCTATCTCCCTTCACTTTTCACACGGTACTTAGGAGGACTTTTATAGGTAGGCTTAGGACTGGGTATAAAAAGAAAGAGATTTTGAGGCTCAAAAACCCAAATGCCCCTTGTATGGCATTTCTTTTTAAATTATTTCTTTTTCTTTAAATTTTCTTCCCCATTTTGGATTTCTTTTTTTTTTGAATTTTTTCTTGATTTTTTTTTATTGTATGGGAAATATTTTTTTTTTATTTTGATGTGGTCAGGCCTGAAGTAACTTCTCAGGTTGCCTACATACCCCAGAATTTTGGGATCAGACCAAAACGTAGTTCGAATTTTCCCTCCCCTAGGTTAGGTGATCGGGCTGAGAAATAAAAGGCACAATTTTTTTTTTTTTGAACAGGCTGCAAAAGGGGTTGAGAAAGGAGAATAAAGAACTAGGTAATAGGAAAATTGATTCGGCCATGTAGACACCTCGATTTGAACGGGCCCTCACTCGAAGGGGCCCAAAAACAATAATGTTTCGATAAGTTCGACTAACGGGCCTCAATGGCCCGAATCATCGGAAAATGATATTTTCGCCGAAACCCAAGCCACTAACACCTTTCAATGTGTTAGTAGGTCCACCAAAAGGGTTCGGCACGCTCCCGTCTACCCCGCTCCATGCAAAATACCGATTTTCCAACAAAAGGGGCCAACGGGCCCCTAAGGCCCAAAACACCAAAAGTAGTAACCACGGTTAAATCAATGCCCCTAAGACCACCCCGTGGTCTCAAGGACCCGCAAAAAAGGTAGTGACCCATCCCACATCGTCGCTTCACGCTCACGTACAAAGAATCGATAAATTCCCCAACGGGCCCGAAAGCCCGGTTCACCAACACGTGGCATTTTGATTAAATCAATAGTTTCAAAAAAATCAAAAAAATAAAATGCGAGACTTGGGATGCCTACCCCTTCATCCAACCTTCATCGTTCCATCTCCAAATCCACAAACACCTTAAACCCACTCAAGGCCCACAAACCATTAACTCATTTTTAGAATTTTTTCACCTCACCCCTAAGCTAAAAATCAATCCTACATCATTTAAACCTTAAAACCAACCTACCTTACCAAAATTCAATCCAAAATGAGCCTTGTCCAATCCAAAACAACCTACATCTCCTATAAGCCTAAGCCCAATCCATAAAAAAAAGCCCTCTAACCACTATCCATACCCCATTCACTATCCAACCCACAACCCAACCCATCAACCCTTACTCACATCAACCAATCAACCCCTCAACATCAAAAGATGACACTTGTCATCACCACCCTTCACCTCCCTCATCCAATCACCCACTCCCATCACCATGCTCTAAACAACCCATCTAACCCATCTCACCTCTCTCCAAAATCACCTCAACCCATACTCTACCCTAACCTAACCTATCCCCATCATCTAACATCATCAACCACCCACACCTCCACCCATACTCTAATCCATCACCATCATCAACCCCCACATCACCACCCATACCTCTACCCATCATCTTCCTTAAAACACTCCAATAAAATCAACTCAACCCATACTTCATTCATCATCAATCAACTAACCCATTTCTCTCTCCCTAATCAAACAACCCCCATCAACCAATCAACCAATCTCATTCCTCACCCTCTCATCATGATTGCCACATGGCATCATCTCCTTTCTCCTCCCAAAAACTAACTTAACAACCTCTTACACAACCCATTCCCCTAAATCTACACACCTCACCTCATCAACCAACCTAACACTCATTCTCTAAACCACTCTCTTACATCCCCACTCCACCACCAACCATCACTCATGTCAACCATCCAACACTCTACCCAAATGGGTTCGGGTAGGATCCAACCCATTTGGGTCTAAACCTCACCCATTTTCATTCATTACACATTTACCCTCCATTTCACCTTAAATTTCACACCCCTTACTCCTAAATCCTATACCATTACCCCTTCTCTCACATTTTAACCCCATTATACCCCCAAACCCCCTCCAAACACCTATAAATACCTCCCCTCTCACCCCAAAAAAGGTTACACCAAGTCTCCATAAGAAAAAAATCTATTCTATCTACTCCTCCTCACTACTCTCTCATAACACACTCTAAGAGAAATAACTTCACTCTCAACTCACCAAGGACTAAAGAGAATTCAAAGAAGAAGAAGAAGAAGAAAAAGAAGAAGAAGAAGTCCAAGAGTACAAGGTGGGAGCAATCAACCCCCCCCCCCCTTTTCCTTTCTCTATCCTCTCTTCTTCCCTCTTCTATCATCCCCCTCTTTTCATTTTATTTTAAATGAGTTGAGCATGAATGGACCTCAAGGCTTGGATCTACAAGGATCATCTCCATCGATGAGATGATCCTATGATCAAGCCAAAATTAAATCCCTACTTAGGGAACAAATGTACCCATGTAGCACACTTTCCACTTTCTTTTAAAAATCAAAATGACCGAGTTATTTGAGGTTACCGCCACGTGGCGGGGAGAAAGGGGTGCCTAACACCTTCCCTTTTCTCCAACCGAGCCGCTTGCCCGAACCTCTAGGTTTGATGAACCCTATCCGTTGCGAGTCACTAACGCCAAAAAATGGCAATTTTTCAATAGATACACACCGGGTGACCATTCACACCCCTTTTCAATTTGAATGGTGGCGACTCCAATATTTAGTAGTTGTGGTCGTCATGACGACGAAAATCACGTAGCTACAGGCCAAAAATGGCCTCCTTAAATGTAGTACCGTTTGATTTTGTCAAGGTTAGTTGGTTCTGGTAACTCGATTCCATCATGATCTTGAAGTCTGACAGCTTTTCCTGACAGTATTTCCTTAATGAATGAATTTCTCCAATTGGGTTCAGACTTTCTCCTATAGTCGAGAAGGAGTGTTCAATTTTCTTTGAAGTCTGATAGTTAAATCCTTGACTTGTAAATGATGAGCTTTGACCTTTTTGTCAAATGCACGGGTGACTCTTCTTAGATAAGTTTGCACATGATACAGGGCTTTAACTCGTTTTCTTCGATCAAGTTTAATTCTTCATACTGCTGTCGAACCCAATCTGTTTCTAACAAATGATTTTCCAACAAGATCCTGAGAGACAAAATTTCCATTTCAACTAGCAAGACTACTTCCATGCCATATACTAAGAAGTAGGGAGTAGCTCCAGTAAAGGATCGAATTGAAGTTCGATATGTCCATAGCGTGAATGATAATTTTTCTGACCAATCTCGATGTGATTAACATATTTTCCTGATGATAGTCTTGAGACTCTTACTAACTGCTTCAACCGTTCCATTGATCTGAGGACGGTAGGGGGATGATTTGTACTTCCGGATCTTCAACTTTAAACATAGAGTAATGATTTATGCTTTGAAGTACGACCCATTATCAGAGATCAGTTCAAAAGGTACCCCTATATCGACTGATAATATGTGATTTGAAACTCAATATGTAGTAAGGATAGTGCTGATACATTTTATAACATCTTCTTTGATTCCATCGATATAGACGAGTATCTATTCCGTGTTGAACAATACCCAAGCTTGTACCTAACATACCCTCATATGATCACACGAATAAGTCTTTTGAAATTTCTGAGTAAATTCATTATCCCCTGGTGTTCCTTTAGGGATAAGATGGTTTCTATTTGAATCTCTTTAAGAATTATTTTTTGTTCAAGGTCAAAGACCTTTCCTTTCTCGATTAAAGGTTGAGCCCGACTCTTATCTTCTTGTTCAGAAACGAAATCTATCAAATTATTAATTAATTCGTTAATGCGCTCGAGGTATTCAAAAATTTCCTTTATCCGATCAATTTCAGATGGGACAACAGACACCTCTATAAACTCGATGAACTAACTTGACTCAATAGGAAAGAGTAGACTCAATCTAAGGAAGACATGACCTTGCTGGAAAAAGGGACTCGAGCTAACCCAAATGACTCATGAAAACTCAAGATAAGTACTCACACGAGTTTGATTAGGACTGAGGACTGAGATATTGCTTATAACCGGTAGGATTGAAGCACTATGATCTTTAAAGAACAACTAGACGATGTTGAGAAATTTTGAGGTCATTTCTGACTGTTGACTTGATATTGACGTTTACTCTAACTGACCGGATTTACAGCCCTAGCTAGACGATGGACGATTGAGCTTACATACAATGATAACCCTTAAAACCTCTTTGAAGGTGAAATTAACCAATTTCAGTGTCACCCCCTTGATAACATTTTAAATGAATCCTGAGATTTTATTGAATTTTGTGCACCAATCCATTAAACAATTCATCCATTCAATGATTATTCAGAAGGAAAATAATTTTATTACACTCTTGAAAATAATGTTTTTATTGAATAACAATTTTCACAATTCTGATTATTTTTTGCAATCATTTTCTTTTTAGAAAAACATATTTCGATAATTTTACGAGGTCCATGCAAAAAATAGATTTTTGGTAAAAAACATATTTCAAAAATTTTCCACGCAAAAATAGATCTTTTGTAAATCATTTTTCCTTCATTTTCTTTTCTTTCGAAAAACATTTTCTTCTGAAAAATAGTTTGTTATTTGGAAAACATTTTCTCTTCGAAAATCTTGTTCTTATGGAAAACATTTTCTGGAAAACACATTTTCTGGAAAACACGTATTTTGGAAAATACTTTTTCTAGAAAATACTTTCCTTTCGTAAACCATTTTTCTTCTTTGAAAATCTGATTTCTATTTCAATTTAAATGGCCCAGCCCACCATGATTATTGGATCGGGATGGACTGGGTCATTATTATAAAAGAATGGATTCTTTATTGGGTCGTGCACCCATTTTAATTTTCAAAAACAACATTTTTTATCCTTGAGGACAATCATACACTCTGATCTCATCATTCACATGCATTCTTATCTTATCATTCACAGGCGTTCTGATTTCATCATTCACATATATTCATCATTTACAAAGTTCCATTCAATAAACAACCAGGGAACACCCACGACAAGTTCGAGTCGTGACCTACAAGGAAGGTTTCTAGACTCTAAGCTCACTACGTGCAATGCATTTTATTTGGCCACCCTTGCCCAAATACACCTATATATCTCTCGATACGTGGTGACTTGATTTGATATACCGTATAGGTGATAATCTAAAACCTCAACTCACTTCTCTGAAGCCAAAAACAGCCAGTTTGATCTCCAGTTGAGAGGTGGCGCACAATGCTGAGTAAGGGCCCACTTAAATACCTCTCGTCTAGAATAAACATAGTCTATCCCCTTCGTACAGTAAGGTACAGCGGGGCAAGATCTCGCTTAGGCACCGGTTTTTACCAAGAAGTGCAATTGATATACTTAGACTATCTTTTACATACCTATGGGTATGAGTCAAGAGTTGTAGCTTTCATAAATGGTTTGGCATCCCACGAGGGGACCGACCACGTACTAGTACTACGTTGGCAATCGGGACATGTGACTGTGTGGCTCACAATAGGTCAAAGGCTCAGGTCGCTCCAGCCTGGATGCATCAATATACCTCTCAGAATCACCTGATCAGACGGTATTGATGCCCCCAGTTTGATATACCCTAAGGTACGTGACTGGAGTTGTGGTTTTCATGAATGACGTCGCATCTCCGAAGAGACCGGGCCACGCACTAGTGCCACGTTGGCTATATGGGACGTGTAAGTGCGCAAAACAGTAAACGTGCACGTGGTGTGTGCAAAATAGGGTGGGGTGTGCCCGGGGCTTTTTTTCAGATAAATGGGCCATATCAAACCATTAATGGACCGCAATCATAGTGAATACAATCATCAAAATATTATCAAGATCAAAGTCATGGCATACAAATCACGAGGAATTAAAATCAACTAATCAATCAAGACCAATCAATTAATTAAAACCAATCAATCATAATAATAGAGTTAAGGTTCCATCAATCAAGATATCAAAAGGGTATCATCATATCAATCGGGTATTAAAAGGGAAACCATGCACCCTAATCTAGCACATAACCCATTCGAACATGGACTCATCGAGTTAACTCATCTCCTAGCATTCAACGTCGTATAACATGGAAAAATATCACATGGAAACATTGGAATGAAGCATAAAGAGAATGCACAGTGAATTGCATGAAATCTATAATCCAAATGAGTCAACTCGACTTATGACAATCAAAATCGGGATATCATAGCAACACATTATGGAAACCTGACATTAAAACAATTAACACGCAATTAGTTCCTTACGTGGTGCAAAACGAGTTGACTGAGTTGACTCACATAAAAATTCACCCTTACGGTTGATTTTTGAAATCCAACCCTCCTTTTCTTTTTATGGTTCAATCAGGGATCACTTTTTTTGCGATCCGAAATAATTCGAAACTTCAAAGAGTATTAAATTGAGGACAGAATGATAATTCTTGAGATAAGGAGTGATGGTCTATTTTAAACAAATTGAATTTTTTTATTTTTTATTTTTTTTAAATGCAACAACAAATCAACCAAATAAATCTCATTTCTTTTTTAAAAAAAAAAATGTGTTGCTACCACGTGGAGAGGTCGAAGACCTTTAGCAAGATTTGAAATATTACTAACTTGGTGAGGATATCCTTCCCTTTTTGTGTATTTTTTCGTTTGCTGCCAACACCCACAACCCACATTTTTTTATATTATTGCCACCACATAAAACTCACACACACAACTCACACTTTTTTTTTTCTTAAATATATTCTTGCCACGCACAATCATTTTTTTCTCCTTTTTTTATTTATTTATAACAAACTGACTTTTGTTTTTATTTTTTTTTTTACCATCTCAGATTGCTGAAACCTATCGCACTATCCATAAGAAGAATTTAAACAACGTTAAGCTGACCATCCACAATTGCAGGCACTCTCAAGAAGATATCCTCCCCATCAACCAACTCTTCTCCGTTGTCATAGTAGATTGGGGCTTTTTCGACTGGAAATCACCATTGCCACTTCGCTCTACGGCCTCAAATTCAAGAAAAAGATACACTAAAAATAATTATAGATGAATTAAATCCACTGATTTCTTTTCAATTACCCTTAAACCCTCAAAACATCAACCTGAATAATTTTTAGATCGAACGATCTTTCTACATTTTAGAATCAATTTCCTCTTTCAAGAATACAACAAATTTTCTTAAAAAAAACTAATCGATCTAAAGGGTTGAAGGAGACGAGTTCGCCTATCTCTGTCTCTCCTAGAAGACGAACCAGGTTTGGTACAAATCGACTTGAGATGGGGACGAAGACAGACGCCGAAGAAATTGGCAAGGGTCCGAGTTGACACCCCAACCGTTTTGGGAAGAGGACGTCCTTTTTCTTTTTTTTTGATTGAGATCCCACCCTTCACTTCGAATTGAGGGTTCCCCAAAGATCAAAACCATCAACCTCTAAAATTTTCTACGAAAAACGAAAGAAAGATCGACTTTCGGCAAACCGTTCAAGATCGATTCTGCTTCAAAAGGAGTTGATGATTCCAAGATTCCAAGTTCAGAAGGAATCAGAAATTTCTTTGAGTACTAGGGGTCCTAAACCGATGAGAAACTTCTTAAGTTTCTATTGGAATCGATAGAAAAGGTTGGATGAACAATCAAAGAAGAAGTCGATTGGGAGAGAGAGAGAGAGATGAAAGAGAGAGAGAAAAGAAAAAAAAAACGTTTTTTTGATTGCTGTCTCTTCTGTGGAGAAGAAGATAGAAATAGGAAAACAACGTTTTCACTATTGGCACACCACACGGAAAAAAAAAACTTCTAAAAAAATTTTTTTTTTTTTTTGAATCTTCTCCTCATCACAAACAATATTAAAAAAGGAAATTTTTTTATTTCTTAGCCCATTACTCACAAATAATTTTTTTTTCACAAATCATCGCATACGCCTAGTAACGTGCCAAAAAAAATCATCCAAAATATTTTTTTTTTTTTTTTTTTTAAATAATCATAACTCTCATCTCAATCACCATCATTCAATCCTCAATTTATGTTAATTTGAATATTTCATTATTTAGGCCAAATCCGAAATATCCAAAATTGTACCAAAGGGTACTAATAAAGGATAATACAAATAAAAAATAATCCAAATAAAAATGAATCAACACCCCTATTTTAGACCATTACCTTCTAGAAATCCGGCATGATTTTAAGGTCATTCCGAATGACCCTTGATGATCCATCAAAAAAATGCCAAAACAAAATATTCAACATGCAAACCAGTACTCAATAACTGATCCAAAAAGAAAAAAATAATTAAAATAAAATAACATAATCAAATAAACAAATAACTAAAAATAAAATAAAATAATTAAAAAACTAGGTCCTACTGGCAATGCTTCCCATACTTGAGGTTTTTCAAGTCTGATCCTCAATAGTCCCCAGTGGAGTCGCCACTGAAAGCGCCTTCGATCCGCGGGGTGCGCGGATCCGCTTTTGACCCTTGAGGTTTGGGAGTCGCCACCTAGTTGTTAAGGTCTAGGAACCAAACTGACTCTAAAAAAGGCAAACTAATCTACGAAAGAGAAAAAAAAGTCCAGGGATCACGTTACGGGGTTGGAAGGTGTTAGGTACCAACCCCGCCCGGCCAAAGCCGGTCTCTACTAACTTTTCAAGTAAATCACATTGCTAAAAACCTAGATAGAAATAAAAATAAAAAAATCTGATACCTTTCCGATAGCAAGGATTTTGCTCCCTCAGATCTGACAAAAAGAGCTCATTGTACCGTACTCCCTTGCTTCGTTCTTTCTCCGGATCTGACTTCGGATCTCCGAGATCAAGGTATCTCCTTGTTTTTGGATCTGAACTTTTCAAGTTTGTTGCGGATTTGGGGATGTTTTGGAGGGCTTTTAAGTGTTTTCTAGGCTAAAATTGAAGGAGGGATATTAGGTAAGGAGTTGGGGCTCCAAAACTAGGGTTTATGGGAGGCTAAGGGGACTTTTAGACCTACTTCTCTTAGGATTTTTGATTTGATACGAAAATAGGGTGTGAGCACCTCTATTTATAGATTTTTTTAAGGGTTGATTTTGATAGAGTTAGTATTTAATTAAAGTTCTTTTAATTAGAGTTGTGTTTTAGTTAAACTTGTTTTAGGTAGAATTGTATTTTAATTAGAATTGTTTTAGGTAGAATTATTTTTTAGTTAGAACTCTATTAGATAGAGTTATTATTTAATTAGAATTCTATTATGACTTTTGACTTTTGGTCTTATTTGATTGACTTTTAATATTTTGACTTTGTCATAATTGATTGACTTTTAATATTTTGACTTTAATTTGCTTAATTGACTTTAATTTTGACTTTAGTCTCACTTGATTGACTTTAATACCTTGACCTCAGTCTTACTTGATTGACTTAAATTTTTGGAGAACCCCCCTCTAAAATATCTTTAATCCTTTGGATCCCCAAATGGAGGGGTCCTTAAAGAAATATCTCACGAACCCTCAACAATTTTTCATGAGAGCTCGATTGATCGATTTTTTTAATTCAAAATTTTCAATTAATTTCATTAATGTTTCACTTTAATTATTCAATATTTTATTTATTAATTTCGAAATTTTTAATTATGAAAATTGTGAAATTACCGTTTTGCCCCCGGAGAGGACTTTTCACGTTTTAAGTCTGTTTTTAATGTTCTTGGATGTTTTAGAATCGATTTTTCATAAGGAATTCAATGGAAATATTATTTTTTGTTATTTATGAAATTTTTTGTGTGAATTGGTTGTGAGCTTTATGAGGGGCATTTTCGTAATTTTGTCAAATTTTGTGAAAATTGGTGAAATGATTTATTTGATTTCGATTTGTTGTTTTATGTGTTCGAAAAGATTTTCCTAATCGTAACGTAGGCTCTAGGGTTGTTTTGATGTTAGGGGTATTTTGGTAATTTGATCAATTTTTAGTGATTTTTATCGTGAAGCTTCTTTTTGATCTGCAAGATGTTGATTTCTATGTTTTTGGGGTCGTATTTTCCTAGTGTAGCGTGGTTTCTAAGATTTTGCCAATTCGAGATACCTCATCCGGATTTCTGAAACATTTCTGGTAACAAAATAAAGCAATGGAATACACATCCATATTCGGAATCATTGCGATCGGGTTGACGAGTTGATTAATCAGGCGGATGCAAAAATGGGGTGTCTACAGTTTGCCATTAGAATTTGTGTTAGTGGTTCGGGGGTGCTATAAATGGTATCAAAGCTCATTAGTAGTTCTGTATTGGGATTATGAACTCTTCCTTTTCTAGAAGTCTATAGAGCCTAGTAAGCCTAGGATAGGATTCTAGGTTTGTTTTGTTAGTAATGAAAATGTTCATTATTAAATTCCTACTTAATATAGTTATTAATGCTTACATAAAAATGATTTTAGCCTTATGCTGATAAATGCCTTATTGCTGATAAACAAAATCTAGATGAATGGACGAGGTAGAGGTCGAGGGAGAGGTCAGAACATAGCAGAGGCGAAACAAGCTTCGGATTAGACCCCCAATCCGATAGCACAACTAATGTTATTTATGAGACAGATAACAGAGTCTCAGAATAAGTTTAGAGAGGAGATCCTTGAGTTACAGGCTAGACCAGCTGGGAAGGTGGTTGAGTTAAGGGAGTGTTGGGCTTCTTCATAGGGGGCCAACCTTAGTCCACCCTAGGATCCCCCATAGGGACCATGGCTGTAGGTTGTACCATTGAGGGCTGCAAGAATTCCCCCGTCCAAACATAGACAAATCCGGGGATGTGGCTACAAAACTTCCAACGACTCTGTCCACCAAGATTTAGAGGTTTTTCTGACCAACTGAGGTCGAAGAGTGAGATTTGAAGACCCGAGAGACTTTGAATGTCATATAATGTTTGACCGGTGGATAATGGTGGCTACATTTTAGTTCGATCGGGATGTTAGCCATTGATGGCGTTCCAAGAGGAATGTTTTGGAAGACAGATCTTTTGAGTAGACCAACTTTGAGAGGATGTTCCTGGATAGATTTATATCCGAAACGGCTTGAGAGATCAAGCACCAAGAATTTTCAAGGTTGGTGCAAGACAATCTATCCATTACAGAGTACGAGCTGAAATTCACCTGATTGTCATGATACATGCCCAAGCTTATTTCGACCAATCTAGAGAAGGCCCATAGATTTTATAGAAGGTTGCGACCCTACTTAAGGGCCAAGATGCCAGTGATTGAGACCACTAGCTATAGAGACATAGTGAGTCAAGCTATGAGGGTTTAACAAGAGGAGATGGAGCTATAGACTTAGAAGGAGCAGAGCTGTCAACCCCAGGCTTCTTTTCTTTCCAGATTTGATCTGGCCAAAAGGCATCTGTTTTCTAGGCTGAGTACCTTCGAACCTGCCTATCTGTAGTATGGAGTTCTTATGTCATTGAGTTATGGAGTAGTTGGGGTTCCAATGAGGTTATTAGGGCCAAGGAGACTAATTAGGCAGATTATGAGACCACCGACTCCAGCTTACCGACCACCCACCCCACATAAACCTATACAGGTAAGACCACTTACATGCTTCACTTGTGGTCAGGCTAGACATTTTAGGAAAGACAAACACTCTATCACAGCCACATGCAAGGGTGATTCATAGACCCTAGGATAAAGTTTATCATCTGACCCAGTAGGAGATACTCGTTTTGGACGAGGTGTTGGAAGGTTCAATCTTAATTTCTAATATAAATAGTTGAGTTTTATTTGATACTAGTTCCTCTAGATCATACATTTCTATTGAGATTGCATGGCTAGAATTAGAAATTTCTAACATGATTCAGGTAATGAAACTATGTATACTGTTGGAAGACCGACAGATAGCCCAGAATCTATGTCGAAACTGTATAATTAAGATAAAGGACTAAGAAGTGATTATTGACCTCATAACCTTAGATTGTTGTGACTTCGATGTCATCTTGGGGATAGATTGGCTAATACAAAACATGCCTATGTCGATTACTTCACGAGATCAGTAGTCTTTAGAAGGTCAAGATATCTGAAAGTCAAGGTTCAAGGATCTATGTATAGAAGAGACGGTCATTTGTACAACCAGTTGGAAACTTTAAGAGTATCAGAGTTAAAGACGTCGACGATTATGGTAGAGGTAGTCAAGAAATTTGGAGATGTGTTTCTATAAGAATTATCTAATTTGTCGTCATGTCATGAGATAGAGTTTTCTATTGACTTGGTACCAAGTACAAGGCGTATCTCCGTTGCACCATACCGAATGGCCCCAATAAAAACTCAAGAATTGAAAGCATAGATTGATGAGCTTACGAACTTAGGGTTTATTCGACCGAGTTCCTCACCCTGGGGAGTACCAATTTTGTTTGTCAAGAAGAGGATGGGTCGTTTAATTATGCATCGACAACCAAAAGTTAAACCAAGTAATCATCAAGAATAAGTACTTCCTTCTACGCATCGATGATCTGTTTGACTAACTGCAGGGTGCCCAATATTTCCCCAAAATCGATTTTCTATCCCACCAATTGAGAATCTGGGAAACGAATATTCAGAAAATCACATTTCGGACTAGGTTAGGACAATTCGAGTATCTAGTAATGCCATTTGGTCTGATGAATGCACTGACAACATTTATGGATCTTATGCATCAGGTATTTTGGGAGCACCTCGACAAGTTTGTTATCGTATTCATAGATGACATCCTAATTTACTCTAAGTCGAAGGAAGATCATGAGAAATACCTCAAAATCATACTACATATTTTATAAGAGCATAAGCTTTATGACAAGTTCAACAAGTATGAGTTCTGGCTTTAGAAAGTGAAATTCCTAGGGCATGTGGTGTCTAGTAAAGGAATAGTAGTAGACCCATCTAAGGTTGAAGCTATGCTGACATGGAAACAATTGAAGACAGTGACAGATATCAGAAGTTTCCTTGGGATGGTCAGCTACTATAGAATATTTATTGAGGGATTTTCTACTCTTACAGCACCGTTGATGAGACTGACGCAAAAGAACGTCTGGTTTGCATGGTATGATAATTATGAGATGACATTTCGTGATTAAAGAAAATATTAACGACTACTCCGATCCTAGCATCTCTGATTTCGAGTGAAAGTTTGATGATTTTTACTGATGCCTCTGAAATTGGTTTGGAAGATGTATTGATGCAGTGTGGGAAAGTAGTGGCATACGCATCTAGGAAATTGAAGAATTATCGTGTTCATGATCTTGAATTAGCCGCTATAGTGTCCGTACTACGCATTTGGAGATATTATCTATACAAGGAGAAGTTTGAGGTATTCTCCAACCATAAGAGCCTCAAGTATATATTCTCGCAACGAAAATTGAACATGAGACAACAATGTTGGATGGAATATCTAAAAGACTACGACTTTACCCTTGAGTATCACCTGAAAAAGGCGAATGTAGTTACTGACGCGTTGAGCAAATACTTTATAGCTCATTCGATGGTAAAAGAATGGCAGTTGCTTGAGCAGGCCATCGAAATAGTATTTGAAACACCGAGGAAAAAGTATAGATCGCACATCTATTTGGGTGCACTGAGGATCGAAAATGAGTTGATAGCACAAGTCAGTAAAGCTTAGAAAATAAATGAAGATGTGGAGGAATATGAATCGAGAGCTAAGGACCTAACCGACCTAGATTGATCAAAAGGATCAAATAATGTTCTCAGATTCCGAGGTAGGATGTGGATACCGTAAGACTCACAATTGATGTCTGATATACTGGTTGAGGCACATCGTTCCCAATATTCTATTCATCCAGGGGTACGAAGATGTATAAAGATTTACGAAGAAATTTTTGATTTTCAGGTATGAAGAAAGTAATCATAGAATATGTAAGTAAATGCCTAACAAGACAACAAGTCAAGGTAGAACATCGCAACCTAGCAGGCTTACTCCACTCATTACCGATAACGGAATGGAAATAGGAACATGTGATCATGGACTTTGCAGTAGGGTTACTGAGAGCTAGTGACAGGTCAGACGCCATATGGGTGATTGTTGATCGACTGATGAAATCGGCATACTTTATTTCGAGTCGAGTCTCATTCGATGTCGATAGATTGAGCTAGATATACATAGTTGAGATAGTTCAACTGTATGGAGTACCAATTTTTATCGTGTCAGACAGGGATCCTAGATTTACTTCCCGATTCAGAGAGAGTTTACATAAAGCCATGGGTACTTAGTTGAACTTCAGTACGACTTTTCATCCGCAGTTTGATGGACAGTCTAAACGAGTAATTCAGATTTTAAAAGACATGTTGCGGGCATGTGTTTTGGATTTTGAAGGAGGTTTAATGTGTTACTTACCGTTTGTGGAGTTTTCTTACAGCAATGGTTTTCAAGCTAGTATCGGCACGACCTATTCGAAGCTCTATACGGTAAGTCGTGTAAATCATCGATATGTTGGGTACAGATAGGAAATGCCACAGTGTTGGGACTCGAGATTGTTGAGGAAACTATTAAGAGATTACAGATTAAAAAAAGATTAGAGTAGATAGAAAAGCTATGCAGATAAGCGGCACAAACCTTTAAAATTCCAAGTTGGGGACAAAGTATTTCTGAAAGTATCGTCCTGAAGAGGAATCTCCAAGTTTGGTGTAAAGGGTAAATTGAAGCCGCGATTTGTAAGACCATTCGAGGTAGTTGAACGGATAGGACCAGTGACTTACAGATTGATCCTACCATCGCAGCTTGAGTAGGTTCATAATGTGTTCCACGTGTCCATGCTGAAGAAATATTTGTCAGATCCTTCACATGTGGTTGATTTACGGGATTTAGAGGTAGACGAAGATGTATCTTATGAGGAAGGTGCAGTACAGATACTTTACAGGAGACTAAAACAACTCAGATCCAAATCTATTCCTTTAGTCAAGGTACTGTAGAGATACCACAACATTGAGGAAGTCACATGGGAAAAAGAGGCTGAGATGCAAGCTAAGCATCCAGAACTATTCTGACAATAAAGTATGATTTCAATTTTGATGAAATTTTTTTTATTAAGGGGGGGAGAATGTAATACCCCCGAGTTTTAATTCGTATCTTGAGGAAATCCAATAGTGAAATTTTGAGAAAATTTTAAAAGAAAGACTTAAGGTAAAATACTCGAATTTTGTTCTATTCATTTTTAACGAAATCTGACTTCGTCATTAGATTCAAAATGGTTGAGAAATATATTTTAGTTAGTAAGCACACTCTAATTCGAGTTTAGATGAAAAAGTTATAAAATCCTCGAATTTCATGTTGACAATGACCTAAAAAGGTGAATTTTCGTTAAAACGAGAATTAATAAAATCTAATTGCACCATTAGGTTCGCAACAAAAATTTATTGAAAATAGAATATTCATTCACTAATTTTTGAGCTGAAAAGTCAAGTTACCACCAAAAGGAGAAACAAATGAAAAATATCAAAAAGGCCCTTCCAGTTCTTTATAAATGAATAAGCCTATTCTTTTATTTCATTTTCTTTTCTCGACAACGAAGAAGAAGTTGTCAGCATCAGCAAGTGCTATGTTTCTATCACCTTTGATCTTCATTTCTCTTTCGTTCCTTCCATCTCTCGTCAAAAACTAGCAAGGAGATTTTGATACCACCCACTTGGAGTCTCATTCAATTTGAGGAAGAGTCGTTCTTCGTTGTAAAAAGGGGGAGAACACCTTCATCGAGGGTTTCGCAACCAACCCAATCATTTGGCACTCAAGTTCGCCCAACTTCGAGTTTCGCACTATCGATCATTAACTTTTGTGCTAGCTTATTACCTCCGACAATCACCATCTTTAGTAGGAGACTTCTAATTCTTATTAGTAGCGTAGATTTCAAGAATTTACATTTAGGATTTTTAACAAAACTTGTTGTGTGTTTTAAAATCGTAGAATGTTGTTTTGTTTATTTGAAATTCATTTTAAGACATTCGTGTTTGATGTATTTTATCATAATTTAAACATTTGATTCATGGGTGGGTTAAAGGATTGAAAAACCAGTAAAAAGTTGAAAATTTTATCGGTCCCATCGATTTCTGTAAAATGTTAATAGAAAATATTTTTGAAAATTTCTTTTGCCTTGTGAAGGTGTTAACATACAAAAAGCACATTCATTTCATTGAAAACTTTTAAGTAAATATCCTTTTTAATTTTTACTTTTCATTTACTTTAAATTCTTTAATGAAATTAAGATTTTACCCCTCCATTTCGGATTTCAAAATCCAAATCTCAAATGATTAAAATCCAATATTTGGTTTTAAGAACAAAATATAAATTTCGACGTTTTTGTCTGATTTTTAAAATCGCATATCTTTTGCGTTAGTTTGAATTGAATTATAAAAATTACATGATGTCGAATCTCGTGTTCAAAGCTTTCATTTCTAAAAACTCATTTTCAATTTCAAAAACTTTGAAAAATCACGTTTTCGACACTTAGTCAAATTTTAATCACCTTTTACCATTTTGACAATTTGGTTCCGTACATCGCCAGGATCTCGTTTTATAACTAAACTTTGATAATTTTTCGGTGGAATGATAAAAATGAATTTGAAAGTTTGAAAAAGAAATGTTGGGCTTGAAAAGTTGAAAAGTGAAAACATCAGAAAATGGGAAAATAGGATGAAATGGTAAAATGTAAGAATCAAGCCTGAGGGGTGATGGATGTATGCATTTTATATTATTGTGGTGTGTATAGGTTGGTGAACGGATATCCAGGGATAATGATATCAGTTACATATTTATTAGGCACTGGTTTATGTTTATATTCTATTATTTATTTTAGGTTAGAGGGCCACTGTTGCATGGTAGGAAATTGGATATCCATTCTCAATATTTTAATGTTAATTTCTCTTTTGTTTTCGAAGAAAAATAATATATATAACTATTTTGTGAGTTGTTAAAGAGCTTATGAATACCTGAAGAGATAGTACATCGTATCATCCAGAATGATGTACTATCCTAAGATGTACGGTAGGGACAACCAAGTTCATGCGTAGTATGGGACGCATATGAGAGTGAAGTCACAATTGGAATCCGGGTTAATTATTTTCTATATTTACCAATGAACTACTAATGTAAAAGTGGTCGTAGACGAATGAGATTGTGTATTTAAGAATCACATATACGATTGATTGGCATATACAAACATGATTAGTCAGTGATCACTAGTAATCTAAAGTAGTTAAACGTTCTAACACATAAAAAAGAGACCTATTGCTTATGGTCACGTCATTGGCCAGCCTGAGCTGGATAAATGGTCAATTAAGTATGGTACGTTGCTTCGATCGACCACAAAATCAGGAACTGAAAAAAACTAGTAGAGTATGGTAACACCATGTCTTGACTGGGAGCGATCCAATCGTGAATCCCAACTCTTTAATTCCACTATTCCACCATTGTGTACTATATATCTATTGCTTTATTTTGAATTATTAATTGAAAAACATGTTTACTATTTCAATGTTGTCAATTAGATTTGTATAAAAATTGAAATATATAGTTAGTAGTGATGATTGATGTTATGTGAATCTTTAAAGTGTTTAGTTGCTCATCCCTAACTTTATGTACTAATTAATCATAGTTTATATTGTAAAGCTTTGCATGTATTAAAATGATTTGGTATACTTATTCGTTCATGTTAGGTAAGGTTATTAGTAGAAATTGTTTGAGAATCTATTGGGCAACCATTATTACTCACCATTTTCTTCTTTTTTTTTTTAGTTTCAGAGCCTACATTTGGTGAGACAGCGGTAGAGCCGATGAGTGAGGATCTGGTGGGTCTGATCGACGATCAGAGTCTGTTGCCCGGTGAGCATTGGGACCATATCTTTTAGTATTATCTATTCGTCTAGGATGCATATAAGTTTTTGGGGTCGAGTATTAAGCTCATGTTAGAGTGAGGATATACTTTTGTAATCCTGTATATTGTACTCTTTGCACAACTCTAATCAAAATTTTAGTCGTTCGTAGTTCACAATTTCTGTTGTTTGTATATATGTGCCCAAAACACCTTTTCTTCAGTGCTTTCAGGATAATATGAACGATAAACAATTCGGTGAGATTTTGGAAGTTTTTAAAAATATTTGATCAACATCCATTTGTTAGATGCTATAAAGCAAATACCCTCATATACTAAATTTTTAGATCTCACCACCATCAAGAAGAAGACATATGTTACTCAAAAAGTTATGATGGCAACACAAGCCTCGGGTCTTATTCAGTAAACTATCGCATCTAAATATAAAGACTCGGGTTACCCCACAATGCCAATCACCATTAGTGATACCATGATAAAAAAATGCCTAGTAGATCTAGGAGCAAGTATGAATTTCTTACCTTACCCAGTATATAAACAACTAAGTTTCGAAGAGCTAAAACCCACTAACATCACCATTAGTCTCGCAGACTGGTCTGTGAAGATTCCAAAGGGAATCATGGAAGGTGTGAGGTGTGATCATTAAGGTCAACAAGTTTTATTTCCCAATAGCTTTTATAGTATTAGACACTGAGCCAATTGTTAATCCTAACCATCACATTCCAATGATCTTAGGTTATCATTTCTTAGGTACTTCCTATGCCATCATCCATTTTAGGCATAGAGTCATGACACTATCCTTTGGTAATATGAAAATCAACTTGAACATCTTTCATAATAATTTGCAGACTCACGATTTAGGTGACTTCAATGATGTAAACATGATCGACACATGCATTAACGAGTCATTTAAAAGTTTTTACCCTTCGGATCTCCTAAAAAACTATCTAACCCATTCTGGAAGGGGTTATGACATTGATAAGTCTATTGAAGAAGTCAATGTATTGTTAGATTCTATACCTCTTCTAAACTATGACAGATGAAAATCCAATGTAGAACCATTTCCTGACCTAAATAGTGTGCTAAGTTAATCAATTATTGAGCCCCTCCCAAGTTGGAGCTCAAAACTCTTACAGACACATTATTTTATTATTACCTTTGTAAGTCTGAAATCCTACCTATAATTATAACATCTAATCTAGATATTGGAAAAGAGAGTAAGTTGCTAAAAAGAATTCCACCCAGTATAGTAGGTTCTAGTCTATGAAACCAGGTTACATATTTTTCTTGGATAATTGAAAACTAGATGGTCAGGCCCATACATAATCCATTATGTGTACGACCATAGTGCAATAAAAGCCTAGAATTCTAAGGATGGTTCAATTTTAAAGTCAATGAACAAAAACTAAGGTTTATCTAGAATAGTCCATTCTAGAGGATGATGAGGTCCAAATCGAAGATTATGTATACTAGATTATAAATGGCACCCGTTTGATTGAAAACGTTAAACTTAGCGTTTTTAAGAGATAACTCATGATTTTAGAGCTTTTAGGCAATTAGTAATTTTTTTTTAAATAGAGTAGTGTTTATTTTTTAATGAAAAATGGATTTTAGTATTTTTTAACTTTTTCCTATCATTCATATATCAAAGATACATCAAATCAAGTGTTTTCCACCATTTTTTCTTATCTTTTCAATTTTGCATTTCATGCATTCATTTTAGAAATTGAAATATTGAGGACAATATGCAGTTTAGGTTTGGGAGTATAGGTTGGCTAACCAAAATATCTGTTTTAAAATATTTAAAAAAAAATCATTTTGGTATTTATTTTTCAAAATTAAGCATTTGTTGAACACTTTTTAGATATTTTATTAAAATTAGAAAAATTAGAATTTCAATAATGAGCTTTGAGATTTGAGTCATTTCATTATCATTCACTTAATAGATTTTCTAAAGAATTACATTTTCAAAAAATTCATTACACATATGACTAGTTCTGAGAATCTAGGTTGATTATAGTAGAATAAAATCTTTATTTGCCTAGAATTTCAAGAAAACCAGGTCTAACAAACTCTGACTTCCTTATCCTTTGGTTAGTTGGTTTGAAGAAAAATAGAACTCGGTATGTACATCTTGGACAACAACCTTAAGATTAAATTAGGTACCTTAAAAAGGGCTACCTACTTCGAAAAATGAATGAAAAAAATGTCAATAAAAAAATTGAGAGAAAAATTTGAAGTATGGAATGTAGAATGTAGTGAAAAGATCCAAAAGAAATAAAAGTCAAAAGATTGAAAAAGTAAAATAAAAATTAGCCCAATTAGGCCACATAAAAAATGTTTTAGCAAGGTAAAAGTCATCAATGGTAAAAATATGAGTAAACTGAAATATCATAGATAAAGTCCCTTAGAGATATTAAAGTAAACATCAACACCTCTTACTATCCCAGACATATGCTAAGTTTGGAGTTAAATTTTAGGTTAACTTGATCATTTTAGGTAAATTGGGTCTAGTTCTACTTTATGAAGCTGAACCTCAAAGTCTTAGTTAGACTTTCACTGTGCACTCAAGATCGTATTATTTCAAAATTTCTTCTAAGTTATTTAATAATAACTCAAGCTCTGTCAAAAAGTAAATTATTGATTTTTTTTTTTTTTTGTTGATCTAAGTTTAGTTTAGTGCTTTCACATGTCAACTAAGTCAAATTTTGATACAAAATACCATGTGTTGAATTTTGTGGGTATATTTACTGTAAACCCTCACGAGTCAAAGTCATCTATTAAAGGTAATCTAGAGGTTTAAGGGCTTGCTACATTTGCCAAATGTAACCAAGAAACCTACGAGAGTGACACTATTTTTATTACTTATTTTTATTTTGCTCAGGACTAAAAAAATCTAAGTTTGAAGGTGTGTTAAGTGCCTAAAAATATGTATTTTCTCATTATTTAGAGAACACTTAATTGTATTTTCTAATCCACGAACTACGATTTCTTCATAAAATTATGCATAATAGTTAATTCATTATAAGTTATATTTTACTAATTAAATTATATGTATTTTCATAACTTTTGAAAGTTTAATCATATATCTATTTCTTGTAGGTAAAATAGATGAAAATTAAAAAATTAAAAAGTGAAAGCTATCAAAATTAAAAGCCAAAGTCAAAGTCAAAGTATAGTTCAAGAGATTTAATAATTCTTGATTTGATAGAATCAAGTTTTGAATTTTCTATGTTATACTATTCTATTCATAACTTTTGACTCGTTTATCAAAATAAGATGAAATCGAAGGGTTAGAAAATTAATTCAAAGGAGGACAAGTTTGTATTTCATGAAATAAAGCTAATTCAGATTTCGAATTGATAAAAAAAACATATAACAAGTCAGTGACTCCAAGTCTATTACATTTCACCATAGCTGGCATTTGTGACTCAATTATCAAAATGGGGTAAGGTCAGTAAGATTAAAACTTTAATTGAGAGGGAAAGATAATTATATTTCACGTAGAAGATCCGATTCAGATGAAAAATGATAAAAATGTGTTGTCAAAAAAATCCTAATTTTTGTCTATAAATAGACATTAATTCTTTAAGTTTTTGGATACTATACTAATTTTCTCTTATGTATCTCTCTCTCTTATTTTCTAATTTTTTCTTCTTCTCTTTTTTTATCTTAGGTTTTAGTTATTATTTTCTGAATCATAAGACAAGTATTTGTTCAAGATTTATTTCAGAAATTAATAAAAGATAAGAATTTTTCATCTATTTATTTGTTAATGTTTTAGAAAAAGTCTTGTCTAACCTCCCAAGTTAGGAGGTTGATGAAGTCAAAATATTTAATTAATTTAAATTTTTAATTATAAATTGCTTGAATACTTTTCAAAGTTCTTAATAGATTTTTCTTCAAAAAACCTTATTTCTAAAATTTTGTTGTTTATTTCTCATTATCCCTTATCTTAGGCATGATTTGTTAATATTGAGGAAAATCCATATGTTCGTTGTGATGTAGGATCATTGGGCGATAAAAATTTTGAAGGAAAGAAAATCTTAGCCAGATCTTAGATTTATAAAAAATAAGATTTTATTGTTAAACTTTCTTAATCAATAACCCTTGTCAGTTTCTTCATTTGAGCTATCCAAAAAGAACTTGAAAATACATTGATTTAAATTTATTATCCTCGATGGATTTAGACTCTTTAGATGTTTCCCCATTTAGAATTTTTTTAGTTAATTTAATAATTTTTTATAAAATTTAGTTTTTTCAAAATCACACATTTTTTTCTTTATTTTCTAAAATTTGAAATATTAGTCCCCTAATCCTTAGTGGAACGATCCTACTTGTCAATCTAAAGTAGGTTTTTAATTTTATATTTTATTCTTATCCTTTTCATAGACATCTATACAAGACAAACAGTAACCACCATTTTGGTGGCTACGATGGGTTGCCTAACACCTTCCAAACCTTGTTACCCCTTTCTCTTGGTTAAAACTAGTTTTAGAGTCACTTTCAAGATCAAAATGAATTAATTAAAAAAAATTTAGGTAACCTTTCATACCTAAAAATACACGAATGATGGCGACTCCATAAACCAAAAGTTTGGGGATCTCTTGAGTGAAATCTACATATGTACAGTTCATAATACTTAATTGAGAGGGTGAATGTAGACACCCCATTTTTGCACTCGCCTGATTAATCAACTCGTCAACCCGATCGCAATGATTCCCAATGATGGATGTGTATTCCATTGCTTTATTTTGTTACCAGATGTGTTTCAGAAATCCGGATGAGGTATCTCAAACTAACAAAACCTTAAAAACCACACTACGCTAGGTAAATACGACCCCAGAAACATAGAAATCATCATCTTGCAAACCAAAAAAAAGCTTCACGATAAAAATCACTAAAAACTATCAAATTACCAAAATACCCCTAACCTCAAAACAACCCTAGAGCTTACGTTACGCTTAGGAAAAGTCATTCAAACACATAAAACAACAAATCGAAACCAAATAAATCATTTCGTCAATTTTCACAGAATTCGACAAAATTACGAAAATGCCCCTCATAAAGTTCACGACCATTTCACATAAAAATTTTCATAAATGACACAAACCAACATTCTCATTGAATTCCTTACGAAAAAACCGATTCTAAAACATCCTAGAACATTAAAAACTGACCTAAAACGTGAAAAGTCCTCTCTGGGGGCAAAACGGTAATTTCACAATTTTCATGATAAAAAATTCCGAAATTAATAAATAAAATATTAAATAATTAAAGTGAAACATTAATGAAATTAATTTAAAATTTTGAACCTAAAAATCGATTAATCGGACTCTCAGGCAAAATTGTTGAGGGTTCGTGGGATATTTCTTTAAGGACCCCTCCATTTGGGGGTCCAAAGAATTAAAGAAATAATGGAGGGGCCTTCTCCAAAAATTTAGAGTAAATCAAGCAAGACTGAAGTCAAGGTATTAAAGTCAATCAAGTGAGACTGAAGTTAAAATTAAAGTCAATTAAGCAAGACTAAAGTCAAGATAGTGAAAGTCAATCAATTAAGACTAAAGTCAAAACATTAAAAATCAATCAAATAAGACCAAAAGTCATAATAGAGATCTAATTAAATAATAACTCTATCTAATAGAGTTCTAACTTAAAAACAATTCTACCTAAAACAATTCTAATTAAAACACAATTCTACCTAAAACAATTCTAATTAAAACATAATTCTACCTAAAACAATTTTAACTAAAACACAACTCTAATTAAAAGATCTCTAATTAAACACTAACTCTATCCAAATCCACCCCTAAAAACATCTATAAATAGAGGTGCTCACACCCTATTTTCGGATCAAATCATAAACCCTAAGAGAAGTAGGTCTAGAAGCTCCCCTAGCCCCCCATAAACCTTAGTTTTGGAGCCCCAACTCCTTAGCTAACATCCCTCCTTCAATTTTAGTCTAGAAAACACCCAAAATCCTTCTAAAAACACCCCCAAATCCTCAACGAACTTGAAGAGTTTAGATTCAAAAATAAGGAGATACCTTGCCTCGGAGATCCGAAGTCAAATCCGGAAACAGAACGAAGCAAGGGAGCACGGTACAAGGAGCTCTTTTTGTCAGATCTGAGGAAATAAAGTCCTTGCATCGGAAAGGTATTTTTTTTATTTATTTTTATCTAGGTTTTAGTAATGTAATTTACTTGAGAATTTAGTAGAGATCGGCTTTGGCCGGGCGGGATTGGTGCCTAACACCTTCCAATCCCGTAACATGATCCCTGAATTCAGTTTTCTTGGTTTTAGATTAGGGCGCTTTCAGTGGCGACTCCACTGGGGACATTGAGGAACAGACTTGAAAAACCCCAAGTTTGGGAATATTGCCATTGACCTAGATTTTATTTGTTTTTGCTCTCTTTCTTTTCCATTTTATTTTTAGGTAATTTCTTATTAGTGTCTGGTTACCATTTTTTGTTCGTTTATTTACTGACCCAATCATTAATTTCTATCTAATTCCGGGTACGGTAATGTGGCACATTTTTTGTATTTCGATTGAAAGTCACTTAGGGTAACTTTAAATAATACTAAGTTTCAAAGAATAACGTGATTGAGGGTAGAATAATGATGATGGAATAATGAAACAAAAAAAAGAGTTGTTTTCTTTATTTTTAAAGGTATGTCGATCTGTGTCTATTTAGATAACTAAAGATTTTTCTTAGAAATACGGTTTTATGTTATTTGATAAGGTGTAAAAAAATTAGATTTATTTGTTTTTTTTTTCTTTTCTTTCTTTGTTTATTTGTTTATTATTTAGGTGCTTAGTTTTTTAGGCAAGACATGCTGCACATAAGACAGCCAAACAAAAGAACTTCCCAAAAAAAAAAAAAGTTTTCTTTTGAGTTACTGTTGGCAGTAGCCCTTGGTGGTGTGCTCCCAGTACAACCCGATTTCTACTTTTAAACCCAATGATGCTCATAGGGAGTTGTTAGTAAAAGAAATTTCTTTTTATTTATTCTTCAACCCTTCTTAAAACAGTTTTTTAAAAACAAATCCGTCGTCTTCCCCACTTGGTTCCATCGGCCTCAACAGAGATCGAAGAACCTTGCCCCCGATTGTTCCTAAACCACGCTTTGGTTTGCAATGACGACCGATCTAAATATCAACCAATCGGAGTAGCCATCATCCTGATTATTTCTTGATCGAACAAGCAATGGTGAACTAAGGGACTGGTAGGGGGCGTTGTCTTCTGTACGAGATGGGAGGTTCGATTGAGATCAGAGAACTCGAATGTCGTTTCTCTTTCCTGATTTTTGTGGCTGTTTTTGGGATTGGTAGGGCGCTGTTCCTGAGTTTTTTTTTTTTACTCAAATATCGATTCAAGTCTCGAGTTTGGCGGCTGTTTTTTTTTCTCCGATCAGTCGTTTTGGTGAGGTAAATGCTGTTGATCTCGTTTTCGAATGTGAGGATCTCTATGGAGATTTGTTTCAATCTCGGTTTCTCTCTTCTTTTCAAACAAAAGACCGGAATCACCATTAGAGAAGTTCATAAGGAGATTTCTCTCATCACAGCGCTGAAATGGCGAATAATTCGTCGAAAAATCCCATGTTACAGGCTGATCTCGACGCTGTTATAGGTTGATCTCGACGCTGGTATACTGTTATTGGCTGATCTCGACGATTAGCTTTCTGATCTCGACGATTAATCTGCTGATCTCGACGATTAAGTTGTTGTTATAGGGTGATCTCAACGTTGAGCTCGACGTTGAGCTGCTGTTGAGCTCGACGTTATCCTGCTGTTTTAAAACAGCAAAGCCGATCTCGACATGTGCTGTCAGCGGCATATGAGTTGCTGCACTGTATTGTATTGGGTTTTAAATCAATTTTTTTTTTAAAAAAGAGGAAATTAATTTGTTTCTAAAAAAAAAATCAAAAGATTGGAGATTTTCTTTTCATAAAAAAAAGGGGAGTTCAAAAAACAACAAAGTCATTTTCTAAATGTTACCAATAGCAACATATATGCAAGTTTTCTTTGTTTTGTTTTTTGAATTTCCTTGATTGGGCTCAATTTGTTTTTTTTTTTTTTAAATGAATAAAACCATCCTCTTATTTCATTGATCATTATCATACCCTTAATCCGAAATTCTTAGAAATTTTGAATTATCTTTTGGTCACCCCAAAGCGCCCTTGATTGGACTATAAAATTTGCGATGATCGGGTCTAATTGATTGCCACATACCGTATATGTGCATGTTTAAATCGTGAACCGGACCATATTATTGATTCATGATGATTGCCTATTTAATGTGCTATAATGTCATTGGGAATACATGTTTGATGTTGGTCATAATGTTGATCATGATTAAATGTTTATGTGATTGGAATAGTGCTTATATCCATATAGTTCATGTTATAATTGGTTTGATTGGGCCATGGGCCCATTTGTTTGGAAAAGGCCCCGGGCACACCCCACCCTTGCTTTGCACACACCACATGCACGTTTACTGCTTTACTCACTTACACGTCCCATTTAGCCAACGTGGCACTAGTGCGTGGCCCGGTCTCGTCGGAGATGCGACGTCATTCATGAAACCCACAACTCCAGTCACGTACCTTAGGGTATATCAAACTGGGGCATCAATACCGTCTGATCAGGTGATTCTGAGAGACATATTGATGCACCCATGCTGGGGTAACCTGAGCCTTTGTCCTATTGTAAGCCACACAGTCACATGTCCCGATTGCCAACGTAGTACTAGTACGTGGTCGGTCCCCTCGTGGGATGCCAAACCATTTATGAAAGCTACAACTCTTGACTCGTACCCGTAGGTATAAAAGGTAATCTAAGTATATCAATTGCACTTCTTGGTCAAAACCAGTGCCTAAGCAAGATCTTGCCCCGCTGTACCCTACTGTACGAGGGGGATAGACTACGTCTATTCTAGACGAGAGGTATTTAAGTGGGCCCTTGCTCAGCATTGTGCGCCACCTCTCAACTGGAGATCAAACTGGCTGTTTTTGGCTTCAGAGAAGTGAGTTGAGGTTTTAGATTATCACCTATACGGTATATCAAACCAAGTCACCACGTATCGAGAGGTATATAGGTGTGCTTGGGCAAGGGTGGCTAGATAAAAATGCATTGCACGTAGTAAACCTAGAGTCTAGAAGCCTTCCTATAGGTCACGACCCGAATTGACTATGGGTGTTCCTAGGTTGCTTTATTCAATCCAACCAACAGGTAGGTGGGCGGACCGATCAAGAATAATCAAACAAAACCCGCAATATTGGTCCTACCCAATCGGTGAAATGTACTGATTAATTTGAACCACTTAAACCAGTTGACCCAATGGACAAATTGATCAAACTGATCAATACCAAATCAGTTGGACTAATTGGTTTCACTTTTAAAGATCCAGACCACTTTATCTAGAAAGATTCTATCTTAAGATCAAATTAATTTATCTGATCAAAGGTTCAATCCCAATCAGGGGTAGACCCGCATCTAACCTTTCTCACTTTCTTGGTCACTATAGACTTATGGTGCATTTGGATTCGATTTTCCGTCAGACTGGACTATTTTATGTCAAAACTTTAATCATGTGGTTAAGAGTCTAACCTTTAGAGTCAATGGTTAACCTTGGTTTACTTCCAATCAGGTGATAATTGGTCCTAAACGTTTTAAACCTCCATCTGTACCACTTTGGGTACTAGAAAAGAGTCGTCTTTCTAGAGTACCATTGCCAAGTAGTCAGTCTTTGCCACAAGAAGAAACGAGTACCATGGATAAAGCTGCGCTCCGTCAGATTTTAGAATCTTTTCAAGCCCAGATTATTGCCTCTGTCCAAACACAAATCGAATCCCTGAAAATTGAAAAGGGAAAAGATAAAGCTATAGAACCTCAGGATGTGTTTGACCTCATTGAAAACCAAGAAGATGATTAGTTACACGTTGACCCTGTCCTAGCTCATCGAATAACTCAAGTTGAAACTGCTTTGAAGAACATCAAAGACCCTGATGATCTTACTCTTGGATTAGGGTCAATGACCTTGTTTCCCACGGTCCGTCTACCAGAAAAGTTCACAATGCCAGATATGGAGAAGTTTGACGGTATTGGATGCCCTAAGACTCACTTAAAAGTATATGTCGGCATAATGCAATCTCAGGGTCTAAGTGAAGAACAGATGGCTCAACTTTTTCAAAGAACCCTGACAGGTCCTGCACTACGCTGGTTAATGTCATTGGACTCATCTCGGGTAAGAACATGGCATGAATTGATGAAAGAGTTTATTGGTCGATATTCATTCAACACGGATATTGAACTCACAAGAAGAGATTTAGAAACTACTAAACAAAAACCTGGGGAAACTTTCACTGAGTTCATTGCTCGATGGAGAGCTAAAGCCGCTCAACTGTGGGACCGACCTCAAGAGAAGGAACAAGTTAAGATTATCCTTAGGAATCTCACTCCAAATTATGCCAAGTACTTGATGCCTCAGTACCTTCCCACTTTTCAATCCCTCCTTGAGGCTGGAAATCAAGTTGAGGATGCCTACTCTTCGGGACTTTTTGGTAACTCGTCTGAGTCAAAACCCAAACATTTCAAGCCTAATGTCAATTCCTTACAAGTGGCCAACACCTCCTTCGCACTATCTCCTCAAGCTACTCAACCTTCACAAACTAAGCCTAGGAGACAGTTTGCCAATCTTGGAATGTCCCTTAGTGTTGCTTATCAAAAATTGATGAAAAGGGGATTGTTGACGCCTTTACAACCTAAGCATTTGCCTAATCCTCTTCCTCCAAACATGGATAATGGGCAATTCTGTGAATTCCATCAGATGCCTGGTCATGTTCTTGACAGGTGTATTACTCTCAGACATGCTATCCAAGACCTTATTGAGCAAGGAAAAGTCACCATACCCACTCCTACTACTCCCAATGTTAAGACTAACCCTTTGCCTACTTTTCAAAATCAACCCCCTCCTACTCTGAACCTAATATCCATATCCAAACCCGAATCAATTGATCCAGTTTCCTTCATTCACCAAATGGGTCTTAACAGTGCATTCGCTCCATGCCAGAATGAGCACAACTACCCTAAGGCAGCGACAGAACTGAAGAACAGGGAAATTATTGAAGCAACGGATTGTCGCGCATATGACAGAGGCTTGAATCAAAATATGAAGAGATAGTAAAAGCAGGCAAGTTCAAGTCATCCATCGAAGATAACCGAAGTGGCATAGACTCTAGATTTGTGTCCCTCTATTCATAATGATGTCATCTTTTAAGTTTTCTTAGTTTTTTTTTAGCTTCAATTGCGTCAGTCTTTGAATTCAGTTAGTCATCTTTATTTTTGGGTTTTAGTAAGGTTTGTCAGTTTGTGTTCTTTTTATTCTAATAAAGAAGCTTTTGATTATCATGTGTGCAATAATGATGTGAACATAAAATCTAACATGAGAAATGACTTAAAGCTCACTAATCAAATTTGATAAATATTGGAATTAAAGAGTACACTCAAGAAGTGCAAATTGGTGATACATTATCCTCAGGAGAACATGAGAGCATAGTAAACTTACTTGAGAAATTCAACAATATTTCTTGCATGGTCTCGTAGATGGATCGCATAAAAATATAAATCAAGACATATAGTCAAGGGTGAACTTCAAAGTCGAAGATTATTGGTCAAAAATGATATAGCTGAAGGCATCGACAAAGATACTAAGACTTACAAGTGGATCTACCAGGTTTCTCACTCAAAAGAGGAGAATTTTCATTCATAAGAGTATAAAAGAGTTTCTCGAAATTTTAGAGTTAGAAAACTCAATCATACTCGATTTCACAAAAGAAGACTGAAGAATATTCATTCTCAAAAGAAGACCTTGCTCGACAGAGCAATTCAGATATCGAATTCCTGAAACTTTGACCAAGTCAAGCAGCATTCACCAAAGGAGGCCTCCTTTGGTCGAATCATTTTCCTATCTTACCCCAAAAAAGAAAAAAAAACCTTCTTTAGCCCCTCGCAGCCTTTTAAAAGAAAAATAAAAGCAGTAGCCTCTTCTTTTTAAACCATACCGACCAACCTTGGGAGGGAATTAGTATGAACTACGTTTTGACCTGATCCCAAAAGGAAAAGAAGAAATATTTGGGGTACGTAGGCAACCTGAGAAGTTACTTCAGGCCCGGTCATTAAAAGAAAAATGTATTCTCTTAAGGAAAGTGTCATCCAAAAGAGAAATCTACTATTGAAATGTTCAAAAGAAAAGAATGCCAAACTAAGGGCATTAGAAAAAAGAATCAGAAGAATTGATAAAAAGAAAAGAATGCCAAACTAGGGGCATTTAGAAAAAAAAATCAAAATAATTGATAGAAAAGAGAGAATATCAAACTAGGGGCATTTTGGGAAGTTGAGCCTTATACCTTTTCTTTCTAAACCATATCCTAAGCCCACCTATTAAGTCCTCCTGAAAGCTAATTGACTCGGTTAAGGTGCAGGAAACTGAGAAATCGTCGATTTGGTTACACAAGATCATCAAGAAAAAAAAGAGAAGCCCGCTAAGTCGAAAACCTGAAAAGGCGGCTTAGGCAAAATTTAGGGCATAACCATAAAAAAGAAAGCCTGCTAGGTTGAAAACCTGAAAAGGCGACCTAGGCAAAAATCAAGGTATCATCAGAAAAAGAAAGAGCAAAGCCCGCTAGATTGAAAACCTAAAGAGGCGATCTAGGCAAAAATTAGGGCATCATCAAATGGGAGGAAAGGTCCCGTCAAGAAGAAAAATTCAGAAGGAAGCTTGTGCAGAAACTGCAGAACCATTCAAGCCACGATATTTGTCTTTTAGCCAAGAGCTCACATCCGACAAAGACAATATTGAAGTCGAAAAAAATCAGAAGTCATCTTGAACATTGTAGGATCTTCAAAAGTATGTTTACTTGTTCAAGTGTTCGCTAATGGAAGATGTAGAATCATCAACCACTTTGAAGAGGAAGATCTTTTATTCTAATATTTATCAAGATTTTTTAAGTCCAGCTCAAGCATTTTTCAAAAGAAATTCGAAAGAAAATGATCAATTCTTTATTGCACATATGATAATCTTAAGAGTCTTAAATTTAAGAGAATGTCAGTTCTTCTATCTATCATACATCAGAGTCCATATTTTTCAAGCGTAATCCATTCCATCAGTCTCGTAGTCAAGTCCCAATTAAAGCCAACCTTGAAACTAGGGACATTTTTAAGGTCATTTAATTCCAAAATTTTTGTTCTTAATCACATGATAAAAAGAAAATCATACAAAAGCTTAAAAGTCCGGCGAAACCCAATGATAATTACGAATCCAGATGCATGATAAGCCAATAAAGGCCTGATCTTTCAAACTTTGAGCTCGATTTTGAATCATATAATCAATTAATAGGATTGTTTAAGTTCCTATAAATCTAAGCCCGAGAAACGTGGCTTAGTAAGTTCGAGTCCGAGAAACGAGACTCCAACTTTTTTGAATCATAGAATGAATGGGCTTGTTGAAGTGCCTATAAACCTAAGTTCGAGTCTGAGAAACGAGACTCCAACTTGTTGAATCATAGAATGAATAGGCTTTTTGAAGTGCCTACAAACCTAAGTTCGAGTCCGAGAAACGAGACTCCAACTTGTTGAATCATAGAATGAATAGGCTTTTTGAAGTGCCTACAAACCTAAGTTCGAGTCCGAGAAACGAGACTCCAACTTGTTGAATCATAAAATGAATAGGCTTTTTGAAGTGCCTACAAACCTAAGTTCGAGTCCGAGAAATGAGACTCCAACTTTTTAAATCATAGAATGAATAGGCTTTTTGAAGTGCCTACAAACCTAAGTTCGAGTCCGAGAAACGAGACTCCAACTTTTTGAATAATATATAGGCTTTTTGAAGTGCCTATAAACCTAAGTTCGAGTCCGAGAAATGAGACTCCAACGTTTTGAATCATAGGCTTTTTGAAGTGCCTATTAACCTTAGTTCGAGTCCGAGAAACGAGACTTCAATTTTAATAGGATTGTTTAAGTTCCTGCAAACCTTAGCCAGAGTCCGAGAAACGAGACTCCAGCTTTGTTTGAAATCATATTGAATTAATAGGATTGTTTAAGTTCCTTAGCCTGAGAAGCTTGGCTACAATAGGCTCCAGTCCGATAAATGAGACTCAAACTTTTTCGAACTCTAAAAAGAATTTCAAATAGGATTTAACGAAGTTCCTACAATATTATAACTCCAATTACCTTTGTTAAACCTTGCTATGATTGTTTTCGTTGCATAAGTGCATCTCAATTTTGAATCATTATTGTCAGTGAGAGAAGATCTCTAGGACCTGGCACATTTTTACTTAGTTTCACACAGCATCACACCATTGCACACATGTGCACTTTTGCATCAGTCAGGGAGAATCTTCTAAAATTCGAGGATCTGACATCGTCAGTGAGAGTTCAAGCTCAAGGACCTGACAACCTTTTAGTTCGGGAAAAGTTTTACGCTCAAGGATCCGAACACCCTGACGAATTGCTAAATCAGGCTGCAAAATGAACTGTCACTAGCTTTGGCATTCGGATATCGCACTATCTACCAAAATAGATTTCCTATCTAGTTTGCTTCAACCCTCTGCCAAAGAGAGGCATCTGTAGACACCCCATTTTTGCACTCGCCTGATTAATCAACTCGTCAACCCGATCGCAATGATTCCCAATGATGGATGTGTATTCCATTGCTTTATTTTGTTACCATATGTGTTTCAGAAATCCGGATGAGGTATCTCAAACTAACAAAACCTTAAAAACCACGCTACGCTAGGTAAATACGACCCTAAAAACATAGAAATCATCATCTTGCAAACCAAAAAGAAGCTTCACGATAAAAATCACTAAAAACTATCAAATTACCAAAATACCCCTAACCTCAAAAAAATCCTAGAGCCTACGTTACGCTTAGGAAAACTCATTCAAACACATAAAACAATAAATCGAAACCAAATAAATCATTTCGTCAATTTTCACAGAATTCGACAAAATTACGAAAATGCCCCTCATAAAGTTCACGACCATTTCACATAAAAATTTTCATAAATGACACAAACCAACATTCTCATTAAATTCCTTACGAAAAACCGATTCTAAAACATCCTAGAACATTAAAAACTGACCTAAAACGTGAAAAGTCCTCTCTGGGGGCAAAACGGTAATTTCACAATTTTCATGATAAAAAATTCTGAAATTAATAAATAAAATATTAAATAATTAAAGTGAAACATTAATGAAATTAATTTAAAATTTTGAACCTAAAAGTCGATTAATCGGACTCTCAGGCAAAATTGTTGAGGGTTCGTGGGATATTTCTTTAAGGACCCCTCCATTTGGGGGTCCAAAGAATTAAAGAAATAATGGAGGGGCCTTCTCCAAAAATTTAGAGTAAATCAAGCAAGACTGAAGTCAAGATATTAAAGTCAATCAAGTGAGACTGAAGTTAAAATTAAAGTCAATTAAGCAAGACTAAAGTCAAGATATTGAAAGTCAATCAATTAAGACTAAAGTCAAAACATTAAAAATCAATCAAATAAGACCAAAAGTCATAATAGAGATCTAATTAAATAATAACTCTATCTAATAGAGTTCTAACTTAAAAACAATTCTACCTAAAACAATTCTAATTAAAACACAATTCTACCTAAAACAATTCTAATTAAAACATAATTCTACCTAAAACAATTTTAACTAAAACACAACTCTAATTAAAAGATCTCTAATTAAACACTAACTCTATCCAAATCCACCCCTAAAAACATCTATAAATAGAGGTGCTCACACCCTATTTTCGGATCAAATCATAAACCCTAAGAGAAGTAGGTCTAGAAGCTCCCCTAGCCCCCCATAAACCTTAGTTTTGGAGCCCCAACTCCTTAGCTAACATCCCTCCTTCAATTTTAGTCTAGAAAACACCCAAAATCCTTCTAAAAACACCCCCAAATCCTCAACGAACTTGAAGAGTTTAGATTCAAAAATAAGGAGATACCTTGCCTCGGAGATCCGAAGTCAAATCCGGAAACAGAACGAAGCAAGGGAGCACGGTACAAGGAGCTCTTTTTGTCAGATCTGAGGAAATAAAGTCCTTGCATCGGAAAGGTATTTTTTTTTATTTATTTTTATCTAGGTTTTAGTAATGTAATTTACTTGGGAATTTAGTAGAGATCGGCTTTGGCCGGGCGGGATTGGTGCCTAACACCTTCCAATCCCGTAACATGATCCCTGAATTCAGTTTTCTTGGTTTTAGATTAGTTTTTATCCGTTTAGAGTCATTGATCGGTTCCTAGACCGTAATAACTAGGTGGCGACTCCCAAACCTCAAGGGTCAAAAGCGGATCCGCGCACCCCGCGGATCGAAGGCGCTTTCAGTGAACATCTGGGAACATCGTCTGAAGGAACAAGGCTATCTACTCTTACTGTAAAACCCAAAGTCTTTTATTCGTATCTCGAGGAAAAATAATGAAATTTTGAGAAAATATTAAAAGTAGGACTTAGGGTAAAACTGTAGGACTTTGTTCTAATCATTTTTAATGAAATCTGATCTTACCATTGGATTCAAAATGGTAAAAAAATATACTTTAACCTGTAAGCACGCTCAAATGCGAGTCTAAACATAAAAGTTGCAAAATCCTCAGTTATCGAGTTGGACCAAGTTAAAATAGTGACTTTTTGCTAAAGTAAGAATTATTAAGATTCGATTATATCATTGGATTCATAACAAAAAATTATTGAACATGGATAAATTACTTGTCACTTTTGGAGCCTAAAAAGTCAAAATATCGTCAAAAATGAAAACGATGTCAAATTTTAATGTCCCACTAGGCCAAAAATGTAAATTTTTGTTAGAAATGAAATTTATAGAAATTTACCATACCATTAGATCCAGAACGAAAAATTAAACAAAATAGAGTATTCATTCGTCACTTTTGGAGTCTAAATGGTCAAGTTATGGTCAATCGAAACAATAGGTAAAATACCGATTTCGTCCTAAGATTTATATAAATAATTTTTTTTTCACTATTCATCATTGTAAACCAACCAAAACCAGCTGACTTGTTTCTAAAAAAAAATTCATTTTTTTCTCCGATTTTCAACCTTGGATTCATTACGAACAGCTCACCGTCAACTTCTAACGTAGAAGAAAAAATTATCCGCAGCCTCGTTCTCTACAAAATCCATCCAATTTCCATTCGTTTTCTTTCCTTTTTTGCCTCGTATTGTCAAAAAACAACCGTATATATATATATATACACGGGGGTTTCGCAACTTCGACTTCAGATTTCATTCGTTTCAGGATCAAACAGTCCTCCGTCGCAGAAAGGAGAAAGGACGACGACGTCGAGATCTTCGAAACCACCAGGTTAGATTTGAAAATCAGCTATCTCGAAGTTTGAATCACCTCGATTTTCACATTGATCGCCTTGATTTCCACGTACGTGCTTCAATTCCGTCGCCTAGAGATTGTAAGGGATTCTCAATTTCTATTGGTAATCGTAAATTGTGAGAATTGCATTTATGATTTTATCAAAAATTTGTTATATATTTCTAAAATATAGAATTCTTTTTTGTTGTTTCAAATTCACGCTAGAACTTGCATATTTGATATGTTTAATTGTATTTTTAACAAATTATACGTGGGTAGGATATCTCACCGGGTTATTTCCGTTAGTTGGGTCCCTGTGCACCGTTCAGACCCCGTTTTGATCTAAATTTTGTACTTTTTCAATGTTATTGATAACAATGAATTTCATAATTGAAAAAATAATTTAATATTCAATGAACGAATATTAAGTTGATGAATATCAGAAAGTGGATATTTTATTTGAGAGATTGAAAACTATAAAAATCGAAAAAAGGGTATGAAATGGTAAAATGTCAGAGTTACACCCGAGGGATGATGTCTGCATTTTACATTGTTGTGTTGTGCGTAGGTTGGTGAATGGATATCCAGGGATAATGTTACTGGTTGCATGTTTATTTACTTTCTGTTAACGTGAGGCACTGTTTACTTTTCCGTTCAGTTATTTATTTTAGGCCGGGTGACTACAGTTGCATGGTAGGAAACTGGATATCCATTCTCAACCTTGTATTGTTAATTTCTCTTTTATTTTTAAATGAAAATAATATATATATATATATATGTAGTTATTTTGTGAGCTATTAAAGAGTCTGGGAATGCCTGAAGGGATAGTACGTCATATCATTCAGAGTGGTGTATTATCTTGGGATGTACGGTAGGGACCACTAAGCTCATACGTGGCATGGGACGCAAATGAGAGTGGAGTCACAATTGGAATCCGGGTTATTCCTCTTTATCTTTACCAGTGAACTTGTAATGTAAAGGTGGTCATATACGAATGGTTTGTATATTTGGGAATCACATGCACGCCTGATAAGCATAGATGAAGATGATTAGTCAGTGATCACTAACAATCTATAGTAGTCAAACGTTCTGACACATCGAAAAGAGAACCATTACTTACGGTCACGTCAAACGGCCAGTCTGAGCCGGATAAATAGTCAACCAAGCGTAGTAAGTGCAGTGACCGACCACAAAATCCAGAACTAAAAACTAGTAAGGAATTGTAACATCATGTCCCGACTAGGAACCATCTAGTCGTGAATTCCAACTCTCTAATTTCACTACTCCACCATTATGTATTATGTATATATTGCATTATTTTGATATATAAAATGAAATGCATGTTTAATACTTTCAATTGATCAATTAGATTTGTATATAAAGAAAATGTTATAGTAAGTACTGTTGATTGATGTAATGTCAGTTTTAAAATGTTTAGTTGCTCATCCCTAGCTATATAAACCAGTTTATCGTAGTTTCTTATGTAAAATCTTGTATTGTTAAAATGATTCAGTATGTTTATTCGTTCATATTAGGAGGGGTTATTGGCAGAAATTGTTTGTTTTCCCTACTGGGTAACCATTGTTACTCACCATTTCCTTCCTATTTTTTTAAGTTTTAGAGTCTATAGTTGGTGAGGCGGGCATAGAACCAACGAGTAGGGACCATCTGATGGGTCAGATAGACGACCAAAGTCTATTACCTGGTGAGTACTGGGGTTATTACCCCTACTGGTGTCAATTAGACCAAAGTATTATAGATTTTGTTCTAAACATTAGAACTTTTGTTATAGTGAAATTTTTATATAATCCCGTATATAAATTTCTTTTTCCGCACTCTAAGTTGTCGTACGTTATTAGATGTACATAGGCTTCCGCTAATATTCTATTTTATATGTATATATGCAGGATTGTATGTCGGTTATCAGGTGCAAGTTGAACGCCTTGGAATGCTAACATAAACAGAGGAGACGATGTCGAAATTTCGATGTGTCACCTAGTACCTCAAGATCTGTCATGGGAATTTGTGTTAGCATTTAGCGGGGCGCCACAGATGGTATCAAAAAATAGTATTAGATCCATATGAGATACTGATCTACTATGTTTTGAAGAGTAGGTTGATACCACAAATATTATAGTGATATTAAGGATTTAAGATTCGAGCTCATTAGTAGTTCCGTATTGGGATTACGAGTTCTTCCGTGTTTACAGTCCATGGAGCCTAGTATGATTAAGATAGGATTATAGGTTTATTATATTAGTAATGAAAATGGTGTTCATTAGTAAATCCCTTGTTAAAGTAGTAAATGATGCTTTCATAATAACGACTTTAGCCATATGATGATAAATGGCTTATTGTTGATGAACAAAAATGAGATGAGCGGACGAGGTAGAGGTAGAAGCCGGAATGCCGTAGAGGCAGAACAGGCGCTGGATCAGACCCCCGATCCGATAACACAGATAATGTCGTTTATGAGACAAATAGTTGAGTCATAAAACAAGTTTAGAGAAGAGATGTTTGAGTCATAAGCTAGACTAGCCGAGGAGCTGGCAGAGTTGAGGGAGCGCCAGGCTTCTTCATAGGGAACTGATCACATTCTATCTCAGGATCCACCATAGAGACCACAGACACAGGTTGTACCATCGAAGGAGGACTTCCTCGCCCCAAACACACACAGATCCGGTAATGTGGCTACAAAATTTCCAACGACTACGTCTATCCCGATTTGGAGGTTCTTCCGACCTGACTGAGGTCGAGGAATAGGTTTTAAAAACCCAGGAGATTTTGAGTGTCATGTAGTGCCCGAAAGACCAGTGGGTAACGGTGGTTACATTTTAGTTCAACGGGGATGCCAACCATTGGTGGCAATCCGAGAGGAATGTTTTGGGGGATGGACCTTTCGAGTGGGACGACTTTGAGATGATGTTCTTAGACAGATTCATATCCGAGATGGCTTGAGAGATCAAACATCAGGAATTTTTGGGGTTGGTGTAAGGCAATCTATCGGTTATAGATTACGAGCTGAGATTCACCAGACTATCACGATATGCACCCTAGCTCATTCCGACTGATTTACAGAAAGCTCGTAGATTTTTCAGATGATTGCAACCCTATTTGAGAACCAGGATGTCAGTGATTGAGACCACCAGCTACAGAGACACGGTGAGTCGAGCTCGGAGGGTTGAGCGAGAAGATAGGAAGTTGCAGACTTCGAGGGGGCAGACCAGACGACCCTAGGCTTCTTTTCCACCTAGATCTGATCCGATCAAGAGGCCAATGTATTCGAGATCGAGTACCTCTGGACCAGCATATCCACAGTACTGAGCTCCTACTCCACTGAGTTATGGATCAGCTAGGGCTCCAGTGAGGCCAACAGGGCCAAGGAGACCAACCAGATAGATTTCGAGACCACTGACTATAGCTTCCCAACCAACCGCCCCGCAGAGACCTATATAGACGGGACCATTGGCATGTTTCTCTTTTGGCCAGACGGGACATATCAGGAGAGACTGTCCTCTATCACGTCACAGGCAGGGGTGACTCCCAGACCCCATGGTAGGGTTTATCATTTGACCCAAGAGGAGATACCCGTTTCGGACGAGGTGTTGGAAGGTACAATCTTAATTTCTAATATAAAGATTCGAGTCTTATTCGATATCGGTTCCTCTAGATCCTATATTTCTACTGAGATTTCACGATTGCTAGATTTAGAAATTTCTGACACGGGCTGGGAGATGAAACTATCTACTCCATTGGGAGATTAACAGATAGCCTAGAAACTTTGTCGAAACTGTGTAATTAGGATAGAGGACCAAGAAATGATTACTGACCTCATGACATTAGATTGTTGCGACTTTAATGCCATCTTGGGGATGGATGGGCTAGTACAGAACCATGTCTAGGTCTATTGTTTTGCCAGATCAGTAGTCTTTAGAAGGACGGAATATTCAAAAGTCAAGGTTCAAGGATCTAGGTATAGAAAAGACGGTCCTTTGTACAACCAATTGGGAACTTTAAGAGCACCGGAAATAAAAATGTCGACGAATATGGTAAAGGTAATCAGGGAGTTTGGGAATGTTTTTTCAGAAGAATTACCGGGTTTGTCGCCATGTCGAGAGATAGAATTCTCGATTGATTTGATGCCAAGCGCAGGGCCTATTTCTATTTCTCCATATCAAATGGCCCGGGTAGAAACCCGAGAGTTGAAAGCACAGATTGATGAACTTATGAGCTTGGGATTTATTCGACCGAGTTCCTCACCCTGGGGTGCACCAATTTTTTTTGTCAAGAAGAATGATGGGTTGCTTCGATTATGCATCGACTACTGGAAGCTAAATCAAGTGACCATCAAAAATAAGTACCCTCTTCCACGTATCGATGATCGGTTTGATCAACTACAGGGTGCCCAGTACTTCGTTAAGATCAATTTGTGATCCGAGTACCACCAGTTGAGAATCCGGGAGGCGGACATTCCAAAGACTGCATTTCGGACAAGGCTAGGACACTTCGAGTATCTAGTGATGCAATGCACCAGCAGCATTTATGGATCTCATGTACGAGGTATTTTGGGAATATCTCGGTCGATTTGTCAATGTATTCATAGATGACATCCTGATCTATTCCAAGTCAAGGGAGGACCACGAGAACCACCTTAGAATCACACTACAGTTGTTGAAGGAGCATAGGCTATACGCCAAGCTTAGCAAGTGTGAATTCTGGCTTCAAAAGGTGAAATTTTTAGAACACATAGTGTCAAGTGAAGGGATAGCAGTAGACCCTTCCAAAGTTGAAGTCGTACTATCGTGGAAACAACTAAAGACAGTGATAGATATCAGAAGTTTCCTCGGGATGGCAGGATATTATAGAAGATTTATTAAGGGATTCTCCACTCTTGCAGCACCGTTAACGAAACTAACTCAGAAAAATATCTAGTTTGAATGGAATGACAATTGCGAAACTGCATTTCAGGAGTTGAAGACAAGATTGACGATCACTCCAATTCTAGTATCTCCGATTCCAGGTGAGGGTTTGACGATCTTTACTGATGCATCCAGAATTGGTTTGGGAGCTGTACTAATGCAATTTGGGAAGGTAGTGGCATACGAGTCTAGAAAACTAAAGAATCATAAGAGGAACTACCCTGTTTACGATCTTGAGTTGGCTGCGATAGTATTCGCACTACACATTTGGAAACATTATTTATACCAAGCGAAGTTTGACGAGAATTAAATATGAGACAACAACGCTAGATGGAATACCTCAAGGATTACGACTTTACCCTTGAGTATCACCCAGGAAATGCTAATGTAGTTGTCGACGCGTTGAGCCGAAACACGATAGCTCATATGATGAAAAAAGAATGACAGTTGCTTGAACAAGCCACAGAAATCGTGTTTGACATTTCGAGGTAAAGGTATATACCGCACATATATCTAGGTACATTGAGGATCGAAAATGAGCTGATAGCAAGAGTTAGGGAAGTCCAAAAAGTAGATGAAGATGTGGGAGAATATGAGCTGAGAGCTAGGGACCTGACTGACCTAGATTGGTCGAAATGATCAAACGAGATTCTCAAATTCAGAGACAGGATATGGATACCTTAAGACTCACAGTTGAGATCTAATATATTAGGTGAGGCACACCGTTCTCAATATTCTATTGACCCAAGAGGTACGAAGATATATAGAGATCTACGAAAAAAATTTTGGTTTTCGGGTATGAAGAAGGTAATCGTAGAATATGTAAATAGATGCCTGACATGTCAGCAGGTCAAGGTTGAACACCGAAACTGAGCAGGCTTACTCCAGCCATTATCCATAACGGAATGGAAATGGGAGCATGTGACCATGGACTTTGTAGTAAGGTTGCCGAGAGCTAGTGACGGGTCAGAGGCCATATGGGTGATTGTTGATCGACTGACGAAATCGACGCATGTTATTCCGATTCGAGTCCCATTTGGCGTTGATAGACTGAGCCAGATATACATAGCTGAGATAGTTAGACTACATGAAGTGCCAGTTTCTATCGTGTCAGACAATGATCACAGATTTACTTTCCGATTCTAGGAGAGTCTACACAAAGCCATGGGTACTCAGTTGAACTTCAGTTTAGCTTTTCATCCACAATCAGACGGACAGTCGGAGCGGGTAATACAGATCTTAGAGGATATGCTACGGGCATGTGTATTGGACTTTGGAGAAGACTGGAAGCATCACTTATCGTTGGTGGAGTTCTCCTATAATAATAGTTTTCAAGCTAGTATCGGCATGGCACCATTTGAAGCTTTATACGGTAGGCCATGTCGATTATCAATATGTTGGGTAGAAACAAGAGATGCCACAGTGTTGGGACCCGAGATTGTTGAGGAAACTACTGAGGCAGTACGCATCATATGGGACAGATTAAAAACTACTCAGAGTAGATAGAAAAGCTATGCAGACAAGCGGCACAGATCTTTGTAATTCTAAGTTGGGGATAAGGTATTCTTGAAAGTATCACCTAGAAGAGGAATCTCTAAATTTTGTGTGAAGGGTAAATTGAAGTCGTATTTTGTGGGACCATTTGAATAGTTGAACGAATAGAACCAGTGGCTTACAGACTGATTCTACCACCATAGTTTGAGCAGGTTCACAACGTGTTCCATGTGTCCATGCTGAAGAAGTATTTGCTAGATCCCTCACATGTGATTGATTTACGGGAGTTAGAAGTAGACGAAGATGTGTCCTACGAGGAAGGTGCAATACAGATACTTGACAGGAGAGTAAAACAACTCAGACTAAGGTATTATTTTTATTTCGAGAATGACATTTTTTATTAAGGGGAGGAGAATGTAAAACCCTGAGTTTTTTATTTGTATCTCGTGGAAAAAATAGTAAAATTTTGAGAAAATCCTAAAAGTTGGACTTAGAATAAAATTGTAAGACTTTGTTCTGATCATTTTTAATAAAATTTAATCTTAGTATTGGATTCAAAATGATCAAAAAACATACTTTATCTTGTAAGCACGCTCAAATGCAAGTCCGAACATAAAAGTTACAAGATCCTTGATTACTGAGTTGGACCAGACTAAAATAATGACTTTTTTCTAGAGTAATAATTATTAAGATTTGATTACACCATTGGGTTCATAACAAAAAATTATTGAATATAGACTATTTATTTGTCACTTTTGGAGCATAAAAAGTTGAAATATCATCAAAAACAAAAAAGACGTTAAATTTTAGGGTCCCATTAGGCCAAAAATGTAAATTTTTGTTAGAGATGAAATTTATAGAAATTGACCACACCATTAGATCCAGAATAAAAAATTTGACAAAATAGAGTATTCATTCGTCACTTTTAGAGTCTGGATAGTCAAGTTATCGTCGATCGAAACAATAGGCAAAATATCGATTTCGTCCTAAGATTTATATAAATAAATTTTTTTTAATTTTTTTTTCACTATTCATCATTTTAAACCAACCAAAACCAGCCAACTTGTTTTTAAAAAAAATTTATTTTTTTCTCCGATTTTCAACCTCGAATTCATCGCGAACAAGTCACCATCAACTTCCGACGTAGAAAAGAAAATTGTTCGCAGCCTCATTCTCTACAAAACCCACCCAATTTCCTTCTATTTTCTTTTCTTTTTCGTCCCATATCGTCAAAAAATAGCTGTATATATATACGGGGGTTTCGCAACTTCGACTTTGGATTTCATCCATTTCAGGATCAAACCGTCCTCCATCGTAGAATGGAGAAAGGACGATGGCGTCGAGATCTTCGAAATCACCGGGTTAGATTCGAAAATCAAACGTCTCGAAGTTTGAACCACCTCGATTTTCGTACCGATCACTTTAATTTTACGCACGTGCTTCAATTTCGTCACCTAGAGATTGTAATGGACTTTCAATTTCTATTAGTAATCGTAGATTATGAAATTTTCATTTAGGATTTTATCGAAAATTTCTTATATATTTCCAAAATATAGAATTATTTTTTGTTGTTTCAAATTCATGGCAGAACTTGTATATTTGATATGTTTAATTGTATTTTTAACAAATTATACGTAGGTAGGATATCTCACTGGGTTATTTCCGTCAGTTGGGTCCTGTACACCGTTCGGACCCCGTTTTGATCTAAATTTTGTAATTTTTCAATGTTATTAATAAAAATGAATTTCATAGTTGGAAAAATGATTTAATATTCAATGAACTCATAATGAGTTGATGAATATCAGAAAGTGGATATTTTGTTTGAGAGATTGAAAACTGTAAAAATCGAAAAAAGGGAAAAAATGTATGAAATGGTAAAATGTCAAAGTCACACCCGAGGGGTGATGTATGCATTTTACATCGTTGTGTTGTGTTGTGTGTAGGTTGGTGAACAGATATCCAGGGATAATGTTACTAGCTGCATGTTTATTTATTTTCTGTTAGCGCGAGGCGCTGTTTACTTTTCCGTTCAGTTATTTATTTTAGGCCGGGTGACCACAGTTGTATGATAGGAAACTGGATATCCATTCTCAACCTTGTATTGTTAATTTCTCTTTTATTTTTAAATGAAAATAATATATATATATATATATATATATATATATATATGTAGTTATTTTGTGAGCTTTTAAAGAGTCTGTGAATGCTTGAAGGGATAGTGTGTCATATCATCCAGAGTGGTGTACTATCCTGGGATGTACGGTATGGACCACTAAGCTCATACGTGGTATGGATCGAATATGAGCGTAGAGTCACAACTGGAATCCGAGTTATTTCTCTATATCTTTACCAGTGAACTTGTAATGTAAATGTGATCGTATACGAATGGTTTGTATATTTGGAAATCATATGCACGCCTGATAGGCACAGACGAAGATGATTAGTCAGTGAACACTAACAATCTATAGTAGTCGAACATTCTGACACATCAAAAAGAGATCCATTGCTTACAATCACGTCAAACGGTCAGTCTGAACCGGATAAATGTTCAACCAAGCGTGGTAAGTGCAGCGACCGACCACAAAATCAAGAACTAAAAGCTAGTAAGGAATTGTAACATCATGTCCCGATTGGGAGCGATTCAATCGTGAATCCCAACTCTCTAATTCCACTACTCTACCATTATGTATTATGTATATGTTGCCTTATTTTGATATATAAAATGAAATGCATGTTTAATGTTTCCAATTGATCAATTATATTTGTTTATAAAGAAAATGTTATAGTGAGTATTGTTGATTGATGTAATGTCAGTTTTAAAATGTTTAGTTGCTCATCCCTGGCTATATGTACTAGTTTATCATAGTTTCTTCTGTAAAATCTTGTATTGTTAAAATGATTTAGTATGTTTATTCGTTCATGTTATAAGGGATTATTGGCAAAAATTATTTGTTTTTCCTACTAGATAACCATTGTTACTCACCATTTTGTTCCTATTTTTTTTTAATTTTTAAGCCTACAGTTGGCGAGGCGGGCGTAGAACCAATGAGTGGGGACCATCTGGTGGGTCAAATAGACGACTAGAGTCCATTACCTTGTGAGTATTGGGGTTATTACCTCTAGTGGTGTCAGTTAGACCAAAAGTATTATAGATTTTGTTCTAAGCGTTAGGACTTTTGTTAGAGTGAGAAATTTTTGTATAATCCCATGTATAAATTTCTTTTTTCGTACTCTGAGCTATCGTACGTTATTAGATGTATATAGGTTTCCGCTAATATTCTATTTTGTATGTATATATGCATAATTGTATGTTGTTTATCAGGTGCAGGTTGAACGCCTTAGAATACTAACATAAACATAGGAGACCATGCCAAAATTTTGATGTGCCACCTAATACCTCGAGATCTGTCATGGGAATTTGTGTTAGCGTTTGGCGATGCGCCACACTTACACCTGGATCTATATCTAACTCTATATATCCATCTACATCTAGCTCTATATTTATCAACAAATCTACTTTACGACAACATCACCTTTCAATCATGATCACATTGTCAAATTCTAATTCGTTAAAGTGCATGCATAATATTATTATGAGCATATTCTCCTCTATAACAGGTGAAGTGGTCCTATCCCATTAAAAAAAGCTTAGTATTTATTACAATCAATAGCGAAGTGATTAATTCCATTTTTTATAAAATTTGTCAATATCTCTCGATAATTCTCCAACTACATGACTTAGACTATGGGCAAACATGCCATCTAATTTAAGTATGTACCCAAAGAATAAGAGAAAGGCTTGTTAAAATTTTACGAAAATGAAAATCATTAGCTCCACTTTTTATTAATCTCGGGATCGTTTTGTATGTTGTACTGAGTGGCATTGAAGACTTCGGCATCGATGCTCAACTTCATATACTTCAAAAAATGCTCAATGTATGTATTTGAGCCTAATCAAGTAAATGGACAACCTAAACATTTCCCACTCTTTGGAACCTTTCTTTGGTTAACCCATACTTGTAAACCCTTGTCCATCCAAAATAACACCCAAAAGCCAAGGAAATTCAGAAGGATTTCCTAGCAGCAATATGTGACAGTACTATTGCCAGAAATAACCCCAATGGTGACAGAACAATGTTTATGGCGGTGCCACCAACAGTGTAATTTTTTCAAAAATTTAATTATTGAGATACCTAGCAATGCCACCACTCGTTTGGAGGTGTTATCGCTAGCAACCCATTGCCCAACTAAAATCTATATATTTGAGTGTTTACTTCATTTGGGCTTGATCAAACTTAGAGAAATTTGTCTCCCAAGCATCCAAATATCCTTGGAGCTTTCTCTTCCCATAGGACCTTTCTTCTAGTTGAACCCATTTTCAACCTTAACAAACTTCTTTATTTCATCCCTTTTCATCCATTTATCTTCACATTGCACACACTTGTAGCACACTCTTAGGGCAAGGTTACATAAAGATAGCTTAGAGGTGAACCATAAACCTCATTGATAGTGGAATAGAAAGACCCTTGTGAATGTGCTCTTGAGCGTGGATGTAGACAAGTTATCGAACCACTATAAATTTTGTCTCTTATTTTGATTTATGCTTTCATGATTATATTACACTTGAATTATATGAATGTCATGCTTTAGAATGAATGTCCTAGTGTAATTCTTTTTCTTGCTTTAATCTTGAGACCTTGGTTTATCTAAGGAATTGGTGAATAGGTCTAGGTGGGTAAATCACTTCCTTTGACCCGCCTAGAGAAATTAAGAATTAGAATGAATTTTAATTTAGTCTCATTCATAAAATGCAAAATTCATTTTTTTTTAAATAACTACTTCAACTATTGATTGTACTGGAGATTATGCATTCACAAACTATTCAAAATGGACAATTCAAGAATTGATTGTAGACAATCACTCTTCATCACAAACAAGACAAAAAAATTGTTAACTAGATCTTAGTCCCACATGAGAACGACACTTCACAGCAAGTAACTTTTCTATTTGAAATAGGTAATGAAGAACACAATTGTCACACAACGATTCTTGAATAAGAGATTTAAGGTTTAATAATGCATGCATGATGTGTTTTTGTGTTCAACACTTACATACATGACGATACACAAACAATAATAGATAATAAATACTCTACTACCTATAAACTGAAAAACAAAATTGCAATATCTACGATAATTCACAAGCAAAACTTATGGAAAGATGGGCATGTTGAAGCATCATGAAGATGTCGATACTCTTGCGCTTAAACAAAATTCATACTCAGTTATTATATGTAATGATCATATGAAATCTGAACAATTCAATCGACATATTACAAAACAATAATATGGAATTTGAACCGCTACAACTCACCATGATAATTGACTTGTGACTAAATCAATTGTCATAAATCGATTTTGACCCCTTAATTTAGTCCGTTAGATTGAGATACATGATATAGTTGATCAATTAAAACTTAAGACAAAGATTACTTAAGAATAATTTCTAACCATTCCATTTATGAATCTATCATGCCTTAAACAATTTTATTCATGAACCCATTAAAGTATGCAATTATCGTGCTTATTTGTATTGCTTGACTAAAGTAAGTGAACCACGACATACATAGTCCAATTTGGAAAATCCGAGTATTAACCAGGTTTATTATACGAATTTCAATCACTTTGGCATTGTCTATGAAAATTTGTGTTCATACCAAATTTATTTTCATTAAATACTCGCTTTTGGTCTTGATTGAATCCTTATGATGGTTTGATCGGGTTTAAGTATGCAATGGAAGTTGTATTGGCACATTCTTTGCATTACAAAATTCCCTAAAACTTATACCCAATCCAAATAAAAGTCCTATCACGAATGAATGGACCACTTTGATCCAAAAATTCAATTATTAAGTTACTAAATTTGAGTCATAGACTCCAATTTGTTAATCAAGGGCTACCTTGATTATGGGTCATTCGAGTCAATGACCGAGTCGGGATTGAATCTACTCCCAAGAAGTCTATAAAAAATTTGGATCATTCAATTAGAAAGATTAATAAAACATACCCAAATTTTATGTTATTAATAAACAAGTACTACAAGAATCAAATTGAAAAAAGAATTTAAAGTTTTATTTCCCACTATCTATCTTGGGGAGTGTCTTGTTGACATACTAATTTTTTTTAGAAATCTAGTTTATTTGTTACATTGCATGCTAATGTACATTTTTAGTAAAGCTAATTGATAAGTGCCAAAAAATATATAATTTAATATTAATTAATAGGGAACTTATTAGGATTTTTAAATTAAAATATTATTTTTAATAAATAATTTAATTTCGTATTTTTAGGTAAATTAGGTCATTTTGCATATTTTTATTTATTTTTGGAGAATTTGATTTGTGTAATATCTATTTTGCACATATTCGATGAAATCAAGTCAAAGATGAAGACTTATGAAACAAATAAAATCAACTATTGGAATCAACCACGAAAATTCAAAGTCAAACATGCAATTTTCATCACATCACAGTGAAGTCAGCACATTAAACAAAGATTTTTCATACACAAATCTAATCATAAGGGCTCATGAAAAAATAGAGTCCGAACATTATCCAAATATCTAGAGTATATCAAAGTCTATAAAAAGAGACAACTCCCAAGAAATCAAGGATCATCTTCTTTTCTCTCTATAATCCGTCACTCTCTCATCTCTCCTTCTTCTATTTATTTTTAGGTTTTTAGTTTATTTTTATACAAATTGGATGACAACAATTTGTTTAAGATTTGTTTTTGAAGATCAATAAAGACTAAGTATTTTTCAATTATTTTTATTTATTATTTTTGAAGAATGAGTCTTGACTAATCTTACAATCTAGGAAAATTGATGAATCTAAGATGTATTATTTTATTTCCAGTTTTTAATTATGTTTTACAAGTTTTAGTATATTTCTCTTCAAAAACCTTAGTTCTTTAGTATTTTCTGATTTATTTCTCCTTATCCATCATCTCGGCATGTTTCGTTACTATTGAAAAAATTCATTATATCGGATCCTCACAGTGGTGTAAAATCATTGGGCGATAAAAATTTTTAAAGGAAGAAGATCTTAGCCAATATTTAGATTTATAAATAATTAAGATTTTTATTGTTAAATCTTCCGAATCAAGAATCTTTTACCAATTTATCGATTTGAGTTATCTAAAAAGAACTTGAGAATAAAATTTTAAAATAATTATTCTTGGTGGATTAAGTTTCTTTAGGTGTTTTCCAATTCAGAAGTTTTTTTGTATTCTAATTTAGTTTTTCAATAGTTCTAAAAAAATTAGTTGTTCAAAAAGATTTAGATAATTTTTTAGGTTTTGTTTAATTTAGACTATCTTCTTTTCCCTATGGATTGACCCTTGCCATATCAAATTAAGATTTATAATTTTTTTGGTGTAAAATCTCGATTTTTCAATTCATATCTTGAGAAAAAATAAATAATGAAATTTTGAGAAAATCCTAAAAATGGGACTTAAGGTAAAACTTTAAGATTTTATTCTGGTCATTTTTAATAAAATCTGACCTCACCATTGGATTCAAAATGGTCGGAAAATATACTTTAGCTTATAAGCACGCTCAAATGTGAGTCCGAACAGAAAAATTATAAAATTCTCAATTTTCAAGTCGAACCAAGGTAAAATAATGACTTTTTGCTAGAGTAAAATTTTTTTAAAATTTGATTATACCATTGGGTTCATAACGAGAAATTATAGAAAATGAACTATTTACTTTTCCTTTTTGAAGCACAGAAAGTCGAATTATCGTCAAAAATAGAAACGACATCCCAATGGGCTGAAAAAGTAAATTTTTGTTAAAGACATAATTTATAGAATTTGATTATACCATTAGATTCAGATTGAAAAATTATACAAAATAGAGTATTTATTCGCAACTTTTCAAGTTCGAACGATCAAGCAATGTCAAATGAAATAATTAGTAAAATACCGATTTTGTCCCACTTATATAAATAATTTTTGTTAAACAAAAACAATATTCATCATCTCTTATTTTCATCCAAACCAACTGAAGGTTTTAATAAAAAAAATTTTGATTTTTCTCCTTACTTTCAACCTTAGATTCGTTGTGAACGGGTCGTCGTTAACTTCCGACGCATAAGGAAAAAATGTTCGTAACCTCGACCTCTATAAAATCCACCAATTTTTTTTTATTTTCTCTTCTCTTTCATTTTGTATCATCAAAAATCAGTCGTATATGATACAGGGGTTTCGATTTTTCAACCTCGAATTTCATCCATTTTGAGGCCAAATCGTCCTCCGTCGTAGAATGGAGAAAGGACGACGATATCGAGATCTTCAAAATCACTGGACCAGATTCAAAAATTAACCGTCTTAACATCTAATTCATCCCGATTTTCGTACTGATTATATCGACTTTCGCACACACGATTCGATCCTATCGCATAGAGAATGGTAAAGACTCTTAATTTCTATTGATAACTGTATATTGTAAAATTTGTATATAGGGTTTTAAAGAAAATTTGTTATATGTTTCAAAAATATAGAATTTTATTTCTTTATTATAAATTTATACTAGAACTTGCATATTTGATATATTTAATTGTATTTTATAACAAATTATACGTGGGTAGGATATTTCACTAGGTTATTTCCGTCAGTTGAAGTGTACTGCTCAGACCCTGTTTTGATATAAGTTTTGTAAAATTTCAATTTAAATGATAAAAATATATTTCAAAGTATGAAAAAATATTTGATATCGAAAAATGAATATTTGAGTGAATGAATCCGAAAAATGAATAATGTGTTTAAAAATGTAAAAAATGCAATAATAAAAAAAAAAGAGGATGAAACGATAAAATGTAATAATTACACCCGAGGGGTGATGTATGCATTTTACATTATAATGTTGCGTATGGGTTGGTGAACAAATATCCAAGGATAATGATATTGGTTGCATATTTATTTATTTTCTATAGCACGAGGCACAAGTTAAGTTATATTCTGTTATTTATTTTAGGTCGCATGGCCACAGATACGTGGTAGGAAACTGGATATCCATTCTCAACTCTGTAATGTTAATTTCTCATTTGTTTTCAAAAAAAATTTCTTATTTGTTTTCAAAGAAAGGAAATACTATATATATATAGTTATTTTGTGAATTGTTAAAGAGCTTATAAATACCTAAAGAAATATTCTGTCATATCATCCGTAGTGATTTAGTATCCTAAGATGTATGGTAGGGACAACCAAACTCATACGTGGTATGGGACGCGTATGAAAGTGAAGTCACAATTGGAGTTCGGGTTTATTCTTCTCTATCTTTAGCAGTGAACTTATAATGTAAAGGTAGTCGTATACGAATGGATTGTATATTTGGGAATCACATACGCCTGATAGGTATAGACGAAGATGATTAGTCAGTGATCATTAACAATCTATAGTACTCGAACGTTCTAACACATCGAAAAAATACCCATTGCTTGCGGTCACATCAAATGGCCAGCCTGAGTTAGATAAATGGTTCTGCAAGTGTGGTAAAAAATTACCAGTCACAAAATCAGAAATTATTATTTTATTATGAAACATCATGTTCCGATTAGGAGTGATCCAGTCGTGAATCCCAACTCTCTAATTCCACTACTCCACCATTGTGTATTATGTATATGTTGTCTTATTTTGATATATAAAATGAAATGCATGTTTAATATTTCCATTTGGTCAATTAAATTTTTATAAAAAGAAAATGCTATAGTGAGTATTGTTGATGGATGTAATGTGAGTTTTAAAATGTTTAGTTGCTCATCCCTGGCTATATGTACCAATTAATCGTAGTTTCTTTTGTAAAAATTTGCATATGTTAAAATGATTCAGTATGTTTATTCGTTCATGTTAAAAGAGATTATTGGCAGAAATCGTTTGCTTCCCTACTGGGTAACCATTGTTACTCACCCTTTCCTTCTCCATTTTTTTTAATTTCAGATCCAGAATTTGGCGAGACATGTGTAAAACACGAATGAAGATTATTTGGTAGGTCAGATAGATGATCAGAGTCATTTTCATGGTAAGCACTGGACTATACCTATTGGCGTCAGGTTGTCCAGGTAGTAATATAGATTTTGGTTTTGAGCGTTAGGAATTTTGTTAAAGTGAGGAATGTTCGTATAATCCTGTATATAAATTTCTTCTTCCGCACTTTGATTTATCATACGTTATTAGATGTATACAAGCTTCCATTATTATTATATTTTGTATCTATATATGCAGGATATAGTGTATATCATTTATCAGGTGCAGGTTTTTAGCGTCTTGGAATGCTAACATAAACAGAGAAAACCATGCTGAAATTTCGAGGTGCCAGTTAGTGCTTCGAGATCTAACATGGGACTTTGTGTTAACGTTTGGCGAGGCATCACATTTGTAGAACTATAATAAACTACAAGTGAATTTTCATCAGCATCGTTGCAAGAACAACGAACACTAATATTGATCATAGTAAAGTGCAGAGTTCTACAATTAAGGGTTCAAAGAATGAGAAGTAACTTTTGTCATTAAAGCATAAAGCATAAGATACAATCTCAAAAAACTAGTTACTAATTTCTATTAGAAAAAAATTAGATATTCATCTAATAGATTATGCCCCCAAAATAAAACAAAAAGGAATTTTCCAAATTGAAAAACCCACAAGGGTTCCACATCTCATAAACAGAACTTCTATGAAATTTTTTTAGCGTAGATAGTTTAATAAAGTAACGATTGGTTTCAATTGAAGCTCAACACAAGAATTAAACTAGGTGGTATCATGAACAGGAAGAACGATAAAACCCCAAGTTTCAAACCAAGTGTACTGCCTACCCTCAGGACTTTCTTCATCTCATTTGCTATTTTTCCCTTCCTTGTTGGGGGAACAAGAAAGAGAATTTTAATAGAGGGAATACATGATTTTATGGAGTTGCCACCATTCAATTTTGAGATACGTGAATAGTCACCCATTGATTGAGATGACTTTTAATCTGGTATGCGTGATCTAAAGGTTTGGGGTAAGTGATTCGTTTAAGAAATGATAAGGTTTTAGGCACCCCCAGTCCCCTGTCCTAAAGGATGGCTGCTTTTAGAATGTTGTTTTGAAAAATATCTCATGCTTGCTGAGTGATTCAATATTCTAAGAATAAGTGAAAGGGGTTTAGTTTGAACGTGATTTGTACAAGGGAAAGTGGGAGCTCAAAGTGAGTTTGATTGAGGTTTTGATAGGCGTTTTAAGGTTTTAAGTAGGGCGACATCTAGTCATTTTGTTTGGTCTTTCTAAGTATGGAATGCACAAGAAGGCGTTCCAAATTATTCCATCAGAGTAAGAATTGGTGACTCAAATGGGAATTTTAAATTATAATGTAAATATTTTATTTATTTAAATTTTATACGTGTAAGCTTTACGAGAAATTAGGCAATACACCACCAGGGCTCTAATTATTTGAGTTGTAGTGCAGGTAGAATCATCGTTATATTAGGAAAAATCGGGGAAATGTTTAGGATAAATGGGGCAAAGGTTCGTTAGTGTTAGGGAAAAAATGGGAAATTGCTTATGTAATTTGGGCAAGGGTTCAATAATACAGGTAGTCGAGAAAGTAAAAGGAGTATGTGGGAGCAAGATAGTGAAGGTTAAAAAGCTCAAGGTTAATGAAACGAAGAGAAGGAGACTCATTTTATAGTGTTATGCATGGACCAACCTTCAAGGATGGTCTGTGGCTTGTCTTATCATAATGTGGTCATACAAGTGTATAAAAGGTAGTTTTGGGTGGTTGGTTGGTCATTCAAACTAACCAAACTGATGTTGCAGGTCGATCGGGACAAATTTGATTTTTTTCATTTTACCAAGAGTTTTCATTGGTTCGAAACTGAGAGGACGAGGATTTTGCACAAGCTTGAAGGGTTAGCTTGAATTCTGTGAGTAGGAATTGAATGTCAAATTTGATTAATTTGACCTTGGAGTAGTGGGGGAGGGTTAACTTTATAGAATGGCATGGGATGATGGGCTTGATAAATGGTCTGATTTGGGCTCGGGATGGTTTGAGAGGTTTAGGAGGCTTAGACAGGTTTTGGGAAATTTTGAGAAAATCAAGATTTTTTTGAGAAGTTGGGGGGAACTGGACGAGGTTTTGCGAGAAAGGAGTTTAGGACTTGGGAAGGTTGTGGGACGGCTTGGGAAAGGTGTTAGACTTCCAGTAAGGGTTGGGAGTGTGTCTAAGAAAGGGTTATGGTTTCGGATTTGGACGAGATTTGGGTGTATGGGTTTTGAGAAGGCCTTGAGATTAGATTGAGGAAAAGGGATTTGGTTTTTCTATGCCCACAGGCTTCTCGAATTATCGTTGTACTATCGAAATACTGCACCATTTTATACCTAAAAGGCTGGTGCACAATTTTGGGATGTTTACACCAAATATACTAATCTCAAATCAATTCTTATTTGATTAAACCCTAACCCGTGAAGACGTTGACAAGATCTTAAAAAAGAGCATGCGAACATAAGTGGAAGCTTGGGAGAGAATGAGAGGCGAAGTTAGAGAAACCCTAAGTTGAAAAGGAGAGAACATAAAATTGAAATCCTAAATTAACATTTTTAAAAGGAGAGAAACCTTAAGCTGACGCTAAAAAGAGAGAGAAATTAGTGTACCTGACTGAGAAGGACAAGCAACAAAGGTGTTGTGAGAAAGAGAATGGGGAAAGACATAGTGAGATCAAATAGTCTATGTTTTGTTTTGTTTATTAGAAGCTCTATAGCGATGATTGCATGGCCATTGCTATAGGTCCTTTAATAAAATACATGCATTATTAAAAAAATATAGTATGACAATCAAACTAAGGGGTCGTCGGTACACAATTCTATAGTGATGATCAATACCTTCGACTATCGGCATATTAGTATATAATGAAGGTCATGATGTCGTTGTTTCTATACATCACTGTTAAAAACAAATCCCACTGAAAAAATTCACCAGAAAATACATTAATCTAATGCGACAGCCTAAGTATTGGTCGTCACTACATGTCTCTATTGCAGTGGCCAAAATTTGGTTGTTGCTAATGCCCATTGATATAACTTCCTTTTCTTGTATTAAATTGACTACACTTTTTTAACCTACCAAAGCGGGATTTTCCAGCTTCATATATTTTCAAACAACTATTTCTATGATTTATAGGAGTTTAAAGGGACGATTTCACTTTTTTATAATTTTTAAAGTATTGTGTTTTTCAATTGTAAATTGATTGAATTAATGTTCTCTATTCTTTCTACTAGCATAAAATTGACTACATTACGACTAATCCAAACGAAGTCCTTTAATCATAAGCTCATTTATGGTAAAAATACAATCCCATTAATTGAATTAATGTTGGTTCTGCAAGGCGTTTCCATTTTTTTTCTTTGGTTATTTGATTGGCTTTCAAGTTTTATTGCTCATTTTAGAAAAATAAAAAGTATTTGAGCTATTTGATTAATGCAAGCAAATGAAAATTTGAAAAATCTCACATCTACAATAGATATCTCTTACCCTTCTTTTGGTTGGGTCTTTTTTTATGTGAACGAGAATTAATTTGCAAAGAATTAAGATTGATCAACTTATAAATTATTTGCAATGTTTTTTTTTTTTTTTTTTAAAAGCGTAAATTGTTGATAATTATTTTTGTAAGTCATTTGTAAATATTTAATTATTCAAATTTGCGTTTGCATGTAATTAATTTTTGTTCAAATAAATTTGTAATTTATTTCTATTAAAATTATGCTTCTTCTAAAATAATTGAAATCATTAATTTTTCTTATAAAAAAGAGACAAATTTGTTTCTATAATATTTTTTCAATGTAGACAAAAATAAATATATAAAAATGATAAAAAAATATTGCTTTATTCTTCCAAAGTGGCAATGTCATTGCTTCAAATTATATAAAAGAAGTAAATCCGTTACTTTGAAATAATACTTATGGCAACAAATTTATTATTTTTTAAAAATCTTTCAAAATAACAAGTTTGTCGATTGTTTGATAGACAAAAAAAATCTAAATGACTGTTGTTGATGTTGCATTAAATTATCGTTGATTGTTTTTCATTGAATGCTGCCCAAGATGATCATAATTGAAATAAAAAAATTGATTTGATAACTTAACCTTTTAAAGATTTTTAAGCTCCATCAGTGTTCAGGTCATTCTTGATTATAAGTAGCAAGTAAAGTCAAAGAGATGATCATTTTATTTTTGGAAGGATATTTTAAGCACTTAAAATCTTTTGTCCATTAAGAAGAACATGTTTTATTGGGTATGAAAAATAAGTAGGAAAATGACATTTTCTATGTGGTTGATTGTTTTTTTCATGGAAGATGGATTTTATTTTTCCACTTATATACCTACGAGAAATGAAATCCACCCTAATTTTTTGTCCCTAAATTGAAACCCTTAACCAGTAATACATTTGACCCCCACCTTCCGGTCGACATCACCACCTCCCCCCTCCTCATCTCTCCTTTTTCATCCTCCTTGCTCTGCCTAAAATCTCTCTCTCTCTCTCTTCCTCCTATTACCCCCTAATTAATTTTGTCTACATTCAATCAAACAATGAAAATTGATTTCCTAGCCATTTTTCATGGATTTTAAATTCTATGAAAATTAACTTTTCATACAATCAAAATTATTTAACTTGCCCATTTATTTTTAATAAATTTACATTTTATAAAAGAGTAGGGATCCAAAATGGTATCCCATGCCTAACCAAGGTCAGGTGTCACCCCATTTTATGCCACGTGGCATTTTTGGGACCCACTAACATTATGGATATATGGTCCATCCCTTGGTGAACCTAGGACCAAAAATCATGGTGTTTGATAACTTGTATCCACTTGATCTAAGAAAAAGAGTTTAAATCCAATGATTAGAAATCATTCTTAAGACAATGCTATTATCAATGGATGCATATCAACAATCAAATTGAGCTTTTGTGTGTAGATTCACTAAGGGATGGACTACATATCCATACGGTCAATGGTTAGGATTAGGACACCGTTAAGGATCCCTACTCTTTATAAAAACCTATTATTGATTTTAAAATTCTAATAATAATTAAAATAATTTTATATTTAATTAGCAGTTCCCATCAACTCCACTTCACCTTTTTAGGATGGATAATTCAAATAGTAGTCGTGATAATATGAGAGCCCCTCTGACACACCCCCCTATGTCCTCATCACATAATCGTAGATCATTTGCCTCAGGATACACAAGAAAAGATTTATGATTATGTGTATCCCAAGGCAAATGATCTACAATTCTATGATGGGGGCGTAAGGGGTGTTAGGAAATCATTACACTTCAAATAGACTTTACCTTAACAATGTAGCCAAAAAATGATACTTGGTGTAAACTACTCACATCAAAATTTTATTTAAAGTTGAAAGGCACCCTCGGACGAGTGCTTTTTTTCTCATAGTCCAACAATCATTTGACATGTGACGAAAATGAAATCAATAATAAGAAAGAAAATTTCTCTCTTACCCATGGTGGAAAACAAAAATTTCTTGATCAGATTACCTTAAACTACTTAAAGACATCTATTAAAAATATGATCAGATGCCACAAGGTTATAGAGGAAGAAATTCTACGTACTTAAAAAAATGAAGAAAAAATTTTATTTTTAAAAGTTGAATTTTAATTTAAGTTTGGATACTCAATAGCCGTCCATTTTCAATTTCATGGATCAAGCTTGAAAGTTTTTTTTTTTTTTTTTAAATATAATTTAGAAGGCTGTAGTGTTAGATTGAGAATGTGAAAATCCATGCGGTGTAAATGACCCATTTTAAGGTTTTAAATGGGTTGAGGAAATGCGGGCAGGAGAGAGAAATTTTCTTTCTATGGATGATATCATTTGCGCCACATGTCTAATGGTTGTTGGACTGTGAGCAAAAAAATCATTCCTTAGGACAAACGATCGTTTTCTCATCTTTCAACATCTCACGCAAAGTGCTTTACTAAAAGACAAAAGTCACCTAACTATCCTGATTTAGCAGTTTCAGAGATTGAGTCCAATCCAATCACTATTTACTTTTAAAATAAAATAAAGAAAAAGAGAAATATTCTCCTTACTAAGGTAGTAAGATTTTAAGCCTTACTAGGTGTCGTTTTGCTCAAAAGGATTAGTACATCAGTAATCAAACACCAAAGCCCTTTAAGTTTCTTCCAAAATCTCAATTTCAAAAAACAAAAATCTAAAAATCAAAAAATAAGATTTTAAACTTGACCCAAGAATTTAAAAATAGATAGCTACCCAACCTCCAAATATTTCCCAAACTTAAAATTCAAATTCATTGGTGAAAAATATATAATTTTTTAATTTTATTTTTCTTTAAAGTTCAAAGAATTTTGTCATCCACAACTCTGATGATGCTTTTAGATGCCATAATGTGAGTCCAAGGATCCTTAGTGAGGGTGAAATCCTTACCATCTTAGTAAGGTTAGTCGGACTTAAAGAAAAATGCTTTAATAACTATCTTTTTTGAACCTAGGTAAGGCACATGGAACATGGCACATAATGCAGCACAAGACCCACAAATCAATTTGAATGTCTCTAAAATCTCACACCAATAGGATTGGATGATCACTACCGTTAATCCAATTCAATTGATTAATGATTAAAGTGATTGAAAACAATTTAATTCCACACCTGAATACATTTATAGAAAATCTCTTTAGAATATAATCTATGCAATACAATACAAGAAACATTATATCAAATTATATTTTATCTTCCTACTCCTACTAATTGGATTTGTTCTAATTTGAATTTGCATAGAACAAAGTGATAAGTTCGAACTAATTCCTCAATCTTTCTAAGATGAATCATGAAATACCAAAATACCTAACTATCTTGTGGATCTACATAGTTCACATCATTCTTGATATAAGATTAAAAGATCTAGACTTTTTTCTCAAAACGTAAATATGAGTAAATGCACCCATCCATTTCATATTAAAAGCTTAACTCTAACTCTAACTCTAACTCTATTCGTGGGTTAGAGTTAAGCTTTTAATATGAAATGTATGGGTGCATTTACTCATATTCGCGGGTTTGACGATACTCTTAAAAATCAATTTAATGAAAATTGTATATGTTCGATCATGTGTTAATATAATTAACACTGGTCAAATCCAACACCATTTAATCAAGGATTGTTTAAAATAGAAAAATAAAATAAAAATAGAGTTTAACTTCAACATTCCAACAAGAAGTTGATTGGTTTGTCGTAGCTCACAGTTCATAAAACATAAAATGAATCTAGTTCATAATATAAAGATAATTCATTTCTTGGTCCGTCGTTGATTCAAGCATGCAAGTTAAAAATAAAATTATTATGTTAAAAACTTCAAGGAATAAATATTTTCAAATGTCTTTAAGTTTCTTAAGAATTATATTTTCATCTCAACTTGAAAGCGCTCACAATCTGCGGGTGCGGATTCGATTTTGGGAGTCACCACCTACTTTAAGTCCAGGAACCAATATTTGACTCCGAATAGAATTCGAGTGGTCTACGATATAAATTATATGTAAGGGGTCAAATTACGAAATTTAGAAGGTGTTAGGCATCGATTTCGCCCAACTCTAAAGTCAGTCTTTATTACGATCCATCGACAAACTAAGGTCAACCTACTAGACTAAGATTAAAATTGCTAATGTAAGGATATGGGGGGTATCACGTGTCACATAATTCATTCAAAGATCCCAAAAGTGTATTCAATAGAAATTGGATCAACATATATTCAAATCGTCAAAGTTGCTCACATAAAATCCCAATAAATCATATTAGTGCCCACGACAACTCCAAAATGAAAATAAAGTTAGAATCGACAATATGCCAAATCAAAATCGGGGAAATGTTCAACACCCTACACTTTACCCTACGCTTTACCAAACATGTTTTGTCCTACATGGGTTAGAAGTTTTGGAATGGGCTGATTTTTGGTGAGGATGATTTCTACGGTTAGAAGATCCTCCTCACCAAAAATCAGCCCATCCCAAAATTTCTAGCCCCATGTTTATAAGTTGAAAAATCGTGGACCGTCCATTTTTTGTAAACCATTTTTTTTGGGGTTAGAAGTTTTGGAATTGGCTGATTTTTTGTGAGGATGATCTCTATGGTGAGGAGATCATCCTCACAAAAAATCAGCCAATTCCAAAACTTCTAACCCATGTAGGACAAAACACGTAGGGTAAAGTGTAGGGTAAAGCGTAGGGTGTTGAACGGGACCCTATATATATATATATATATATATATATATGGGTCCCGTTCAACACCAAACATTTTGGCCAACATTTTAGCCAACCATTTTTGTCCTACATGGGTTAGAAGTTTTGGAATGGGCTGATTTTTGGTGAAGATGATCTCTACGGTGAGGAGATCATCCTCACCAAAAATCAGCCCATTCCAAAACTTCTAACCCATGTAGGACAAAACACGTAGGGTAAAGTGTAGGGTAAAGCGTAGGGTGTTGAACGGGACCCATATATATATATATGGGTCCCGTTCAACACCAAACATTTTGGCCAACATTTTAGCCAACCATTTTTGTCCTACATGGGTTAGAAGTTTTGGAATGGGCTGATTTTTGGTGAAGATGATCTCTACGGTGAGGAGATCATCCTCACCAAAAATCAGCCCATTCCAAAACTTCTAGCCCCATATTTACAAGTTGAAAAATCGTGGACCGTCCATTTTTTGTAAACCATTTTTTATGGGGTTAGAAGTTTTGGAATGAGCTGATTTTTGGTGATGATGATCTCCTCACCGTAGAGATCATCCTCACCAAATATCAGCCCATTCCAAAACTTCTTACCCATGTTTTGAAAAATGTTTTGCCAAAATGTTTGGTGCTAAACATTTCCCTATATATATATATATATATATGGGGGAGCGGTTCTATGTCCCTAAAAAGAACTTAGTTTGTTGCCAAGTTTTTTGGCCTATTAGATATCAATGCATCCGTCGATTGAGATTTAATTTACGGTACGTAATTACATTCGGTCCCTTGTAAAAATTGTTTATTCTATTTTAAATCCCTCACATAACATCCCTCTCTTCTTCCAACTCTCTGTAACGAAGACTCTCTCCCTCTTCTTCGAACTCTCTGTAACAAAAACCCATCCCTCTCTCTCTTTCTCTCTCTAAATCAAGTTTCAATTGGAACGAAACCTCCCATCTCTCCTCTCACTCTCTTTCTCTCACACACACTCTCTCTCTCAATCAAGTTTCAGTTCGAACGACCGAACGATCTCTTCGGCATCCGTTCAAACGAGTCTCGTCATCAATGAAAAAAATGAATTTGGATGGTTCTGCATGTGTTTCAACGGATCCGCTTATGTTTGACGTTCATGGGAAATGGGATTTTCATTTAAGTTGAGAGGCAGTTTTAGGATCGGAGAGCCAGAGAAAATGGACTTACAGGGAGCTTACTTCAATATATCTCAAGAAAAAGTACTGAAGTACTCAGATATTTTGGAATTATTGACAAGTATCATTTCCAGGTGAAGTTTTTTGGTTTAATAATCCCAACGCAAATTAACTATTTGTTAGAAAATATCTGATTTGGTTAGATAAGGCATGTCTATCTACTTTGTTTTTCCATTATTAGTATAAAAAAAAAATTCTAGACCAAATATGAGAAATCCATTAATGATTATGAATTTACAAAAGATATGCTCATTGGTAGCCTTATCCTTGAGCATACTCATCTTATTTGCAATAAAATAATTTATAACTCAACTAAGTCAGCAAAACAATTGCATATAAACTGAGGAACATTGATATCCCATATCCAATATGAATAGGAGATAGACCTTCATTGACTTCACTCTCCTGGTCCAGTGAACCAAAAACTAAAATGTGTTTCAATGAACTTTTGAAGAGTTTAGCTGTTCAATTTTGTCCCAAATGTCTGTTAGGTCATACTTGTTCGCCTCTATGGCAAAGATGATGCACTTGAGCGGCTACTCGAGCTATCGTATCCAAATTGTACGAGCATAGGTTTCGTTCCAACTGAAACTTGATTTAGAGAAAGAGAGAGAGGAATGGGTTTTTGTTACAGAGAGTTCAAAGAAAAGGGAGAGGGTTTTCGTTACAGAGAGTTGGAAGAAGAGAGGGATATTATGTGAGAGATTTAAAACAGAATAAACAATTTTTACATGGGGCCGAACGTAATTACGTTATGTTTTAATTTAAAACCGTAAATTAAATCTCAGCCGACGGATGCGTTGATATCTAACGGGCCAAAAAACTTGGTAACAAACTGGGTTCTCTTTAGGACCGTTGAACAGCTTCCTATATATATCTATATATAATGGGATGGTTTATGTGTCCCTTTTAAACATGTTGGCCAAGGAATGGACTCCACCATGACTTATTGTTTGTATTCCAAAGATAAAAATATATGTTAACAATTGACTTCTTCCTTTTGTTTTTTTTTAAAGATTTTTTCTTAATTAGGATTTAAGATGTTTATTTGCTAAAATTTCTTAATTATTTTATTTTCTTTTTTGTGAATATATATATATATATATATATTAAATTAAAATTAAAATCTTATTCTTCAACTTTCAATTTTTAATTTCAATTTTAAAGTTTTGATTTTTTGGATTTTTTTCATTTCGAATTTTGATTTAAATTTTATTATTTCATGTTAAAATTTATCGTAATTTTATGTGGAAGTTTTACGTGAAAATTCATTATTTTATGTGAAAAATTTGTCATTTCATATAAAAAATTTTGATCTTACTAAACGCAGGATCTTAGATTTTTTTCGATGTGTTTGAATATTGTTGGAAGTTTATTTTTAGTCATGTTTTCCTAAAAATCAAGATTTCAAAATAAAAGTCGAACGTCAATAAACATTTTGATAAGTTTTGCAATTCTTCGTAAATTTCTTTATTTTCATCGATTTTAGTCTCTTTAGACTCGAAATCACATTTCGAGAATAATGAAAGTACCTTCGAGACATTTCGGAGGTGTGAGACCAGCAAGGGGTATTTTTGTCATTTTATTAATTTTTTTTGAATTTTGACGAACTATTTCGTTTGATCACAATGTGATTTTTTCTAAGTATCAAAATTATATTCTCCTAACATTGCGAGGTCTCTAAGTACTCATAACGTGTAGTAATCTTGAGCATATGTACTTTTTACGTCGAGTATAAATGACGGCAATCCTAGGCGTGTGTAATTTCTAAGTTACGAATTGTTGTCGAAACAGTTAGGGATTTGAAAAAAGTTTTAAAAATTTTAAAAAAGTCTGGGTGTTTGAAAATTTTGAAGAACAATTTGAGAATCTAAAGAAGAATTTGAGAGAGGCATCGCACAAGCTTTCGAATTCTCCAAAATTCTCTACTCATCATTAAAAATCTATAACAACCAGGGTGACTTGTTGATAAATCAGGTAAGTGTAAACATGATGTGTCTACATAACCATAATTAGACACTGAACACCGTTATTGTACACTATCATTTTCTTAATAGTATTGATAATATAACACCTTTTTTTACGCACACCCTTGATGTGTTTGGCCACTGCCCAACAGATGTTTGACGTGTGGCACGAATGACATCAACAATAGAGAGAAACTTTTCTCATGCTTACACGTCCTTTGCCAACATATTAATTTTTTAAGATTTCAAATCTTAAAAAAGATCGTTAGGCCCACATATATATATATATATATTAAAAGAACTTATTTTTTGAATTGGATTCAAGGTGTTGAAAATGGACGACTACCGAGCACTCAAATTTAATAATAAAATTCAACAGTGAAAAATAAATAATTTTAATTTTTTTTTAAGTTCATATAATTTTGTCCTCTTCAACTCCATTTTCATCGCATCACATTTTTGAATGTCACAAGGTGACCAGATCAGGAATTTTTTTTTTTTTTTTTTGGGCTATGGGTGAGGGAGAGAAAGGGGAGTGCGCTAAAAAGGGAGTTATTTTATGAAAATTCTCTTCCGAAAATGGTAAAGGAGCATTATTTTCATCATTACCGTTGTCGGATAATCGGTGTCCAGCGTCGTTGTGTACTGTCATTTCCTTAAAAGATTATAAAATTTTGCAACCCGACGTGCATACATAAATATTACACACTTTAAGAAACGAATCCACGTGCCGTCACCCCTCCACTCCGGAGATCTTTCATTTCTCGAAACATTTTCAGAAGCAAAGAATGCGAACCAAAAGAGACGACACAGAGAGAAAAGATAATCTGAAATCCGGTTCTTTAGACCACTGGTCTTCAGACCGAACCGCTTCTCGTCTCCTTCTTCTAATCTACAATTAAAATCTGGTAATTCTCCTTACCTACTGATTAGTTTTTTATTCCGCTTCTCGTTCTTGATAGATTCTGTCACTCTAATACTGCTTTTATAGACTCTCACATCAAAACCCTAAAAAACCTAATCTTTTTTATCCATTTAGTTGATTTCAACTGGTTTTATTTCTAGTTTCAGTTTCTATAATCTTTGTCATTAATGGCGACTGATCAAAACTTCATTCCAAGCGATCTTCGGCCTTTAAACTTAACTCGAATGGTTGCTGATGAGCCTCGCAATGCGGTTGCGAGAAACCTAGACAGTGGTTTCTTGAATTCGGTTCGAGATGGTGGTGGCCCTAGTTCTAGATCAATTTTCTACCCTGCAATGGTGTCATCCGATGCAGGGTTAGGGTTTGGGAAACCGGATTTCGCTTGGTATTCCCGTCCGCTAATGCCCATCGGTTCTAGTTATGTTTCCTCCAATGGGTTTAATGAAGTTGCTAATTTGGGTAATCGGGTCGGAAGCAATGCTGATGAGCAGGGGATCCATGAAGGGGTGGACGAGTCATCGTCGAAGAAAGTTAAGCTCTTGTGTAGTTTTGGGGGTAATATTCTTCCGAGACCTAGTGATGGGATGTTGAGATATGTTGGAGGTCATACTAGGATTGTTAGTGTGAAGAGAGAGATTAGTTATCATGAATTTGTGCAAAAGATGATGGATACTTATGGACAATCTTTGATTATCAAGTATCAACTCCCCGATGAGGATCTCGATGCCCTTGTGTCGATTTCGTGTCCTGAGGATCTTGAGAATATGATGGAAGAGTATGAGAAGTTTATTGATAGCTCGTCGGATGGATCATCAAAACTTCGGTTGTTTTTGTTTTCTGCCTCTGAGTTTGAATATGCTGGCCTTGTGAATTATGGCGATTTACGTGATAATGGGCAGAGATATGTTGATGCTGTGAATGGGATTCCAGATGTGCGGCTTACGAGGAGAGAGAGTACCGCAAGTGCAACATCTACACAGAATTCTGATAACATTTTGAGTGGTGGTGAGGCTGTTGATAGCTTTGGTTCTAGTCAAGGTGATGGTGGTGGACTTCCTTGCACGATGTATGTTGAAGGTTCTCTATCTATGCCTGAATCAATACCTACTGTGGCACAGCAACAGCAGCCATTGGGATATGATTTGCATCAACCTTCTGGAACTTATGTGCAGGCTTATGCGGGTCCCAATCAAGAAGCTGTGAGTAGTGTAGATCATCATAATCCACAGATTTCTTCCCCAATTGTCTACCCGAGTACTCAAGCATTGGGGATTACAGGGCCATTCTATGCCCACATTGATCACCTACAAAATATCCAAGATAGTTTTCTGCCTCATCAATTCATACCTGCAGCACACATGGCAATAACGTCCTCTGCTCCTCATGTCAGTATGAACCCAAATGTAGCTTCGCGGTTCATGCATCCACATCAACCCTCGGTTGATCCTCATCTTGATGACAATTTATACCAAGCAAGGGTAATTCAGCTTCCAAGTGACCAATTTGAAAAAGCTTATCAAACTCATCCCCCAACTCCCCAGGTCCCGGTCCAACTACACGAAGGAAGTTATAATTGGCGTCAGGTGCCATATCAGGATCATGTAATCTTATCTGATGGATGGACTCCTCATCAGCGGGGAATGATTCCTGAAAATTTCACGAGATTAGAAGATTGTTATATGTGTCAGAGAGCATTGCCTCATGCACACTCAGACACTTTGGTACAAGATCATAGAGATAGCACCACGAGGGGTATATCTGACTCAAACCCAGTCTTTTATAGTCTCCGCTCAGAGGATAATTTGAGAGTTCGACCTTCAAACGAAGCAGTAATGAGTGGAGATAGAGATCATGAGGCCGTGGCATCTCAATTAGGAGTACTTGGGTTGACTCAGAATCCTGAAGTGCAATACAACAATGGAAACATTCTCTTGCAAAAGCCACAAATTCCTGATCATCCTAAGGTGTTGTTTCCCTCGGGAATGATGGGGTTTTTAGGCAATGTGCGGCCTCCTAACGATGTATTTTTGAGCAATATCCCTCAGTCCCAACAAGAAGCTAAATTTATAAAACAACCCATTGGTACTAATATCCTTCCTGTGGGAATCATACCTTCCCAAACTTCGAAGCCCTTGGTTCACGAATCTTCAAAAGAGGGTATTTCAAATTCTTGCATTTCTTGTGACCATCTTGGACCAGTTGAAGGGAGACTAGAAGCAATCTGTACAAGTCCATCCGAGATTTCTGGGATAAATGAGCAGTCTACGTCAGCTGTTAATAAACTTAAAAAGGAAGAGATCCCAGATTTCGTACCACACATTGCAGGGAAAGAAATGCTTTTGACCAATGCTTTCCCCAACCCTGGAATCATTTCTGAAGGCGATGGCATTAAACCAATTGAGACGCTACCTTCGTCCTCTGCGGAATCTGTTTACTTGCATGATGTTCGATCTGTAGGGTCCAGGCAAGTCATGCAACCAGCGATTTTTTCGGGGCCAAATCCGTATTTAGATACTGAAATTCAGCACACTGTTTATGATGAAAGTTGGAATGGTAAGGTTGAGGCTTCACGGTTCCAGTCGAGGATGGTTTCTCATAATGATGCAGCACTTGCTCCTTCAAGTGGTAATTCACCATCTTCTTTATATTTGTCCAATGAGAGTGTTGGAGATGACCAAGATCCTGTTCCTGCAAACTTACTCTTCAGTAACCAGGATCCTTGGACTTTGCGGCACAATGCACACTTTCCCCCTCCGAGACCTAACAAGGTGCCGATGAGCAAACAAGCCTTTGACACTAGGGATGAAGGAGTTTTCCACCAGCCATCCAGCAATCTGAACAAGGATTTGAGTTCGGAACCTGTTAGGTTTGTCAAAGGTGAGAATTTTGTTCGAAGTAGATTTGTATTTCACAATACCATAGTAATGTACTCTTATTGATTACGAATATTGTTGAGTGTATATTTTCCTCTACTTCCGGGTGACATACCTCAATTAAGTCCCGTGACCCTCTTATATTCATAGTTCTACGCCTCTCCAACAGATTGGTCTTTTGGAGTAGTTGGTTGGTTAACATGCTATCAGAGCGCTAGGTTTGTATAGGTCACGGGTTCGATTCTTTCCTCCCTTATGGGTGAGGGGGAGTGTTGAGTGTATATTTTCCTTCACTCTCGGGTGTGTCATAGCCCAATTAAGTCTTGTGACGCTCTTATAATCATAGTTCTCCTCCTCTCCAACAGATCGGTCTTTTGGAATAGTTTGTTGGTTAACAAATGTCAGTCATATTTTCTTAGGTTTTGCTTGACATTGTGAAGTGGTTACTCATTAGTTTTCTGTTCATGTTAAAGACTCAGCTGAGGAACATATCAAGCTCGAAATTCAGGCTGTTGCTGAGGATGTGGTGGCTTCAGTTCTTCAGTCGTCTATACCTTCTGAGATAAATGAACCCATTCTTGAAGCCAACCAAGATAGAGAAGTTTATTATGATGATATAGAAGCACAGAGTAGAGCCAAAGTTGAGGTGTGTAAGCTACTTTGTGTTCACTCCATCTTTTATTATCTTAGAGTGAACTTACTTGTCCTATGGTAGCCTAATCCAGGATATAGAGACCAAGTTCATTGACAATACGAATCCCATTTTACCAATTTCTGATGACATTGGGCGCTTACAGGTTGGAGATTTGATTCTAATGGGTTCTCATGTGTTACATAGTACAGTGCTGCTTGAGAAGCTTATTCAATTTTGCTCTATTTCTTTTAGATAATAAAGAACAGTGACCTTGAAGAGTTGCAAGAACTAGGCTCTGGCACCTTTGGGACGGTGTATCATGGAAAATGGAGGGGTACTGATGTTGCAATCAAACGGATAAATGATAGATGTTTTGTTGGAAAGCCATCAGAGCAAGACCGTATGGTTTGTGTTTGTCATTTTTGATGACCTTTTAGTTTGTTGACATTCATCACATTTTCTTCTCATTTTGTCCCAATTCTGTGGCTTCCGCATTTAAACAGAGAAATGACTTTTGGAACGAGGCAATCAAGCTTGCTGATTTGCACCACCCAAATGTGGTAGCTTTCTATGGTGTTGTTCTGGACGGCCCTGGGGGTTCTGTGGCAACAGTAACAGAATACATGGTCAATGGTTCCTTGAGGCAAGCTTTACAAAGGAATGACAGGTAATGTCTTTGTTTTGACCTTTATGGTTCTTATCCTTAATTTTTTTTTTCTTTCCATTACGTGACTGCATGAAGTCTAAGAGAATGACTGCATATAATGAAGAAAAAATTGATTTAATACTAATTATTAGCAGGACACTTGACAAGCGTAAGCGTCTCATGATTGCAATGGATGTGGCCTTTGCGATGGAGTACTTGCATGGAAAAAATATTGTCCACTTCGACCTAAAAAGCGACAACTTACTAGTCAATCTACGAGATCCTCACCGCCCAATATGCAAGGTAAGTGGTTTAGCCCCTGATTAGTCTTGCAATACTTTAGAGGTGCATTTTGAGAACATAGATGACCCTGACATCATGTTTAACATGTCCTCTGGTCGTGGTATAGGAAATTGGAATTTGATCGTTATCTTATTGATTGCGTGAATATCTACACATCTGCAAAGACCTGTCCTTTTTTGGAGCAAGTAATGTTGGACAACATATGGACTCTTGCTTTCTCATACCAGCCTTTTATTGTATGAGTTCCTCCACTTGTCTTCGCACTTCCAACTGATTCATGGGTGGCATACAATATGATACTTGATTTGGCAAGGATGCTTCAGGAACTAAGTTGATTGTTTGTTGTATACTCCTCATAGTTGGCAACCCACTAGGTAATTCAGGTGGAGTCAACTCCTCAAATTTCTTCAATAGTTGTACAATTTCAGGAGGATAAATATTGCTGCCCTCGACATCACCACTTTTAGGCTTACCTACCAGCACATACACTATTCCCATTTCTTCTTCAAATTGATGTGCAAACATTAGATTGGTTATTTTCCCACTCTTGGAAGAACTAACAATTTCTTCTCTCATAGGATGCAACGTCAACTTCTTTCCCTTCCACCTGAATGTATACGTATTTGGTGTCATTTGGTGGGCCATGTTTCAATGAAACAACCAAGGCCTTCCTAATAGAATGTGACAAGCATCTATTGGCACCACATTGCACCATACTCCATCCTCATTATGATTTCCCATTCAAACTTGAACCGAGCATTTGGAAGTAATGGGGACCACATTACCATTTTGAAACCAAGCGACTTGTAGGGATGCGGTTGCTTCTCCAGTAGCAACTTGAGCTTTTCCACTGCCTCTTTGGACACTATGTTTACACTGCTGCCTCCATCAAGAATAACATTGCATAATTTCCCACCACAGCAAACTCGTGTGTGGAATATACTTCTCCTTTGCCAATCTTCAGCTTCCTCCAATTTCGGTGTTGTCAATACTCGTTGAACCACAATGCTTTCTCCTTGCATAGGTAGTAAGTCTACTTCTTCCTCTTCCTCCTCATATTGATCATATAATGGTGAATCACAATCTTCCTCTTCAATCTCACCTTCGGCAAGGTTGACTTCTCGATGGGGACAAATATAAGAAGTATGTCCATGCACTCCACAAGAATGACAACGTGTTGCTGATCTATTTTCAAACAGATTTGTATTGTTGCTAGAAGCATCAACACCACCAAATTTTGCTATGTCCTTCCCTTTATTTGTTCCTTCACTACCCCTGATTCTTCGAATAGTCGTTCGACTTGCTGTGGGAACATTTTTATCCCCTCTAATAGCTGCTGGAACACTCCTAACAGCTTGGTCGGCCCTCAAACTCCTCACATCAGCTGCTGCATTGGTACGGTTGGGTGGAGTTCAATGAGGTCCTAAACGAGTGACACATTCCTCCGCTTGAAGTGCATATTGGTAAGCATCCTTGAGATTGGAAATCCTTATAATCCCCATCTCGTTGCAAATGGCTACTCTCAAACCAAAAATATATCGTGCAGTAAGCTGCTTATTAGTCTCATTCAACCCAACCCGCATAGACAGATTGTTAAATTCAGCAGTGAAATCTTGCACATTTACGTCCCTTTGTTTTGTCCCATGGAACTGTTCATATAAGATCATTGTGTAATCAACATGAAGAATTTGTTTGTATAGATTCATCCTCATATCTTCTCATATGCTAATCTTTAATTATTCTTGCCTAGCACGTTTTCATGTTCCCATTTTATTCAATTTGGTCTAGATGCTTAGCTCATAACTTTTAGAAGAATCTTACCATCCTAAAAGTTCACATAAATTACAAGCTATGCTTAGTATGTATATCCTCCCAAATGCCCCAAAGTACGTGCAATGCTCCCACGCCATTTAGAAGTCAGATTTGGCTTTGTAAGCTTCACATAAAATAAATTCTCATTCAACTAAAGAATATGTTTTGGTGCTTCTCACATACACCAATCTCAACTCCTTTCAGTGATTTGGTGGTTCATTTTCATCTTTCCTTTTTTTTTTTACTTTAATCAATAGAATCTGCACCACCCATTTTATAAAATCTGTCTTCCTATTTATCTTTTTTATTTTTATTTTTTATATATCATCATTACCTATGAATAATAAAGTTGAGGACGATCCAATTGAATGTTTTTTGAAGAGATCATAGCAGACTTGATCTAGCATACCATTGGCTTCGTTAGATTCCAAGATGAACAGGATGCGAAGATGATGGATTTCACATGTAGGCGGTGCCCATTAATAATACAATGGACATTTTTCAGCTCCATAAACCATTTAATTATCATGAAATCAATGGTTGATTATAAATGTAAATGATTACATGTTCCTTATTATAAGGAACTTGTGATTGTAGGAGGCTATTGGAGCAGTAGATTATATACTTTAATTCGGTATATTGTGATACAACAAATTAATTTAGAGAAAAGATTATATTAGATTTGTTAACATTATGATTTGACTAGATAAAATGGGCTTTTCTCTAGTAAAGATTTCTTTATGTTATCTCTATATAAACCCAATTTGGGTTCGTTGTAATCATTTAACAAAATCATTACGGATAAATCTAGTTTCTATTATTTTACAAGCTCGTAGAAGTTTTCACAAGAAGATTTGGAAGATATGGCATGTTGGATTTTGGATCATGCTCTATAGATGGCTCTATCAGTGAGCTTGGTTGTGGAGCATGTTACAAATGAAGAAAACTATCATCCTTGATGTCGTTTTAAAACGAAGGAAGGATGTGGCCATAAAGGTCTAACAGGATGTGTTTAAGTGGCCACGAAGCGAGGAGTGCCTGTTAGCATAGTTGGATGGGGGTATTGCCTGTTAACAAAAAGGTAGGGAAGCAACTAGTTTTCCGAGATTTTTCTGAGACCATCTATGGATGCTAGAGGTGAAGGAAGATTTCTAACTGCAGAAGAATGTGAAACTTGCAAAAGAGGTAGTTGAGTTGTAGAGGTTAGTTACTGATTTCCCTTTGAAATCCTTTGCAAGAGGGAGAGTGGACTGAAGAAGTTTGGTTTCTAATAACTGTTAAAATCTTGTTTTGGAATGTAAGAGCTATTTATGATTGGCATAAAAGGGTTTGTGATAAAGTCTATCATTGGTGCTTACAATCCGCACATTGTGGCAATTTAGGAATCCAAGTTGGTTGAAGTGGATGAGAGGATTGTTGCGGAGATATGGGGAGGTTGTTTTAAGGGATGGGCTTTCCGTTTGGTTCTAAGTGTGATGGGGGAGAGGGGTTATTGTTTTGTGGGACACGAGGATGGTGTCGGTTGTGGATATCTGGGTTGGAGCTTTTTCTCTCTCTATCTTATGCAAGTATGTTGGTGAGGGATTTCAATGGATTTTCCGAGGGGTGCATGGTCCAACTCAAGACAGATATCAACCTCGATTTTGGTAGGAACTTAACATCATTAGAAGGAGCTGGTGGACACTCTGTTGTGCAGAAATCAATTCACATGGTCCAATAATCAAGGACATTTTGCTGATGAATATATTGGACAAGTTTCTATTCTCATCAAATTGGGAGGAGCATTTCCCCTTGATTGTGCAGGAAATAATCTTGAATCTAGTTTCAGACAATTGTCTAATCTAATTTTAAGCAAGATTCATTGTTTGGTGGCCTATGCCTTTTAGATGAGAATGTGTAATTGTTGCATCACAATTTTAAGGAGTTGATTCATGCTTGGTGGTCAGAATTATTCTTTATAGGGAGTCAAGTGGTATTTAAAATAAATTGAAAGTAGTGAAGAGAAGTTGAAAGTAGGGCTTAAATGGGGATTTTATCTAAAATCTAAGTGATCTAAATCCGAATTCGGATATGAGTTGATGTCCCTTGACCTGAGTTAGATCTGGGTTGGATACGGACCCATCTTTATATTTGCCTATAACTGAATGATATATTACTTTGTAGGTTATATTTTTTAGGTATCTTTCTTCACCCAACAATTGTTGGGTAAACTGCATGGTCTCCCTCCAAAAAGGGAGAGGTCTTGAGTTCAAGTTACCTTCTGGCTATACCTTTAGTAATTTTCCTTGAAATGACCTTGAATGGTTCGAAATTATCCGACCTGAACCAATTAATTCGGTTGGATCCAGATACAAGTTCTGTGAAAGCAAAATGGTTCGGATATGGTTTTAGCTAGTTGGATCTGAGTCAAATTCAAGTCCGGATAAAATTTTTGGATATGAATATACTCATCCAACTCGAAATTGACCCGTTTTAAGCCCTAGCTGAAAGTATGGAATAGGGAGGTGTTTGGGAAAGTTGAGGTCCAAAAGAAAGAATTACTTTCTAAAAATAAAGCAGTTACTCACTCTTCAAGCTTCCAAGTTATACACAAGTCTGAGAATCTATTGAGTGTGTTTGTGCGTGCGTGCGCCTAAGTGAATTGGGGTGACTCCTAGGACACATGGGCAAGCTGACTTAAGGTAGATCGTAGGGATTAGCTTGGGTGTTATGTGGGTGCTAAGTACAGAGGCTTAGGTTTGTGACAAGTTGGATATCCTGTCTATTTAGTTGTCTTCAAAGGATAAGGAAAGGAGAGATTTCTTGAAGTTAGCATCTATAGAGAAGATCTGTTGGAGGCAAATGTCACGGGTGAAATTCTTAAGGAATGGGAGAATAACACAATTTTTTTCATTGAATGACAAATAGTCACAATCGAATTAATTTTATCTCTAGGCTTAGGATGAACAATGAATAGCTAATAGGGGAGGAGGTTCATCGGGAAGTGGTTGAGTTCTATGGGGGGTTATATTCTGAAGTCCACATGGACATGCCAAAAATGGACCATCTTCATTTTGGCTGCATTTTTTATGACCTTCGTGCTTGTTTGGAGAGACCACTCAGGGAAGATGAGGTTTTCCATACTATTTTGGTCATGGGGAGTGATAAGGCTCTCGACTCAGATAAATTTTCAATGGATTTTTTCAAAACTTGTTGGGAGACGATAAAGAGGACTTGATGGAGGTGGTGAAGGATTTTCATAGCGAGGGGTTCTTGGACTATGGTTCTAAGTATTCTTTCATTGCTTTAATCCTAAAAAAGATTGGAGTGGAAGGCATCTCAGATTTGAGACCTATCAGCTTCGTTAGCTCAACTTACAAGATCATCTCGAAGATGCTTGTGACAGGATGAGGTTAGTGATGTAGGAGGTGATTGGGCTTTCATCAAAAGGAGATAGATCTTGGATGGTGTTTTAATGGCTAATGAATTCATTGATTCCCACATGTGAGAAATGGATTCAACATGTCTTGAAGTGTGAGTTCTGCTATTTTTTCTGTTTTGGTCAATGGGTCTTTGGCGGGCTTCTTTAGAAGTTCAAGAGGTTTGAGGCAAAAGGACCCATTGTTGCCATTTCTCTTTGTAGAAAAATTGAATTTATTGAGAATTCTTGGATGATCATTACAAATGCCCCAGTAGTGGTATTTATAGACCAACTATCCTATTACAAGAATAATCTAGAATAATAAACCAACTATCCTATTGTAGAAGATTACAGGAATATTCTAAAAAGTCAAGAGTGATCAAGAATAATCAAGAAGAATATCTTATTTTCCTGATTCTATGAGATCAGATTTCTTGATTCTCCTATACTTCCCCTCAAGTTGGTGCATAGATGTCAATCATGCCCAACTTGCTTATCAAATGTTCAAAATTAGGTCTAACAAGCCCCTTAGTCAAGATGTTGGCTGTTTGCTGACTAGAAGGCACAAACAGCAAGCAAACAGTTCCAGCTTCAATTTTTTCCTTAATGAAATGTCGATCAATCTCAATGTGCTTCGTCCTTTCATGCTGGACAGGATTGTGAGCAATAGTTATTGCAGCCTTGCTGTCGCAGTACAGCTTCAGAGGAAGTTCCACAGTCATCTTGAGTTCTTCGGGGATTCTGTATATGCACAATACCTCACAGATCCCTTGAGCCATTGCTCTAAACTCAGCCTCTGCACTACTTCTGACAACAACATTTTGCTTCTTGTTTCGTCAGGTAATCAAGTTTCCCTACACAAAGGTGCAATACCTTGAAGTAGATTTCCTGTCATTCATCGAACCTGCCCAATCTGCATCAGTAAATACCTCAACACTCCTTTGATTTGTCTTTTTGAAAAACAGACCTTTTCCAGGAGTAGACTTTAAATATCTCAAAATTCGGTAGATCGCCTCGAGGTGTTCTTCATAAGGTGTGTGCATAAATTGACTAACAACACTGACAGAGAAGGCAATATCCGGTCGAGTATGAGATAAATAGATTAGTTTTCCAACCAATCTCTGGTATATACCAGTATCAACAGGAACACTTCCCTCTTCCCAAAGCTTTACATTGGGATCCATGGGAGTCTCAGCCGGTCTGCAACCACTCAACCCGGTTTCCTTCAAAAGATCAAGAATATACTTTTGTTGAGAAACAACGATTTCTTTCCTTGAACGAGCAACTTCCATGCCAAGGAAATATTTTAGCGCTCCAAAATCCTTGATCTCGAATTTTAATGCAAGGCTCTTCTTCAGTCTCTCTATTTCGATCACATCATCACCTGTGAGAATAATATCATCAACATAAACTATTAGCACAGCAACCTTTCCTTCATGAGAGAACTTAAAAAACAATGTATGATCAGCTTGTCCTTGAGAATATCCTTGTTTTCTGACAGACTGTGTGAACTTCTCAAACCAAGCTCTTGGAGACTGTTTGAGACCATATAGGGACTTTTTTAGTTTGCATACTCTTGAGCCAAACTTCTCAAAGCTCGGCGGACTATCCATGTACACTTCTTCCTCCAAGTCACCATTGAGGAAGGCATTCTTCACATCTAATTGTTGCAAGGGCCAGTCCAGATTAGCAGCAATAGATAAAAGTACTCTCACCTTGTTTAATTTTGCAACAGGAGCAAAAGTCTCAGAAAAATCAATGCCATATGTCTGGGTGAATCCCTTTGCCACCACCAACCTAGCCTTGTATCTTTCCACTGAACCATCAGAGTTGTACTTCACAGTGAAGACCTATTTACAACCCACAGTGGTCTTCCCAGCTGGCAATGCCTCAACACTCCAAGTATTGTTCTTCTCAAGAGCTCTCATCTCTTCAAGTACTGCTTCCTTCTACTTCGGAACCTTTAGGGCCTCCTGTACATTGTTAGGAATTTCTACACTGGACAATTGAGAGGTAAAAGCAGCAAGAAATGAATACAATTTCGAGTATGACACAAATTTAGACAGTGGATGACTAGTATAAGATCTAACCCCTTTACGAAGAGGTATAGGAATGTCTAAATCAGAAGCTTAGACTGACTTTTGGGAAGAGAGAGAATTACTTGTAACAGACTCAGATTGTTGATTCGTCATTGGTTCAGAATCATGGCTGTGCTGTAGAGTCAATTCGTCTTACCTTTTCTTATGATTCTTCTTCAAGTAAACAATCCCTTTCCAAGTTCGGTCACCTTCCTAGAATCTATTATCATATTGTGACATTATAGTAGGCTGTTCCTTATTTTCGGTTTCCAAAAATTGTTGTTCAGAATTCTGATTTTTAGATTGTTTTTCAAATGTAGGCCTAGATTTAGGGGAAACATCACTCATAATATGAGGAGTTTCAAGGAACGAATCTTGGCCATTTACTGTAGGTGTAGAGATACTAGACTCAGACTCTTGCGAGAGAAACATCATCTGAGAGAAAAACATTGCCCGAGTTAAATGAATCTTCCTTAAAAATCTCCCCCTGAAGATGAATATCCTTAAAATATGGTTGTTTTTCAAAAAATGTAACATCCATTGTGACAAAACATTTTTTCGATATCGGGTCAAAACATATATAGCCTTTCTGAGTTGGGGAGTAACCAATGAAGACACATTTTATAGCTCTGGACTCAAGTTTTCTAATTTTTCGATGTTCATGAACAAAAACCGTACAACCAAATATTTTTAGAGGTAGATCAGCAGAAAGTCTAGCAGTTGGAAAACAATTTGTGAAAACTTGGAAATGAGTTCGAAATTGTAAAACTTTGGAGGGCATTCTGTTTATTAAGTACGCCGCAGTTAAAACAGCCTCTCCCCACAGATACTTGGGAACTTTAGTTGTAAAAAGTAACGCGTGAGCCACCTCCAACAGATGTTTATTTTTTCTTTCTGCAACACCATTCTGTTGGGGTGTGATGCAAGAATTGTGATGAATTATTCATTTTTCAAGAAATTTTTTTTCTAAGGTCATGTTAAAATACTCTTTCCCATTATCACTCCTAAAAACTTGTATGTTAGTTTGAAATTGAGTCTGCACCATATTGTAAAAATTTTTAAAAACGCGTTCGGCCTCTGATTTTTCTTTCAATAAATACACTCAACAGAGTCGAGTATGATCATCCGTAAATGTAATGAACCATCTCTTGTTAAAAGGTGTACTTATCTTATTATGACCCCAAACATCACTGTGAATAATAGTGAAAGGTTTTGATGGTTTACATGGTTGTGAAGGAAAAGATGTACGGTGGTATTTTGCAAATTCACATATTTCACAATGAAACATAGATGGATCTTTATTGCCAAACAACTTAGGAAACAAATGTTTTAAATATTTGAAACTTGGATGACTTAATCTTAAATGCCATAACATAATATTATTATTGAAAACAGAAATAGATTCAAAGCAGGAACTTATTTGTTGAGATTGTCGCCTCGATTCAGATCCATCATCAAGAAAGTAGAGTCCTCCACTTTGTTTAGCACTGCCAATCATCCTCCTCGAGGTCAAATCCTAGAACACACAATGAGTTGGGAAAAAATTAGTTTGATAGTTTTGATCACGGGTTAGCTTACTGACAGACAAAAGATTATAGGAAAGTTTGGGAACGTGAAGAACATCGTGAAGAGTGAGTGATGGAGATACTATAATAGAACCTTTTCCTGCAATGGCTGAAAGAGAGCCATCTGCAATCTTAATTTTCTGATTACCTGCACAAGGATTATACGAAGAAAAAAGATTTGACAACCCTGTCATATGATCGGTTGCACCTGAATCGATGATCCAGGTGCGATCAGGGTTGACACCAATGAGAGCTATTTTCAGTTAATTATCTTTTTGAACCAAAGAACAAGAAGGATTTTTCTGAGACTCGAGAAACTTGTACAGTTGGTCTATCTGTTCCTTGGTGAAAGGAAACGAACTTGAAGAAGACTGCTGCTCTTGATCCGAGACACTAGCTGAAGTGCATGCCCCTCTCCACCAGACTTCTTCTTCCAGTTTTGAGGCTTGCCATGAATTTTCCAGCAGGTTTTCCGTGTGTGCCACGGACGTTTGCAGTGATCGCACCACGGCCGTTCAAAAGCTTACCATCCTTCTTCACCTCCTCCTGAAAACCTCGAGTTACAAGGTTAGAACTTTCTACTTCCGAGTTAGTAGTACTAGGAACCGATTTGTTGTTAAGTATCACACTCTGCCGTGCTTCTTCTCTCCGAACATTTGAGAAGGCCTCACGAATTGTTGGCAGAGGAGTTTTCCCTAAAATTCGTCCCTGCACCTCGTCTAATTCTTTGTTAAGTCCTGCCAAGAATATAAATACACGATCATTCTCCTGTCGTTTCATGAACCGGAGGATACTATCATTCGCGCACTCCCAGACATCATCATAACAGAGGTCTAACTCCTGTCACAATGTCATCAACTCGTTGTAGTAGGAGGTTACATCTCGATCACTCTGTTTCGCGTGCCAAAGTTTGGATTTTAAACCAAAAATCTACGAAGAATTTTCTAGATCGGAATACGTATTCCTGATTGCTTCCCAAACATCTTTGGCCGTCGGCAGGAACATGAAGGGATTGCCAATTGCGGGTTCCATTAAGTTCACCAACCACGCAATAATTAAAGAATTTTCTGATTTCCAGGTCTTGAGAGTCGATTTTACATCTGTAGGTTTTGTCACTTCTCCTGTCAGATATCCAAGCTTCCCCTTGCCTTCCAAAATCAAACGAATGATTTGCAACCATTCCGTGTAGTTTTTTTCATTTAGACGGTGGATATTCAATTGGAACGAATTCGTGGACCCTTTTGAACCACTGAATGAGATGGAAGAGTTCAGGTTCGAACTTGCGATGCTTTCCCCTGACGTTGCTTAGTCCTTGTTAGTCGCACCGGTTAAAGCCATCTTCCACGGATTTTGGCCCGCCATAGGTAATCCCTAGATCAGAACCTAGTGCTCTGATACCATGTAGAAAAATTGAATTGATTGAGAATTCTTGGATGATCATTACAAATACCCCAATAGTGGTGTTTATAGACTAACTATCCTATTACAAGAATAATCTAGAAATTCAAGAATAATCTAAAATAATAAACCAACTATCTTATTGTAGAAGATTACTGGAATATTCTAGAAAGTCAAGAGTGATCAAGAATAATAAAAAAGAATATCCTATTTTCCTGATTCTCCTATACGCTTCACTGTGGTTGCAAAGGCCTTAGGAAGAATGTTGGCTAGGGGTGTGGAGATTGGAGATATTACGGGGTTTTCAGTTAAGCCCGAGGGGCTTATGGTAAATCAATTTTAGTTTGCAAATGAGCCTTTGGTTTTCTTGGATGCTTATTTAAGTAACGTGAGAGCTCTTGGACAACTTTGAGGCTTTAGGCGAACTTGAGGAAGAGTGGGGCCTTGGGATTGGATGTGATGCTATAGACATGGATGTCTTAGTGGCTGCTTTGGGTTGTGATGGGGGTTCTCTTTTTCTTATTTGGGTCTGCCCCTAACTGCACCATATGACAAGACGTTTATATGATACCCAGTGTTAAAAGGTGAATAAGAGGCTTAGTTTGTGAATCCAGGGTGGGAAGCTTACTCTCATAAAAAATGTTGTATTCTTGTATATTTCTTCTCTTTTTACTATCCCAAGGAACATGGAAGTTAAATTGGATAGGATGTTTTGTGACTTTTTGTGGCATGAAAAGAGGGTAAGAGGAAACACCACCTGGTAAGTTGTAATAGTGTTTGTACTAATAGGAAGGTTGGTGGTTTGGATTTTATAAAGATGGGTTTGCTTAATACTGTACTTCTAGGAAAATGGCTTTGGAGGTTTGGGCTTGAAAGGGATAGCCTCTAGCATAGAGTCATAGCTGCCAAATTTGGTGAAGAAAGGTTTGGATGGGGAGAGTAGAAAGGTGAAGGAACCCTATGGTTGTGGGGTTTGGAGAGGTATCTCCAATGTTGTCCCCTTTTTACGGAGAAAAGTGCGGTTTAGATTTTGGGAAGATATTTGATGTGGTGATGTTCTCTTGAAAGATTAGTTTGCCCTGTTTTTTGCCACCTCTTATTAATTCATTCTTAGTTGGGGAATTAAGGGCTAGCAGTTGGGACTTAGGCTTTCGTTGTAGTTTTAATGATTGAGAAGTTACTAAGATGGTCAGCTTGATGGAACTTATTGAAGGGACTCTTCGACGAATGGATGGAGAGAACATCTTGGTTTGGGTGGGAAACAAGGATGGTAAGCTCTTAGTTCTTTTTATCACTCGCTCTCAAGTCATGGTGATGCGTCATTTCTAGTTGTGGGGGTCACAAAGTGCCTTGCAAAGTTTCTTTCTTTCCTCATCCGGGTAGTGTCATTGGGGAAGATCTTGACTATGAACCAAGTGATGAAGAGAGGGTTGTGCTCAGTTAATATATGCCCTATTTGCGTTGAGGATGGAGCATCAGTAAATCATCTCCTAATTCATTGTAAGCTAACTAAAGAGATTTGGGCTCATTTCTTGAACATTTCAGGATAGATTTTTGTTTCCCCTGTTTTATCCGTGAACTCCTTCATTCTTGGATGCCAACGGGACACACTTTTTCAATGCTAAGAGGCTATTGTGGAATGTTCCCACTTGGTGATTTTGTGGGGTAGTTTGGACGGAACGTAACCGACGTACATTTGAGGGATCTGCAGACTTTTGTATAAATGTCTTGTATTTTGTTCGCAGTACACAGAGTTGCAAGGGTAAAGGGGCAGTGCCCCCTTCCTAGGGCTCGAGGGCGGAGTCCCCATACCAAATTTTTTGAAAGGGAATTATGTAATATTTTCTTCAGGAATTTTTTTCCATTTTGGGGGTTTATATTTTTGGGGAAATATATGCATTTAGCAACTCCCGATTTTATAAATAGAGATCTCTAGGGCTATAAAACCAATGAAAGAAAATAGTAATTGTGATCATGGTTTAAAATTGCGTACCTGCTCGTACGAAACGTTTCGCATTTTCACCAAAACGAGACAAAAAAGCCTTGAACTTGAAACAGAAGAAGTTTTTGTTGATTTATATAGAAAAACAATGAAAAAGGAAATCAAAGAAGAGAGAGAAAGAGAGAGAGACCTAGGTGGTTTAGTGATTTCATCGTTATTACGTCAGTCGCCAAATTTGTGCCGACATTCAAGATAAGTTCATCATCTTCTTCCTCATTTCCTTCAATTTTTTTTTCTTTAAAGAAACAACGAAGGTGCTTTCCCTTGACCTTGCTCTTCCTTAAAAGATTGATTGATTTATTTTAAAACCCTCCATATTTTGATAAATATTTGAGATATCCTATATGTTCAAATTGACCTATGCCCTTGACCATAGTCTTTTGAGTAAGATTTTATAGAAATTCTAATTTGAGGTAATGTATGTCTCGAAATGTTTCAGGTTTGTTTCGGTATCGTTTCGATTTTTCAAAAAATCGAAATGAGATTTTAAACGATGATTATGATGGGGACATTAGAGTTTATGGGCCTAACCTATTAGGGTCATGTTTTAGTTTTATGATTTTATTTTAATTATTGGGTTTAGTTTTGGGTTTATTTCATTTTTTAAGTCTTATTTATTCTAGAAGTTTATTATTCAGTTAGTTTAGGAATTTGATTTTAGCTTAGGTACTATTCATGTCATTTTTATTTAGACCTTATTTTGAGTGGTCAAAATTTATCGTATTAATTTAATTTGGTTGTCATTTGAACGGTATTCACTTACTTATCCAATGAGCCCAAGATTTTGTAATTCCCACGAGTTTTGAGAAAGTAATGGTCAAAATATTGGTAGGGTATTAGTTCTACACGGGATTTACATCTTAAGGTCAAAAATGTCAATTTTTATGTAATTTTGGAATTAGGGATTTGAGTCTAGCCTATATATATGACTATTGTAATTGATTTTAGGGAGTTGATGAATGAAATAAAAAAAAATTCTGTTTTTTATTATTTGGATGTTGATGCATTCAACGTGGTTGTTGCGATGAAAATCATTGGGATGACTCTAAAGTAAATATCAAATTTTTTTCTTTAATCTTCAATCCATCTTTTCTACATTTTTTTTTTGTTTATTTATGAGAGATCAAGAACTCTCTAATCCTTTCAAGAAACCAATCCTTAAATTCTATTTTCTTGATATTTTTTTTTCAAGAATTCTTTTTTAGATTTCTTGAATTCTTAAATTTTGATTTCTTGAAAATCATTTTCCTCAACCTTTAATCCTTTACCCATTCTCTTAACCTTTAGCCTTTATCCTACAAACCCTAACCTTTAACCCTTTCCTAGACCTTGTTAAAAATTTCGTAATTGTAAATTTTTTGTATTTTTAGGCTATTGGGATTGTTGTCATAATTGTAAAACGTCAAAATTAAATCTTAACACCCAAATCCTTTTGAGTTTACCTTTTCATGGCTTAAATCCTTAACCCAATCCCAAATCATATTTCCCTAAGCCCCTTATTGTCATCTTCTTCCCTCATCGTCCTACATCGAATTGTTCTTGATCTGATTCGTGGACATAGGCACACTGCCGAACCATGTACTTTTACAGACTCTACTCAGAATATTGTTGTTTTTTTTCCATTCTTGGTTTGTTGTTTTTTTGGTGCAAGGCCTTTCAGGAATTTAGGGAAATATTTTTCGAAGATTTTGTAGGGAAATGGGATAGAGTATCCATTATGTAGTATTGTCTTTTTGAGCTGGTCCTCTTGACCACTCTTTTTTGCTTTTAATAAAATCATTAGACTTATAAAAAAAATGCTTGCCAAGGTGAGGGCATTCTAAAATCTTCCTAGTCTTCGAGCATGGCGTGCTGTGTGGATGTCATCTCATTGATACCCATTTTGACCAAGCATGCTTCAGTTATTTTCTCTTGGCAATTTGAACGCATCGTTCCAGAAGCATCAAACAAAGTCGTTGATTTGTTCTCTATTGTTTTATTGGAGCCTATCCAAGTCAAAGGCTTATTTGCCCGTACACAAGACGAAAATCTTTTGAAAACACATCAAAATAGTACTGTAATTGGTCCAGATTATATGAGCTTTTATTACCTTACAAAAGGAAAAAAAATTGTTTGTTGCATCATTTAAGTGATTGTTGTTGCAAATTTAAATTCTTGACCTGGTTTGAGTCCTTTGTTCTCATATTCCAATGTCAGGTTGGTGATCTGGGCCTATCCAAAGTGAAATGTCAGACCTTAATCTCAGGTGGTGTGCGGGGAACACTTCCATGGATAGCCCCAGAGCTTTTAAATGGAAGCAGTAGCCTGGTCTCTGAAAAGGTTTGTGTTTGAGCCAATTTTTCATCTCCTATAGATTTTGATCTTGTGGTTTTTATATTCTGAAATTTGTAATGTGTATTCAGGTTGATGTCTTCTCTTTTGGCATTGTGATGTGGGAACTTCTCACTAGTGAAGAACCATATGCAGACTTGCATTACGGTGCCATCATAGGTAAAATGCAATATACTTGTTACATCAATATAAGCTAATACTATTCAAATCTTTATACGTTATGCTGCTGATTTCCAATCATTTTTAAAATAAAAAACAGGTGGTATTGTGAGCAATACGTTGCGACCACCGGTGCCCGAACTTTGTGATCCAGAATGGAAGTCTCTGATGCAGAGATGCTGGTCATCCGAGCCGTCAGAGAGGCAGAACTTCAGAGAGATTGCAAGTCAGCTACGATCTATGACAGCTTCTCTACCTCCAAAAGGACACCATCCATCCTCCAACATAACCGTAGAAGGCACGAAAAGGTAAGGCACAACCATTGCTCAAGTGGCTGATTTTTCACTTGGCATATATAAGTTGTAGTACCTGAAATTGTCCATGTTTGTTCAAATGCCCAAGCCGGCCAAAAACAATAATCTGATATCACTTTTGGTTACATTCTTCAGTGAAAGCATGCCATTTGTAATGGGAGAAAAAGTAGCGCCCCCCCCCCCCCCCCCCCCAAAACCAAAATTGATCTCCTTATTCCTTTAATAGGCAATTCTCATAACATAAAATAAAATAAAAGCAAGACCTTAGTAAAGCTTGGAATATGTGGTAGCAGTGTAAATTGGAGCTTTTGTACTGAAGCCACCATAATGGAGACTGTTTCAAGCTTTACCAAAATTCTCTTTCTTCCGTAAACCATCGGTCAAGATATATGATCTGTTGTCCAAGTTGTAGACTTCTTTCAAGCATGGTTTATAAATGCTTAGTTATCCAAGTGTGCCATTGAATGCCAGCCAGCCTAATCTGCATCTCGTTTGCATTTCATTTCCAATGTCAAATACGGTTGAGCTGCCCTCGAGATGTTAAGGTAGAGCTTCTCCTAAATGTCAATGAGGATTCATTGGCATACGCTCATCTCAACTCAAGTAGAGATGTGCATTGCACGACTCAAGTCTCGTCGGTAGAAAAAGGCTTGAAGACAACATGATATCATCTAGGTAGAGGTGAGAGCTCACCTCTTTGAAATTTGCAGCGTGCCAAATGTCTTCAAACCATATCTGTCAAAAAATCACACATCCACATCCATATCCACATCCACATCCACATCCACATCCACATCTCATCTTCACCAATTAGCATTCAATCTGTAGTATCAAAGAATAATAAGACCTTAAAAAAAAAGATGTAACATGTTACAAATGTTTTTTACTTATCTAAGTACTATAAGTTAAAGTTATATTTGCAAATGTGCTATAGAAAGGTTAACAAAACATGAGTCTTTCAAAAGACACGACAGTAGATCTCAGGCCATTTAATCATCTCACCATAAAGAATATTAAGGGACCAGTTATATCCATTAGCTCTGACGAAAAGTTAACGATTTCATCGATACAAATCGAATAATACTCCTTTTTTGGCTTCTCAGAATGTACTAGTGTTCTTTTGGCGTAGATCACATTCCTTCTAAAGCTCATCAATAAACATACCCAACCATTATTCAATGATGGTAATGGTTCTGATACTTCTTCTTTACTTCCTCGTCGATTAGGAATTCTAGAATTTGACGTCGTCTATAAAATAAAATTATTATTTATTATTAGATATGTAAATTCAAATCCATGATTTATATGAATTAAATATTAATGAAAAATTAAATGAAGAATTTTCAAAACTAAAGTGTTTTTACATTTGACCTGAGTAAAAGGATCTCCAACTTCAAATGTAGATGATTTCTTGTTCTTGTTCTTATCTTTCATCAGTGCATGAACTAGTTAAGTTAACCATGTGACTTTTAAACTAATCTGTATGATTTTGACTTAGAGTTGTATAACGTAAAGAAGTCTTTGAAACTTCTTCCCCTCCATTCATCTTACTCTGCCTTTCCCATATTTCCCAAACACATGTGCACAACTACGATTAATATAATGTATGTACATAAAAAATCAAAATTAAATAATATAAGTCATACATACAATGAAAATAAAAATCATGATCGATATCTTTATGGGTAAGGTTAAGATCTTTAATAAGACTGTTTAATTGACCTTATAGAACAATGAAAATATTAAGATGATAAGTAATTAAAAAAAAATTGAACAAAAAATGACATCATTTACGAGGGGTTTGATCAGCTCAGGAGTGAAAGCGCTACCATCACTCCTTGTATGACTATCAATGAAGAGCTCCGATCTTGTGGGTTGTTGACCACCGTCTTATGCTTTTTCTGTTTATATAAAAAAAATAAAATATATAATAATTATCTATGTAACAAATCATCTCCAAGCTATTAAAATGTCAAATAATGGCAACAAATCATCCTTGAATTTACTATTTAGAAGTGGAATCCCATTAGCAAAAGTGGTGAAGTTCCATTCTAAAGTATATAGGTCTTATCATATATTTGTTCAAAATAAAGTAAGATAATAGACAATATGTCATTTCTCAAAGAATTGGAATTTTACATTAGTTGTCAGAGTTTCCCCATTTAAATTTAAATGGTACTATGGTCACGAGGAGCAAATTATGTGGAGAAGTGATTAGATGGCTTTTTATCAGAGTTGATTAGGATTTAGAAGAAAGCCAAACCATGCAAGGCCAACTTAAAGAACACAAAAGAGAAAGAACGACAGGAATTAGTAATTAAGAATGCAAAATAAAATAGAAAATATAGGAATAATCTAATGAAACAGAGGTGCTTATGCTATTGGAGTTACAATAGATTTTTTTTTTCTCGTTTTTTCAAAGGCCCAATTGACATGGAGCATACCCTTCTTTGCAATTTCACGAAGATATGCTGATTGCTCTGATTGTCTGTGGTTATTCACTAATGTAATTGATCAAGTTCAGACTTCCCATATGGATCGGTTATTCTGTCCAGTGGTGCTTGTCTCACTGCACCATTAATTAAGTTGATATACTGATGACACGATCTCAAAATTAGAAAGAACAAGAAGAAGTGAAACACGAAATTGAAGCGATCTACCTAAAGAATGTAAGAAATAAAAGAGAAGAGAAAGCAACAAAGCACAATAACGAAAACCGTACATGAGACATCCTTATGGACCGGTTTCTACCTAAATTTGAAGTCCTCAAAAAGAAACCCTGAAATACACTGAAGAGTTTACACCATAAGAAAATCAGGCCTAATTCTATTGATGAGGTGAACTCAACTGAGACTGGCATGTTTGAGGTGATGCAGTGCAGTCAATGATCTTCACACTTCGCAACTCATAACATGTGCTGTTATTGATCTTCAAGTCTCTTTAGATTTATCACGGAGTTCTAATTACAGAAAAATATTACTATTTTCGTTGATTGATAAGTTAAACACAATTGTTCTCACTTATCCAAAACAACATCTCCTCAATACACTTTGTTTTTTTTGGAAGGAAACTGACCATTACATAGCCATGAAAGGGTGTTTAAAACTGATGTAGGAGTTGGTCATTTTAAGGCTATTATGGATCGTTTGCTGCTATTAAGGGTCGTTTGCTGCTACAAAACGGAGGGTCGTTTGACTTTGCTGATGTCATTTGTTTAACAATTTGTTAGTTGTTATTTTTGAGCACTTTCAAGTTGTTATTCTGTTTTGGATATTTTTGTTTGTTGCATAACAGATTTGGGAGGATTGTAATGGCTATAAATATAGCTGGAAAGAATGAGAATAGATAGAAGATTATTCCCCATTTTCCTTGTGAGTTTTATGTGACATTTTCTCTCTGTTTTAAGGATTGGATTCGAAGTGATCTTTCCCCTTCTGGTTGTTATTTTCCAGAAATTTCAGGTCATCTTCATCAAAAACTACTTCAAATCAGTCAAATGTCTTGGGAAGCCAGGTTAGTTTGCATCTCTATGTGGTTCCCTGTTTGTGTTGTCTCTCAATCCACTACAATTTCTACGTCGGGTTTTTACTCTGTAAAATTTGACATCATCCCCAATTCTTCGACCTGTTCAATAACGAGGTCAAGCCTTACCAGTATCTCTACGTGCAAAAAAGCAAAGGCTGCAAATAGAAGTGCTTCAGAGAACTCAAGACTATTAATTGCAACCTTTGGCTAAGGCCCAAGTTGTTAGGCTTAAAAGATTGGTAAGGATCACTAGACAGATCTCTTGCAACCTTTCTCACATGCAGTGAACTCAAGGACAACCACCACAGTCATGGCAGCCCAAATTGCATTATTTCCAATTCCTTGAAACAATAGTTCCAGGAGATACAATAGAGATACCAATACCAATCACAACCCCACTTTCAGGGAGTGTATGAACCTTTGCGGATCATCTCGACCAACCTTACACATCGTTTAAAATCTTCAACAAGTCTTCTTCATCGTGTTCTCGCCTTCACGAGAAACTCGGGTTTCAGACATCTCCATGACTGATATACTGTAGTTTGGTTAGGTCAGACCTTCATCTTGAACCCACAAACAATTTCAACCCATTTATAATCCTATTTGTGGGGTCAATATGGTTATATCTATGATGATAAAATTGTACATTGAGTCATTGAAAACATCAAGAACATTTTGTCAAAAATCATTTCATTCCAACATTACTAATTATATAAAAAGTTACCTTAAATTAATAATGTAAACGAACAAACCAGTTTCTTGAAATGGAAGTCAAGTTTTAGTTAAATAAAGAGAGACTTACATATAACCAACTTTTGGTTATATGTAAATCACCAATGAATTAACACAAATTTGGGGTGGAATTAGCAAAAGTTGGTGTGACAATAGAAACTCTCAAAATGATGTGAAATTTTGTAAGGATTGTTCTTTAGGGATGTAAAATTCACACACGAGTCATGTAAAAACATACTATAACCTGTGTGTGTGTGTGTGTGTGTGATATACACCAATATATGTTTCAATTACAAAATATCATTTTATATTAAGGCCCGTGTGGATATAGGAGCCAGAAGTACTTAGAACATAAGTGCTCCTAGAAGTGCTTTTTGAAGTACTATCTGAAGTAGCTGGATACATGTTGTACGTTTGTATGCAAGTCTGAGAAGTATTGTGAGAAGTACTTCTAATAGAATTTTGTATTTGAGAATTATTCTGGATTCTATTAAAATGATCAGAATGCCCTTATATGTAACAATTATTATTTTTAATACTATAACTCAACAACTTGTTCAAAAAAAAATAACAATTATTATTTTTATTTAATAAAAATAGTATAACATCATTTTAAATTCAAAATATACTTCTTTAAAAAAAAAAAATCGATAGAACCTCCCTTAAATATTAGAAATATGAAAAATAAAATCTGTATAAAAATATGATAGCTATCATATAATAAAACATCTATTTGAATATTTTTAGAGAGGTTTTGTCACCATGCCAATATTTTATTGATAACAACAAAATTATAGGTACATAATCATTTAATTTCATAAGGATTGGTGTATTGTAAGTAAAAGTTGATGTGCCAGTAGACTCTCTCTATTGTTATAAATTATAATTTAAAAATAAAAAATATATCACATCTTGTTCTTTGGAAATAAATACATAAATATATACTTGGTTGACGTTGTTCTCAATGGTCATTCAACACATTACACACCATCAAGTACATCAGATCTAAGAAGCTAGTCACCCCACCTCTAGGTTTTATTATTAGTAATAAAAATTCGATATACTTGCTACAAATTAAGGGAAATGATATCCTTTACAAAAATTCAATATACTTGCTACAAATTAAGGGAAATTTATATGTCAAAATGATATTTGAAAATTTTGGATGAATTTGAAAAAAAATCAAAGAAGTTTTTTAAGAACAAAACCGAAGTTGGTTCATTTTTGTTAGGAGCACTGACCATGCCATCGCCAAAATTTTCTCTCTATCGGTCACACCGATAGAACCATATTTTTAGTACTTTTTTAATATTGCATTTCCCTAATAGCACATACATTTTCAATACCTTAATTCATTAAAAACATTTACTTTAAGTTATTTAATGAAAATAAAGGAATACCCCTTATTCGAAAATAATGAGAATAGTTTAAAAATCTAGTTGTCTGTGCGAGTCACCTTCTTCTAGGTTTCGAGTCACCTTCTTTTAGGCTATGCCGAACGACACAGCATTCTCATTCAAATATAAGCTGACCGTATTTGTGATGGTTCCCCAAGATCCAATATGATCACTTAGGTCTACGTTAGCATGATATTGTTCTATGGAAGCATGTGAGCTACTTTTTATAAGCCCGGTCCGGGATTTCTGGTGTTGTAAGGGAGGGATTACTCAACAAATCAAAATTTAATTTTTGGGTTCAAAAATAAAATGCAGATTTGAATGTTTTTATCAAATTTTCAATGCCCGATTTCTTTGATTTTTTCCTTGTAATTAAGTTTCAAAAATTATATAATGTTAAATCTTGTGATTACAACTTTCTATTCCAAATACCCATTTTACATTTGAAGAACTTTGAAAAATTATATTTTTGACACTAAGTGAAATTTTTACCAACTTTGACCAATCGTCAATGGTTTTACCCCAAATTGCCTACATAACTTATTTTGGTCAGTTTTAATTATTTTCTTCAAATACTTTTATAAAATGAGTTTTAATATTTAAACTTTATTGAAAAATTTATTTTTATCTCTTCAAAGAATATATAAAGATTTGATTGAACTTGAGAAAGAAAATGGTTTGATTTATTAAAAATTTGAAGGATCGCATTGTAGGTATGATATCCTATATTTTATAAATGAGAATGTAAACTCTCATTTATTTCTATTATCGCAAGGCGATGTGTACTATTGTTTATTTTTATAAGTTGAGTCATTTTATGGTAGGAAACTGGATATCCATTCCACATACTTGTATTGTTAATTTCTATTTTATTTTAAAGAATATATATATATATATATATGGGAGCGGTTCAAGGGTCATATGTAAAAACATATGAAAAAACAATGGTTTTTCAAAATATGGGTTAGAGATTTTGGATTGAGCTGATTTTTTGCAAGGATGGTCACTATGATGAGAAGATCATCCTCACAAAAAATCAGTTCAATCAGAAACTTCTAAATCCATCAAAAGTGATTTACAAATTAGTGACAAAAATTAACAAAAGTCAACGGTCCACATTCTAAATCACTTTTAATGGGGTTAGAAGTTTCAGATTGGACTGATTTTTTTTCCAGATGATCTTCCCATCATAAAGATCATCCTCACAAAAAATCAACTCAATCCGAAATTTCTAACCCATATTTTAAAATTTTATTAATATTACATTGTTTTTACATATATTTTCTCATACGTCCCTTGAACCTGACCCTATATATATGAAACTATTTTGGGATCTATTAAAGAGTTTGCAAATGCCTGATGGGATTGTCTGTCATATCACATCCAAAATAACATAATACCCTAGGATGAACGATTGCAATCGTAAACTCCTATGTAGTCAAGGATGTATAGGAGATTAACATCACAACTAAGATTTGGGATATTCTTTTCTACCTTTACCAGCAAAGTATGTGGTGTAAAGGTAGTTTGTGGAAGTGTAGAGATGTCATTAGAGAATCATATGTTCACTTGATAAGCTTAGATGAGGATGACTAGTCAATGATCATTAACAGTCTAGAGTAGTCGAACGTTCTGACACTTCGTGAAATAACTTGTACCATATGGTTATAATCAACGGCCAACCTGTGTTGGATAAATGGTTACTCAAGTTTTGGTAAGTGCAGTGATCGACCACGAAATCAAGAACTAACGATGGGATTCTACATTGGTGAAGTCTGGAACATATTTAGATCCTAACTAAGAGGTATCCAATCGTGATTCTCACGCTCTTATTAATTACACTACCACTATTTGCATATAATAATAATATTATTAATGTTATATGGATTTAAAATTGAGAATAATTACAAATTGATAAATTGATCTATTTATATGTCCAGCCTTGTTTACATTATGTTACAAAAAAATTCATGACTTTTTTAAGATGATATTATATCTTAATAGTAAAATTGGAAAATTAATAACTTTTGCAAATGATTATTGCGATTAGTTATTCTTTATTTTTGAGAGTTATGTTATGACAAAACCTACAATTATTTATATTTCTAGTATGATTGTAAATTAAGCTAAATTTTACACTAAAAAACATGCATATGTTTCAAACGCTTTAGAATGATTTTTCCTTAGATTTAGGGGATTGTTAATTTGTCGTTTCCTACTGGGTAACTCCCTTGTTACTCACCCTATCTTTCACCATTTCAGATATGTTAGTTATTGAAGTGTCAGTCTTCAAGGAGTTAAAGTATGTGAATGTACTTGAGGTTTATCATTCTGATGAGTTGCAGCCCCTGTCTACTTGAGGATGATCTTAGGATTTACTTGTTTATTTTATTTTGTGGAGGTTATGTATTAGGAGTATTGTAAATGAATTAGATTGTAATTGATGTTTAGTATCTGCACTCTGATAGATATTTTGGTTTTTAGTTATCCATATCCACTGTTGTATTATCTTTTTATCACTTTATTACCTATTTATGCTATTATCATATTTGGGTAGTGTTATTTAGTACATTAGATTCTAGCATAGAATCATGGGGATTCGTGTTAAAATTTGGAGAAGTAATAAGAAAAGAAGTTGAAAAACCTTTGTAAATCTGAAGAAAATAGAAAGTTGAAATGATTTCAATTAGGGCACATAACCCGAACACATAATCTCGGTTAGGTCTTTCCTTAACATAATAACCAATATATGCCTTTGAATTTTGATCAATCTATTTTGAGAAACTCTTTATTGTGTAGAATTATTCTACAAACGTTTACATAGAAAATTTGGTTTACCAAATAAAATGATCTTTCAGAAAATTATTACAAGAAAAAACACCAATTTATATTTGAATATTTAATAATATCCTTTACCCAATCTTAGATATTCTCCCATTTGCATAGGTATAGATTCTTTATGAAGAACTTCCCACTATTCAATGTACACATATCTTTTCCCAATCTTCGATATTCTCCCATATGTATGGATATGGAACATTCCTTATTGAAAACTTACCAGTACTCAATGACATGTTTCATGGACCGAATGTGGCACTTAGCTAAGTTGATAAAGGCTTGAGGAGAGTTGATCCCATGAGCAAGGTTCTAATCTGCTAGCTCAAAGAAAAAGAGTTCCATTGGTCAACCTTGTGAAACTATTTAAATGCAATCAATTAAGGTGTTCAAATGATTAGTTAGCAAACTAATGAAATATTACTAACATAAGTTCATCAAATGGAAGCTATCTATATGATATAATAGGTTTTCCGATAAGAAGATTCTCAAGTGTAATCTATCATTAATTGAAATAAATATTCTACAATGCTAGCTCAAGAATCAGTTACTTCCATCCATCTAATTAATTATACCATACTAACACTACGACTACCATATAAATAAATTTAAACTTCAACTTGATTTGTGGCTGTGACCATTTTGGGTATAAAGAACTGGCTGGTTAATTCATTTATGTCAATCTATAATATAACGTAAGAACCTTAACGATAATCTCATGGTCATGTACCCGAACCTTTAGCATGAAATATCATCCAATATTAGACAATAATATTAATCTTGTGCTTAAAAAGAATCTTATTCTTATAAACTCTCTCTATAAATAACACAACTCATTCTTCAAAGAGACTTAGTCAGTTTAACATACCAATGGTATTGGTATTATCAAAACTTTTCATTTTGGTACCAAAACAAGTTGACATGGCCGGCTTTAGATACCTAGCTAGTGAAACATTTAGGCAGACATTATGTAACCCATGCCAATGTAATGAGATTAGGATGAATCCGGCATTTCACGAAAGAATCAAAGAAAGAGATCAATTTTCATCTCATGCCAACAACAAAAAAAGTCATATTGTGAATAACTCACATCCAAAATGTCAATCAATTTGCAATGTCAAGCCTGAAAATCAATTTTATGGGTGCTTGGAAGCCTAATGTGAAAAAAATTCATGAACCATGTAAATTCTAAAGAAATTTCAGCAAATGATTTACGGCACAAAGCAAAGAGTAGAGCAAATCATTTGCAAAATTATTCAAAGCCAAGCAGCAAGCATCAAAATTACTAACATAGTTATTATTAAGGAATTTAATCAATTCACAAAAATACCCTCAATATTTCCAACAAGGTTCACTTCCGATTAGATACTTAGGTCTTCTTCCCCTTTTTTTCTTCTCGAATGTCTTCAGACCTTTGTCAACTGCTAATTAATATATCGTATGGAGGGTTGGATATCTCTTTTACTATCCTATTCTGACCGATTGGAGCTTGTTAAATCTGTCCTATATAGCCTCCACATTTATTGGCTTTTAGCTTTTAAAATCCCAAAAGGAATCCAAAAGAAAATTGAGTCCATCCTTTGGAGAGGTACAAACCTTCAAAATTCTTAACACCTTACTCAACTGGAACAATGTATGTAAACCTCTTTCCGAGGGTAGACTTTGCATTATTGGGACAGCAGGCAGGCAGGCATGATCAAACTACTTTGGTCTATTCCTGGATTCGTAGAAGATACATTGGAGGTGGTGACATTTGGTCTTTCTCTCTTCGTCGAAATGACTCATAGGCTTAGAGAGGTATTCTAAGAATAAGAGATCTAGTAATGAAAAATATCAGAGTTTTGATTGGCAATGGAGAAAATACATTCTTTTTTGGAAAGATGGCTCTTTGATATCTCAATTCGGCCAAATGCTAAGGTGGCAGACAGAACTTGTAAGCTCTGAATCGAGGTTGCTTTGCCCCCTCATAATGACCGAATGAGGTCTGTAGTGAATCAAGTTTATTCACCACCTCTTCTTGAAGCTGAAATACGAAACAAGTATATATGGACCCCCTCACGCCTGTGACATCTTCAGCTTTAAATCTGCTTGGGAACGCATGCATCTACACTCATAGTAATCTCATTGGCTGGAAAAAATTGTTTGGAATCCACTAGAATACTGAGATATTCATTCATTAATTGTATTCTCACTATCGAAAATCTGCAAAAGAGAGGTCTTAATATGGTCTCTAGCTGCTCTCTTTGTCTGCAAGCTAGAGAAGACAACAATCATCTGTTTTTCATGGATCTGGAAATCAATTCTTCTTCGTTTTGGGATTCATTCATCGTTTGGGAATAGGTAATGTAATATTCATGAAGAACTTCAACGTATTATGAACTTGAAGCTTCCCTATTCCTCCTTGCTCTATCTCGGTTTTTTTGGGCTTGTCCTCCTTAAGGAGTTATCAAATTCAATTGTGACGGATCCCTTCTTCCCTTGGGAGAAGATTATTGTATCTTGCTCAAAACTTGGAAGGATCCTTCCTTAACAGTGGCTGGAATTTTTATTGCTACAATCAAACTCACTCACTGCTATTCTTGAAGCTCTTAAGGTAGAAAGAGTGAAAGACTTGCCAAGAATTATGAAATTGTCAGATAATTCTAATGCAATTAGTAGCAAACGGAATCATGAGCGGCTGGCCCTCTTCAGTGAATTTCAATTTGTTGTCCAATGGCGAGAAGCTAATCAACCTATCAAAGCAAGGGGCATCATCAAGAACTTATTTTCTCGTAAGGTACTTCCTTATTTCCTGATGTTTTTCACTCTTTTGTGTAATGACCTCTCATGAAATTATATGAGAATGTATATCCCCAGCTTATCAATAAAACAATTGCAATTATGAACCAAACACAAACGAAATATGATTTCATAAGAGATTTCCCAATAGCTCCAGAGCCATAGTAAATTGTTCATTGCAAAACATTTGGGGCGCAGGCCCTGCTTGATAAGTACTCATGTAAATGCAAAAGATTTGCACCACAAATGATTTGCAGCACTTTTTGAGCTGCAAACTATTTGCTGAAATTTGTGAAGGGCTTAAGAGACTTAGTATCCCTGGTTAAGCTACTAAGAAAATGAACTGTGCAAGAAATGTTTGGATTTATTATTCAAAGAAACAAAACAAAAGACCAAATGGACAAAAAGGTTTGTTCCCCAAACATAAGTGTTGATACCTTATTTCAGATTGAAAGACCTACAACCCAAGACTCCTCAAGACTTGAAGAGAGAAATACCACCAATCCAAGGCTCTAATGAGAAACCTCTCTAAAGTGTAATTGATTGAAAATGCAACAGAAGTAACATGAAAATGAGTGATCATAGCAAGCTCATCCATCATGCCACAATGCTTCAATGAAGCCTCTTTTTTAGATGCTATCAAAGTTGACGGGCTCCCGCAAGAACCTCTCCATCTGTTTTGCCCTCGTCCTTATCGACATATCAAAAAGCTTTTGCCCAAATTCCACCACCAGTCCACCAAGAATGCTTGGGTCAATCTGCAGGTGGATGGTGTTAATTAAGACTCAGTTTCTTCAAAAACCAACTACAATATTGTGTAAATAAAAAGCTTTAAAAAAAAAAACAAAAATAGAGATCTTAATTGTTATCAAAGGATACCTTTATTAAAATGTCCTGCGGGTTCCAAAACCATGGATACTAGAGTCATGATATTTTTATATTACAAAACATAAATAATTCATAGTAGAATAAGAAGTTTTATTTTATAAAACAGAAATTTCTCATGGCAAATATGAGAGGTTTCTATGTTTACAAAACAGAAACTTTCATGGATGAAACAATATGTTACCATGTTATAAAACAGAAACTTTTCATGATACCAGTCTTCCATGTTTGGGTATGGCCATACGAGTAAGCACTATACTTTCATGGACTTATTTCAACATAGCTAAAACAGATGGTTCAAACAAGTCGGTTTTATTTTTATTTTTTTTATCAAATATTATAAGTCAAAGGAAAAGAGTAGGGCAATGTGATTCTCAGCTGACCATGTGAAAATCCTAAACCAAAATGGCATGCATGGTGTAAACAAGCTTAAACTAATAAAAAAAGAAATACAGTAAGAAAATTTGATGTAAGGTAAGTACCTTTTGTTCAACCTTAACCTTCTTCCCACGTCCAACAATCTCCAGCAGTGTCTCATTAAGTTGTTTCTCCTCTTCTGGTGGGAGGGGCTGACGAAAAAGGAAACAGAGTAGAATAAATGGTTGGAAAATTGGGTTTCACGTACATAGCATCAGTGGTGAAATGTAAAAAAAATAATTCGAAACCAGGTGGCTCTAACTAAATGTTCTTTTATGCCAACAAGAGAAAGCTCTAACTAAAAGCTTCATTAAACACAATCAAGAACTAACTTTGCGGCTGATTGAAATACATTGTCAATGTCAGATTTACAAGATTTATGTAAAAAAAAAAAAAAAAAACGCAGTCTTATGATTAGATTGACACTAAGAGATCAGAACATCTTAATGTGGCTTTGCCCTACAGTCTCAATTAATTGTGGGTTTCAATTTCTATAAAAAGAAAATAAACTTAAAATTCATATACCAGTTTCGGAAATTATCTGTGGGTCTTTTATCTTTTACAGTCATACTTTGATGTAGGATATCTACAATCCTAGTTAGAGTTCTAGTAGGATTTCTATTTCATAGTTAAGTTAGAAGTACAATTCCTTACTAGTTTCTAATTTGTTTTTATTATTTAAGCTATATAATTAGAAGTGTCCAATTTGAGTTCAAACAGGATTAAAAAGTTAGTATTATGTTAAAGATATGTTAAGAATGTTAATTTTTAATATTTTAGTAGAATTTTAAATTGTTATGATAGAGTTATCTATCTAAGGAACTCCAAATCCGAAAATTAATAATAATCAAACAATCAATCAATTCAATTATATTTTCTCTCTTAATTACTTTTTAGCTTTATGCTTTATTTTCTTTCAAGCTATTGCTTATTTATCAATTGAATCTATTGATTCAAATTGATTTGGAGTGTCCTATTGAACACAATATCTTAATTCCTATCAAGTCTCTTGATTCACACGCTTCTGCTACGTCATAATCCGAGCTTCCAATATTATTTCTAACGGACTTGGCTATTTAAGATGCTCCTATGGAAACTTCAAGGCAAGGGGCCATCCCTTAGTCGTCATCCTTGAGCATCTTTATTTTCAAAATATTTTCAATCTATGATAAAATAAATGTTCTCTCATTCTCATCTAAATGATTATTTATTTGTATTTTGATTAGTGTTACGACTATATTATTGGCAAATAATTTTTTTGTATCAAAATTGATTCCTAAAAATTCTAAGCAGCACACTAGCGAAAAAGTCAAAGGCAGGATGGTAGGATGTAGAAACACGTACTTCAAAAGTACGATATACGGAAATAAAGAGAATTGTTGAAGTCACTGAATTATATATAGAAAATAAAACGGAGGTGATTTTTTGAGTTTCGACAAAGAACAAGGTTCTCTTTCTAACTCTACAAAGATACAATAACAAATATTATTTGAATTTAATAGTTGCTTTTAAAAGAACGAAAATTATCCCAAAGAAGTGTCAATGCCCTTGGCAAATCGGGAGACAGAGCCATCCAGAAGTTAAGTGAAAGCTTCAAAAGCTTCTCCTTCATAAGCATTATGTAATAATGAGGAAAATGTGACCAATTTTCTTTTTGCTTGTTGTGTGACCTAGAAGAAGGCTAGAGAAAGTTGGGTAATCTTCTTGGGTTAAGAGTTTACACTAAATTCTCCTTCAGTAGGGTGCTTTCTTGGGGAAGAGAAATAAAAGGAAGATCCCAGTGGATTTTCTTCAAACCGTTCCAGGGGTGATGATCTGATTACTTGGCTATCAGATAACCAGTGACTAGTGAAGCCGCTGGAGAAGTTTATTAGGCAGAAGGTCTCACGTTTGTGGTCGCAACTCTAAAATGAACCATGTGTGTAAGGCTAGGCAAAGATAATAGATTTCTTGGTTCGCTTCAATTCACTTGTGCATGTGTGTGTATATAATTTAAGCATGCAAATTACAAGTACAAATATAGGGTTCATAAATTTTCAAGTGTTAAATAGAAAAATTGATGGGGACATCAAAGCTTCAAGAGTAAATTTTAGTTTTTTATTTAATTTTCTATTTTAGGACTTTATTTTTATGGTCTTCGAGGCTTATTTTCATGTTTTATTAACCCATGATCTTAGTATTATATTTAGGGGTAGTTTGGTAAATTTAGTTTGTTTTTTATTTAAGTTTATAGGGGTTGGAAAATTAGGAGAGAGCTATGAAATTAAATTATTTATTTGGTATTTTAGATTGATTAGGATTCTTAGATTTATTTTCTTTATATATAGATTGTATTAGGATTTTTTTAACGAATAATTTGATGAATAAAGAATGAGTTTCTTTCATGGAGTGAAGTGAATTCTCCACCATTCTTGGTGTGATTCCAAGGTTCTATCCTTCTATCCCAGATTTCATTTTCTTCCCTCCTCGTCCTACATCAAAAATTCTAGTTTTGCTTCTCTTTTATTTATATACGCATAACTGAATGTTTCAAAAACAACAACTAAACATTGTATACTTCACTATTTGGTTCACCAGACTCAATAATACAATTCAGTAAACCAGAATGGTTGGATTCACAAATTAGTTAGCACAGGTTTGCTGAATTCCACGAACCCAATATAGAAACTGCACCACGAATTGGTTCAACTTTGTACCAGTTTGCAATTCGATCTAGTAGAATTTGGTAACATAGAGACAAGTAGTGGATCAGAAAAATGGTAGCCACAATACCATTGTCCCTTGTCGGGGATGGTCATATACCATCCCCAAGCCTTTATATAAATCATATGATGTAGGAGCGCAGTTAACATTGGACTCCATCCTCTGTAATTTTTTTTTTTTTCAGAGTATAAGATTTTATTAGTAATGAAAAAGTGAAGCGGCCGAAGTGTTCCCTATACAATAATACAACAAAAAAGACAAGGCAAAAAGAAACAAAAGAAAGAAAGGAAGTTTGGCCACAAACGAGCTACACATGGCACAGAGAAACCCACTTAAAAATAAAATCTTCGAAAAACACCCTTCAAACTCCTTTGACAGCTTGCTCCACAAAAAAAAATCCAACCCAAAATATCCAAAATGACCTGTTGGAGTCTTTTCCTCTCCCTAGAACACCATTTTGTTTCTCTTTCCAAAGTCCCCGGCACACGGAAAAAAGAAGAATGACCAACAAGTATCTTTTTCTATTGGAGAAAACGTTATAATTTCACCCAATAAACAAAGATAGGGCCTCCAAAGGAAAACCCAGTCTAAGTGAAAGAGAGAAAGGAAGTGAAACCAAATGCAAGGAGAGAAAGGACAATGAATAACAATGTGGTTCCATGACTCCCCAGCCCTTTTACAAAGGAAGCAATAATTTGGAGAGGAAAAGCCCCGTTTAATCGGGTTATCAAAAGTTAGAATTCTACCAAGGGAAGCTGTCCAAATGAAAATAGAGGTCTAAACTACATCATCTCTAATTATTTTGAACCACGTATGAAGGCGCAAAGTGGTGATGATATGACGTGATCATTGTTCAAAGCTTGATCAGTCTCAGAAGGTTTCAGCAGAACATTCCAGTCTCCGCAGAAATCGGAACAAAACATGGACTCTGAAACATACAATGTTTTGGATTGTCTAGGAAGTATTGGTCGAGACCATTTGGATTTTTCTCCTGACCAAAACATTGCATCGAAACAAGGATTTAAACCTTTGATTTGATAGCCTCCCATGTCAGAGATTGTTGTCCTTAGTTCAACCCTTTGGCTGTTTGGGAACAAGAACCAACACTTCGTTGTCCTTAGTTCAACCCTTTTGCTGACATATAAATTTGTATGTTGACTGTCATAGTGTCTTAACGGCTGTTTCATCTAAAGTGGCTTGTGACTTTACATGCTTGCTTTGTCATTTCTATAAAAAGCACTCTATCCAATAGTTTAATACAATTTTTTAGTGATTTTCACAACATTTCCATAGTTTTCCAAATGCTTCCGCCTATATCCACAAAATAGTTCCATTTCCACAAGGATCAAGTGACAAAATAAAGTAAAACCTAGGCCATTATACTGTAGCACAAGCAGTTAGTGAATAAACCATTTACAGAGTAAGCCGGATCAGACCTGTGACCACATGAATCAAAATCCACATATTGGTTAACACTCAAACAAGCATCATGGATGCCAAAAGATACAGTATTTATGAAGATTTTCCCAAAATCAAGTATACCATACTCGGAATCCTTATCTCCAGAAAGAAAATATCTTACAAATCCCAAAAAAACCAACACTACGCTAGTTATGAATAGTGCGCTTTGCCACAAAATATAAGCATGTCAAGGAGAAAAATAACTTACAATGACAGTTGTCACAGTGACTTTGACCTCTCCCCTATGTGCCATGGTCAACTCCACAAATTTCTTTGCGATATTCTCAACGTATCGTAGCCCCCCTTGCTCAGTCAAGATAACTAGTGCAAATAAAGCCAAAGCAGGCGCGTCAGAATAATGAGCCAAAATTGTTCAAAACCTATATAAACCCAAAGCTAAATAGTTGGTGAGTGTAAGACTACAAGTGCGAGTATTCATTAATAAAAAACGGTTTTCAATTGAGTAATATTCAGAGTAACAATTACAAGGAACAGCAACAATCCCATAATGGTACTTCGTAGAACAGAAATATCATGAATTCATGATTTAGGTCAAATTAAAATGCATTAGTGAAGACATGACAAGTGAAGCCAAAAGAGACCAACAAATTTAAGTGGCAGTATGTAGCAATCAGACAACACACCAGTAATTTTGCATATAGATATTTGGAAGATTCGTTCAACTAAACAGTAACCATAACAGAAAAATAAGCTTATAAAGTTATTTAAAAAAAAAGAAAACATTTTTAAAGGTGAAAGCAAGAAGGATCACTCTAGCAAAAAAAATCAGCCATTCTGATTTTCCTAACTTCATGGACAATACACTTGGAGCATTGGGAATGCTATATAAAGGGTTGTCCAACAATTGTCATTTACAATTTGCAGACGATGCCAGTAATTGCAGGAGCTTCCTTATACCTAGTTAAGATTCTAGAAGCAACTCATTTGTTACTTTGAGGTAGTTTCCGTGCTGAACATAACTTTAGCCATCAGCAAGGTGTGTGGCAGTGTTTTAAACGTTTAGGAGTAGGGGTAAGGTGTTCAGAAGCCAAAGCCTTAAGGAGTAAGACTCAAATGTGTAAAGCGCAACCTTCAGAAGCATCCAATTTTTAAATACATAAATAATAGAAACTCAAATAAAAAAGAAAATGAAAGAATAGTCTCAAAAAAAAAAATTACCATGGCAATTTCAGATTCCAAAACTTATCAGACAAATCCAAACTATCAAAATCAAATTAAAAGTTAACCATATCTAAAATTTCATATTGGCAACTTTCCATGTTTTAATCCTCAAATTATTAATTTTTTTTTTCAAAGAAAGAAAGAAAAGTGCAACAACCACTTTGACTAAAAGGGCTTAAGAGCTTGCTAAGTCTCAAGAAGAAGTAAGTGTATAGAAATAGAATAAGGAAGAAACACAAAAATAGTGGAAAAGGGATCCAAACATTGATGGAGTTCCAAATCAACTAAAATCTAGAGGTCAAGGCCAAAAAAAATGTATAATAAAAGAACCTTTATGCAAATTAAATGTCACAAGGACCTTTAGAATTATAACGACTTATGTAATATTACTAGAAAAACAGAGAGAAAATTAATAAAACATATTCCACTTTGAGGCATAGACCAATGGAGTCTGGTTATGGATTAAAGGATTTTTGGCACCCGACTAAGAAGACATTTCAATGAAGTATCCCTGTCGAAAACCTTAAGATCTTTCAAGGTTGTTACTTAAGAGTACATAATCAAATATTATTGTTTATTTCATATCCCAATTCCTCATCCCTATGTCCATTACAAAAGAGTTGAGAAAATTATTATACTTCGGCGAAAGGCGGTCAAATTCTCCAAACCTGTATTATTTTAGCTAGGTTCAAGTTTGGAAGGAATAATATTCTATAACTAGCAACTCATATATTTTCAAACCAATCCACTTATTATGTATTATTTGATTGACTAATCCTTTATACTAAGATGAACGAAAAATCAAATGTTTTGGCAATTCCTCATGAGATGATGAATCAAGATGATTTTGAATCAAAGCTCTGGATTTTTGTTCATCCCTTGTCATAATAATATCTCGATTGTTTGTGGAATGACAAGGCAAGGTTCTAAATAAATACCACTCAAGGTAATGAGCATGATATCTTGGACAAGAGGCTATGGACGTTTGGAGTTGAATAGCCATATACGTGGAGAGTCATTTGGACCAAGTATGGAAGCAGGAATCTTGATTGGGATAGTGAGGTTATGAGTATTTTGTATTGGAAATACTAGGATAGTTAGTTCTAGTTTGACTTTCATCAGTTTATTTCTATTATTTCTATTCTTTCTATGTAAGGGCAATTATGTCCATTCTCTTATTATGAATTATAAATATATATCAAGCTCTCATTATGAGACTTGATATGTTTTTCTCTTCTAAAATTCTTCTTGGTATCAGAGCCAAAAAGAAAAACCTAGCACAACCCCTTTCCGTTCCTCCTCCCCCTAATGTCCTTAATTCACTAAACCTAGCAGGAGCCTCATTCGGAGTTTCTCCCCTTTGGGGGCTCTTTTCTTCCTTGATTCATGTTTTCTTAATCGCATGTTGTGATAAAGAATTTATTAGCCCTTCACATGTTGCAATAGAGATTTGCGCTGTGAATTTTTTTTTTTACCCTAAGATAGGGTTTCTCTTGGCAATCAACCCTTGAGCTGTTTGGTGCACGTTAATCAGCCCTATTGGTGGTGCGATCAACCTTCAGGCTCTCACTCTTCTCTTCGACAGCAATAGCAGATGATCTACAAGTCTGAATCTGACTTGCGATCAGCTCCAAGTCTATATTATTCTCTACGACAGCAGCAATAAGTCTGAATCTCACCACCGATCAGATCCACATGCCCTATAGTGCCCATGCGACAGCAGTAGTAGCTCTCTACAAGCCTAAAACTCACCTACGATCAGATCCACATGCCCTAAAGTGACTTGCGACCAAATCTACAAACCTAAACCTCACCTACGATTAGATTTACAAGCCTAAAAACTCACCTGCGATCAGATCTACAGGCCTAAACCTTACCTGCGACCTGATCCACAACAGCAGTAGGTCCTTATCTGTGTTGTGATTAGATTTACATGCTCTAGAGTGACTTGCGACAGCAGTAGAAGACCTATACAAGTTTAAATCTCACTTACGATCAGTTGATTGGTTCCTATCTGGTTCTACACAGGTCTGAATCTCACTTACGATCAGTCTACTGGTTCTTATCTGGTTCTACACGACTTGCAATAGTAGTATACAGCAGCAGCCAGCTGTTGTGTACACTTCGATCAGCCCTACGGGGCCTAAGCTGCTCTACGACAGCAGCACATAGTTGTTGGGTGATTGGTGATCAGCCCTATAACACTTCTAAGGCTGTGTCAAGACCTGCGACAGTAACAGGGGTTGTTTCTGTAACTTACGACATCTCTACTTTGGTTGGTTCAACCTCACGACAGCAGTAGAGGCTATTTTTGGTGTTGCCGACAACAATCAGCATGATTATCTAGCTTTAGACAAGACTAATACGGGAGATCTCCCTTCAATCCAAAGTTTTTTCCTGTTCATATTGTGCAATGATGACTCACGAGCCTAAGGACTCTACCACAACCCTTGGGGCCAATTTCTCAGTTCAACATATAACTAATGCCCCACTAGATGGCCGTAATTTTCAGAGCTGGTCCCGGTCTGTGCGACTTTATCTGGTTGGCTGTCAAGCATTATTCCTACCACCCCTTATTGATCCCAAATCTGAATAATGGAAAATTAATAATTGGACTTCTTGGATGGTTATTTAATTCCATAGAGCAACGCATTTACACTATGTTTATGTATCATGAGACCGTCTCCTCTTTGTGGTCAACTCTCACTCAAACATATGCACATGCTCGCAATGACTCAAGGATTTATGAACTTTACCAGGATATTGCTCAAGCTACCCAAGGAAATCAGAGTGTTGCAGATTATTTTGGATTTCTTCAGTCTCGTTAGGAGGAGCTCTCGCACTATGAGTCTATGGCTGAGTTATCAGCTGGGTATGTGGTCAAGAGGATTGCTCGACATCAGACATACTAGTTCCTCATGGGTTTACGCCCTGAGTTTGAGGCACTGCGGACCCAAATCCTTAATACCACGCCTCTACCTTCCTTATTTGAGACATTCGCGACTATTGATAGCGATGAGCGTCGTCGTCGTGTTGTTCCCTCTCAAACTCAGTCTGTTGTCATTATCTCTGCTTTTGATACAGATCAGATGGCTCTTGTGGCCAATTCGAGATTTTTAACTCTTGTATTCAAGGATCTAGAAATCAAGGCCGTGGGAGCCGTGGGCGTGGTAAAGGAAGTGGTCTTACATAGGCCTGTCAATGGATAGTCGAAATCCGAATTCGAATTCGAAAAATCGGATATCGAATTCGGATTCGGATAGTTTTCAATATCTGATAGCATTTCGGATACGAATTCGGATATAGGTGAATTTGAATTCGATAATATCCGATTCGAAAATAATAGTTTTTTTTAATATTTTTTTTTCTTTTAAGTTTCGAACTTTGGTTCTGTCGAACAGAACTCAGCCCGACAGGCGACAGCAGCCTCTGCCCTCTGCGGCTCTGCTTTCATCGTCTTCTACCCTCTTCGACAGGCCTCCTCAACAGCCATCGTCGTCTTCACTCTTCAACCCTCATCGACTCTTCAATGGTTCAACCCTGTCGGAATCTCTCTCAACGGCTCACCTTCGGCATCAGCGTCCATTGACAAGTCAAATCGGCGTCAGTCTCTATCTCTCTCTCTCTCTCTCAAAAGCTTTTTACAGACTTCAGCCCGACAGCCGACAACCCTCATCGTCTTCCACGATCTCAATCCCTCGCGGCCACCGTCGGAATCTCTCTCAGCGGCTCACCTTGGGCATCGACATCCATGGATAGGCCGAATCAGCGTCTGTATCTTTCTCCCTCTCTCTCAAAAGCTCACCGACATCGTCAGGTTAGGGTTTTTTTTTTTTTTGAATAAATTTCAGATAATTTCGAATAATGATTTCGGATAATTTTCGAATAGTAAATTTCGGATTCGAATCGGATAATATCGGATATCCGATAATTTATTCGGATACGAATTCGAATATTCGTTAGTGGTATTCGATCGGATTCGAATTCGGATTCGGATATCACTAACAAATTTTGGATTCGAATTCGGATATAGCACTATCCGATCGGACATTCTATCCATTGACAGGCCTAGTCTTACGTGTAGTCATTGTGGGAAGATTGGCCATGAGAAGGCCCACTGCTTTTAGCTCTATCCCCACCTGTTGAGATCTTCTGGGGGTCAACCCCGTGCTACTGTTGTGGAATCTACATCAATTGATCATGCTTCTCTTGGTACTATTGATTTGCAACATCTTCAGGCACAGATTTCAGTTATTGTACAGGATCAGCTCCAGGCTCAGACTCCCTCATCCTCGACAGTCGCATCTGTTACCACTACTCCGAATACTTCTGCATTTCATGCTACTCAGTCTGGCTCTGCTCTTTTGACCTAGGTTATTGATGCCGGTGCCTCTAATCACATGACCGGTGAGTCCAATCATTCTATTTCTTCTATTTTTTCTACTACTCATAAGGAGGTTCGCCTTGCTGATGGGTCCCTTACCCCTATTCACAATAAGGGTCCTATATCTCTATCCCTGGTTTTCCTCTTGATTTTGTTCTTCATGTTCAACACTTATTTCTTATCCTTATGTCTGTGAGAAGTATTACAAAATCGCTTAATTGTTTTGTAACATTTTTTCCTACTCACTGTATTTTTCAAGACCTGACTTCGAGGAGGATTTTTGGCAAGGGATATGAGAGGGATGGGTTGTACCTATTTGAAGCTCCACCTACTGCTGTCCCAACTTCCATGTTCCCACTCATTGGAAATCATATTTTTTCTTTTCAAACTTTAGACTTATGGCATGCACGCTTAGGATATGCTAATTTTCAGCACTTATGCTCATTATTTCCTACTTTAAAACAATCTTGTAGTGGACACAAACTTCAGTGCTCTGTGTATGAGCTTTCGAAACACACACGTACCTCTTATATTCCTCGCATGCATAGAGTTAATGTTATTTTTGATTTAGTTCATTCTGATGTGTGGGGGCCTTCCCCTGTTACTACTTTTAATGGTCATAGATATTATGTTACATTTATTGATGACTATTCTTGTTGTACTTGGGTTTATTTAATGCGTTCTCGCTCTGAGATACAACCTATTTTTGTTAATTTCCTTAAAATGATTCAAACTCAATACAACATTGCCGTCAAATCTCTTAAAACAGATAATGGCAAGGAATACATTTCTGATGGGATTCGTTCCCATCTCCATGAGCGTGGTATGCTTCATCAATTAACCTGCCCATACACTACTGAGCAAAACGGGGTGGCGGAACGTAAGAATCGCCTCCGTTGCCTTCTACGAGGGATGGATGTTCTCAAGTCATACTGGAATATGGCAGTTCTTACTATTGCTTTCCTTTTGAATCGTGTTCCAAGTGGCACTTTAGGAGGACGGGTGCCTCTTCATATTCTTTGACCTGATAGCACTCTCTTCCCTATTACACCTAGAGTTTTTTGGTGTACTTGCTTTGTTCAGGATAGAACTCCTCATCGCACCAAACTCGAAGACAAGGCTATCTGTTGTGTCTTCTTGGGTTATTCTTCCATGTCAAAAAGGTATCGATGCTATGATCCCCTTTCTCATCGCATTATTCATTCCCTCGATGTCACATTTTTTTAAAATATTCCATATTTTCATACTTCATCTTCTTTGCAGGACTCTTCTCCTTTGCAGGATTCTTCTCCAATAGTGCTACCCTCTCCAGTTTTCTCTCCATCTTCATCTTCGTCGCCACCACTGCAAGTTTACTCTCATCGCCCTCCCCCTCTCAAACTTTGCCAACCTCCTTCTTGGACTTAGGTATATCCCTTTCTACATTTACCCCTACTCCTATTTCTGACTCTCACTTACCTATTGCACTTAGCAAAAGTAAGCGAGGGTGTGTTATTGATCACCCTATCGCCCAATTTGTGTCTTATTAGGGTCTTTCTCCTTCCTATCAAGCCTATCTTACCACCACAGACTCTATTCGGTTTCCTCGGTCTGTATATGAGGCTTTACGTGATCCTATGTGGACTAGAGCTATAACTACTGAGATGGATGCATTGTAGAAGAACCACACCAAGGATCTTGTTTCTCTTCCTTCTTAAGAGCGGACTGTTAGTTGTAAATGGGTTTTAATAATCAAGTATCTCGCAAATGGTATTGTTGATCGCTACAAGGCTCGACTTGTCGCTAAGGGATTTACGCAGACTCAGGGAAAGGACTTTGGAGCCACATTTGCCCCTGTAGCCAAACTGTCTACTGTCCGTTTACTTATCTCTTTAACGGCCTGTCATTCATGGCCTCTTCACCAACTTGATGTGAAAAATGCCTTTCTAAATGGTGATCTAACAGAGGTTATTTATATGGACCCTCCTCCTGAATTTCATCTTCAGATGGAGTATTCTAGGAAAGTATGTCGCCTTCTCAAATCTCTGTATGGCCTAAAGCAATCTCCGCGAGCTTGGTTCCAGCGTTTCTCTAAGGTCATTCTATCTATACGATTTTCCAGATGCCACTCTGACCATACTTACTTTACTCGATGAGGAATAGATGGCCGCAATGCCATTGTCCTAGTTTATGTGGATGATATTATAGTATCTGGAAATGATACACAGTGGATTGACAGGGTGAAGACGCAGTTGGGTAGTATTTTTGAGGTTAAAGACTTAGGTCCCCTCAAGTACTTTTGTGATTAGAAGTAGCCCGCTCACGACGTAGTATTTCGTTATCTCAACGTAAATACATATTGGATCTTCTTTAGGACACTGGTATGCTTGGGTGTCGTCCTGCCTCTACCCCAATGGATCAAAATCATCGTCTTCATACTGAATCTGGGGAACTTTTATCTGATCCTTCATCTTACCAGAGACTCGTAAGCCATTTAATTTATCTGACTAACAGTAGACCGGATTTGACCTTCGTAGTTAGTGTAGTCAATCTAGGCTTATTTTATTCATCTACTGCTCAGTCACATCTGTCATGTTTCACTGATGCTGATTATGCGGGTTCTCTTATAAATAGGAGATCTACATCTGATTTTTGTACCTTCTATGGTGGGAATCTTATCTCGTTGAAAAATAAGAAACAGAGTGTGATTTCTCGTTCCTCTGTTGAAGCGGAGTATCGTGCTATGGCTCTTGGCACATATGAACTTCTTTGGCTTCAATCTTTGCTAATAGAGTTAGGATTTCCTACTGATAGTTCCTCCTCGATGTTCTGAGACAACAAGTCTACTATCATGCTTGCATCTGACTTAGTCTTCCACGAAAGAACTAAGCACATCGAGGTAGATGTTCACTTTCTCAGGGAGAAAGTTCTATTTGGTGTACTTAAAGACAATCTTTATTCCTTCTTCAGATCAATTGGCCGATATGCTTACAAAGTTTGTTCGATCTTTTGTCACAAACTCTCATCTTGTCAAGCTGGGCCTAGTTGATATATTTGTCCCAGCTTGAGGGGGAGTATTGGAAATACTAGGATAGTTAGTTCTAGTTTGACTTTCATCAGTTTATTTCTATTATTTCCATTCTTTCTATGTAAGGGCAATTATGTCCATTCTCTTATTATGAATTATAAATATATATCAAGCTCTCATTATGAGACTTGATATATTTTTCTCTTCTAAAATTCTTCTTTTTGTTCAGAGAAGCAACTAGAATGGTATCCAGAACTTGTCAAAAAGTAATATTTGATTATTCTCTCTAGAGAATGTACTCTTTGTAGTAGGCTCCCATCAATGGTGTGGAGTTCCCTTCAAATACGTATACCCATAAATCTTTAGTCTATAATATGAGAAACCAACCGATTAAGGAATCCATGTATAATAAAACGAAGAGTTGTCATGGGATATGTCAAGATTTGTTTGATCCCACTTTTCATCAAGTTGGCAGACATAATAAATATGTATTTCATATTTGATCATTTAAGCTGATAAACTTTGATTCTCTCATCTAGAGAACATACCCTTTATAGTATGCTCCATTTGCAAAGAAAATGGGTGTTTTGGGTGAGACAACGATGATAATCATGCTATTATTTTAAATAGTAAAGCTATTTATTGTGGCCTAAAATATTCAAGGAGTGTATATGGTTATTTTTTTAAGATTTTGTAGATGGGATCACCTTTTGAAGGATGAGGGGGCAAGTACGTTATTGCTTCTTCCATTTTTTTGGTGTACCCGTGTAGGTAGATCTCCTCAACCTATTAAATTTTTAAATGCATTTTTTACAGTTAAAACAATTTTATTGAAAGAAAGGGAAAAAAAAGGGACAAGGAGATCAATCTGAAATCCGCAATACAAGCAAAAAAGAAAGGGAAAACCATAATCTTTACGTAAGGACTCCTCACCTGAACAAAAAAAAGAAATTCAAAAAACAAAGTTCCTTCAAATTCCTCAATACACTGGCACCAAAAAATGCTCCTTACCATAGTTGTAGTTGTTGTTTGAGATCACATATACAATTTTTTATTATAAAATCGCATATGCCATGATCACATAGATAAGGATGCAATAGTATATGTTCTCAACAGTCAATTTTTACCTTGAGGCAACAACTAATCTCTGTTTTTTTTTTTTTTTCTTTTTCAAAACTGAATTCTTCTATAACACCTCAGTTCCACCTATCGTCATTCTTACAGCACTCTAACTTACTACTACTCTCATTTTAGCTCCCTTCTAAGTGCTCATTTTAGTTCATCAAAGGAATATAAATCTTAGATGTCAAAAAACTGACCAAGCATAAATCCTTCTCAATAACCAGCCTATCGACCAGATCAAGTAGATTGTTTGATACATGTTTCTTTGCCACACATGGAACTACATATCCTAAAAAATAATATATCAAGAAGGTAAAAAATCCCACGTCTTTTTCATCATTATTCCTAAATTTCTTCCACCTATTTACCAGAGATAATCTCTCTTTGCTATTTGGGAAAGAGCATGACCATCAACTTCTACATTTTTCAGTTATTCATATGGACAATGACTTATTTCCTTCCTTATTGGCAGTCTAGACAAATAGGCAGCATCTTCGATGCTAAAGTATACGAGAAATGTGAAAAAACAAAAGTATAACTTGGATTTCACAGCTCTCTAAGAAGAATAAAAAAAACGCTTGTTCAGAAACATATTATTCACTGAAACTTTAATGGCAACCAAGAAGTTCATCCTCCTTAATGTATCTTTATGACCTTTATCAGTAAAGATATATTTTGCCTCATAAGCCCATTCCTTTGATTCTCAATTGTTCATATAGTGAAGAACTGGAATCATATATTTATCATTGTCTTTTCAAGTGGTATGGCCTTAATAGAGAGAAATCAGAACTTGTAGTGAGCCCTGTGGATACTTTCTTAAATTGAATTGTAAAGCATCCATCATCTTTATATCAGATTGTTATGTCTCTTTATAAAGTTGGGATACTCAAAAAAGTAAAGGGATCACTTCGAGGAATCTCACCCTCTTCTAATCCTTCATTTCTAATTCCAGATTTTTAGGTAGCTATTAAAGTGTTCCCTCTCAGTGCCTTTTAATTTGTCACAAATAGTACTAGATTTATACCAATGAGCCCGAACAAATGTTATCATTTCTCTTCTCCCCCCTTCCAATTATCCCTTCCAATTTTAATGTCTTTCCACTTTTACCCCCTTAACCAGACACTGATGCCCATGCCGTAGGCCGGGCAAACTGTACTTGAATAAAAGGATCGATACATGATTCATTGTCAAACAGGAGCTGCATATACAACATGATAACTTAAGACTAAAATTTCATTAATTTCTTCATTATTCTAGAATCTCTTCCACCAATTTACTGGAGATATACTCCCTTTGCTATTTGAGGAAGAGGCTGACTTCTTCGTGGCCATCAACTCCTATACTAGGATCCTCTTTCATATGTCCACAATTTGTATTGAATATGACCTATTTTCTTCATGACTAATCTAACAAAATAGACAACATCTATGATGGTAGAAGCATACTTCAAATGTGAAGCACCAAAAGCATTAGAAGTTGGGTTCCACTAATAAGCATAGGCTTGCTCGAGTACATATCATTCATCAAAACTTCCATAGCATAGAACAAACTCATCCTCAATTTCTCCTTAGAACCTTCATTAATCAAGATATCTTTCGCCCAATAAGCCCATTCCTTCGATTCCCTATTGTTGATATAGTAAAAAATTTGAAATCACATTTTTATCATTGTCTTCTTGAATGGTATGGGCTTGAAAGAGATAAATTATTTCTTATATTGAGACCTTCAATACCTTCTTAGGTTGAGTTGTAAAGCACCCGTCATCCTCTACCAAATCTTCATTTCTCTTTTTACATTGGTTTGGATACTTCCAAAAGAAATGGGATCATATACAAGTACAAGAATGGGCTGGGATATTTGTACACAATTTTTCCATGCTAAGTTTTGCAGGACATACTTGGAGACCTGTTGAAGGCTGGTTTTGGATGAGAATGATCTTAACATGGAGGTGATGCCACAAAAAGTAGACCATCATGAAACTTATAACCCTTCCCTCTATTGGCCAAACAAATTTGGGGAAATAAACAGTCCCAATTATTTCAACGTCTAATCCTTTGATAGGATAAGAACTAAGAAGTTCAAGAATTAGCTCATTTTTGGTAGGATAATTCCCATGGTGAGAATTATCATCCTCCCCAAGAATCATCTAAATTGAGAGCAAGAGAGACTTGTGTGCATGTGTAGAAGGAGGGGGAGAGAGGGAGATAGAGGTGGAAGTATCCAAAATGTAACATTAAATGCCTAAAAGAATAAGGATACAATGCCAGTAAGGTGGCTAGGACCAAGCCTCAAGAAGCAGAGGTCCTGAGTTTGATTCTCCTCCTTGGTGGCCACCCCCCCAAGTACACCTACTATATGTGGAAGGGGTTACATGCATACATTGTGGGATTTGTTGGGCCCTCTAAGAGGCTCGGATACCAAGGTATCAAAAACAAATGATAGTAAAGTGGTGCCATATTGAAAATTTGTCATTTCAATGTGCAAAAAACTGTAGCAAAAATGTTTTCCCACAAAATGTATGTCAATGGACACAAATATAATTCGAAATCATCTTTCCAATAATAGTATCAAAGTGCAACAAATAAATACTATGTTTCTTAAAACAGCTTGACATACCCAAAAAATTCCTTGTGATAGTCGAAAATTTGGTTTCAGAGCATATTTCATCCATAGCATTCACCCTAGTCCCCTCAGGTACTGATAAATCCTTCATGAATTTTGAGAAATTAGGACTTCTCTTGGAAGCCTCGACAAAATCAAGAACCTCAGACTCAACTTTGTCTAGCAAGTTTGCTTTTGTTGCTGAGATATACAATGCAGAGGCATAGGTTCCAAATGCCCCAAACATAGGCAGTGGCACCTGTAATGTTATTGACAACTAAGATTAACATAAATAGAAACACATTATCAAAATAATATTTGAGTATTTACAACAATTTCCCCAAAACCTATCGAAGTAAATATTGATTGTTGACCGATTATTTTATTTTTTTGATAGGCAAAGAAATTGTTAACCTATCATTGTAAGATACCATAATAAGAAGATAGTTGTAACTAGAAAAATCAAGACACCTTAGTTTGTTTTTCTTCAAGTTTGCATGTGTTAGAATTCCATTGTTCTGTTATTTACACGAACAGCCAGGTTGTTCGTATGTGTTGTGTGACAGCCCAAGGGGCTTTAGTTATATCGAGGTGGGCCTTTTATGTATTGGGGCCCATCTTTTTTATTTATGTGGGCCCCACATACTTTTAATAGTGGTTTTAATAAATAAAAGAGGAGAGGCCGAACCCTATCCAAGGCAGTGTTCGGCTCTCTCCCACTCTCTTTCTCTAATCTTCTTCTTCTCCTCTCCTCTTCTACTTGTTCTAGGTTTTAGTTTACTAACTACATGCATATCACAAAATAGGATGTTGAACAATACAGACCAATCAAACTAAAAAAAATGTTTTATGACAGTAAAAGACCAATAAAACTTTGCGGAGGAAAATGTGAGGCGGTTAAGAAATATCTTCAAAAAACGAACGTAGCCAAGATGAGGAAGTTGAGATGGGTAATGGAAAAAACTAGAGAAAAAGAAAAATCAGATATGAACAAATTTTAAGAATGCATAGGAGAAACCACGAACCTAAATAAAATTTAAAAGGCACATATTTCATGCAGTTAAAAAAAACAAATGGTGAAGGTGACAGCTTGCTAAGTTGTTAAGGTCTATGATTATTGATTCAACAACTAGGGTTCAAAACCCGCATACATCCACTAGGTGCTTTAACTGACTCGCCACTACTTCTGCACTATACAGAAATCAACAAGAATGATCTTTGTAGACCTAATGTGATTAGTGGCAAGAATTCCTATAGAAACAGACAAAATCAATAATGATACCTCGAGTAGAACACTGTCAATAGATCAAGTCGGATACAGTCAAACCGAACACCCCCACTATGCATTAGTTTTGTGTCAATATAAGAGAAGGAAATATGGAAACAAGCACTGAAGTTCCACAGAAATTATTTCACTAAAAGATTAAAAACTCTACTAGATTTGGACAGACTGACTTAGGGTTATCGCACCAAGGTGTCGACAAATCTAACGTACCTTAACCTTCACTTCCTTTGATGCTGTTTCAGTAGCATAATTCCTTGAAAACTGTGAGTACAAGAATGAGAACACTCAGATTATAACCAAACCAAGAAAACATTCAGTCTAGAACCACAATGAGAGAAATCGATCAGAAAAAAGAAAGAACCATGAGATTAAGTATAGAAATAAGGAATTTCAACCTCCTTTAATTATCAGAAATTAGATGTCAAAAATCGATTGGCCTCTATGAGATCTCTTTGTATATAAATAACAGAAGTATAGTGGAATCAATCACAAAAAATCATACTTTCCCCTATTTTATTATCAAAATCACTTGTATTTACAAATCCATAGAGAAATATTGGTAAAAAAACAAAAATATTTAAAGAAAAGAATCAAACGTCAACAAAATACAATATAAAATCCAGGATGCTAGAGTGGATCAGAAAAATAGGGTCGATTGTCAAGCGAACCGAAAAAATGTAATTCATGGATCTTGAAACAAAGATTAGATCAGAAAAATTAAGGAAAATCTACAAAAATGAATGAAAAATTTACCTCAGAAGTTGGAAAACCAGGGCGGGGGCCATCAAAGCTTTGTTGAAGAACGGATCTCTGCTTAAGAACCAATTGGGATCTCAGAATCTTATGCAGAAGAGGGAGACTTGATCTCATTCGCCCAGCCAACGCCATTAGAAACCCTAGCGAGAGAGAGAGAGAGAGAGGAGCGTTTATACAGTATGAATAATGGCTGTTGAGGTTTTCTTTGTTAAAAAATAAAACCTTAGAAAAAGAGAGAGATGCTATTGGCTAAGGAAGAGAACCATAGATCTTTTTCTTCGGGATACACAATACAAAAAGAGTCATCGTAATCTGACTACCCCACATCGCAAACTTAATCGACTACCTAATGTGACAAGTTTAGGAACCATAGATTTGCTCTCCTCGGGACATACGGTTCCATCGAGACACTTTTTATGGGAAAGCACTGCTGTGTATCCCGAGGAGCGCAGATCTATGATTCCCGAACTTGTCACGTCAGGGTAGTTGATTGAGTTTGCCACGTGGGGTAGTTAGATTTATCACAATGTAGAAAAAAAGATGAATTTTGATAAAATGACGCGGTCTTTGTCGAATGCCCTTTCTCTCTCCTATCCATAGTAAAAAAAGAAAACTTTCTGATCTGATCACCCTTGTGACATTCAAAAACATGATACGATGCAATGGAGTTGTAAAGGATAAAATTATATGAACTTAAAAAAAATTAAAAATAGTTATTTTTCACCATTGAATTTTATTTTTAAATTTGGGTGCTCGGTGGCCGTCCATTTCAACACCTTGGATCAAGATCGAAAAATAATATTTTTTAATATGAATATTTTCATGAAATCTAAAGGCTATGTTGTTGGATTGTCAATGTGATAATCAATGTGGGCCCAACAACCCTTTTTAAGATTTGAAATCTAAAAAAATAAATCTATGGACACAGGAAAGAGAGAAATTCTCTTTATTGTTGATGTCATTCTTGCCACATGTCAAACGTGTGTTGGGCTATGACCAAACACGTCAAGGGGGGTCAAGTACGTGCGCCAAAAACGGCATCATATTGTCAGCACTCAAAAAAGATTTGTGGTTCTATGCCCTTGCCACATCAGCCGCATACAACCGCATATGATTTCCCGTGTGTATTCATCATTAGTCTTTACTTAACATTAAAACACACTTCAAACATTGCAATTATTGAGATAATCATGATAATCTGATGCCCTCTGACATACGCCCCCATCACAGAACTGTAAATCATTTTCCACGAGATACACAAGGAAAAGATTTATGGATCTACGTATCCCGATGCAAATGATCTACGATTCTGTGATGAGGTTGTAGGTCAGAGGGGGACATCGAAAAATCATTATTCTTATTGAGAATATGAGCTGAATAGTCCACTGGTAAATAATGATACGGATCATTTAAGTCCAACTTAATAAAACTAGGGGAAGTGCACGTGTGTTGCACATTGTAATATGTTTAGAGAGTTGTGTGTTGCCACACCAATTTTTTTACTATTGCCACACCAATTAATGAAATTACATGTGCTACACAAATAAAAAAGAATGTGCACACCATTTATTGGAAAAACAAATGTACACACCATTTTTTTTGTTACAAACCAATGCTTTAGGACAAAAAAAAAATCTGAAAGGAAGTGAAAATTAGTAGAAGTGTTTGCCAAGATGATGAAGTGAAAATCTTTGTTCAATGAGATCAAACCTCGTCAACTCAACAAGCGGCTCCACAGTGACTCATCAATTTATTTTTAACTAATAGTGCAATGAAATCATTCAAAACTATGAGAAACAGTACAATGAAATGGAGATTCCTTTGCATCCATTCTTCTCTTATGCAATTCATGAAACACCTTTGATGCAATATTTCATGCGCAATGAAATAGAGATTCATTTGCATCTCTATTCTTCTCCTACACAATTCATCAAAGACCTTTGATGCCCTACTAAATCAACATATATTCAAACACCTTTGAATCTCTAGTGAGTAGTGATTGGAACAAAAATCAGAAATGAAAAATAAAATCTATATAAGTTGTTCTTGCAAAAAATTTAAAAAAATTATTTTTACCTCTAGGTAACTTAGGCTATGTTTGGATTGTGAGAAGAGAAGAGAAACTCAGTTTCTCTCCACCCTATTTCAATTGACAAGAGAAAGAACATAATTATTTAAGTTTCTCCTGTTTGGTTAGTAGTCATAAGAGAAGAGAAGAAAAACTATTTTTAGTCAAAGGACTATTATACCCTTTATAGCCAAAAGAACAAAGTTCTACTTGTACAATGATACAAAATATAAACACCTAAGTCATTTATAAAGAACATGATAAATATTCATCTTCCAACCAAATATCATACCAAGAAATTATTTTTAGTCAAATGACTATTATACCCTTCATAGTTTACAAATAACCATTGCACTCCACCAAAGCGTCGATGCTTGAGCCAAGGCTTTATTGGGACTTCGAGGTTTTCTATTTCCTCGAGTTCATATTAAGTTTCACTTCTAAACTTCACAAACCTGCATAATCTTCCTAGGAAGTATTCAAACTCAATTCTTTTCTAACTTAATTACTTAAATATGAAAAAAGATGACAACGAGCACCGGAAAGAAACCCCTAAATTCAAGTGATGTCATCCATGTTAAAATCCTTTTACAAGTGATGCAAGCATTAGACCCTAGTAAAATAATTCTGGAGGAATATATGTCACCATAGCACACACGGTCTCTATCACCAATTACAAAATACCAAGCCAAGTAAAGAACATTGGGTGGATGCCAATTTAAATTTATGTTAGAGAAAAAGGATCTTTCTTCCATGTGTGTAATCCATCAGCACCAGTTCATATTCATAGCCCACAATCAAGCTAAATTCAAAACACCTCAAATCTGATTATGAATGTATAGGTTTTATTATTAAAAAAATTATCCTTAGTAACTACAGCAGTCCCAGAACTACCAATAAACCCAGATATATATGCCCTCCTTATGAAACATTCAACAATAAACTCGCTCTGGGTATCAGTTAATTATACGCAAAAACATCTAATTCAGATACTTTGTCGACTAGCTATTGTAAATGTAAGAGCAACAAAGATCCAGTAATTCCCATAGATTATAAAACTAAGGTCATCAATAACCCAGTCTTAGAACTAAAAATTCGAAATAAATACCAAAAAACACTGAATCTAAGTACAAATTCAAACTTTATGAACTAAAATCAATCAAATGATCTGAAAAAAAAATCGAAGTTGAACCCTAGCTATTGTAAATTTCAGAGCAACAAAGATGTTGTAATTCCCATAGATTATAAAACTAAGATACAAAAATAGATCTGGGTTTTCAGAAGCATTACCTTATTGATGACCTTGAAGATAAAGAAGGTGACCTTCCCTTTGTTGCACAAAAAGGAAAAAAAAAAAATAGAGTGTGAAATGTGGAGGGTTTTTGGTAAAAGAAGAAGAAGATAAAGGTGTGGAGGGGAGAGAGAGAGAGGAGAAATACTTCAGGTCTCCTACTCGAGTTCGCCTCAGGGTTTCTGAAATCAGATTATACCTTTTTTTATTCGAGGTGTAAGTAGCAATAGTTGGCATGCCAATATTATCTCTCTTGGTGAGGGACAAAGTTGGAATAACTTCTTTTTCTTGTCTTCCCTCCTTTTCTCTCCACGAGAGAACCAAAACTTTACATTTTTCCCTCTCTACTTTTCTCTTTTCTCCCCACTTAACAATCCAAACAAGAGAAATTGAAAGAAACTTGCATATTTTATCTTCTCTCCTCTTCTCTCAATCCAAACATACCCTGAGTCCCAAAATCACAATAGTGAAAACACAGGCACACACACGCACACAAGAGAGAGAGAGAAAGAGAGAGAGAGGATGTCTCAGTTTAGGAAACTAGGGTTCGAGAAGCCACACCTCCTTGATGAGGAAGAAGGATGAGTCTGATCTTGGAAAAGCTACTTAGATTCCTCACGAGTTTCTCCAACTCTCCAATCTTGGTAACTATATCTCCGATTTCCAAAGGCTTTTAGATTTGATTTTCTAAAAAATCTCCGATCTTAATAAAGTAACAAACTTTGGGTTTTTGAGAAGAAAAATCTAGGATTTTATATTAGGGTGAAGATGAGAGAGAGAGAGAGAGAGAGAGAGAGAGAGAGAGTCGTTCTAGCTTGTTCTTCTCTTGGATGAGAGATGAGAAGAAAAAGACGAAGAAAAGTTTTTTTTTTTTAATTTACTCCTCATACCTCGTATTGTTTATTGGAGATTTTTAATTGGTGTGCCAATAAGTGGCTCTTTATGTTTATTTAGATAAAGAATTAATTCATTATTTTAGATAATAATTTTAAATTCTATAAAAAAAGATCACATTTTTCTTTATATGTCTTTGACTCTAATGATTATGACTCATAAGATTTCTAATAACATCTACACGTATAAAATAGAAAAGAACACTTTTTAGAGAAAATTCCCATTGAAAATAATTTTAACAAAAAAAAAATTTTCTAGAGTATATTATTTAGAAGAATCAAAGACCAAGCCTATGGTCTAGAGCTATTTTACATTTTACAAGTTAAGAAATGTGAATTACAAATTAAAGGTCAAGTTCTCGTGACTCATGAAAAATGACTCATAAAAGCACACGATCCTCACTCCATAAACACAAGATTCAAAGATCATTTTTTTTTCTCACAATAAGTATCTTTGAGATATATAATATGAGGATCATATGTTTTTTCAAGAATCATTCTCCATGAGTCACAGAACTTATAGAAGCAAATACTAAGAGGACTAACACAGGAATATTAATAGTTTAAAAAGTGTTATAAGTGTGAAACTCACATATGGAACTCAACAAAATATAACACAAGAAGCTATTAATATTAGAATTTAAAATAAGAACAAATGCTCAAGTTCATATCTTCTTACCGAAGTTATAGAACTAAGTGTTATAGGATAAAATTGAGACATATGTATTTGCTATGTAATTGGGGTGGTTTTACATTTCTTTTAATTTATTTTGAATTATTTATAATGAAGGGGGTAATTCTATCATTTCTCTTGTATTTTGAGGTATTTTAAGGAATAACTGTATATGTAAGTGAAGAATGGGTCATTTTGTAATAATTATATAAGAATTGTAATAATTATAAGTGTGGATACAGAGAGAGTGTTCTGTAATAAGTGAAGTTGTAAGTGAGAGTTAATTGTAATTTCAGGATTCTCACTTTATAAATAAAGGAGAAATCTCATAACATAGGCATAATGTATTTTAAGAAGAAATTAGAAATGAGAGAGATTTAAAGATAATGAGAAAGAGGAGAAAGAAAGTTGATTTGAAAAAGAAGAAAAGATAAGGAAAAGTGAGGCTCCATTAATGGGGCTCTAAATCTGTAATTTCTTGTATTTCTTTTAGTTTTCCTTTTAATGAATTCTTCAATTTAATTGCAAATATCTTTCTAATTCTATATTCTTCTTTCAATTTTTCTTGTTTCTTTGATTCTTTTTTTCTATTTAATTTCTTTTTCTCTGATTTTATCCTTCAAGAACACCAGAAATCAGAGCCATTAATATAATGTTGGAGCCGTTCACCTTATCGTGTTACGAGATTGGGTTCCCGACACTCTTCCATGCGGTAGGGACAAGATCAACCAAGAACTCGTCATTATTCTCACAATAAATCGGATTTGAAAAACACCCTGAGCAAATGCACTTAATGAATGAAACCAAATCCAAAAATCTGAGTTTATGAGTTTAAGTTATGAATTTAATGGGGGAAACAAAATAGTGTTTTCATTGAGAGGATCTTGGTTGTGGTCGGCTCTATTTTGAATGATTTTTGATCTGTTTTCCTTTTATTTTCTTTCATAATTTCGATTCAAATTAGATCAAATCTGATCGAAGTATTTTAGATGTGTACTTGTAGTTGTTTTCTTTTAATTTGCTTTGTAGATTTATTTCAATTTAAGATTTATTTTGGTTTCTACCGATAGATCTGTTTTTCTTATACAATTATTCTTGCTTTTGTTTTTTATTCATTTAATCTCTTTTGCTTTTGTTTCATATCTATTTTGGTGTTGTGATGAACTAAGGAAAAAAGAGGTGATGGAGGGGAGGTGTACAATGTGTTGGATGCTTAAATCCATGGGATATTGATCTCATGCATCTCCTTGGTTTTGTGACATTCTCCTCACTCACATTAATTGGTCAATAGTTAAAATTGATTAAGGTGTAATAAATTCTTTTGTTGATTGGTTGGTGCTTAGAATTTCAATTTAGACTCTTAATAAAAAAAATTAAAAATCTTTTTAGATTAGTTTGATTAGTAAATTTGATTTTAAGATTGATGGGGTGATTATGTTGATTGAATTAGCGGACGATTTTTGCAATTAATTGGAATTCGAGTTGATTAGTGATTAGGAAGGCTTATGCCCTGTTCTTTTGAGCTTCAGAAGCCAACTTTTTTTTTTTTTTGCTTTTAAGTCAAAAAAATCAAATAAATGATGTTTGTTTAAACTTTTTTTATTCCCACGGATTTCAATTGAAGCCCAAAAGTAACTCCTAAAAGAAGTCGCTCAAGAGAAGCTTCTTCAAATGACTTTTGCAGGAAGTCAAAAACGTAAAACGGCTCAAGTGTAGTTACCAAAATACCCTTCATTTTTAATCAAATTTAACCTTAAAAAATAAAATGAGATTACTAAAATACCCTTCATCTTTACTAAAATACCCTTCATATTTTAAAATACTCTTTTATTTTTACCAAAATACCTTTCATCTTTAATCAAATTTTCAACTAAACTTAACCTTAAAAAAAACAAAAGGGAATTACCAAAATACTTTTCATTTTATCAAAATACCCTTCATCTTTAATCAAATTTCAATTAAATTTAACTTTAAAAAATAAAAAAAAATTATCAAAATACCCTTCATCTTTATCAAAATACCCTTCATCTTTAATCAAATTTGCAACCAAACTTAACCTTAAAAAATAAAAAAAGAATTACCAAAATACACTTCATCTTTAATCAAATTTTCGTCCAAACTTGATCTTAAAAAATAAAAAAGAATTACCAAAATACCTTTCATCTTTAATCAAATTTGTAATCAAACTTAAACATAAAAGGGAATTACCAAAGTACCCTTCATCTTTACTACCAAGACCAAAAATAATTCATTATCACTATTTTATTACCAAAACAAACACCCTTCACATTTATGTGGATGTTGGATTGTGTATTATGCATGTATTTTCTTTATCATATGTTTATTTTTAAGAGGAGTTCCTATCAAAATTTTGATAAAATTATAAAATTATAAAATTTATTTAAATTGAAAATAATTATTTTTATAAATTTTTAATATAAATTTATTATATGTATATATAATATTAAAGTATTCTATATATTTATTAAGATATTCTACTCATTTTTATGCATTCTAGGCATATTATCAATATTAAGGGTATTATGGTCATTTTACCAAAATTCAGCAATAAAAAGTTGTCAAACGAACATCAATTTCTGGTTTATGTGCTTTTGTAACGAACAAGCTTCTGCTAGATGTGATTTTTTGACTCTAGGCTTCTACTTCTTGTAGAAGCCTGTTTCTACTTCTTCTAGAAGCCAGCTTCTGTAAAAAACAGACCATTCATTCATCAATTGGTTAGATCTAGGATTTGATTGGTATTTAAGAATCTATTTTTTTTTTTAATTTTAAAAATTAATTGGACCGATTATTCATTTAATGATTATTGATTAATTAAGATTTTTAAAAATCAATTCTAATTTAGGATTTTTTTTTTATTAAAACTTCATCTTTCAATTTCGAACCTATGTTTCAATCTTTTGTGTGGCTTAAATTTTATCATTTCAAGTAAAAATTTTAGTTTTTCTAAGCGTCGAAAGTCTCTAAATTTTATCGATGTGTATGAATATTGTCAAAAATTATTTTTGTCCCAAGATAATTATTTCTAAGTTTCGAAGTCATGTTTTCCTAGGAAGAAGAGTTTCTAGGTTATTGAAATGTGTAGCGATTCTAAATATATATACTTACTATATCGAATATAAAATGACAGCGCTCCTAAGCGTGCGTAATTTCTAAGTTAAACGTGGAGTGAAGAGAAAGAATAGAGAGGACTGAGAAGGGAATGACTAAAAAAGGGATCAGAAAATTAGAAGGTGATTTCTCACAAGCTTTCGACTTTTTACATATATTATGTGCTCATCATTAGAGATCCACAACAATTGGGTGACAAGTTGTCGGATCAGGCAGATGCAAAATGGGATGTCTACAAATGCCCCTCTTTGGTAGAGAATGTAAGTAAACTAGATGACAAATCTATTTTGGTATATAACACGACATACGAATGCCAAAGTCAGTTACATTTCATTTTATGATGTGATTCAACAATTCGTCGAAACATCCAGATCCTTGAAGGTAAAACTCTCCCTAGACTAAAAGATGTCAGGTCCTCGAGCATGAGTCCTCGCTGACGAAGGATGATAAAAATGTACTAACGTTTGATAAAATAAAATCAAAGTATAGTGTGTGTTGGTGCTATGTTTTGAGCATTAATTAGATCTTTAAGTGTAAAATCTCTTTGATACTGGTTAAGTCATGTGGCGCCCCGCCAAACGTTAACACAAATCCCAATACCAAATCTCAAGGTACTAGGTAGTGCCTCGAAATTTGGACATGACCCCCTCTATTTATATTAGCGTTCCACGAAACTCGAAAACCTGATAATTTATTATACAACAAATCCTATATATAAGAAAATGCAAACATGAGATAATAGCTGAAGCCTAAATATATCTAACATGTAAGTAGATCAAAGTGTGAAAATTTAACAATATACAAGATTACAAAAATGTTTTCACTCTAAAATGAACCTAACACTCAACCCTAAAATCAATATTCATCCTGGATGAAACTGACCACACTAAAGGGTGTAGCCCTTGTGCTCACCAAACAACAGACCTAGGTCGTCGATTTGACCGACCAGATACTCCTCACTTGCTGACTATACACCTGCTTCGGTAATTGCAAGATCTGAAACTAAAAAAAATAGGAAGGAAATAGTGAGTAACAATGGTTACCCAGTAAGTCCACAACCAATTCCTACTAATAACCTCTCTTAAACATGATCGAGTAAGCATGCTAAGCAGTTTAGCATATGCAAAGTTTTACAAGAGAAAATACGATTAACTAGTACATATAGCCAAGGATGAGCAATTAAACATTTTTAAAGTTCACATAACATCAATTATCAGTATTCACTATACATTTCCGTTTTTATACAAATGTAATTGACAACATTGAAATGATAGGCACGCTTTCAGTTTATATATCAAAATAAAATAACAGTTACATAATACACGATGGTGGAGTAATAGAATTAGAGAATTATGATTCACGACTAGATAGCTCCTAATCGGGACATGATATTCTTCAAATAAGTCATTCTTGATTTTGTGGTTAGTCGCTGTTTACCACACTTGTGGACCATTTATCAGGCTCAGGCTGGCCGTTTGACGTGACCATAAGTAATAAGTCTCTTTTCGATGTATCAGAACGTTTGACTATTACTAGATTGTTAGTGATCACTGACTAATCATCTTCTTCTATGCCTATCAGGCATGTATGTGATTCCCAAAATAAACAACTATATTTATATACGACCACCTTTACAATACACGTTCATTGGTAAAGATAGAAAGGAATGGACCTAGATTCCAGTTGTGACTCCACTCTCATAAGCATCTCATATCACGCATGAGCTTAGTGGTCCCTACCGTACATCCTAAGATAATATACCACTCTAGATGATATAACGTACTCTCCATTCAGACATTCACAGACTCTTTAACAACTCACAAAATATATATATATATAGCGGTTCGGCAGCCCTAAAGTTTGCCAAGTTTTGTGCCAAACATTTTTTGTAAATCATTTTTGATGGGGTTAGAAGTTTTGGAATAGGCTGATTTTTTGTGAGGATGATCTCTATGGTGAAGAGATATCATCTTCACCAAAAATCAGCTTATTTTGAAACTTCTAACCCTAGTTTACAAGTTGAAGAATCGTGGACCGTCTAATTTTTGTAAATCACTTTTGATGGGGTTAGAAGTTTTGGAATAGGTTGATATTTGGTGAGGATGATCTCCTCATCATAGAGATCATCCTCACAAAATATCAGCTCATTCCAAAGCTTCTAACCCATATTTTGAAAAATGTTTGGCACAAAACTTAGCAAACTTTAGTGCTGTATATATATATATATATATATATATATATATATATATATATATATATATATATATATATATATATTATTTTTCTTTCAAAACAAAAGAGAAATTAACATAACAAAGTTGAGAATGGATATCCAGTTCTTACCATGTAACTATGGTCACCCGGCCTAAAATAAATAACAATACTTAGAGCATCTGCGCCAACATAATTTAAATAAACATGCAACCATTCATTACACCTGAATATCCCTTCACCAACCTGCACACAACATAAAATATAAAATGCAGACATCACCCCTCGGGTATGATTCTGACATTTTATTGTTTCATCCCCTTTCCCATTCTTGACATTTTTTATTTTTCATCTTTTCATGCCAAACCGTTCTATTTTCAAGCTTTCAAATTCACTTTGAACTTTCAATAAAAGAACTATCAAATTTTTATTAAAACAGGATCCTAATAAGTACGCGAAGACAAACTGCCAAAATTGGAAAATTTGGTGAAAATTAGACTAAATGTCGAAAACTCAATTTTTCAAAGTTTTCAAAATTGAAAATGAGTTTTTGAAAATGAAAGCCTTGTATACAAGATTCAACACCATGTAATTTTTATAGCTTAATTCAAAGTAATGCGAAAGATATTAATTTTTGAAAATTTATCGAAAATGTTGAAATTTACGTTTTGTTCATGAAATCAAAATTTGGATTTTGATCCTTTGAGATTTGGATCTTGAAGCTATTCCTATTGTTTCGAAACGGGGGGTAAAATCTTAATTTCATTAAAGAACTTAAAGTAAATAAAAAGTAAAAATATTTTTAATGAAATAAAGGGTGGGAAAACATGTATATGGCATGAGGAACATTACCCAAAAGTCAGAAGCAATTTTGAAAATAATTATGTCTGTGGAACCGACAAAATGGCTTGCGACAGGTGTCGGTAGCACCGACACCTTCTGTTGACAACACTGAATCATTTACGAAATTTTGGTTCTTCGATCTATTTTTTGGATTTTTCTTCCGTTCTTCGAACCCTTTAACCTACCCACGAATTTGTTGTTAAAACTTGATAAAAACACATCAAATCTCTAATTTTAACATGAATTTAAAATCAAACATAAGATTTCTATGATTTAAAAATAAACAATAAGTTTTGTTAAAAACCTAAATGCATACTTCGAAATCTAATGTTACTACTAAGAATCGAAAGTCCCTTACAAGTTGTGGTTGTTGGACATGATGAGCTAGCTTGTAAATCAAGGATTGGCAGTCCGAAGCTTTGATATTGGTTAAACTTTTGTGCCAAATGAATCGGGATGGTTGCGAAACCCTTGATGAAGTTGTCCTTCCTCCTTTAACAACAACGAACTACTCTTCTTCAAATTGGATGAAACTCCAAGTGGGTAGTGAAAGCGTCCTCAATCCGCAGGGTGTGCGGATCCACTTTTGACTTTTGAGGTTTGGGAGTCGCCACTTAGTTATTATAGTATACGAACCAAACTTTGATTCTAAAAGGCAAATAACATTAATCTACGAAAGAAGATATAGATCTGGGGATCATGTTACGGGATTGGAAGGTATTAGGCACCAACCTCGTCCGGCAAATGCCGATCTCTACTTTTTTCAAATAAAACTACATTGCTGAAAAGACCCAAATAAAAAAAAATTACCTTTACAAACGCAACGATTCTGTTCCCTCAGATCTGATAGAACAGCTCCTCGTGCAGCACTCCTCGCTTCGCTCTGTCACCGGATTCGCTTCAGATCTCTAAGACGAAGTACCTCTTTCTTAGATCTGAATTTTTCTGATTTATTTATGGATTTCTAGGTATTTTTGAAGGATTTCTATGTGTTTTTGAAGGATTTCTAAGTGTTTTTTTGAGCTAAAGTTAGGGTATGAATGTTATGTAAGAAGTTAGGACTTCAACATTAGGATTTTGGGAAGGTTGGGGAGGCTCCTTGACTAACTTTTTCTAGGGTTTTCTCTTGGATACGAAAATAGGTTATAGAGGTCCCTATTTATAGATTTTTTAGGTGCTTTTTAGATAGAGTTAGTGTTTAATTAGAATTTTTTTAGAGTTAGTGTTTAATTAAAATTATTTTATATAGAGTTAGTGTTTAATTAGAATTCTTTTAGAGTTAAGGTTTGACTTTAGTCTTATTAAATTTGACTAGGTTTCTTTAAATTAGGGTTAGGGTTTTGATTTAAGGTGTTGTTTGTTAAACTGAAAAAAATAAGTGTTGAATAGCGTTAAGCGTTGAAACTTATAAGCACTGAATTAAAATGCTGAAAAAATTGTTTGTTTAGATGCTGAATCATGTTTGTTACACATTGCTGAAACTAGTAAATTGTCTTTGTTACCCTTACAGTCATATTATACATTGTTTACATGTTTCAAATGCTTATTTATTATCAAACACAATAAAATATATTATTTCTTATAAAATTAAAATACAATTTATTTTTAAATAATAAATAATACTCAAATCTTCAATTTATAAATAATAATTTCTATTTATAAAAGCCCACAAATTTCAAATTAAAAATAATAATGTCATACAAGTCACCAAAATTTGAAATCAACTTTAAAAGAACTTAATTTTGGATGAATAATTTTCGATGGAAATGAAGGATGTGTAATTATACAAGCACCCTATGAATTAATAAGGACAACCCACATTATAGCCATTTTTTGTTTTGTTTTATATGGGTTAAAATTCTTGGAATGAGAAAATTTTTAGTGAGGATGGTCTATATGGTCTAGAGATCATCCTCGCCAAAAATCAGTCTATTTTGAAACTTCTAACTCGTCAAAAATAGTTTTAAAAAAAAAATGGCCAATTTATGATTCTTGAACTTGTTTTGATAAGGTTAGAAGTTTCAAGATGTGCTGATTTTTTGTGCGGATGATCTCCTCATTGTAGAGATCATCCTCACCAAGAATCAACTCATTCCAAAACTTTTAACCCATATAAGATAAAATAATTTAGCTATGGTGTGGGTTTATTAATTTGTGGGGTTTTTATATACTTATCCATGAGATATAAGAGGTAATATCCTTTTAAGAATAAGGGCATACTTGTTCATGCCAAAAAAAACAAAGGGTATACTTGTCCGTGTTAAAAAAAGCGAAGTGCTTACCACTTCAGCACTTTTTTTTAGCATCAAAATAGTGCTGAATTTTTCACTTATTTTCAGCAATAAGCGCTGAAAATATAGAGTAAACAAACGTGCTATTTTGACAAAAAGTGCTGAATTTAATTTTTTTCAACAATAAGCGCTGAAAAATAGCGCAAACAAACACCGCCTAAGTCTCACTTGATTTACTAGAATTTAGGATTTTGACTTAAGTCTTACTTGATTGACTTTGACTTTAGGATTTTGACTTAAGTTTTACTTGATTGACTTTGACTTTAGGATTTTGACTTAAGTTTTACTTGATTGACTTTGACTTTAGGATTTTGACTTAACATTAATTAATGTTTTAATTATTAATTTCAGAATTTTTAATTATTAAAATTATAAAATTATCGTTTTACCTTCGAAGATGACTTTTTGCGTTTTAAGTCATTTTTCAATATTCCAAGATGTTTTGAAATCGATTTTTCGTAATGAATTCAATGGGAATATTGGTTTGTGTCATTTATGAAATTTTTTTGTGCGAAATGGTCATGAACTTTATGAGGGTATTTTCGTAATTTATCAAATTTTGTGAAAATTAACGAAATGGTTTATTTGGTTTCAATTTATTATTTTATATGTTTGAAAGGATTTTCCTAAGCGTAATGTAGGCTCTAAGGATGTTTTGAGGTTAGGGGTATTTTGATAATTTGATCATTTTTTAGTGATTTTTATCATAAAGACTCTTTTTGTCTACAAGATGATGATTTCTATGTTTTCGAGATTATATTTTCCTAGCGTAGCGTGGTTTCTATAGTTTTGTTAGTTTGAGATATTTCATCTGAATTTTTGAAACACATCTAATAACAAAATAAAGTATTAGAATAATCATCCATCATTAGGAATCGTCGCGGTCGAGTTGACGAGTTAATTAATCAGGCGAGTGCAAAAATGGGGTGCCTACAGATGCCCCTCTTTGGCAGAGGGTTGAAGCAAACTAGATTGCAAATCTATTTTGGTAGATAGTGCGATATCCGAATGCCAAAGTTAGCGACAGTTCATTTTGCAGCCTGATTTAGTAATTCGTCGGGACGTTCGGATCTTTGAGGGTTAAACTCTCTCCAAACTAAAAGGTGTCAGGTTCTCGAGCCTGAACGTTCACTGACGGTGTTAGATCCTTAAATTTTGAAAAATTCTCCCTGACTAATAAAAAAAAAAGTGCACGTGTGTGGAATGGTGTGATACTTGCTGAGTAAAAATGTGTCAGGTCCTAGAGATCTTCTCTCACTAACAATAATGATTTAAAATTGAAATGTGCTTATGCAATGAAATCAATCATGGCATGGTTAAACAATGAGGTAATTGGAGTCATAACATTGTAGAAACTTCGTTAAATCCTATTTGAAATTCTTTTTTAGAGTTCGAAAAAGTTTGAGTCTCGTTTATCGGACTCGAACCTATTGTAGTCACGCTTCTCGGGTTAATGATCTTAAACAATCCTGTTAATTCATTCTATGATTCAAAAAATTTGGAGTCTCGTTTCTCGGACTTGAACTTATTAGAGCCACTGAAAGCGCCCTCGATCCGCGGGGTGCGCGGATCCGCTTTTGACCCTTGAGGTTTGGGAGTCGCCACCTAGTTATTACGGTCTAGGAACCGATCAATGACTCTAAACGGATAAAAACTAATCTAAAACCAAAAAAACTGAATTCGGGGATCAAGTTACGGGGTTGGAAGGTGTTAGGCACCAACCCCGCCCGGCCAAAGCCGGTCTCTACTAAAGTCCCAAGTAAATTACATTGTTAAAACCTAAATAAAAAAATAAATAAAAATAAAAATTTACCTTTCCGATGGCAAGGACTTGGTTCCCTCAGATCTGACAAAAAGAACTCCTTGTACCGTGCTCCCTTACTTCGTTCTGCTTCCGGATTTGACTTCGGATCTCCGAGGCAAGGTATCTCCTTGTTTTTGAATCTGAACTCTTCAATTTCGTTGCGGATTTGAGGGTGTTTTTAGAAGGCTTTTGGGTGTTTTCTAGACTAAAATTGAAGGAGGGATGTTAGCTAAGGAGTGGGGCTCCAAAACTAGGGTTTATGGGGGGCTAGGGGAGCTTCTAGACCTACTTCTCTTAGGGTTTATAATTTGATACGAAAATAGGGTGTGAGCACCTCTATTTATAGATGTTTTTAGGGGTTGATTTGGATAGAGTTAGTATTTAATTAGAGTTGTGTTTTAATTTGACTTGTTTTAGGTAGAATTATGTTTTAATTAGAATTGTTTTAGGTAGAATTATTTTTAAGTTAGAACTCTATTAGATAGAGTTATTAATCAATTATAATTCTATTATGACTTTTGGTCTTATTTGATTGACTTTTAATGTTTTGACTTTAGACTCAATTGATTGACTTTTAATATCTTGACTTTAGTCTTGCTTAATTGACTTTAATTTTGACTTCAGTCTCACTTGATTGACTTTAATACCTTGACCTTAGTCTTACTTGATTTACTTTTAATTTTTGGAGAACCCCCCTCTAAAATATCTTTAATTCTTTGGACCCCCAAATGGAGGGGTCCTTAAAGAAATATCCCACGAACCCTCAACAATTTTGCCTGAGAGTCCGATTAATCGATTTTTTAGGTTCAAAATTTTAAATTAATTTCATTAATGTTTTAATTTAATTATTTAATGTTTTATTTATTAATTTCGAATTTTTTAATTATGAAAATTGTGAAATTACCGTTTTGCCCCCGGAGAGGACTTTTCACGTTTCAAGTCGGTTTTTAATGTTCTAAGATGTTTTAGAATCGATTTTTCGTAAGGAATTCAATGAGAATGTTGGTTTGTGTCATTTATGAAAATTTTTATGTGAAATGATTGTGAACTTTATGAGGGGCATTTTTGTAATTTTGTCAAATTCTGTTAAAATTGGTGAAATGATTTATTTGGTTATGATTTGTCATTTTATGTGTTCGAATGGGTTCTCTTAAGCGTAACGTAGGCTCTAAGGTTGTTTTGAGGTTAGGGGTATTTTGGTAATTTGTTCAATTTTTAGTGATTTTTATCGTGAAGCTTCTTTTTGGTCTGCAAGATGATGATTTCTATGTTTCTGGGGTCGTACTTTCCTAGCGTAGCGTGGTTTCTAAGGTTTTGTCAGTTTGAGATACCTCATCCGGATTTCTGAAACATTTCTGGTAACAAAGTAAAGCAATGGAATACACATCCATCATTGGGAATCCTTGCGATCGGGTTGACGAGTTGATTAATCAGGCGGATGCAAAAATGGGGTGTCTACAGATGCCCCTCTTTGGTAGAGGGTTGAAGCAAACTAGATAGCAAATCTATTTTGGTAGATAGTGCGATATCTGAATGCCAAAGCTAGTGACAGTTCATTTTGCAGCCTGATTTAGCAATTCGTCGGGGTGTTCGGATCCTTGAGGGTAAAGCTCTCCCCGAATTAAAAGGTTGTCAGGTCCTTGAACGCAAACTCTCACTGACGGTGTCAGATCCTTGAATTTTGGAGAATTCTCCCTGACTAAAAATTGCAAATGTGCAAGTGTGTGCACTGTGTGAAACTGAGTAAAACCTGAACATAAATTTAGCATAATCTGAGTATAAACTGAGCATAATTTGAATATAAACTGAGCATAATTTGAATATAATCTGGACATAGTTCCTGAGCATAGTTCCGAGAAAACCCTCGGCGGTATCTGAGAATAGTTCCGAGAAAACCCTCGGCGGTATCTGAGCATATTTCCGAGAAAACCCTCGGCGGTATCTGAGCATAGTTCCGAGAAAACCCTCGGCGGCATCTGAGCATAGTTCCGAGAAAACCCTCGGCGGTATCTGAGCATAGTTCCAAGATAACCCTTGGCGGTATCTGAGCATAATTCCGAGAAAACCCTCGGCGGTATCTGAGCATAATTCCGAGAAAACCCTCGGCGGTATCTGAGCATAATTCCAAGAAAAACCCTCGGCGGTATCTGAGCATAGTTCCAAGATAACCCTTGGCGGTATCTGAGCATAGTTCCGAGAAAACCCTCGGCGGTATCTGAGCATAATTCCGAGAAAACCCTCGGCGGTATCTGAGCATAATTCCGAGAAAAACCCTCGGCGGTATCTGAGCATAGTTCCAAGATAACCCTTGGCGGTATCTGAGCATAGTTCCGAGAAAACCCTCGGCGGTATCTGAGCATAGTTCCGAGAAAACCCTCGGCGGTATCTGAGCATAATTCCGAGAAAACCCTCGGCGGTATCTGAGAATAGTTCCGAGAAAACCCTCGGCGGTATCTGAGCATATTTCCGAGAAAACCCTCGGCGGTATCTGAGCATATTTCTGAGAAAACCCTCGGCGGTATCTGAGCAAAATCCAAGTTAACCCTTGGCGGCAACTGAGCAAAATCCAAGATAATCCTTGGCGGAAACTGAGCAAAACTGGTAGAGGGATGAATGAATTTTGGGAAAGAATGAACGAATTTGGAGAAAAACCGACTAGAACAAATCGGAGAACGAATAAATCTGGAAGATAATGAATCTGGAGGAGAAATGATTGATTCCAAGAATGATTGAATCTGGAAAAGAATCTGGAGACTGAAAGAATGTTATATCTCCTATGTGAGATCCGAAATGCTTTTGTTTGAACCTCAAGGATTTATCAAAAAAAATTTTAAAACCTGAATTTTTATTTCTTTCGAACCTCAAGAGTTTTTTGAAAAACTGTTATCAAGAGGGTTACCTTAAATTTGGGGTTCTCATTATTTTTAGGATTAACATTTGCTCGAAGACAAAATGCCCTAGTTTGACAATGTACTTGGCATTGAAGATAATTGAACACATCATAAAAAAATGCCCCTAGTATAAGGGGGAAAAGTTACATTAAAAAAGAAAGAAAATGCCCTTTGTATAAAGGTTTGAAGTAATTGATTATCACAAGCGCAATAAAGACTCAACTTTTAATTTTGATTAATTTTATTGAAGGTTTTTGAGTCAGGCTCAAGAGTACAAAATTATTTCCTTTTAATTTTTGCATAGATCACATCTTCAAGTTTTTAATCTAGCTGGCTTTGTTTTTCTTTTTCTGATGATGCCTTGATTTGTGCCTAAGTCGTCTTTTCAGGTTTTCAACCTAGCATGCCCTTTTTTATGGTTATATCTTAACTTTTGCCAAAGTCGCCTTTTCGAGTTTTTGACTTAGCGGGCTTTCTTTCTTCTTGATGATCTTAAATAACCAACTTGACAAATTTTTGGTTTCCTGCACCTTAACTGAGTCAATTATCATTCATGAGGACTTAATAGGTGGGCTTAGGATATGGTTTAAAAAGAAAAGATATAAGGCTCAACTTCCCAAAATGCCCCTAGTTTGATATTCTCTCTTTTTTGTCAATTATTTTGATTTTTTTTCTAAATGCCCATAGTTTGACATTCATTTATTTTTATCAATTCTTTTGATTCTTTTTTCTAATGCCCCTAGTTTGGCATTCTTTTCTTTTGAACCTTTCAATAGGGGATTTCCATTTAGATGACACTTTTCTTAAGAGAATACACTTATTCTTTGCGTGACCGGACCTGAAGTAACTTCTCAAGTTGCCTATTTCCCATAAATATTTCTTTTTTTCTTTTGGGATCAGGTCAAAACGTAGTTCATACCTAGACTTCCCTCCCGAGGTTGGTTGGTATGGTTTAGAAAGAAGAGGTTATTGATTTTTTTCAGAGGCTACAAAGGGCTAAAGAAGGTTATCTTTTTCTTGGTAAGACAGGAAAATAGTTCGACCAAAGAAGGCATCCTTTGGTGAAGTGCTAATTGATTTGGTTAAAGTTCTAGGAACTTGATGTCTTAATTGCTCTGTCAAGGAAGGTCTTTTTTTGAGAAAAAGTAATCTTCAGTCTTTTCTGAGAAGGAGCAATCTTTAGTCTTCTTTTGAGAATGAGTAATCTTTAGTCTTCTTTTACGAAGTTGAGTGTGATTGAGTTCTTTGTATTTGACATTGACTTGTTCAACCATTTCCAAACTTCGAAGAAAATCTCATGTTCTTTTGTGAATGATAACTCTTTTCTCTGAGTGAAAAACATGATGGATCCCTTCTTGTGGGTTTTGGCACATTTGTGATGGTTTCATCATTCTTGATCGATAATTTTTTATCTTGAAGTTCACCCTCGACTTTATGCCTTAATCTATTTTGGTACAATCTATCTTCTTGAGACCATATAGGAACGTTGTTGAATTTCTCAAGTAAGTTTATTATTCTCTTATGTTCTCTTGAGGATAACGTAATACCTATTTACACTTTTTGAGTGTATTATTTAATTTCAATATTTATCAAATTTAATTAGTAGGCTTTTAAATCATTTCTCATGTTAGATTTTATGTTCATATCATTATTGTACACATGATAATCAAAAGCTTCTTTATTTATTAGAATAAAAAAAAACATAGACTGACAAACCTGACTAATGCCCAAAATTAAAGATGACTAACTGAACTCAAAGACTGACGCAACTGAAGTTAAAAAAAAAACTAAGGAGACTTAAAAATATGACATCATTCTGAATGGAAGGACACAATTCTAGAGTCTATGCCACTTCGGTTATTTTCGGTGGATGACTTGAATTTGCTTGCTTTTACTATCTCTTCATATTCCGATTCAAGCCTGTCATATGCTGGACAACCTGTTGCTTCAATAATATCTCTGTTCTTTAGTTCTAGTACTGCCTTAGGGTAGATATGCTCATCTCGACATGATGGGGTTACACTATTAGGACCGACTAATTAAATGAAGGAAATTAGGTCAACCGACTCGGATTTGAATAGGGATATCAGGTTCAAAGTAGGGGGAGGTTGATTTTGAAAGGTAGGTAAATGATTAGTTTTAACATTGGGTGCGGTAGGAGTGGGTATGGTGACATTTTCTTGTTCAATCAAGTCTTGGATAACATGACGGAGAGTACTAAACCTGTCAAAAACATGACCAGGCATCTGATGGAATTCACAGAATTGCTCATTATCCATGTTTAGAGGAAGAGGATTAGGCAAACGCTTAGGTTGTAAAGGTGTCAGTAATTTCTTTTTCATCAATTTTTGATAAGCAACACTAAAGGACATTCCAAGATTGACAAATTATCTCCTAGGTTTGATTTATGAGGGCTGAGTAGCTTGGGAGATAGTGCGAAAGAGGTGTTGGCCACTTGTATGGAATTGACATTAGGTTTGAAATGTTTGGGTTTTAACTCAGATGGGTTACCAAAAAGTCTCAAAGAGTAGGCATCCTCAACTTGATTTCCAACATCAAAGAAGGATTGAAAAGTGGGAAGGTATTAAGGCATCAAATACTTGGCATAATTTGGAATGAGATTCTTGAGGATGATCTTGACTTTTTCCTTTTTTTGAGGTCGATTCCACAATTGAGAGGCTTTAGCTCTCCATCGAGCAATGAATACAGTAAAAGTTTCCTCGGGCTTCTGTTTAGTAGTTTCTAGGTCTCTTCTTATGAGTTCAATATTCGTGTTGAATTATTATCAACCAATAAACTTTTTCATCAATTCATGTCATGTTTTTACCCAAAATTAGTCCAATGACATTAACCAGCATAGGGCAGCACCTGTAAGGGTTCTTTGAAAAAGTTGAGCCATCTGTTATTCACTCAGGCCTTGAGATTGCATTGTGCCGACATATACTTTCAAGTGAGTCCTAGGGCATCCAATCCTGTCAAATTTTTCCATGTCTGGCATTATGAACTTCTCTAGCAGACGGACCGTGGGAAACAAGGTAATTGCCCCTAATCCAATAATAAGATCGTCAGGGTCTTTTATATTCTTCAAAGTAGTTTCAACCTGAATTATTCGATGAGCTAAGATAGGGACGACATGTAATTCATTATCTTATTGGTCGTCTATGAGGTCAAACACAGCCTGAGGTTCTATAGTTTTATCTTTTTTCTTTTCAATTTTTAAGGATTCAATTTGTATTTGGACAGAAGCAATAATCTGTGCTTGAAAAGATTCTAAAATCTGATGGAGCGCAACTTTATCCATAGTATTCGTTTCTTTTTGTGGCAAAGACTGACTACATAGCAATGGTACTCTGGAAAGACAACTTTTTTCACGGACCCAAAGTGGTACAGATGGAGGTTTAGAATGTTTGGGACCAATTATCACCTGAGTGGAAGTACACAAAGATTAACCATGGATTTTGAAAGTTTGATTCTTAACCACATGATTAAAATTTTGAGATTAGCCTAAGTCCGATGGGAAACATTGAATCCAATTGCACTATAAGTTTATAGTGACTAAGAAGGTGAAAAAGGTTAGTCACGAGTTTGTCCTGATTGGGAGAGAACCTTTGACCAGACAAAATATTTTGACCCTAGGATCGCATCTATTTGGTATAAAATGGTCTAAATCTTTGAAAGTAAAACCAATTGGTCCAACTGGTTTGGTATCGATCAGTTTGATCCATTTGTCAATTGGGCCAATTGGTTTAATTAGTTCAAATTGATCGGTACATTTCACAAATTGGGTCGGACCGATATTACGAATTTAGTTTGAAAGGTCTGGATTGGTCCGCCCACTTACCTGTTGGTTGGATTAAATAGAGCAACCCGGGAATACCCATAGTAGGTTCGGGTCGTGACCTATAGGAAGGCTCCTAGACTCTAGGTTTACTATGTGCAATGTAATTTATCTGGCCACCCTTGCCTAAGTGTACCTATATACCTCTCGAGCGTACTCAATCAGATGGTACGTGGTGACTTGATTTGATATACCGTATAGGTGATAGTCTAAGACTTCAACTCACTTCTCTAAAGCAAAAAACAGTCAGTTTAATCCCCAAATCAGAGGTGGCGCGCGATGCTTGAGCAAAGATACTCTTAAACCACCTTTTTTCTAGAATAGACGTAGTCTATCCTCCTAGTACCATAGTATACCGGAGCAGGATCTTGCTTAGGCATTGGTTTTGACCAAGAAGTGCAATTGATGTACTTGGATAATCTTTGATATACCTATGGGTACGAGTCAAGAGTTATAGCTTTCATAAATAGTTTGGCATCCCACAAGGGGACCGCCCACGTTGTAGACATGAAATGTTTGCCATTAACTTCAATGCTACATTGTTTGGAGTCGCCACCATTCTTTTTTGTAAATGGGTGTGAATGGGCACCCGAATTGATATTTTGAAAAGTCATTTTTTATGGCATTGTAGTGACTCTCATATGTTGGAAAGGGCAAGGTCTACCTAAAATCTAGGTAAAGAGGCCCGGTTAAAGGATAAAGAAGGTGTTAGGCACTCCATCCTCTCCACCAAAGGTGGTTACCTTGCTTAGTCATTTAAAAAAAAAACTTAAGAACATAGATAGAAAATGCATGAAAATGCATGCTAAGGTGATGTGTACATGAAGTGAAAATATCCCCTTAGAGAAGGGTTTTGATTTCAATGTGAACTTAGGGACATCATATGAAGAAAGATAACCCATGTAGCCACATTAGTGTTATGGATATGAATGTTGGTTTTAAGTTATTAGAGAGACTCCACTATGAAGTTCCCTTGAAGTCATAACCTTGATGCATATATGCATGGCTAAAAACTTAGTATTTCACCCCATCACGAGGGTGACACATTTCTTTATCATTGCCATGCACATGTGAGTATGTGCATTGTGTACAATATAATACATGAGCTTGAGGTAAAAAGTGCTTCAACCCCCATCCTTTCGATAGAACCTTAGTCCAATCTACCGGGGATGGGAGAGGGTGTGCATTACATCCTAAGGGATTTCTAAAAAGAAAATAAGGTAGAGGGCTAGAAGAAGAAGATGCAAGCTTTAAAACAAATAAACTACATCATAACCCTACCTTGTCCCTTGGTGGTCTTGAATATTGACAAGTAGTCTTGAGAGTTGAATGAGATGGTTGGAGATTGAGTGAGTTGAAATTAGAATATGAGAGAATGAGATGGATTTTGGTAGAGTTTTAAGTTGAGAAATGGGGGCTTGAGAGCATGAATTGTTCATAGAAAGTGAGGGTATTTATAAAGTTTTTAAAAGATTTTTTGGGATAAAGTGGTCCAATCCTAAAAATAAAGAAAATGGACATAAGGTTTAGGTTATTTCTTTTTGGATTTTTCATTTCTATTAGGGTAAAGATGACATTTGTGAAGAACCCTAAAAGCATTATTTGATCTTTGATTTTTTGTAAATAGAGGTGAGAAAACAAAAAATACTTTTGAGAGGATAAATAGGGGAGTGACATGTGTAAAGGTGGAGTAGTAGGTAAAAAGTAGAACCTAGTTCATTTATAAATAACTCATAAAGCAAGGGTGAAAGTATATTTTTGAAATAAACCAATAAGAGAACAAAAGTACTTTTAGGAGGGTGAGTAGGAGAATGACATGTGTAATTGTGAAATGGTAGGTGAAAAGTTGACCTTGGTTCATTTGTAAATAACTTATAAAGCAATGGTGGAAGTATATTTTTGAAATGGACCAATAGGAGAACAAAAGTACTTTTGGGATGGTGAGTAGGAGAATGACATGTGTAAAGGTGAAATGGTAGGTAAAAAGTAGACCTTGATTCATTTGTAAATAACTCATAAAGCAAAGGTGAAAATATATTTTTGAAATGAACTAATGGGAGAACTCCATGTATGTACTTGAAGATTCCCACCTTTTGAAAGTATGATTGAAAATTCTCTCAACTTTATTAATTATTACCAAAGACCAAATAACCTTTTTGGTTTGACCACCCTTTTTAGGAAGGGTATTCTTGGACTTTACAAAGGGGAGTTGACTCTCCAATTAGATTAAGCATTGGATATTGAGGGCTTATGGGAGATCAACATGTGTCACCTTTTGAGGGGGTGTAAGAGAATGGGCTTAGAATGGACTTGGTATTGGGCTTAGGTGATAGACTTCGGCTATGGACTATGAAATTTAAGAGTGGGCTAAAAGAATGGACTTGAATTTGGGTTAGAAGGTAGACTTTATCTTGGACTTAGGTTGGATTAGGAAATAGACCTTGGTTATGGTATGGGTGTAAAGCGGTGAATGGAGAATGGTTATGGATCTGGATTGGATCATAGAGGTGGTATGAAATTAGATTAGGTTAGGGACAAGGTTGAGTATGCAAAATTATGTGACATAATGCATTTATGCATGAAAATGATGCCAAATGAAAATGCAGGTCTGTCGAAAAGCTTGAGTTCTAAATCGGAATCAATTCAAGAAAATTTGGATTTTCCTAATGGGTTCATACAAATTGGGGTGTCTACAGCTGCCTCTCTTTGCATGAGTTGCTTGCAAAGAACTGCAAAGAATAAATTAGACCATTTATTTGCATGAATCCGAAATAATTTATCACATAATAATTAAAAACGTCGGATGGATTGAAGAATTTTTTGTAGAATGTGGCTACCCAAGCACTAGGTCTGACAGGATAAACCTTTTTGAAATCCTTGACTTTGTGGCACAAAGCTCGTTTGAAATCTTAGATAGAAATTTTGATGATTTTTTAAAGTGATTGATGTTTTAAACCATGCAATGCAATTTTAAGATATTTTTGTTTTCCTTTGTTAATTCAAAATTTCAAAGTTCTTTCTTCCATTTTCATGAAAGTTACGGGATAGTCTTGAGAGAGCTTAGCGTAGCGTGACCGTCCTTGAGAGAGACATGTATGATGGTATGATATTTGAGTATTTTGTGTGTCATCGTGCCTCGGATGTGAAGAGAATCATCATTGACCAAGCTGCTCAGATCAAAGTCCTAGTGGATAGACTTGATGCCTACTACGCTTTCCAGTGAAATGCTTGAGTGGTTCTTGCCGATTATTCCGTCTTGTATCCTGGTTTTAAGGAGAATGATGTAGTACTATTTGAAATGAATGAAATAAGTTTTTTACGTAGTGGCCTCAGATATATCTATTATTTTCGAAAACTCTTGATTTTAAGAAAAGTCATAGATTCTTCGTCATAGGCCAAAAATAGTAATTTTGATGATGATTTTTTTTTTGTTTTAGGTTTTAAAATATTGCTTTTGTCGAATAATCTATGATAGACTAATGTTTGACGACTTTAAACGTCAACGATCATAGTGTCTTCGCCAAATGCCAATGATACAAGTGTCAGCTAATCTTTAGCATCTTCAAAGTCATCCTCGAGATTAAGAATTTTTACTGAGTTATCTTTGTCGTATTTGTTTGAACATTGAGGATTTCAAGATTTTTGTCGTTCACAGTTTATACTCTTGCGGGACATGAGTTTTTTTTTCATTTTTGCCCCTAGCACCAGTTACGGTTTTCACCAGACCTGGTATCTACATTTTTGCGCATCAACGTCCTTTTTGGATTTTCATCGTGCCGGTGGTTTTGATCTTGTCATAGACTAATTGTTTTACTCATAGTGCCCTTGCAGGTTTTCACCATGCCCTTTCAGTCTATGCTTACTTTATAGATTTTCACTTTGAATACGTTCTCGGTTTCTCTGTGCTCCTTGTGGCTTGGTGACTCAAGTTGAGTTATGAGACCGAACACTCTACTCTTCAAGTGGCGCTCTTTCTTGAGTAACAGATCTGGACTCCCCTCTCGAGTTCTTCCGACGATTTTTATGGTGTGGTGACTCAAGTTGGGCTTCGAGATCAATGACTCTACATTTCAAGTCGCTATTTTTTTCAAATATTTGGCTTGACCTCCCCTATCAAGTCTTTCAATGACTTTGGTGGCTTGAAATTCGAATTAAGTAGCAAAATCAACTATACCTTGATGATATTTTTCATGATATGCTTCCACCGTGATTGAGTTGCCTTGAATCATTCCCTGATCTGAGAGGATTTTAAATAGGACAAAACGTAAGCTTAGGCTAGGATTGTGAAAAGATGTAAGGAAGGTTGAATCTGGATTTATTGAGGGGTAAAAAATTTCAAGTTGGTTGTTTTATTAAAGAATTTTTTATTTCGACTTTCCTAAGAATCAAGATCTCTATGTATGAGTTGGACATCAAGAGGCGTTTCAGTCATTTTGTGATTTTTCATGAATTTCTTTGTTTTCATCTATTTGTGTCCCGTTAGACTCGAAATCAAATTCCAAGACTAATGAAGATATTTTTGAGACATTTTGAAGGTGTAGGACCCACGAGGGGTATTTTTGTCATTTTGTCAATTTTGTGAATTCAATGTCAAGTTTCTTTTAGTTCCAATGTGATTATTTCTAAGTTTCAAGGTCTCATTTTTCTAGTGTTGCGAGATCTCTAAGTTATCGATATGCATAGTGAGCCTAATCATGTACACTTACTAAGTCGAGTGTGGTGCCCCGCCAAACGCTAACACAAATCTCCATGTCAGATCTCGAGGTACGAGGTGGCACCTCAAAATTTAGGCATGGTCTCCTGTTAGCATTTTAAGGCGATTCAACCTACACCTACTAAACAACATACAATCCTGCATATAAACAAACAAAATATAATACAAGCAGAAGCCTATATACATCTAATAACGTACAATAGATCAGAGTGCGGAAGAAGAAATTTATACACGGGATTATACAAAAATTTCTCATTCTAACAAAAGTCCTAACGCTCAGAACAAAATCTATAATACTTTTGGACAAATCGATACCACTAGGGGGTATAACCCAATACTCACCAAGTGACGGACTCTAACTGTCTATCTGACCCACCAGATGATTTTCACTCATGTTCTACACCTGCCTCGCTAAGTTTCGGATCTGAAATTAAAAAAAAATGGAGAAGGAAAGGGTGAGTAACAATGGTTACCCAGTAGGAAAACAAATAATTTCTGGCAATAACCCCTCCTAGCATGAACGAATAAGTATACTAAATCATTTTAACAATACAAAGTTTTACAAAATAAACTACGATTAACTGGTACATATAGCCAGGGATGAACAATTAAACATTTTAAAACTGACATTACATCAATCAACAATACTCACTATAACATTTTATTTATGTACAAATCTAATTGATCAAATAGAAACATTAAACATGCATTTCATTTTATATATCAAAGTAAAGCAACAGATACATAATACACTATGGTGGAGCATTGGAATTAGAGAGTTGGGATTCACGACTGGATCGCTCCCAGTCGGAACATGTTGTTACAGTTCTTCTCTGACTTTTAGTTCTTGATTTTGTGGCCGGTCACTGCACTTACCACGCTTGGTTGACCATTTATCCAGCTCAGGCTGGCCGCTTGACGTGACGGTAAGCAATAGGTTTTTTTTCGATGTGTTAGAACGTTCGACTAATATAGATTGTTAGTGATCACTGGCTAATCATCTTCGTCTATGCCTATCAAGCGTGCATGTGATTCCCAAATATACAAACCATTCGTATACGACCACCTTTACATTACAAGTTCACTGGTAAAGATAGAAAGGAATAATCCTGATTTCAGTTGTGACTCCACTCTCATACGCGTCCCATATCACGTATGAGCTTGGTGGTCCCTACCGTACATCCCAGGATAGTACACCACTCCGGATGGTATGACGCACTATCCTTCAGGCATTCACAAACTCTTTAACAGCTCACAGAATAGCTACATATATAGATATATATATATATATATATATATATATATATATATATATATATATATATATATATATATATATTATTTTCATTTGAAAACAAAAGAGAAATTAACAATACAAGGTTGAGAATGGATATCCAGTTTCCTACCATGCAACTGTGGCCAAACGACCAAAAATAAATAACAGAATGGAAAAGTAAACAGCGCCTCGCACTAATAGAAAGTAAATAAACATGCAACCAGTAACATTATCCCTGGATATCCGTTCACCAACCTACACACAACACAACAATGTAAAATGCAAACATCACCTATATTGTGTGATTCTAACATTTTACCGTTTTCATACCATTTTTTCCTTTTTTCAAATTTTGCAGTTTTCAATTTCTGAAACAAAATATCCACTTTCTGATATTCATCAACTCAATATGAGTTAATATAATATTAATAATTTTTTAATTATGAAATTCATTTTATCAATAACATTGAAAAAGTACAACACTTAGATCAAAACGTGGTCCGAGCGGTGCACAGGAAATAGCTCGGTGAAATATCCTACCCACGTATAATTTGTTAAAAATACAATTAAACATATCAAACATGCAATTTTTGACGTGAATTTTGAAATAACAAAAGAATTTATATTTTTGGAAACTCACCACAAATTTTTAATAAAATCCTAAATGTAATTTTCACAATCTACGATTACTAATAGAAATTAAGAGTTCCTTATTATCTCTGTGCGAAATGATCGAAGCGTGTGTGCGAAAATTGAGGCGAACGACACGAAAATTGAGATGGTTGATTTTTGAATCTAACCAGGTGGTTTCGAAGATGTTGACGCCATCGTCTTTTCTCCATTTTACGGTAGAAGACGGTTTGACCCCGAAACGGATGAAATCCGAGGTCGAAGTTACGAAATTCCCGTATATATATATATATATATATATATATATATATATATATATGGCTGTTTTTTGACGATACGGGGTGAAAAAGACTAGAAAACAGAAGGAATTTGGGTGGATTTTGTAGAGAGCGAGGTTACAGATGTTTCTCCCTTCCGCATCGGTCGTCGACGGCGAACCATAGTGATCTGAGGTGGAAGTTTCAAAAAAAAAAAAAAATTTAAAAACGTTGGCTGTTGGATGGGTTGGAGAAGACGAAGTAATAAAAAAAATTAAAATTTTATTTATATAAAATTTGGGACAAAATGGGTATTTCGCTTATTGTTTTGATCGACGATAAGTTGATCGTCCGGACTCCAAAAGTGACAAATGAATACTCTATTTCACCTAATTTTTCTTTTCGGATCTAATGGTGTAGTCAATTTCTACAAATTCTGTCTCTAACAAATGTTTATATTTTTGGCCTGGGGTAACTCCTAAAATTAACGTCATTTTCATTTTTGATGATAATTCGACTTCTTGATTTCCAAAAATGATAAATAAATAGTCTATGTTCAATAATTTTTCATTACGAACCCAATGGTATAATCGAATCTTAATAATTCTTTTTATAGCAAAAAGTAACTATTTTAGCCTAGTATGATTCGATAATCAAGGATTTTTCAACTTTTATATTCGGACTCACATTTGAGCGTACTTACAAGCTAAATTATGTTTTTCGATCATTTTGAATCAAATGGTGAGGTCAGATTCTATTAAAAATGATTAGAAATATTCTAAAATTTTACCCCTAAGTCCCACTTTCAAGATTTTCTTAAAATTTCACTATTTATTTTACTCGAGATACGAATGAAATTACCAGCTTTGACAAGATGGAGACCTAGAGGGGGGGTGAATAGGACTAATATAAAAATCTACTGAATGTGTATGTTTGGGATGTGAATAAATTTTAATCTCAGGGAGCATCCACAAAAACATTCATGTAACAAGATATTCATGCGAGATATGATCAGTCATGATATGCATTCAATATTGGCATAAAGATAAGAGAATCTGAGACACAGTAGAATACACACGATTTATAGTGGTTCGGCACCCGTGCCTACATCCACTCCCAAGAGAACCCAAATTGGTGGTTCTTTGGTATCCACTAATACAGAGGTTTATGGTTCACCTTAAACCGCACATAGAATTTTTCCCGGGATGATTCTACAACCCTACAATAGAATGGACCACATCCACTCAAAGTCCTTGAGTTTTTTCTTAGGAAACTCAGGAACCTTTGTCACTCAACATGAGTCCGCAACTCAATCAAGTGCTTGATTTTGAAGAAGAAATCAAGTGAACTATTACAAGTGTATTTTCAGAATTTAAGATACAAACAATCAAACTCACAGTAATGGCAATGGAAGTAAGTGTGTTGTTCTTTAGTTCTCCATTACTCCCTTCAACAATGGCTTCTTGACTCGCTCGTTATTAGACTGCAATTCTCGAAGGGTGGATTAGGTAGAGCTTGATCAACTAAGACATGATAGTTTGTTATGCATGATATTGATTACTCTTCACGACTCTTCTTCCTTTGTTAAGCCTTTTAAAGTATGCTTATTTGCTTGGGCTGAACTTTGGAGTGGTTGATCGAAAACAAGAAGAGGCCAAGTGCTTTACTTTTATAGGTAGAGCTCTTAACGGCTTTCTGTCGGTGGCACCTGAAATCCAACGGTGGCACCGACCAATCATAACGGTCGAAAATCTTACCGTTTCATATTTTCGGTAGCACTGACGGTGGAACCTCCGAGCTGCATCAGTGGGACCGATGAGGAATTTTACGGTGGGACCGCCAGGAGTATGTTTCTGCCACCGAATGAAAACTCCTTCATTAGTTCTGGCGGTGGATGTCGGTGGGACTGACAAAGTGTTACTCGGTGGAACCGATGCCTAAACTATCGGTGGGACCGGCAGGATTGTTCTTCTGCCACCGATAGGAGGTATCCCATGTTAATTTGTCGGTGGCTAGCGGTGGAACCGTCAAGTATTCATCGGTGGAACCGATTAGTATTCTATCGGTGGGACCGACATATTAGAGCTTCTGCCACCGATAGAAGGTGTCTCAAAATATTCGGTCGGTGGCTGACGGTGGATCCTTTACTCCTGCCGACAGCTTCTGATTTCCTTGAGATATACCTGTTCTGATGCTCCACGGGAGATGATTGGTTTTGATATATTTTGGATTTTGTCGTTTGAATTATGAACGCACAACAATGTTTCTAGTAGTTACATCATGACATCATACGACTACCCTTGTAATTTGACAAAACATGGTACTAACAACGAAGTGAAAATTTGAGATTTTACATCGAGTGTATGGTGTAGCAATCATAAGCGTGCATAATTCTATATCGCGTGGTAAGAAGAAATAAAAGAATAGAATTAGAAGGACTGGAAAGAAAATATAAGGAATTAGAAAATAATTTCTCACAAGCTTTCAAAATTTTGCGCTCATCATTAGGAATCCACAGCAATCGGGTGACAAATTGCCAAGTCAGGTGAATGCGAAAATGGGATGTCTACACAATGTGATTGTTGGAATGTGATTCTGAGTCTAACGAGACTGAAATTGATAAAACGGAGAAATTTATATAGAATTACAAAAAAAATAATCAAAATGCCCCTTGATAGTTGACTTTTATTTAGAAACATCGATTCCTAGGAAACATTACTAGTGATAAACTTTCGACAGTATTCACGCATATCAATAAAATTCAAAGACTCTACGCTTAGAAGAATAAAAAAATTTCAAAAAAAATGACAAGTTTTTTTATATATATAAAATGACGATTTTCATTCCTATGGAATGACACCTATCACCACAAAAAAAAAAAAAAAAAAAAAAACGCACAAAATGACGAGGTTCATTCATATGAAATCATGAAATTTAAGCCTTAATTAATTAATCGATCTCTAGTTCAATTAATCAAACCAACAAAGATGAATAATAAAAAATAAAACCAATCGATCAAATTTTCAATAACCAAACTTTCTAACCGATTGCCAATTAAAATGATCAATTATTTTCAAAATCATTTAAAATTGATTAATCAACTTTGAAACCTTAAATCTTAATCATTCGATGAATGGAAAGATGAAGCATTTAAATGATCATAAGAACCCAAGCTACAAATTAAAATGAGTACGAAAAATGTAGGATTAATACTCACACTTTCTATATTATCTCCTAAAAGAAATGTGAAAGAAAGAAAAATAAAAATAAAATCTTGGATATTGGAAACAAAATGAAGGTTTTCACGTTCCTATTCAAAATTCAACTGTAATGGAAAAAAAGAGGAAGAAAAGAAAGGAGAAAAATTAGGAAAGAAAAATATATAAAAAGGGCTGCACACACACGGTCTATCGCTGGAATTTTGGAAGAACCACTTATCTCTATTCATATATTCTTGGACGACCTCTCTTCGGGCAACAACATCATCACTCTCAGACACTCTTTGGTCGCATTCACGGCTGAACACTCTCCTTTTCTTTCGTTTCTTATTTGACAACAAACAATATATATATTAGAAGCCTATTTTGATGGTCTCGATCTGTTAAATATGCTTGTCAAATACTTTTTTGTAGAATATTTTTTTACGGCCCTTAACTGTCAAATTATTAGAAGATGTGCTTCAAAAAAAATCTATAATCTATGATCTTCAAATATGGAAGTTTAACAAACAATAAGATGATCATATAATTCACCAATCACAATAATTGAAATAGTAATAAAAAATCTAGAAAAAAAATTATAAAACAAAGATCATTAATAGAAACTAAATCTTGACCACCCAAAAAACTCAATTCACATTAAATTCAATTAAAAATCAAACACAAAAATGTACCATTGTAATACCAACTAATTCACAAATAACATTTTCATTTATTCCGAATAGCTTGAAAAACTCCCACTAGGGGGTGAAAGAGAATGAGGTCCTTGCTAATTCAACTGGCGATCCCGTTCTAGAACGTATCAGATCAATTATGAATAAATCCCAACAAGATGTCCTATTTGGTAAAGATGATTTGTACTGACCTGATAAGTAATAAGTCATTTTCCATCTACAACTTCGATTTCCACCACAGATGGGACCACAAGTGTTTTGCATAAATAAAGATGGCATAAGAAATCTATTTTCTCAATACCATTTTTCTAATAAATCAATTTTTTGGAAAAAATGCTTTCTACACAATCATAGACTTCAATCATGCCATGATCCCAGGGAAACAAACCTTGAATACAATTCTGCTTTTGTAGATAATTTTATAACTCTTTGTAGTTTCACTTGCTTATAAAATTCATCTTTTGATTCTTCTATTTCACCATTCTCTTAACATTTACATCCATTGATTCATTCCCCATACTCGTACCATCAACAATTTTGCCTAAGAGCCTGATTGATCGATTTTTTTTGTTCAAAATTTTAAATTAATTTTGTAAATGTTTAACTTTACATTATTTAATATTTTATTTATTAATTTATTAATTTTAAATTTTTTTAATTGAAAAATTACCGTTTTACCCCTAAAGAGAATTTTTGCGTTTCAAGTCTTTTTTTAATGTTCCAGGATGTTTTAGAATTGATTTTTCATAAGAAATTCAATGGGAATATTGGTTTTTATCATTTATAAAATTTTTGTGCGAAATGGTCGTGAACTTTATGAGGAATGTTTTCTTAATTTTGTCAAATTTTGTGAAAATTGACGAAATGGTTTATTTGGTTTCGATTTGTTATTTTATGTGTTTGAAAAGATTTATCTAAGCGTAATGTAGGCTCTAGGGATGTTTTGAGATTAGGGGTATTTTTATAATTTGGTCATTTTTTAGTGATTTTTATCGTGAAGCTTATTTTTGTCTGAAAAATGATGATTTCTAGGTTTTTAGGGTTATATTTTCCTAGCGTAGCATGGTTTCCATAGTTTTGTCAGTTCGAGATACTTCATCCAGATTTCTGAAACATATCTGGTAACAAAATAAAGTATTGGAATAAAAATCCATCATTGGGAACCATTGCAATCAGGTTGACGAGTTGATTAATCAGGCAAGTGCAAAAATGAGATATCTACAGATGCCCCTCTTTGGCAGAAGGCTGAAGCAAACTAGATAGCAAATCTATTTTGGTAGATAGTGCGATATCCGAATGTCAAAGCTAGTGACAGTTCATTTTGCAGCTTGATTTAGCAATTCGTCAAGACGTTCGGATCCTTGAGGGTAAAACTCTCCCTGAACTAAAAAGTTGTCAGGTCCTTGAGCGAGAGCTCTCACTAACAGTGTCAAATCCTTGAATTTTAAAGAATTCTCCCTAACTAAAAAGTACAAGTGTGAGTGTGTGTACTATGTGAAACTGAGTAAAAATTGAGCATAATTCCAAGAAAACCCTCGACGGCATCTGAGCATAATTCCGAAAAAGCCCTTGACGACATCTGATCAAAATCCAACTTAACCCTTGGCGGCAACTGAGCAAAATCCAAGATAACCATTGGCGGTATCTAAGCAAAATCCAAGATAACCCTTGGAGGCAACTGAGCAAAATCCAAGTTAACCCTTAGCGGCATCTTAGCAAAATCCAAGATAACCCTTGGCGGCAACTGAGCAAAATCCAAGTTAACCTTTGGCGGCAACTGAGCAAAATTCAAGATAATTCTTGGCGACAACTGAGCAAAATCCAAAATAACCTTTGGCAGCATATGAGCAAAATTGACAGAGGAATGAATGAATTTTGGGAAAGAATGAATGAATCTAAAGTAGAATGATTAAAATGAATCTGGATGAGATTGAAAATGAATCTGGAGAATAAGGATTGAATCGGGGAACGAATGAATAAATCTGGAAGATAATGAATCTGAAAGAAATGATTGAATCCAAGAATGAATGGATCTGGAAAAGAATCTGAGAACGAAAGAATGCAATATCTCTTACTCTAGGTAAATGAGCTATTAGTTCATCTCTGGGCACAATCAAATGTGAGATCCGAAGTGCTTTTGTTTGAACCTCAAGGTTTTATTCAAAAGTTTTATGAATTTAAAACCTGAGTTTTTATTTCTTCGAACCTCAAGGGTTTTTCAAAAAACTGTTATCAAGAGGGTAACCTTAAGTTTGGGGTTCCCATTATCTTTTAGGATTAACATTACTCAAAAATAAAATGCCCCTAGTTTGACAATAAACATGGCATTGGAGATAATTGAACACATCATATAAAAATTAAAAAAAAATGCCCATAGTATAAGGGGGAAAGTTACATATCAGAGAAGAAAGAAAATGCCCATTGTATGAAGGTTTGAAATATTTGATTACTACAAGCGCAATAAAGATTCAACTTTTAATTAATTTTATTGAAGATTTTGAATCATGCTTAAGAGAACAAAATATTTTCTTTTGAGACTCATCATAGAATTCACCCTTCTTTCCCTTGGTTCACTTGGGAAAGTAAAAAATTTCAGATTGATTGTAGATAAGATACTTGTGGCTTCTGAGTCTGTGTCTGATTTAAGCTAAGTATTGAACTTGATTATTCGGACTTTTGATGTTTCAGCTCGGACCGCTATTAGTTTTTAACTCCCCGGAGATTTTTTCTATTTTTCCTTGTTGCTCTAACTTTTGCCTAGATTGCCCTTTCAGGTTTTTAAACTAGCGAGCATGCTCTAGCTTTCTCCTAGATCGTCTTTTCAAAATTTTAAACTAGCGAGCTTGTTATTTTTTTTTTCTCTTTGCTCTGATTGTTGCCAAGACCGTCCTTTCGGATTTTCAACATTGCGAGCTAACCTTAGTTTTTGCCTAAGTCGCCATTTTCAGGTTTGCAACTTAGCAGGCTTTTTATTCTTTTTCTTTCCTTCTGACCTTCTAGAGTTACTGTCTGATCAAGCTTTACTACCTTCCTTAACTTTTCCGCACGGTACTTAAGAGGACTTTCATGGGTAAGCTTAGGATTGGGTATAAAAAAAAGAAATTTTAAGGCTCAAAAACTCGAATGCCCCTTGTGTGGCATTTTTTCTTTTTCTTTGAACTTTCTTCCCTATTTGACAATATATATATATTTTTTAATTTTTTTTTTCGTGTAGGAAAATATATATTTTTTATTTTGATGTGGTCAGGCCTGAAGTAACTTCTCAGGTTGCCTACGTACCCCAGACTTTTGGGATCAGACCAAAACGTAGTTCAGATCTTCTCTCCCCTAGATTAGGTAATCGGGCTGAGAAATAAAAAGGCCTAATTTTTTTGAAAAGACTGCAAAGGGCTTGAGAAAAGATATATTGAACTGGGTAATAGGAGAATTGATTCGACCAAAGATGACCTCCTTAAATGTAGTACCGTTTGATTTGGTCAAGTTTGGTTGGTTCTGGTAATTCAATTCCATCATGGTCTTGAAGTCGGACAACTTTTCCCAGTAATATTTTCTTGATGATGAACGGTCCTCCCCAATTTGGTTTGAGCTTCCCTCTAAGGTCAAAGATAGGTGCCCCATTCTCTTTGAGAACTAAATCCCTGACTTGTAAGTAATGGGCCTTGATCTTTTTGTCAAACGCACGGGTGACTTTTCTTTGATAAGCCTGCACGTGGTACAAAGCTCTTAGTCGTTTTTCTTCGATCAGATTTAATTCTTTATACCGTTGACGAACCCAATCTGCTTCTGACAACTGACATTCCAACAAAACCCTGAGAGAAAGGATTTCTATTTTAACTAGCAAGACTGCTTCCATATCATATACTAAGAGTAGGGAATAGCTCCAATGGAGGACTGCATTGAAATATAATATGCCCCTAATGTGAATGGTAACTTCTCTAACTAATCCCGGTGTGATTGACACATTTTCTTGATTATTGTTTTGAGACTCTTACTAACTGCTTCAACCATTCCATTAATCTGAAGACGGTAGGGGGATGATTTGTGATGCCGGATCTTCAACTTTGAACACAGAGTAATGACTTAAGCTTTGAAGTACGACCCATTATCAAAAATCAGTTCAAAAGGTATCCCATATCGACTGATAATATGTGATTTGCAACTCAAGATGTAGTGAGGATAGCACTGATACATTTTATAACATCTCTATCGATATTTTCATCTCATCGGACGAGTATATATTCCGTGTTGAACAACACCTGAGCTTACACCTAACATATCCTTATCAGACCACGCGAACAAGTCTTTTAAAATTTATGAGTAAATTCATTATCCCCTCGTGTTCCTCTAGGGATAGGATGGTTTCTATTTGAAATTCTTGGGAATTATTTTTTGTTCTAAAGTCAATGACCTTTGCTTTTTTGATTAAAGGTTGAGCCTGACTTTTATCTTCCTATCATCGGAGCTAGATTATTAGTTAATTCGTTAATACGCTCGAGGTATTCAAAAATTTTCTTTATCCAATCAATTTCAAATGGAGTGACAGACACCTCTATAGACCTCATCAACTAACTCGACTCAACAGAAAATAGTAGATCTAAAGAAAACATGACATTGATGGATTAATATAAAAAAATGGATTCAGATTAACCCAAATGACTCATGAAAACTTGTAGACAACCCATTTTTACACTCGCCTGATTAATCAACTCGCCAACCCGATCGCAACGATTTTCAATGATGGATGTTTATTCCAATGCTTTATTTTGTTACCAGATATGTTTCAGAAATCCAGATGAGATATCTCGAACTGACAAAACTTTAGAAACCACGCTACGCTAGGAAAATACAACCCTAGAAACATAGAAATCATCATCTTGCAGACCAAAAAGAAGCTTCACGATAAAAATCACTAAAAATGACCAAATTACCAAAATACCCCTAACATCAAAGCAACCTTAGAGCCTACGTTACGATTAGGAAAACTCATTCAAATACATAAAGTAACAAATCGAAACCAAATAAATCATTTCGCCAATTTACACAGAATTTGACAAAATTACGAAAATGCCCCTCATAAAGTTCACAACCATTTCATACAAAAAATTCATAAATGACAAAAACCAACATTCCCATTGAATTCTTTACGAAAAACTGATTCCAAAACATCTTAGAACAGTGAAAAACGATTTAAAACGTAAAAAATCCTCTCCGAGGGCAAAACGATAATTTTACAATTTTAATAATTAAAAATTTTGAAATTAATAAATAAACCATTAAATAATGTAAAGTGAAACATTAATTTAAAAATTTTAACCAAAAAATCGACCAATCAGGCTTTCAGGCAAAATTGTTGATGGTTGCCAAGATATTTATTCAAGGACCCCTCCATCTGGGGCCCAAAGAATTAAACATATAATAAAAGGGGGTTCTCCAAAAATTAAAGTCAATCAAGTAAGACTAAAGTCAAATCCTAAAGTCAATCAAGTAAGGCTAAAGTCAAGATATTAAAAGCCAACAAAAAAAGACTAAAATCAAAATATTAAAGTCAATCTCATAAGACTAAACTCAAAACCCTAAATCAAAACCCTAATTTAAACTAATCAAGTCAATCTCATAAGACTAAAGTCAAAATTGTAACACCCCGAATTTTTAATTCGTATCTCGAGGAAAAATAAATAGTGAAATTTTAAGAAAATCTTGAAAGTGGGACTTAGGGTAAAACTGTGGGACCTTGTTTTGATCATTTTTAATAGAATCTGACCTCACCATTAGATTCAAAATGATCGAAAAACATAGTTTAGCCTGTAAGCACGCTCAAATGCGAGTCCGAATATAAAAGTTGCAAAATCCTTGATTACCGGGTCGGACCAGGCTAAAACAGTGACTTTTTGTTAGAGGAATAATTTTTAAAATTCGATCATACCATTGGGTTCATAACGAAAAATTATTCAACATAGACTATTTATTTGTCATTTTTGGATATCAGGAAGTCGAATTATCGCCAAAAACGAAAATGACATAAAGTTTAGGGGTCACGTCAGGCTAAAAATGTAAATTTTTGATGGAGACATAATTTGTAGAAATTGACTATACCATTAGATTCGGAACGAAAAATTAGATGAAATGGAGTATTCATTCGTCAGTTTTGAATTCCGGATGATCAAGTTATCATTGATCAAAACAATAGGCGAAATACCGATTTCGTCCTAACTTTTATATAAAAAAAGAAAAATTTTAATTTTTTATATAACTCATCTTCCCCAACTCGTCCTTACAGCATAATAAACGAAAAAAAAAAAAAAATTTTGTTTTTCCTCCGATTCTTCCACCTCAGATCTTTCACAAACGGCCCGCCGTCGACGATCGACGCAGAAGGGAGAAATGTCCGCAGCTACGTTCTCTACAAAACCCACCCAACCTTTCTTTGTTTCACTTTCTATTTCACCCGATATCGTCAAAAATCAGCCGTATTTGGATACGGAAATTTTGAAACTTTGACCTCGGATTTCGTCCGTTTCGGGGTCAAACCGTCTTTCGACGCAGAAGGGAGAAACGTCCGCAGCCTCATTCTCTACATAACCCAACCAAGTTCCTTCCGTTTTCTCGTCTTTTTCACCCCGTATAGTCAAAAATCAGCCGTATTTTTATACGGAGATTTTCGTAACTTCGACCTTGATTTTCATCGATTTCGGGGTCAAACCGTCTTTCGCCGTAGAAGGGAGAAGAGACGAGTACATCGAGATCTTCGAAACCACCAAGCCAGTTTCGAAAATCAGCCGCTTCGAAGTTTGGTCCGCCTCGATTTTCGCGCCAATCGTCTCGATTTCCGCGCACGTGCTTCAATTCCGTCGCCTAGTGATTGTAAGGAACTCTCAATTTCTATTAGTAATCTAGATTGTGAAAATTGCATTTAGGATTTTATCGAAAAATTTGGATGTATTTTTAAAATATAGAATTATTTTGTTATTTCAAAAATTCACGCCAGAAATTGCATGTTTGATATGTTTAATTGTATTTTTAATAAATTATACGTGGGTAGGGTATTTTAACGGGTTATTGCCATAAATTGGGTCTTGTGCACTGCTCGGACCCCGTTTTGATATGAAATTTGTATTTTTTTTTAAATATTATTGATAGAAATAAATTCTATAGTTGAAAAATGTGATTTAATATTCAATGAACTCATATTGAGTTGATGAATATCAGAAAATGGATATTTTATGAAGAGATTGAAAACTGTAGAAGTCGACAAAAAAAAGGAAAAAGGGTATGAAACGGTAAAATGTCAGAGTCACACCCGATGGGTGATGTCTGCATTTTACGTTGTTGTGTTGTATGCAGGTTGGTGAACGGATATCCAGGGATAATGTTACTGGTTGCATGTTTATTTACTTTCTGTTAGCGCGAGGCGCTCTGTTATGTTATTTATTTTAGGCTGGGTGGCCACACTTGCATGGTAGGAAACTGGATATCTATTCTCAACCTTGTATTGTTAATTTCTCTTTTGTTTTCAAATGAAAGTAATATATATAAGTAGCTATTTTGTGAGCTGTTAAAGAGTTTGTGAATGCCTGAAGGGATAGTGCATCATATCATCCGGAGTGGTGTACTATCCTGGGATGTACGGTAGGGACCACCAAACTCATACGTGGTATGGGACGCGTATGAGAGTGGAGTCACAACTGGAATCCGGGTTTATTCCTCTCTATCTTTACCAGTGAACTTGTAATGTAAAAGTGGTCGTATACGAATGGTTTGTATCTTTGGGAATCACATGTACGCCTGATAGGCATAGACGAAGATGATTAGTCAGTGATCACTAACAATCTATAGTAGTCGAACGTTCTGACACATCGAAAAGAGACCCATTGCTCACGGTCACGTCAAACGGCCAGCCTGAGCCGGATAAATGGTCAACCAAGCGTGGTAAACAGCGACCAGCCACAAAATCAGGAACTCAAAGCCCGAGAAGAATTGTAACATCATGTCCCGACTAGGAGCGATCCAGTCGTGAATCCCAATTCTCTAATTCCAATACTCCACCATTGTGTATTATGTATCTGTTGCTTATTTTGATATATAAGATGAAATGCATGTTTATTGTTTCCATTTGATCAATTAGATTTGTATAAAAAGAGAATGTTATAGTGAGTACTGCTAATCGATGTAATGTGAGTTTTAAAATGTTTAGTTGCTCATCCCTGGCTATATGTACCAGTTAATCGTAGTTTTCTTCTGTAAAATTTTGTCTATTTTAAAATGATTCAGTATGCTTATTCGTTCATGTTAGGAGGGGTTATTGGCAGAAATTGTTTGTTTCCCTACTGGGTAACCATTGTTACTCACCCTTTCTTTCTCCATTTTTTTAGTTTCAGATCCGAAGTTTGGCGAGGCAGATATAGAGCACGAGTGAGAATCATCTGGTGGGTCAGATAGACAGCCAGAGTTCGTCACTTGGTGAGTATTGGGGTTATTACCCCTAGTGGTGTCGATTTATCCGAGAGTATTATACATGTTGTTCTGAGTGTTAGGATTTTTGTTAGAGTGAGAAATTTTGTATAATCCTGTATCCTGGTTATTCTTCCGCACTCTGATCTTTCATACGTTATTAGACTTATATAGGCTTCCGCTAGTATTATATTTTATATCTGTATGCAGGATTGTATGCCGTTTATCAGGTGCTGATTAAACGCCTTGGATTGCTTACATAAACAGAGGAGACCATGCCGAAATTTCGAGGTGCCACCTAGTACCTCGAGATCTGACATGGGGATTTGTGTTAGTGTTTGGCGGGGCGCCACAAAAACCCTAAATCAAAACCCTAATCTAAACTAATCAAGTCAATCTCATAAGACTAAAGTCAAAACCCTAAAGACTAAGTCAATCTCATAAGACCAAAGTCAAAACCTAATTAAAACCCTAAAAGAAACCCTAATCAAACCCTAATTCTTCTATAAAAAGTTTATAAATAGGAGTCTCCACACTCTATTTTCGTATCAAAGAAAAAATCCTAGAAAAAGTAAGTGAAAAAGCCTCCACAATCTCTTCAAAACCCTAATTTTGGAGCCCCAACTCCTTACCTAACACCCCTACTTCGATTTTAGCCTAAAAAACACCTAGAAATCTTTCAAAAATACTCCAAAATCCACAACAAATTCGAAGCATCCAGATCCAAGAAGGAGATACCTTACCTCGGAGATCAGAAAACAGATTCGGAGACAGAACGAAGTAAGGAATACGGTACAAGGAGCAGTTTCACCAGATCTGAGGGAATAGAACCTTTGCCTATCGAAGGTAACATTTCTATTATTTTTTATCTAGGTTTTGCCATTATCAATGTAGTCTTATTTGGGATAAGTAGAGACCGGCACTTGCCGGGCGGGGTTGGTGCCTAACACCTTCCAACCCCGTAATGTGATCCCCGGCTTTAGTTTTTCTGTCGTAGATTAGTTTTTTTTATTCGTTTAGAGTCAGTCTTCAGTTCCTAAACCGTAATAACTAGGTGGCGACTCCCAAACCTCAAGGGTCAAAAGCAGATCCGCGCACCCCGCGGATCGAAGGCACTTTCAGTGGCGACTCCACTGGGGACATTGAGGATCAGACTTGAAAAACCCCAAGTATGGGAACATTGCCATATTGACCTAGTTTTTTATTTTATTTTTTTTTAGTTCGGTTTATATTGTTTGTTTATTTGTTTATTTATCTTTTATTGTTCCATTATTGATTGTGCGTTTGGACTTTGAATATTGGATTTGTGGCATATTATTCTTATGGTTCTATCAAACATTATTTTTGTGGTTTAAGCGAGGTTTGTTTAGGGTGATCCTAAATGACGCAAAATCTTAAACGTTGGTGTTATTAAGAATGGATTAATAATTGTTGAAGTAAAAAGATTACCATTTTTTGCGATGATCTACTCGTGGACGATTTTTCATTTTTTTATTATTTTTGTAGGTTGTGACCTTTTTTTTTTTTTTACAATCGATTTGTTTTGACAAAAGAACTGTGTTGTCCATTGACAGCAAGAGTTTAAAAAAAAACAAAAATCCGGTATACTGTTGGCAACAGTATTGGTTAAAACATTGGGAGTGGGGTGCATTGAGTAAATTTTTTTTATTTTATCTTAAACCCCATTTTAAAATACGTTTCTTTTTGTTTTATTCTTCCTCGGTTATAATCGTCTTCTTCAACCGAATTCTTCTGTTAAACTCATCCTCCTCAACCATAACGAACCAGAGATCGATCGGTTTTGGCGTTTTAATCCAGCCGATCTTGATTAACTCCATCAGTTCCTTACAATGAAGAGGTATGGAGTTGCAAAACAACGACCATCTCGAACCTAATTCCTTTGTTAAACTCATCTTCCTTAACCAAAACGAACTAGAGATCGATCGATTTTGGCCTTTCAATCCAGTTGATATTGATCAACTCGATCGGTTCCTTACAATGAAGAGGTATGGAGTTGCAAAACAATGACCATCTCGAACCGAATTTCTCTGTTAAACTCATCTTCCTTAACCAAAACGAACCAGAGATCGATCGATTTTGGCCTTTCAATCCAGTCGATATTGATCAACTAGATCGATTCCTTACAATGAAGAGGTATGGAGTTACAAAACAACGACCATCTCGAAGTTTAATCGGATTTGAAAGATTTCCAATGAAAATCGATGTCGTTCTCGGTTGTAGAGTGTAGAGTTCATGCTGACTTGGGTTGGCGAGAGTTCCCAAGAAGATGATTGGATCTTGTAAGAACGAGACATGTAGATCGGTTCTCTCTTTAAAAGGTTTTTTTTTTTACAGAGATTTTCAAGTTTTTTTTCTCTTATCAGATAATTTTAAAAAATCTTCCGATTTTCCGCGAGGGTCTCGATTTCTTTTGATTTTAAGATGGGTAGATTAATTCAAAACCAAAAACCAGGATCTTGGTTCATGGATTTTGTCAGAATCACAACGCATATGGGACTTTCGAACATGAACCCAACGCCAACACAGAAGTGTGGAATTTTGGTTTCGTTTTTCTTTTGGTCGTTTTTAAACAATTGTTTGGAGAGACTTAGGAATTTTATTGGAGTGAACTTGATGGATTTATTTTCACGAAATTAGAGCCTGGAATTTCGAGCTCTTAGAATTTGCAAAGAATCTCGATCTGTTGTTGAAGGTGTTGACGATGAGAGGATGGCAGGAATATTTCTTGCCACTAATTCAGCATCTTCAAAATCAATCCGGTTGATTTGGTGATTAGAAATCAACGATGATGATGTATTGTCCATCAAGACCTTTATACTTTCTTGTTTCCACCCTTCGATCAATTGAACCTTCACCGAAATTTTTTCATGAGTCTCTTATATTATATCAGATTTGTAAACTATTCCACGTTGGTCTGATTTAAGGATCATTTGAATATAGAGACTTTGGAGTTTGGACTCTTCTCATTTTTTCTTATGTTTCGAAATTTCTAATGGTAAAAATCATCAGATCATAAGAGAAATCACTTCAAAATTTTTTTGTGTAAGTTCCCTTTTGTTTTGTTTTTTTTTTTTAAAAAAAAATCGATTTAAAAAAAAATAAAAAATATATAATTTCAATTTGTTTAAGAATGATCATGGTTTTCTATTTCAACAATTATCATCCCCATTCTTGGTACGATATTATTTGGAATTTCAATTTGGTTTGGATCACCCAAAATGACCCTTGGTTGGACTATAAAAATTACAAAATCATGCTTATTGCAATGATCGGATCTGATTCATTATCATATGCCATATTCATTGATTAATTTGCCATGATTGATGTATGCAGGAGTTGTGCATGTTTAATTCTTGAATTGAACTATATGAATATGTTTCTGATCAATGTATATCTGCACTTGTATGATTTGATATCAATATCATATGGTTTGATTGAACTCATGGACCCATGTGTTTGAAAAGGCTCCGGGTACACCCCATCCTGTTTTGCACACTTACACGTCCTATATAGCCAACGTGGCACTAGTGCGTGGCCCGGTCTCTTCGGAGATGCGACGTCATTCATGAAAACAACAACTCCAGTCACGTATCCTAGGGTATATCAAACTGGGACATCAATACCGTCTGATCAGGTGATTCTGAGAGGTATATTGATGCACCCAGGCTGGAGCGACCTGAGCCTTTGACCTATTGTGAGCCACACAGTCACATGTCCTGATTGCCAACGTAGTACTAGTACGTGGTCGGTCCCCTCGTGGGATGCCAAACCATTTATGAAAGCTACAACTCTTGACTCGTACCCATAGGTATGTAAAAGATAATCTAAGTATATCAATTGCACTTCTTGGTCAAAACCAGTGCCTAAGAGAGATCTTGCCCCGCTGTACCCTACTGTACGAGGGAGATAGACTACGTCTATTCTAGACGAGAGGTATTTAAGTGGGCCCTTGCTCAGCATTGTGCGCCACCTCTCAACTGGAGATCAAATTGGTTGTTTTTGGCTTCAGAGAAGTGAGTTGAGGTTTTAAATTATCACCTATACGGTATATCAAACCAAGTCACCACGTATCGAAAGGTATATAGGTGTGCTTGGGCAAGGGTGGCCAGATAAAAATACATTGCAATTAGTAAGCTTAGAGTCTAGAAACCTTCCCTATAGGTCACGACTCGAACTCATCGTGGGTGTTCCCGGGTTGTTTATCGAATGGAACCTTTTGATTGATGAATGTATGTGAATGATGTGAATGATGAGATCAGAGTGTATGATTGTCCTCAAGAATCAAAAATGTTGTTTTTGAAAATTAACATGGGTGCACCAACCCGATAAAGAATCCATTTCATGCAAAAATTCAATAATGACCCAGTCCATCTCGATTCAACAATCATGATGGAGCGGGCCATTTAAATAAACATGGAAATCAAATTTTCAAAGAAGAAAAGGAAAATATTTTCCAGAAAAGAGTGATTTCCGAAAGAAGTGTTTTATAGAAAAAATATTTTCTAAGAAAAACGTTTTCTAGAAAATATTTTTCATAAGAACAAGATTTTCCAAAAAGAGAAAATTGATATTTTACATGGATCTTGGAAGAGTACTAAAATACCCTTTTGTGTCAAACCAGAATGCTAGTCGCAGGCGATAACCCAATCGATCAGTTAGTCAAAACAACCGTCGTAGGGATGCACCCTGTAGAGAAGATCAATTTTGGGAGATTCATGTTGAGGAGTGCTCTCTACTTCCACGAGTTTGAGATAGACTGGAACCTCTCACGTGTTATGGCTAAGCGATGGAAATCTTCATATATTCCATATGGGGTATATGCATTTGTCCCCCCCTCACGAGGATTTTTGTAGCATCATGGGGATATCCACTTCAGGACCTCTAGTCAGGCCCTCATTGAGGATCGGATATTCTGGTGACCTCGCCACAGGACTGAACATTTCCAAGGAAGAAACCAAGGCCTTAGTTCATAACAGGAGATTGGACTTAGTACCTTTACTAGGCCCGTATCGCTCCCGCAGTCAACCTATCAATGTAAAACCTAAAGTCTGGCGAGCTACTAGAGATTATCGATTGTGCCTAGGAATCCTAGCCCAATACATACTGACCAACAATAGTGATGGCCAAACTATCCCTGAGTCGTTCATAGATATAGCTTCTCAACTCTAAAGGAAAGCCAACCCGGTACCTCTCATCCTAACTGAAACTTTCTCAGGTTTAGATGCCATAAAAAATGGTGAGCGGGAAAGCTTCAAAGGAAGCCCCTACTTACTCTATATGTGACTTTGTGATCCTCTCAAAATAGTAGATATTTCCTCAAATCTCGAATATGGGCCAAAACACTTTTCCAAGAGAAATCTATTAGTGCGTCACAACTCAGTCAAAACTTGGAGTAAATGGTTAGACTCTCGCCTTGCCTGTCATATTGGTTTTAGGTGTCCTTAGTGGATGACTGATCCCCCTGTTCTAGGAACCAAAGGATCCTACTATGTCCGCCTGATCGATTTAGAAAAAATATCTTTTTACCATCCTAATCTGATCCCAGAATAGTACAATGTACCTATAGAGTTATCTTTACCTCAGCACAAAGCTTTCTTTCCTTCCGAGCCTTTGATTGAAAAGTTAGTACACCTCATTGAGAAAGCTTGGAACAAACGCACCTTAGGAAATCCAGATGGACCAGTAGAATTTAAAGAGCCAGTTATTAAAGCCAAGAGGGTCAAGCCTGACAGCAATCCTGATGACCATCAAGACAAAGCCAAGCGTCCATGTAAAAATAGTTCAAGTTAAATTTGTTGAAAGATATTTTTTATGAGAACATTTCTTTGTCAATCATTTTCAATAAAAAAATTTCTTTAAAATAAATATTTATTTCTTCTTTGAATGTTTGTTGTGTGAATGGATTAATTAATGGATTGGTGCACAAACCTCAATGAAATGATTCCTTAAAATGTTATCAAGAGGGTAATACTGAAATTGACTAAATTTACCTTTGATGGGTTCATATAGGATTATCATTGCGCCCAAACTCAAGCGTCCACCTCCTAGTTGGAGTCGTAGGTCCAGTCGGTTAGAACGAGCTACAGTACCAAGTTAACAGGCAGAAATGGCTTCAGAATCTGAGCTCCCAGAAATCCGTAAGATTTTGGTAGCCTTTGCCAATGATATCAACAGTATAAAGGGCAAAGTGGAAATCTTGGAACAGATTTCAGAATCAACTGGCCATCTCCTTGACGATCCGAAAAGAAAAAGGGTAGAAAAAAATACAGCAAGACGTGCCCATGAAGTCTTCGAACTCGATGGAGATGAAGAGTATGTTGATGAGAATCTAGTGTTAACCAACAGGATGTCTCAATTGGAGTCAGCTATGAAGAGTATAAAGGGTATCGATGAAATTACAGTGGGCATTGAAGCCCTGAACCGTATCCCTAGAATTCATCTGCCAGAGAAGTTTGTGATGCCTGAAATGGACAAGTTCAGTGCGGTAGATTGTGCAAAAACGCATCTTAAGGTGTATGTTACTAACATGCGCACTATGGGGCTCAGCAATGAACAAATGACATTGCTATTTCAGCGAACTCTATCCGGGTCAGCTCTGCGACGGTTGATGTCTCAAGACCCAACTATGGTAGGTACATGGGAAAATATGTCAAAGGCTTTCTAGGATCAGTACAAATACAGTACCGAAATTGAAACTTCAAGAAGGGACTTGGAGTCAACTAAACAGAAGAATGGGAAAACATTTACTGACTTCATCGGTCGTTGGAGGGCCAAGGCTGCACAAATGTGGGATAGACCTTCAGAGAAAAAACAAGTGGCTATTATCTTAAAAAATCTCTCGCAAGGGTATGCCCGACATCTAGTCTCCCAATACCTTCCTACATTCGAGTCTCTATTGCAAGCTGGTAGCCAATTGGAAGATGCTTTCGCTTCCGGAATCCTTTCCAATCCTTTTGACAACAAGTTCAAAAAGCCTTTCACCAATTCCAAGTCTAGTACTGATCACGCCTATGTAGCCAATACGTCTACTACACCAGTCCAATCTACTATCCTGTCCAGTAATCAAGTTAATCCTAATCAACCTCGACCGCGTAGGAAATTCACCAAGCTTGGTATGCCTTTGAGCATGGTCTTTCTAAAACTATTAAGTAAATGGCTCATTGCACCTCTCCAACCTCAACCTTTACCAAATCCACTCCCCACTTCTCACAATCCCAACCTATTTTGTGAGTTTCACTCAAATCCCGGTCATCTTACTGATCGTTGCATCGCTCTTCGTCATACAGTTCAAGACCTCATTGATGCCAAAAAAGTTACTGTCCCTGCCCCTGAGCAGCCAAATGTTACTACCAACCCTCTACCCATTTACCAACCTCCTCAGACCTTGAACATGGTATCCAATACTCAAATCTTGTTTGACCCAATCCTTCTCATCTGATCAGTCAATTATAAACCTCATAGCCCCCCTCTTACCAGAGTGACGGTCCCTAATGAGGTTTTCACCACCAAATGCAGTCTTGGCCAAGAGAGAAGAAATAAGTTTGAAGAATGCAAAGAATCTAAAGAAGAAGACTCAGTTCAACCGTTTGGAAATAGTTTCTCGAGTTTTCAGTCTGTAATCAAGCCCGTTGTGGGTAACTGTCTTTAGTTGTTTATGAGTCTTGAGTCTAGTCCTTTCTATCAAATCAGTAATCAAGTCTATCTTTTTATTTCTTATTTTGTTCTAGTCTAGTTAGTTTGTCAAGTCTGCAATGATGTCAGTCGCCCTATCTAAATTTAATTGAATAAAGAAAATTTTTGAATACCTTGAGCGCACTAACGAATTAACTAATAACTGGCTTTAATGAGAAATTTCTCTAATAAGGAACCTCCTCTTGAATGAGAAGATAAATGTCTTGCTCGAAGAAGCAAAGGTCATTGACCTCGGAACAAAAATAATTCCCACGAAATTCAGATTGGAACTAACTTATCCCCAGAACACAAGGGGATAATGAGTTTCTTAAAAGTTTCAAAAGACTTGTTCGCCTGGGCCTATGAGGATATGTTAGGTGCAAGCTTGGGTGTTTTTTGACACGGATTAGATACTGGATTGATAAAATGAGATCAAGGAAGATGTTCTCAAAATGGTAGTGCTCTCAGAATAGGTTACTATTCTCAGACTAATGAAACAGTTGAAGCGGTATTGATTTCTAATAATGGGTCGTACATCAAAGCTTAGGTTATTACTCTATGTTCAAAGTTCAGGATCCGACATCACAAATCATCCCCCTATGTTCTCAGCCTAATAGAATAGTTGAAGCGACCAGTAAAAATCTCAAAATAATGCGTCAATCACACCAGGATTTGTTAGAGAAGTTACCATTCACACTATAGGGGTACAGAAACGGTCCTACCAGTTAAAAGGGAAATTTCATAGACTAGGTCTATCATCGGTATGAAGAATTAAAATTGAAGAAAAACGACTAAGAGCTTTGTACCACATGTAGGCTTATCAAGAAGAGTCGCCCGTGCATTCGACAAGAAGATCAAGACCTGACATTTGCAAGTCGAGGATTTAATACTTAAAGAAAATCGGACACCTACCTTTGACCCTAGAGAGAAGTTCAAACCAAATTGGGGAGGTCCGTTCATCATCAAGGAAATATTACCAGGAAAAGCTGTTAGACTTCGAGATCATGATGGAATATAATTACCAGAACCAACCAACTTTGACAAAATCAAACGGTACTACATTTAAGGAGGCCATTTTTGATCGAATCAATTCTCCTGTTACCCAGTTCAATATATCCTTTCTCAACCCCTTTGCAACCTTTTCAAGAAGAAAAATTATGCCTTTTTTTTCTCAGCCCTATCACCTAACCTAGGGGAGGGAAGATCCGAACTACGTTTTGGTCTGATCCTAAAAACTTGGGGTACGTAGGCAACCTAAGAAGTTACTTCAGGCACGACCACATTAAAATAAAAAATAGATTCCTCGACAAAGAAAAAATCTAAAAAGGAAAAATTCAAAAGAAAAAGAAATATCTTCAAAATGAGAAAGAAAATTTAAAGCAAAATAAAAGAAATGCCACACAAGGGGCATTCGATTTTTGAGCCTCAAAATCCCTTTCTTTTTATACCCAGTCCTAAGCTTACCCATAAAAATCCTCCTAAGTACCGTGCGAAAAGTCAAGGAAGATAGCAAAGCATGATCAGACAGCAGCTCCAGAAGTTCAGATAGGAAGAAAAGAAAAAAAAGAAAAAAAAGGGCCTGTTAGGTTGAAAACCCCAAAAAGGCGACTTAGGCAAAAATTAGGGCAAGCTCGCAAGGTTAAAAATTTGAAAGGACAACATTGGCAACAATCATAGCAAAGAAAAAAGAAAGCTCGCTAGATTGAAAACCTGAAAAGGCGATCTAGGCAAAAGTTAGAGCAAGCTCGCTAGATTGAAAATCTGTAAAGGCAATCTAGGCAAAAGTTAGAGCAACAAAGCAAAATAGAAGAAAAGCTAAGGCAGTTCGAGCCGAAAAATCAGAAGTCCGAATAATCAAGTTTCAATACCCAGTTTGAACCAAATATAGACTCAGTGGATATAAGTATCTTGTTTATGATTGATCTAAAAAGTTTCATGTCTCTAAGCGAATGACGGGGATAAAGAGCAAATTCTATGATGAATTTCAGAAAGAAATATTTTGTTCCAATTTCTTTGAGCCTGACTCAAAATCTTCAATATAAAAAGTTAAAATTAAAGTTAAACCTTTATTGTGCTTGCGGTAATCAAGAATTTCAAATTTTCTTAACAAGGGCACTTCCTTTTTCTAAAGAGTACAGTTTCCCCACTTACACTAGGGGCATTCGTTTTCAGATTATGTTCAATTATCCCTAGTGCAATGCTCCCTGTCAAATTAGGGGCATTTTGGTTCTGAAACCTGGTCAATTCCAACCCTAAAGGATAAAGTTAACTTTGAATTAAAGGTTTCCCTCTTGATAGCAATTTTGAAAACTCCTAAGATTCAAAGAGAGTTAAATTGTTTATCGAACCTTCATAAAATCCAGCCTTTTATCAAAGAAAAAAAAAATCAAATGCAAGGTTAATCCCCTGTTTGTTCCCTCAAAAATTAGCTCATTACTCTTTCACCCTGGGTAGGTAGAGTAGGACTCCCAAAAAGCTTAGTTCATTACTCTTTCACTCTGAGTAGGTAGAGTAGAACTTCCCAAAAAAATTAGTTCATTACTCTTTCACCCTGGGTAGGTAGAGTAGGACTCCAAAAAAGCTTAGTTCATTACTCTTTCACTCCGAGTAAGTAGAGTAGAACTTCAAAAAACAAAATTAGTTCATTACTCTTTCACTCTGGGCAGGTAGAGTAGGACTCCCGAAAAACTTAGTTCATTACTCTTTCACTCCGAGTAGGTAAAGTAGAACTTCCCAAAAAAATTAGTTCATTACTCTTTCACCCTAGGCAGGTAGAGTAGGACTCCCAAAAAGCTTAGTTCATTACTCTTTCACCCCGAGTAGGTAGAGTAGAACTTCCAAAAAAAAATTAGTTCATTACTCTTTCACCCTGGGCAGGTAGAGTAGGATTCTCAAAAAGCTTAGTTCATTACTCTTTCACTCCGAGTAGGTAGAGTAGAACTTCCAAAAAAAAATTAGATCATTACTCTTTCACCTTGGGCAAGTAGAGTAGGACTCCCAAAAAGCTTAGTTCATTACTCTTTCACTCTGAGTAGGTAGAGTAGAACTTCCCAAAAAAATTAGTTCATTACTCTTTCACCCTGGGTAGGTAGAGTAGGACTCCCAAAAAGCTTAGTTCATTACTCTTTCACTCCGAGTAGGTAGAGTAGAACTTCCTCAAAAGAAATTAGTTCATTACTCTTTCACTCTAGGCAGGTAGAGTAGGACTCCCGAAAAGCTTAGTTCATTACTCTTTCACTCCGAGTAGGTAAAGTAGAACTTCCCAAAAAAATTAGTTCATTACTCTTTCACCCCGGGTAGGTAGAGTAGGACTCTCAAAAAGCTTAGTTCATTACTCTTTCACTCCGAGTAGGTAGAGTAGAACTTCCCAAAAAAATTAGTTCATTACTCTTTCACCCTAGGCAGGTAGAGTAGGACTCTCAAAAAGCTTAGTTCATTACTCTTTCACTCCGAGTAGGTAGAGTAGAACTTCCAAAAAAAAATTAGTTCATTACTCTTTCACCCTGGGCAAGTAGAGTAGGACTCCCAAAAAGCTTAGTTCATTACTCTTTCACTCTAAGTAGGTAGAGTAGAACTTCCCAAAAAAATTAGTTCATTACTCTTTCACCCTGGGTAGGTAGAGTAGGACTCCCAAAAAGCTTAGTTCATTACTCTTTCACTCCGAGTAGGTAGAGTAGAACTTTCCAAAAAGAAATTAGTTCATTACTCTTTCACCCTGGGCAAGTAGAGTAGGACTCCCAAAAAGCTTAGTTCATTACTCTTTCACTCCGAGTAGGTAAAGTAGAACTTCCCAAAAAAATTAGTTCATTACTCTTTCACCCTGGGTAGGTAGAGTAGGACTCCCAAAAAGCTTAGTTCATTACTCTTTCACTCCGAGTAGGTAGAGTAGAACTTCCCAAAAAAATTAGTTCATTACTCTTTCACCCTAGGCAGGTAGAGTAGGACTCTCAAAAAGCTTAGTTCATTACTCTTTCCCTCCGAGTAGGTAGAGTAAAACTTCCAAAAAAAAATTAGTTCATTACTCTTTCACCCTGGGCAAGTAGAGTAGGATTCCCAAAAAGCTTAGTTCATTACTCTTTCACTCTGAGTAGGTAGAGTAGAACTTCCCAAAAAAATTAGTTCATTACTCTTTCACCCTGGGTAGGTAGAGTAGGACTCCAAAAAGCTTAGTTCATTACTCTTTCACTCCGAGTAGGTAGAGTAGAACTTCCAAAAAAAAAAATTAGTTCATTACTCTTTCACTCTAGGCAGGTAGAGTAGGACTCCCGAAAAGCTTAGTTCATTACTCTTTCACTCCGAGTAGGTAAAGTAGAACTTTCCAAAAAAATTAGTTCATTACTCTATCACCCTGGGTAGGTAGAGTAGGACTCCTAAAAAGCTTAGTTCATTACTCTTTCACTCCGAGTAGGTAGAGTAGAACTTCCCAAAAAAAATTAGTTCATTACTCTTTCACCCTGGGCAGGTAGAGTAGGACTCTCAAAAAGCTTAGTTCATTAATCTTTCACTCCGAGTAGGTAGAGTAGAACTTCCAAAAAAAAATTAGTTCATTACTCTTTCACCTTGGGCAAGTAGAGTAGGACTCCCAAAAAGCTTAGTTCATTACTCTTTCACTCCGAGTAGGTAGAGTAGAACTTCCCAAAAAAAAAAAATATAAGTTCATTACTCTTTCACCCAGGGTAGGTAGAGTATAACATTCAACTATTTCTCAACTTTTTTTCAGATTTGTTTCAAATCTCATTCAAATTTTCTCGAGTTTTGTTTTACTCAGATTTTATTTAGTTTCACACTTGCACATTTGTTCTTTTAGTCAGGGAGAATTCTTTAAAATTCAAGGATCTGACGTCGTCAGTGAGAGCTCTCGCTCAAGGACTTGACAACCTTTTAATTCGAGGAGAGTTTAACCCTCAAGGATCCGAACACCGCGACGAATTGCTAAATCAGGCTGCAAAATGAACTATCACTAGCTTTGGCATTAGGATATCGCATTATCTACCAAAATAGATTTGCTATCTAGTTTGCTTCAACCCTCTGCCAAAGAGGGGCATCTGTAGACACCCCATTTTTGCACTCGCCTGATTAATCAACTCGTCAACCCGATCGCAACGGGTCCCAATGATGGATGTTTATTCCAATGCTTTATTTTGTTACCAGATATGTTTCAGAAATCTGGATGAGATATCTCGAACTGACAAAACTTTAGAAACCACGCTACGCTAGGAAAATACGACCCTAGAAACATAGAAATCATCATCTTGCAGACCAAAAAGAAGCTTCACGATAAAAATCACTAAAAATGATCAAATTACCAAAATACCCAACATCAAAACAACCCTAAAGCCTACGTTACGATTAAGAAAACTCATTCAAACACATAAAGTAACAAATCGAAACTAAATAAATCATTTCGCCAATTTTCACAGAAATTGACAAAATTACGAAAATGCCCCTCATAAAATTCACGACCATTTCATATAAAAAATTCATAAATGACAAAAACCAAAATTCCCATTGAATTCCTTACGAAAAATTGATTCCAAAACATCTTAGAACATTGAAAAATGATTTAAAACGTAAAAAATCCTCACCGATGGTAATACGGTAATTTTACAATTTTAATAATTAAAAATTTTAAAATTAATAAATAAACCATTAAATAATGTAAATTGAAACATTAATTTAAAAATTTTAATCAGAAAATCGACCAATCAAGCTTTCAGGCAAAATTATTGATGGTTGCCAAGATATTTATTCAAGGACCCCTCCATCTGGGGCCCAAAGAATTAAAGATATAATAAAAGGGGGTTCTCCAAAAATTAAAGTCAATCAAGTAAGACTAAAGTCAATCCTAAAGTCAATCAAGTAAGGCTAAAGTCAAGATATTAAAAGCCAACCAATAAAGACTAAAGTCAAAGTATTAAAGTCAATCACATAAGACTAAAGTCAAAACCCTAAATCAAAACCCTAATTTAAACTAATCAAGTCAATCTCATAAGACTAAAGTCAAAACCCTAAATTAAAACCCTAAAGACTAAGTCAATCTCATAAGATCAAAGTCAAAACCCTAATTAAAACCCTAAAAAAACCCTAATCAAACCCTAATTCTTCTAAATATTTTTATAAATAGGAGCCTCCACACCCTATTTTAGTATTAAAGAAAAAATCCTAGAAAAAGTAGGTGAAAAACCCTCCACAACCTCTCTAAAACCCTAATTTTGGAGCCCCAACTCCTTACTTAACACCCCTACTTCGAAATTAGCTTGAAAAATACCTAAAAACCTTTCAAAAACATCCCAAAATCCACAACAAATTCGAAGCATCCAAATCCAAGAAGGAGATACCTTGCCTCGGAGATCAGAAATCAGATCCGGAGACAGAACGAAGTAAGAAGTACGGTACAAAGAGCACTTTCACTATATCTGAGGGAATAGAACCTTTGCGTATTGAAGGTAACATTTCTATTATTTTTTATCTAGGTTTTGCCATTATTAATGTAGATTTATTTGGGATAAGTAGAGACCGGCATTGGCCGGCAGGGTTGGTGCTTAACACCTTCCAACCCCGTAATGTGATCCCCGATTCAGTTTTTCTGTAGTAGATTAGTTTTTTTATCCGTTTAGAGTCAGTCTTCGGTTCCTAGACCGTAATAACTAGGTGGCGACTCCCAAACCTCAAGGGTCAAAAGAGGATCCACGCACCCCGCTGATCGAGGGCGCTTTCAAAACTCAAGACCAGTACCCACAACAGATTTGATTACTAACTACAGACTCGAGATATTGTTTACAACCGGTAGGACTGAGGCATTGTGATCTTCAGGAAACAACTGTGTAATTTTGAGAAATTTTGGGGTCACCACTGACGATTGACTTGGTGTTGACATTCATTTAAACTGACCGGACTTACAACCCTAGCTAGACGATGGAGAATTAAACTTAGGTGCAATGATAACCCTTAAACCTTATTTAAGGTGAATTTATCCAATTTCAGTGTTACCCCAGTGATAACATGTTAAAGGAACCCAAAAATTTTATTGAATTTTGTGCACCAAGCCATTAAACAATTTATTTATGCAATGATCATTTTAAAAGGAAAAATAATCTTACTGAATTATCAAATATCTGATTTAAACAATTTTTTTCTTTAGAAAAATAGTTTTCAGTAATTTTTCAAATTTCATGCAAAAAATAGATTTTTGGTAGAAAACTTATTTCAAAAGTTTTTCATGCAAAAATAGATCATTTGTAAATCATTTTTCCTTCCTTTTCTTTTCTTTTGGAAATCATTTTCTTTTGATAAACATTTTTCTTGGAAAATACTTTCCTTTTGTAAACCATTTTTCTTCTTTGAAAATGGGTTGAAATCCGAATTTAGCAAAGAATTTGATTTCCATTTTGATTTAAATGTCCCGGCCCATCATGATTGTTGGATCGAGATGGACTGGGTCATTATGAATTATTACAAAAAATGGATTATTTATTGGGTCAGTGCACCCATTTTAATCAGGTAAAACAAAAACTTTAATCCTTGGGGACAACCATACATTATGATCTCATCATTCACATACATTCATCATTCACAAGGTCCTATTCAATAAACAACCTAGGAACACCTACGATAAGTTCGAGTCGTGAACTACAGGAGAGGTTTCTAGCTTCTAAGATTATTACATGCAATGCAATTTTATCTAGCCACCCTTGCTCAAGTACACCTATATACCTCTTGAGCATACTCAATCAGACGGTACGTGGTGACTTGATTTGATATACCGTATAGGTGATAATTTAAAACTTCAACTCACTTCTCTAAAGCAAAAAACAGCCAGTTTAATCCCCAAATCAGAGGTGGTGCACGATGCTTGAGCAAAGGCACTCTTAAATCACATGTTTTCTAGAATAGACATAGTCTATCATCCTAGTACCGTAGTACATCGGAGTAGGATCTCACTTAGGCACTGGTTTTGACCAAGAAGTGCAACTGATGTACTTAGATCATCTTTGATATACCTATGGGTACGAGTCAAGAGTTGTAGCTTTCATAAATGGTTTGGCATCCCACAAGGGGACCGACCACGTACTAGTATTATATTGGCAAATGGGACATGCGACTGTGCGATTTACAATAGGTCAAAGGCTCAGGTCGCTCCAGCCTGGGTGCATTGATATACTTTTCAGAGTCACCTGATCAGACGGTACTGATGCCCCAGTTTCATATACCCTAAGGTACGTGACTGGAGTTGTGGTTTTCATGAATGACGTCTCATCTCCGAAGAGATCGGGACACACACTAGTGCCACGTTGGCTATATGGGACGTGCAAGCATGCAAAGCAATGAACGTGCTAGTGGTGTGTGCAAAATAGGGTGGGGTGTGCCCGGGGCCTTTTCCAAACAAATGGGCCCATGTATATAAGTAAAGGTATTAAACCATACAAGTAAAATGTATACATTGATCGAGAAAAATTAAAAACATATCTATATGGTTCAATGCACATTTCATGTATATATCAATGACAAATCAATCAATGAATATGGCATGAAATAATTGATCAGATCCAAACATTGTAATAGGTATAATTTTTATAATTTTATGGTCCAATCAATGATCACTTTTGGGTGATCCAAAATAAATCGAGATTCCAATAGATGTTATATTGATGATAGAATGATAATTGTGTAGATGATGAGCGATGAACCCTTTTTTTTATTATTATAAAAAAATTAGAAACACATCCCAAAAGAAAATCAAAGAGAAAGATCCTAATGTCAAATGAGTTCGCTCTCACAAAATAAATCAGGAACATTAACTGTGCTAACACTAGATAAATTCGGATTTTCTATGAATTTGGAAAATACAATCAAAACTTACATCGATGATATCTAAGGCTCTCGATAACGAAATCAAGTGAATTCAGATTCTAAATTAATATAATTGATGGGATCTACATTTTATTAATAGGTGCCCAGACCTAATTCTGATTAGAATGTTATGTAAAAACGTTTTAACGTTGTTGTCCCAACCTTCTTTCAGCAAAAATTCCATATTTACAGATTAATCCGAATTTGCATCGATGATATCCAAGGCTCCCGATAACGAAATTGAGTGGATTCAGCTTCTAAATTAATTTACTCAATGAGATCTACGTTTTAATACAGGGTACCCAAACTTAATTTTCACTAGAATGTTCTGTAAAAACGTTTTAACATTGCTGTCTCAACCTTTATTCAGCAATAATTCCAGATTTACAAAATACAATCCGAACTTGCATCGATGATATCCAAGGCTCCCGATAATGAAATTGAGTGAACTCAGATTCTAAATTAATCTACTCGATGAGATCTACGTTTTATTACAAGGTGCTTAGACTTAATTCTCACTAGAATGTTCTGTAAAAATGTTTTAATATTACTGTCCCAACCTTCATTAAGCAACAATTCCAAATTTACAAAATACAATCCGAACTTGCATCGACGATATCCAAGGCTCCCGATAACGAAATTGAGTGAACTCAGGTTCTAAATTAATCTACTCGATGAGATATGCATTTTATTACAAATGCCCAAACTTAATTCTCACTAGAATGTTCTGTAAAAATATTTTAACATTGCTATCCCAACCTTTATCATTCCATCTTTTTCATATGTCAATTTGAATCTTTCATTATTTAGGTGTCATCAAAAAGTGACCTTTAATTGGATAAAAAAAAATAAAAATACAATATCCAAAATCATCCACATCAAGCCACAAAAATAAATAAATAAATAAACAAATAAAATAAATCGAGCTAAATAATAAATAAATAAAATTAGGTCATCCTAGACATACTCCCATACTTGGGATTTTTTAAGTCTGATCTTCAATAGTCCCCAACAGAGTCACCACTGAAAGTATCCTCGATCCGCGGGGTGCGCGGATCCTCTTTTGACTTTTGAGGTTTGAGAGTCGCCACCTAGTTATTACGTTCTAGGAACCGAACATTGACTCAAAACGGATAAAAAATAACTAATCTATTAAAAAAAATATTGAGTCAGGGGATCACATTAAGGGCTTGGAAGGTGTTAGGCACCAATCCCGCCCAGCAAACGTCGGTGTCTACTAATTCCTAAATAATACAACATTGCTAACAAAACCAAAATAATAAAAAAAAAAAAAAAATAGTTACCTTTTTCGAACGCAACAATTTTGTTCCCTCAGATCTGATAGAACAACTCCTTGTACAGTATTCCTTACTTCGTTCTGCCAGATCTGATTTCGGATCTCCAAGTTGAAGTATCTTCTTCTTGGATCTGTGAGTTTTCTGATTTTTTTTTCTTTTATGGATTCTAGGATATTTTAGAAGGATTTTTTTAACTAAAGTTGAGGTATGGATGTTAGGTAAGGAGTTAGGACTTCAAAGTTAAGGTTTTGGGGAGGTTGGGGAGGCTCCTTGACCTACTTTTTCTAGGGTTTATTTTTTCATACGAAAATAGGTTGTAGGGACCCCTATTTATAAATTTTTTTAAGTGTTTGTTTTGATAGAGATAGTATTTAATTAGAATTGTTTTATGTAGAGTTATATTTTAATTAGAATTATTTTAGGTAGAGTTATATTTTAATTAGTACTGTTTTAGTTAGAGTTATAGTTTAATTAGAATTGTTTTAGGGTTTGACTTTTAGTTTTACTTGATTGACTTTAATTTTTTGACTTTAGTCTTACTTGATTGACTTTAAGATCTTGACTTTAGTTTTACTTGATTGACTTTAAGATTGACTTTAGTCTTACTTGATTGACTTAATTTTTTGGAGAGCCCCCCTTTATTATATCTTTAATTCTTTGGGCCCCCAGATGGACGGGTCCTTTAATAAATATCTAGGCAACCATCAACAATTTTGCCTGAGAGCCTCATTGATCGATTTTTTTGGTTTAAAATTTTAAATTAATTTTATTAATGTTTCACTTTACATTATTTAATATTTTATTTATTAATTTCGAAATTTTAAATTTTTTTAATTGAAAATTTACCGTTTTGCCCCTAAGAGAACTTTTGAGTTTCAAGTCGGTTTTTTATATTCCAAGATGTTTTAGAATTGATTTTTCGTAAGAAATTTAATGGGAATATTGGTTTTTATCATTTATGAAATTTTTGTGTGAAATGGTCGTGAACTTTATGAAGGGTATTTTCACAATTTTGTCAAATTTTGTGAAAATTGTTGAAATGATTTATTTTATTTCAATTTGTTGTTTTATGTGTTTGAAAGGATTTTTTAAGCGTAATGTAGACTCTAGGGATATTTTGAGATTATGGGTATTTTGATAATTTGATCATTTTTTAGTGATTTTTATCGTGAAGCTTCTTTTTGTCTGAAAAATGATGATTTCTAGGCTTTTGGGGTTATATTTTCCTAACGTAACGTAGTTTCTATAGTTTTGTCAGTTTGAGATACCTCATTCGGATTTCTGAAACATATCTGGTAACAAAATAAAGCATTGAAATAAACATCCATCATTAGGAACCGTTGCAATCAGGTTGACGAGTTGATTAATCAGACGAGTGCAAAAATGGGGTGTCTATAGCGATGAGGACGAGGACGCGAGGTGTTCGATCGACAAAACTTCTTTAAGTTAGAACTTCTAACCCTAAAGACAAATTATTTAATTTTAAAATTAAAATAAATTGATTTCAGATCGAATATTATCGAATCGAATTCATCGATATCCGAATCCGTATCCGAAATGTTATCAGATATTAAAAACTATCATAATCCAAATTCGATATCCAAAATTTTTGGATAATTTCTGATTTTTTTAATTTGGAATTCGGACCCCTAGCTCTACTAGGTCCTTCATCTCAGAATAAGGGGTAAAATGTGGTGGTACAAATTTCTTCAGGATTTCTTATATCAAAATCTCCACTATAAAGGGAGATTTCTGAATTCCCCTGATAGCTTGTACTGCCACCGTGCTAATATCTACATTCTTCATCATTTCCTTCTCTTTCTAGGTCATCATTTTGATCTCCTCTCGAGTTAAACCCATTGTGGCTTCTGCTCGAGTAGTAATAGTGGCAACTTCTATTTTTCTCTCTCCCGTTGGGATCAACTATTGAGTATTTCCTTCTACATTTGAAACGCGATCATCTCCAACAAGAGGTTGAGGACCTCTCGGTGGGAAATCTTGTCTTGTTGGTTGTTGATTCTCAAGATGTTGGCTCAGGTTCCGATTTTGTTCAGCCAAGTTATCCATCTTCTTTTGTATTTCCTCTTGTTACTTCCTCATGGTTTTTACCATCGCGCAAGAGTTGAGCATCTGTAGTAAGTACTGTGGGTGAAGGTGTGTTAACTTCGGTGGTTCTAATGGATCTCCCATCGTATCAATTGAAAATATTATGTTATTGTTATTGGGCTCTCACAGACGACGCCATATTTGTAGGGTCAAATTCCATTGAACGGTGCTGATAGACTCTACTTTACAGATCCGAAGTCACTCCTGCCACCTCCTTACTAGAAAAGTAAAAGAAGAATCAAATATATTGGTTAGACCTCCAATCCTCCAAAAGATCATTTGTTTTGTGCAAATTGTGTTATTTATAAATCCTTTTTCCAAATCAGAATTTCTCCTTCTTTAGGCTTGATGTGTGTAAACCAATATTAAGAAAATTGTGTTATTTATAGATCCTAAACGAAATAAGGATCTTCTGGACTGGATATGCTATACTAGGGAGATCTCCTCTGAGATCTCTGGACTTGACGTGCGCAAACCAGTATTACAGATATTTTTCGATAAGGTCTGCTCTGCTTGGTAGACCAGATCTGGTTCAGTGTTGTGCTACCCTTCTAATCAGGCCAAATACTTACTACCCTGGCCTATCCTGCTACTAGGCAGCGCCTCCGTATGTTGATCTGCACATGGTACCACTCAGCCGGCCTGAATACGTATACGATCTAGATAACTACGCGGTAATTTCCCTCTACAATATCAAATCAGAAATTTCAAATACCGATTGAATAAATGAAAATCGTAATTCTCAAATATCGATTGAATATATATATATATATGTGTGTGTGTGTGTGTGTGTGTGTGTGTGTGTGTGTGTGTGTGTGTGAAAATAGAAATTTCAAATACCAATTGAATATACATGAAAATCAGGATTGCCAAAATACTAGAATTGAAATCATGTACATACATGAAAATTCAACAATTAAGGTTATACAATGAGATCAAGAAATTGACACAAGAATTTTATTATAAATTATGGAAATATTTTATTCATTAACAGTAGGCAAGATATGGAAATTAAAAACCTATGCTCTGATACCACATGTTGTAAATTTATGCATTCAAATCTTAAACATGACTTTCAATTGTCCCAATAGAATCTAATTAATCGCATATCTCAAACATACCATTCACATTAAATTAAAACAAGTCATAGTTACTTACCTTGTGCTACCATTGAATCGTTGATTTAATATGTTGGAGGTGTGTCTAACGATCCACGTTCCTTGTAACCTTCGAACCCCAATTAAGTTGATCTTTTCTTACTAGACTCACCTTCCCCTTTTTCTCTGTGGATTGGCTGGATTAGTGATTGATGGATATCACTTCTTTTATAACTCTTTTATTTTGTGCGTTCTACACAAATCATTCTCTATTCAACGTTTTAATATGGGATAGCCGATCCCTTTTATAGATAAAGGTTGAGGGTCTAGAATCATTATTTTAGTAGGTTTTCTACTAATTTTTAAAGAATATAATAGTTCTAATTGTATTGGATTTCTAATAATATTGATATTCTATTATATTATAGAATCCTTGTGCATTTAAGAAACTAAGAACCGTGGAGGTCAATGAGACCACCTTGTCATGTGGGTTCTAACACACCCAATAATCCTAATTTCCTTCAATACCAATTTCGGCTCGTCACCACAAACAATGATTGTCCTATAATCTCAATAATTGTATTTTACACTCTATTTTCATTTATAATGAAAAAAATAAGCTAACATTTGTTTTCAACTAGATTTGAATCAAGCTCCAATAGAAAATTTCTAATCAATAGATGTTATTTGTGAGAAAGAATAAAGCATCTCATATTGAAAGATGGGAGTATGGGGTGAACTCAAATGGACAATGATGGTAAGTGATGATTTTGTGAGCTGCACTAGTAGAATAGAGATTTGGAGAAAGAGAGAAATAGCTTTGAAATAAAGAGAGAAAAGAGGATTTGGGAGAAAAGAGAAGACTTACGAAAGGAAAATGCTAAAATGACTTTAAAGTTTACATCGTTTCACACATTACTAACATGAATGTATGTATTGAACCATAGATGCTTTTTATCAAGATATGAGTTAAAAGCATTTATGATTTTGTGTGCACCTCCAAGTCAACAATGGGTGAAACGATGTAAATTTTAATGTCACTCCAACACAACTCCTTACAAAAAGGAGAAAGAGGGTTTTGTTTTACTTCAGTTTTGGGCTCACAACTATCTAAAAAGAGAGATTTACTTGGCATACATAATCGTTCCATTTTTATTACAAAAACTCCCTTAAAGTTCTGACAACTCCCAGGGAACCTTACTCTATGAAGTAACCTTACTTTTTTCAAGTTTGTTACCCAACAAATTTTGGAGTGGGGATCCACATCATAAAATTCAAATTAAGACAATATTTGGGGCCTTTGTGGATACACCTCTCCGCACAAGACCAAAAACCTATCCAAATGTTTGCTAGCTCCCCACAGGAGTAAAAGTCCTCAAAAAGTTCTATCCAAATGCAGTGTTTGTTACTTAACATACTTGGAGTGGATCTTAACCTCACCAATTTGTGGCATCCAAACACATGTTCTAATATCATAGGGTTATAAAGGAAAAAATCTAAGAACTTTGAAAAAAAAAATAAGAAACTAATTTTCACTGTTGAATTTTAGTTTTAAATTCTTGAGTGTGATAGCCATTCATCTTCAACAACTTAGATCAAGCTCAAAAATGAATTTTTTTTTGTTTTTTGAATGTTTTTCTTTTAATTCTTAGATTTTCCATCAAGTAAGATTCGTTCAACAACAAAATGGATGAACTAAGAGAGTTTTTGCTATAAAATTGCCACATATACATTTGTCTGATAAATCTCCTATCTAAAAAATTATCCAACTACATAAATTTCTTTTAAAGTCCTGATAATATGACTCGCCAGGTGGCATACCTAAATGACTCTATGATGTGGATAAGTTCGGGAACAGTTGATTTATACGCCTCGAGATACACGGTTCCCTTAGGATACATTTTTTATAGGGAAGTGCAATCGTGTATCCCAAGGCATGCAAATCTACGGACCAAAACTTCACGTCGAATATGCCACCTGGCGAGTCATATTATAACGAGTCTTCTTTTCAAAAGAGCTTCAGTTTTTGGTCCACCCACTACTTAAGAATTTTCCTCACCTACATTACAAACAAAAAAACAAAAAATTCTAAAAGTTCAATGGGGGCGCTAACCCACACTCACCCCTGGTCGATTTTAAGGTTAGATGTTTTTTTATTATTTGTTTCCACTTTCGATGATCGGCTAAAATTCTCTTAAGATAGAGTTCTTAGAATTTCAAGAGAGATTTTATAATAAAAATGCAACAATGAGGTCTCTCCCATGAATCTCTCTTAATTAATTTAGAAAAATGGTACAATAATAAATAAATTAATTAATTAAAAAGATAGTTGATGTAATATATGGAAAATAGGGATATCCATTGACCGACCACAATCGTACATCCCTCTGTACATGCTCTGCAAAAAGAAAAATATAAGCAAAGCTCATATGAAGGATACAGTCGCATCAAAAATTACTATAATATCTTAAATTCTTATAAATGTTGTCACTTTTTTTAATATATAAATATTTATTAGTTTTTCTACCTAATATATAACTAAAAATAAATAGAGAGATTTACCCTACAGACCTAAGTGTTACACTTTTATTACAAAAACTTCCTTGGAATTCTAACAACTCGAAGGTAGCCTTGCTTTATGAAGTTCATTACCCATTGAACCTCATTTTATCAAGTTCGATATCGAGCAAACCTTGGAGTAGATCCACGTCACAAATTTCTAAATTTTTTTGCAGTTAATTTGTTACTTGACATACCTTGGAGTGGATTCTAATCAAATTAATTTGTGACGTTCAAAAAATATGATTTGACGTACAAGATTATCAAGGATAAAATTCTAAGAACTTATAAAGAAAATTAATTTTTACCATTGAATTTTAATTTTAAATTTGGGAGTTCAATATCCATCCATTTTCTACATCTATTATGAAGATAAAAACAATATTTTTTTTTCTTTTAATTGTTTTGGTGGAATCTGAGTTTTTACATGCAATTTAGAAGTCTGTGTTGTTAGATTGCTAATTTGATTGTCCATGTGGGTGAAAGCGCCCTCGATCCGCGGGGTGCGCGGATCCGCTTTTGACCCTTGAGGTTTGGGAGTCGCCACCTAGTTATTATGGTCTAGTAACCAAACTAACTCTAAAACAGATAATGAACTAATCTACTATAGAAAATCTGAATCCGGGGATCATGTTACGGGGTTGGAAGGTGTTAGGCACCAACCCCGCCCGGCCATTGCCGGTCTCTACTTATCCCAAATAAATCTACATCGCTAATGACAAACCTAGATTAAAAAATAATGAAAAATCTTACCTTTGATCTGCAAAAGTGATATTCCCTCAGATCTGGTGAAAACGACTCCTTGTACCGTATTCCTCACTTCGTTCTATCTCCGGATCTAATTTCTGATCTCCGAGGTAAGGTATCTCCTTCTTGGATCTGGGTGCTTCGAATTTGTTGTGGATTTTTGAGATGTTTTTGAGAGGTTTTTGGGTGTTTTTTAGGCTAAAATCGGAGTAGGGGTGTTAGGGAAGGAGTTGGGGCTCCAAAATTAGGATTTTGGGGAGGTTGTGGAGGCTTCTTCACCTACTTTTTCTAGGGTTTTTTCTTTGATACGAAAATAGGGTGTGGAGGCTCCTATTTATAAAGTTTTTAGAAGCATTAGGGTTTGATTAGGGTTTCTTTTTAGGGTTTCAATTAGGGTTTAGACTTTGGTCTCATGAGATGGACTTAGTCTTTAGGGTTTTGACTTAGGGTTTTGACTTTAGTCTTAGGAGATTGACTTGATTAGTTTAGATTAGGGTTTTGATTTTGGGTTTTGATTTTAGTCTTATGAGATTGACTTGATTAGTTTAGATTAGGGTTTTGATTTAGGATTTTGACTTTAGTCTTATGAGATTGACTTTAATACTTGACTTTAGTCTTACTTAATTGACTTTAATTTGACTTTAGTTTTATTTGATTGACTTTAATATCTTGACTTTAGTCTTGCTTGATTGACTTTAAATTTTTGGAGAACCCCTCTCTATTATATCTTTAATTTTTTGGACCCCCAAATTGAGGGGTCCTTAAAGAAATATCTTGCGAACCCTCAACAATTTTTCTTGAAAGCCTGATTGATCAATTTTTTAGTTTAAATTTTATAATTAATTTTATTAATGTTTCACTTTACATTATTTAATGATTTATTTATTAATTTCAAAATTTTTAATTATTAAAATTGTGAAATTACCATTTTGCCCTCGGAGAGGATTTTTTACGTTTTAAGTCGTTTTTCCATGTTCCAAGATGTTTTGGAATCAGTTTTTCACAAGGAATTCAATGGGAATGTTGGTTTTTGTCATTTATGAAGTTTTTTGTATGAAATGGTCGTGAACTTTATGAGGGGTATTTTCGTAATTTTGTCAAATTTTGTGAAAATTGGCGAAGTGGTTTACTTGGTTTCGATTTGTTGTTTTATGTGTTTGAGTGAGTTTTTCTAAGCATAATGCAGGCTCTAGGGTTGTTTTGATGTTAGGGGTATTTTGGTAATTTAGTCATTTTTAGTGATTTTTATCGTGAAGCTTCTTTTTGGTTTGTAAGATGATGATTTCTATGTTTTTGGGGTCGTATTTTCCTAGTGTAGCATGGTTTCTAAGTTTTGTCAATTCGAGATACCTCATCCGGATTTCTGATACATATTTTGTAACAAAATAAAGCATTGGAATAGACATCCATCATTGGGAACCTTTGCAATCGGGTTGACAACTTGATTAATCAGGCGGGTGCAAAAATGGGGTGTCTACAGATGCCCCTCTTTGGCAGAGGTTCGAAGCAAACTAGATAGCAAATCTATTTTGGTAGATAGTGCGATATCAAAATGCCAAAGCTAGTGACAGTTCATTTTGCAGCCTGATTTAGCGATTCGTCAGGGTATTCGGATCCTTGAGTGTAAAACTCTCCCCGAACTAGAGAAATGTCAGGTCCTTGAGCGCGAGCTCTCACTGGCAGTGTACGATCCTTGAATTTTTAGAAAATTCTCCTTGACTGATGTAACAACTGTGCAAGTGTGTGGGCTAAAAATCTGAGATAGATTTCAAAGAGTTTGAGTTGGAAATGAGTCAAATCTGAGCATGAAGTAAATATAAAGTGAACATAATTCCAAGAAAACCCTTGGCGGCATCTGAGCATAGTTCCGAGCAAATCCTCGGCGGCATCTGAGCATAATTCCAAGAAAACCCTTAGCGGTATCTGAGCATAGTTCAGAGAAAACCCTCGGCGGCATCTGAGCATAATTCCAAGAAAACCCTTGGCGGCATCTGAGCATAATTCCAAGAAAACCCTTCGCGGCATCTGAGCATAGTTCCGAGAAAACCCTCGCCGGTATCTGAGCATAATTCCAAGAAAACCCTTGGCGGCAACTGAGCAAAATCCAAAATAACCCTTGGCGGCAACTGAGAAAAATCCAACATAACCCTTGGTGAAAACTGAGCAAAATCCAAGATAACCCTTGGCGGCATCTGAGCAAAATCCAAGATAACCCTTGGCGGAAACTGAGCAAAATCCAAGATAACCCTTGGCGGCATCTGAGAAAAATCTAAGATAACCCTTGGCAGCAACTGAGCAAAATCCAAGTTAACCTCTGGCGGCAACTGAGCAAAATCCAAGATAACCCTTGGCGGCAACTGAGCAAAATCCAAGATGACCCTTGGCGGTATCTGAGCAAAATCCAAGATAACCCTTGGTGGCATCTGAGCATAATTCCAAGAAAACCCTGGCGGCATCTGAGCATAGTTCCGAGAAAACCCTCGGCGGTATCTGAGCATAATTCCAAGAAAACCCTTGGCGACAACTGAGCAAAATCCAAGATAACCCTTAGCGGCAACTGAGTAAAATCCAAGATAACCCTTGGCAGAAACTGAGCAAAATCCAAGATAACCCTTGACGGAAACTGAGCAAAATCCAAGATAATCCTTGGCGGCATCTGAGCAAAATCCAAAATAACCCTTGGCGGAAACTGAGCAAAATCCAAGTTAACCCTTGGCGGCAACTGAGCAAAATCCAAGATAACCCTTGGCGGCAACTGAGCAAAATCCAAGATGACCCTTGGCGGTATCTGAGCAAAATCGATGATAACCCTTGGCGGCAACTTAGCAAAATCCAAGATAACCCTTGGCGGCATCTGAGCATAGTTCTGAGAAAACCCTCGGCGGCATCTGAGCATAATTCCAAGAAAATCCTTGGCGGCATCTGAGCATAATTCCAAGAAAACCCTTGGCGGCATCTGAGCATAGTTCCGAGAAAACCCTCGGCGGTATCTGAGCATAATTCCAAGAAAACCCTTGGCGGCATCTGAGCATAATTCCAAGAAAACCCTTGACAGCATCTGAGCATAGTTCCGAGAAAACCCTCGGTGGCATCTGAGCATAGTTCCGAGAAAATCCTCGGCGGCATCTGAGCATAATTCCAAGAAAACCCTTGGCGGCATCTGAGCATAGTTCCGAGAAAACCCTCGGCGGCATCTAAGCATAATTCCAAGAAAACCCCCTTGGCTGCAACTGAGAAAAATCCAAGATAACCCTTGGCGTAAACTGAGCAAAATCCAAGATAACCTTTGGCGTAAACTGAGCAAAATCCAAGATAACCCTTGGCGTAAACTGAGCAAAATCCAAGATAACCCTTGGCGGCATCTGAGCAAAATCCAAGATAACCCTTGGTGAAAACTGAGCAAAATCCAAGATAACCCTTGGCGGCATTTGAGCAAAATCCAAGATAACCCTTAGCGGAAACTGAGCAAAATCCAAAATAACCCTTGGCGGAAACTGAGCAAAATCCAAGTTAACCCTTGGCGGCAATTGAGCAAAATCCAAGATAACCCTTGGCGGCAACTGAGCAAAATCCAAGTTAACCCTTGGCGGCATCTGAGAAAAATTGGCGAAGGAATGAAGGACTTTTGGGAAAGAATGAATGAATTTGGAAAAGACTGATCAGAGTGAATTGAATAAATCTGGAAGATACTGAATCTGGAAGAGAAATGATCGAATCCAAGAATGATTGAATCTAGAAATGAAAAAATACCATATTAGTTGATCTCTGGGCACAGTCAAATGTGAGATCCGAAGTGCTTTTGTTTGAACCTCAAGGATTTATCCAAAAGTTTTATGAATTTAAAACCTGAGTTTGAATCTAAAGAGTTTTTTCGAAAAACTTCTATCAAGAGGGTAACCTTAAATTTGAAGTTCTCATTATTTTTTTTAGGATTAACATTGCTAAAAAATAATTGAACACATCATTAAAAAATGCCCCTGGTATAAGGGGGGAAATTACATATCTAGAGGAAAAAGAAAAAATGCCCCTTGTATGAAGGTTTGAAATATTTGATTACCACAAGCGCAATAAATATCCAACTTTTAATTTTGATTAATTTTATTAAAGATTTTGAATCAGGCTCAAGAGAACAAAATATTTCCTTTTGAGACTCATCATAGAATTCACCATTCTCTCCATTGGTTAACTTGGGGAAGTAAGAATTTTCAGATCGATCATAGACAAGATACTTGTGGCTTCTGAATCTATGCCTGGTTTAAGCTGAGTATTGAACTTGATGATTCGGACTTCTGATGTTTCAGCTCGGGCCGCTTTCAGCTTGGGATTTTCTTCTATTTTTCTTTATTGCTCTGACTTTTGCCTAGATCGCCTTTTCAGGTTTTCAATCTAGCGAGCTTGCTCTAGCTTTTGCCTAAATCGCCTTTTCAGGTTTTCGATCTAGCGAGCTCTTTCTTTTTTCTTTGTTCTGATTGTTGTCAAAGTTGTCATTTCAGATTTTCAACCTTGCGAGATTGCCTTAATTTTTGCCTAAGTCGTCCTTTCCGGATTTTCAACTTAGCAGGCTTCTTCATTTTTTTTTTTATCTTTTTCTTCTCCTCTGAAGTTCTAGAATTACTGTCTGATCATGCTTCGCTACCCTCCTTGACTTTTTCACACGGTACTTAGGAGGACTTTTATAGGTAGGCTTGGGACTAGGCATAAAAAGAAATGAATTTTGAGGCTCAAAAACCCAAATGCCCCTTGTGTGGCATTTCATTTAAAAAATTTTCTTGAACTTTCTTCCCCATTTTGGATGATATTTCTTTTTCTTTTGAATTTTTTTCTTTTTAGATTTTTCCTTTGTCGGGGAATCTATATATATTTTTTTATTTTGATGTGGTCGGGCCTGAAGTAACTTCTCAGGTTGCCTACGTACCCCAAATTTTTGGGATCAGACCAAAACGTAGTTCAGATCTTCCCTCCCCTAGGTTAGGTGATCGGGCTGAGAAAGAAAAAGGTATCATTTTTTTTTAAAAAGGCTGCAAAGGACTGAGAAAGGAGATAATGAACTGGGTAGCAGGAAAATTGATTCGGCCAAAAATGGCCTCCTTAAATGTAGTACCGTTTGATTTGGTCAAGGTTGGTTGGTTCTGGTAACTCGATTCCATCATGATCTTTAAGCCTGACAGCTTTTCCTGGTAGTATCTCCTTGATGATGTACGGAGCTCCCCAATTTGGTTTGAACTTCCCTCTAGGGTCAAAGATAGGTGCCCGATTCTCTTTGAGTACTAAATCCCCGACTTGTAAGTGACGAACCTTGATCTTTTTATCAAATGCACGGGCAACTCTTCTTTGATAAGCTTGCACGTGATACAAAGCTCTCAGTCGTTTTTCTTCAATCAAATTCAATTCTTCATACCGCTGGCGAACCCAATCTGTTTCTGACAACTGACTTTCCAACAAGACCCTCAGAGATGGAATTTCCATTTCAACTGGCAAGACTGCTTCCATGCCATACACTAAGGAGTAGGGAGTAGCTCCAATAGAGGATCGAATTGAAGTTCGATATGCCCATAGTGCAAATGACAGTTTTTTAGACCAATCTCGATGTGATTGACACATTTTCCTTATGATAGTTTTAAGATTCTTATTAGCTGCTTCGACTGCTCCATTAGTTTGAGGGCGGTAAGGAGATGATTTGTGGTGTGAGATTTTAAACTTTGAACACAAAGTAATAACCTTAGCTTTGAAATGTGACCTGTTGTCAGAAATCAGTTTCGAAGGTACCCCGTACCGGCTAATGATGTTCGTTTGGATGAATTTTGCAACTCGAGATGCAGTGAGGACAGCATAAGAGGCAGTTTCGACCCACTTAGTAAAATAATCGATAGCAACTAAAATGTATTCATGCCCATTTGATGCTTTAGGCGATATTTTACCAATAATGTCGATTCCCCAAATTGAGAATGGCCATGGTGAAGTCAGACCAACTAATCGAGAAGGTGGCACATGTATGAGATTTGCATGTATTTGGCATTTGTGGCAGGTCTTGACCATGTGATGACAATTTATTTCCATCGTAGGCCAGTAGTACCCTTGTCTCATAATTTTCTTAGCTAACATTTTCCCACTCATGTGAGGACCGCATTCTCCTGAATGTAGTTCAACCATTATCTGTTCAGCTTGATCTTCATCGACGCACGACAAATGAATCCCATCATAAGACCTTTTGTACAAACTTCCTGCGCACAGGATGAATTGAGATGCTAATCTTAAAAGGGTATGCCGTTCCTTCCTCGATGTTTTTTCTGAAAATTCTTGTTTTTCCAACACCTTTGTAATATCTGTGTACCACGACTTTCCATCGGGTAGTCGAATAGCAATATTGATCTGACAACAATATGCAGGTTTTTCTTTGACTTCAATAGTGATCGGCCTCAATTCCATGCCAGGGGGTAAATGGATCATTAAAGATAGAGTGGCTAACGAGTCAGCAAATCTATTATCTTCCCTTGACACGTGTTGGAACAGAATAGCTTCAAACTTACTCACTAAGTTTAACAAATATTCATGATAAGGCTTCAGCTTTTCGTCCCTAGTCTTCCATTCTTCCAATGACTAGTGTATGACCAAGGCTGAATCCCCAAAGACTTCGATTTTTGTAATGCCCAGATTCAAAGCAGCTTCAAGTCCAGCGATGCATGCCTCATATTCAGCTGAATTATTGGTATTAGAGAAGGCTAACTTAATAGCGATCGGAATGTGGCATCCTTCCGGAGAAAACAGGACTGCCCCTATTCCATACCCATTTTGATTGGCAGCTCCATCGAAATACAACTGCCATGTTTGGTTCTGAGGCTCTTCTTCAACATGTAAGATGTTCTCATCTGGGAACTGATCAATAGGCCTTATTCCTTCTGCTACTGGGTGATCTGCCAAGTATTCTGCTACAGCTCTCCCCTTGATGGATTTCTGTGTAACGTGCGTGATGTCAAACTCTGATAACAACAATAACCATCGTGCGGTTCTTCCTGTCAGTGCCGATTTCTCAAAAAGATACTTGAGAGGATCCATCCGAGATAACAAAATAATTGAATGAGATAGCATATAGTGTCGAAGTCTCTGAGTAGCCCATACCAGTGCCAAGCAAGTTTTTTCCAAGGCTGAATACTTTCGTTCATACTCTAACATCTTCTTACTGATGTAGTAGATAGCCCTTTCTTTGCGAGTATCTTTGTCATACTGTGCCAGCATGCATCCCATAGCTTCTTCTGTGATTGACAGATAAAGAAGAAGTGGTTCACCTGGTGTGGGTGGAACCAAAATAGGTAGGTTTAAGAGATACTTTTTGACTTGGTCGAAGGCCTTTTGACATTGCTCATTCCAAACTGTTGGTTCATTTTTCTTGAGGAGCTTGAAAATAGGTTCGCAGACGTTGGTGAGTTGAGCGATGAATCTACTGACATACTGGATTCTGCCTAAAAAACCTCGAATTTGCTTTTTAGTTTTCGGCGGTGGCATATCTTGGATAGCTTTAATCTTCACAGGGTCTACTTCGATCCCTCTTTGACTGACCACAAATCCTAACAATTTTCCAGAAGTTACTCCAAACACACATTTCTGCAGGTTGAGGCGGAATTTATACTTTTGAATCCTCATGAGAAAATTTTCTAAAGCAGCAACATTCCCCAGTCGTTCTTTGGACTTGACTATCATATCGTCTACATAGACTTCAACTTCCTTGTGTATCATGTCATGTAGTAAAGTCGTGGCTGCTCTTTGATAAGTGGCTCCGGCATTCTTCAGACCAAAAGGCATAACCTTGTAGCAAAAGGTTCCCCACTGTGTGATAAATGGCATCTTTTGCATATCTCGAGGATCCATTTTTATCTGATTGTACCCCGAAAAACCATCCATGAAGGATAATAAAGCGTGCCCTGATGTACTATCTACTAGAACGTCTATGTGTGGTAAAGGAAAACTATCCTTTGGGCTTGCTCTGTTTAGATCTCTAAAGTCCACACACATCCTGACTTTTCCATCCTTCTTCGGTACTGGGACGACATTGATAATCCACTCAGGGTATTCTACTACTTCCAAGAATCCAGCGTTAATCTGCTTCGTAACTTCTTCTTTTATTTTCAGAGTCCATTCCGGTTTCATACGTCGAAGTTTCTGTTTAATGGGTCGAGCATCTGGATATAATGGAATCCGATGTTGAACAATGTATGTGCTTATTCCCGGCATATCCTCATAAGACCACACGAACACGTCTTTGAACTTTATGAGCAACTCTACTATCCCTTTGCGTTCATCGGGGGATAATGTGATCCCAATCCGAATCTCTTGAGGGTTTTCTTTTGTTCCGAGATTGATAACATCTACTTCCTCCATTGGAGGTTGAGTCCGACGTTCATTTTCTTGGTCAAGTAATTTGATTATTTCAGGGGGAGGTTCTTCATCAGAAGATTCTCCCTCCGAAGTCAGATTATTAGTTAAATGATTATTGCGCTCAGGGTAATCAAGAATTTCTTTCATTTCATTAAAAGAAGATGGGGTAACAGGACTCATTGCCAACTTGACAGACTCACTTAACTTAGTAGCAATAGTAGACTTACTTGACTCAACAGAAACAAATGACTCATCTGGCATGTCAGACTGAACAGGACTAAGGGGACTAGCAGACCCAGTCTTGACATGCAACACAGGACTAATTACATGATAGCTAAAGAGACACCCTACAGCAGGTTTGATTGTAGACTGAGGATTTGGGATCCCCTTCTCAGTTGTCAACATCAAGACACTGTGATCTTCAATGAATAACTGGTCGATGTTGAGGGAGTCTAAATTGAACTGCTAGTCTTCAATTTTCTTCTCTTCAGCTTCTGTGCTTGCTTCTTCTTCAGGCCAATCCATACCAAAGAAGATCTCAAACCCTGGCAGATGAGTACCTGTGATGTGGTCAATGAATGGCTCGGGGAACCCACAGTAACGAAAATCTTCTCCTTCCTTCACGAAATAGCCATTAAGGGTCTTACGATAAGGCTTCATTTTGATGAGATCCGTGGTGCGTCTTTGCCTTTTCGCAATTGCCTTGTCTCGCTTTGTCTTCCAGTACTGGGCCCAATCTTCATTAGTAGGCTTATATTAGCCCAAATGTGCCAATAACCTCTTTAATCACTGGTGCCTCTTTAATACCTTGCTGCTTGCGGCCTAAGCCCATACCAAGGAAAAATCTCATTTTCTTGAATATATTGGCCATATTGCAGTTAGAAGTATTTTCCATTGGAAAATATTCTTTCATGGCTTGATCCCATTGGACTGAGCATATTTTCTCAAACTCGAATCCACTGAGCTCTACTCCTTGTTGTTCTGGCTGAATCTCAAGCAGCGGCTCATCCTTAGCTTCAGTACTATTCATGATCCCTACAATTTCAGCATCTCCATGGAGAGTAATTACTAGCCCATCTTTGATAAACTTGACCTTCTGGTGCAGCGTGGAAGGTATGGCTTTGATTTGGTGTAGCCACGGTCTTCCTAATAACAGATTAAAGGAGGACTGGATGTCTATGACCTGAAATTCTGCCAGAAAGTCAGCTATGCCCGTGGACAATCGAAGGTGCAGAATCCCCAGTACGTCCCTTTTAGTGTTATCATAGGCCCTAACCCCTTGATTAGTGGGCTTGAGATCTTCAGTTTTAAACCCAAGGCAAGTGACAGTCTTCAAAGGGCAAACATTTAATGCACTCCCATTATCGATCAATACCAGAGGTACCCTCATCCCGTTACAGTCAACTGTGATGTGCAGTGGCTTAGTGTGGTTTGCTCCTTCCTTTGGGAGATCGGAGTCCGAGAATGACAAGATATTTTCCACATAGGTCGCCTCTACTATGTTGGCTAGCTGATCTGGAGAAGTGTCGAGGGAGACTTGGGCTGTACTTAATGCTTTGAGAACAGCCTCCCTATGGGCAGTGGAAGCCATAAGTAAACCCCAGACTAAGATGTTGGCTCCTGATTTCTTCAGTTGCTTGATCACAGAGTTATCTTCTTCAATATTTTCTGTGATAGGATCTTCTTTTTCTTTTCTTGCCAAAGCTGTCAGATTATCAACACAGAGTTCTTGTGGCTTAAAAACTCTTCCCCCTCGAGTCATATGTCTAACTTCATCACAAGAGAGAGGATAAGGTTCATCTTCTTCAGTCAGCACGTATGGATCTTCATCTGTTAAAGGTACAGGGCTTTTTAAGTTCATCTGGGCCAACAGGTAACTGGTGAATGCGGGGCTATTGTATCGAGGTGGGGATAAACAATACGTATCATCTGAGGTTAAATCGAATGGTTCGTGGTTTGTGGTGAAAACCTCATCAGTGAAGGCTATCCCGGCAAGGGGGTAACTAGGCGGTTTGACTTGAATGGGATGGATGAGAGAGACTGGATCGAATGGCAATGGTGTGTGAGAAACCATGTTCAAAGTTGGTGGAGGTTGATAGGTAAGCAGTGGATTAATGGTGACATTCGGTGGGCTAGGGATTGTGACCTTCTTGTTGTCAATCAAGTTTTGAATGGCATAACGTAAGGTAATACATCGATCGTGTGTGTGATGGCCAGGGTTTTGATGGAACTCGCAGAATAAGTTAGAATTGTGTCCAGCTGGCAAGGGATTAAGTAGAGGTCGGGGTTGGATAGGGGTAAGAAGCCTTTTTCACCAATTTGTGAAAAGCTACAGTGAGACTCATCCCTAGATTGGTAAATTGGCGCGGAGTTCGAGGTTGACTTGGGTGAGCCTGGTTACTAGTTCGGACTGGGGGTTGAGCTGGGGTAGCTGATGTGTTGGCTATGTAGACATGGTTGGTGCTAGGTTTAGAAACATAGGGTTTCTTAAGCTTGTTATCCTGAGGGGTTAGAAAGAATCCCAGAGGCAAATGCGTCCTCGAGTTGGCTTCCGGCTTGTAACAAAGACTCAAAAGTAGGGGATATTGGGCCACTAAGTGCTGAGCATATCCTTGCGAGAGGTTCTTTAGGATAATCGCTACTTGTTCTTTCTCTGACGGTCTATCCCACATTTGGGCAGCCTTGGCCCTCCAACGACCAATGAAATCAGTAAATGTCTCCCCATTTCTCTGCTTAGTCGCCTCCAAATCTCTTCTTGAAGTCTCAATCTCGGTACTGTACTTATATTGATGCCAGAAGGCCTTTGACATGCTCTCCCAGGTGCCCACAGTAACTGGATCCTGAGACATTAGCCAACGTAGTGCTGACCCTGATAAAGTCCTCTAAAACAATAAGTCATATGTCGTCACTGAGCCCATAGTGCGCATGTTAGTAACATATACCTTAAGAATGTGTTTTTGCACACCCTATACCACTAAACTTGTCCATTTCTGGCATCACGAACTTCTCGGGCAAATGGATTCTAGGGATGCGGTTCAGAGCTTCAATACCTGCCTGCAATTTTCATGCTTTGCCTTTTCATACTTTTCATAGTCGACTCTAACGAATATTCTGTTAGCTAACATCGGATTTTCATTGACATATTCTTCATCTCCGTCAAGTTCGAAGACTTCATGGGACGTCTCTCTTCTACTTTCTTTCCTTTTGGATCATTAAGGGATTGTTGTTGATTCGAGGTCTGTTCTAGCACTTCTACTTTACCCTTTATACTGGTGAATCATTGGCAAAGGCTGCCAAGATCTTACGGATCTCTGTAAGTTCAGATTCTGAAGCTATCTCTGCTTGTTGACTTGGTACCGTAGCTCGTTTTAATCGACTGGACTTACGACTCCAACTAGAGGTGGACGCTTGAGTTTGGGCACATGATAATCCTATCTGGGACCCCATCAAGGTACAATTTCGTCAATTTCAGTATTACCCTCTTGATAAATTTTAAGGAATCATTTCATTGAGGTTTGTGTACCAATCCATTAATTAATCCATTCACCTAAGAACATTCAAAGAAGAAATCAATATTTATTTGAAAGAAAAATAGCTTTATTGGAAAATGATTGACAAATAAATGTTCTTATTAAAAACATCTTTCAACAAATTT